>NC_070628.1:8705936-9345936 GCF_947347685.1 Pleuronectes platessa | reverse complement strand
TGACGTAATACCACTGGATTTCTTCTACACACTGTTCCTTGTATTTAACCAACAAAGAAGATTTAAAAAACCTTGACAAATGCCAAAAACTTAAATCTAGTCCATATCAACCAATACCAACTGGTTTCATCTGCCCTTTTAAGCCTTCTAATCCATCATTAGCAACAAGTTAGTCCCGGTGAAGCCACAAGCTTTTCTCTACCACACAATCTCCTCTGACTTACTGCCACCAGGTTTAATACTGAAACCCGTGCATACACACACACACACACTGGAAATGTCTCATTTCCCGACAACAGCATGCGCCTTTCTCCACCTCATAAAACTTGTTTATTTCATTTTAAAGGTCCTTCAATAAAAATCATTTTTACAGAAAGCCTCCCTGCTTGTTTGTTCCTAACAACTTTCTTTTGATCCGACCCGCACAACAAGTGCTGCGCGGCGTCGGCCTTACTGTAAATCACGGGGCCCCGAGTTTTTTCCCCGGCACCGTTGACACACAGCGCAACAGTTAATGATGGCGGGGAGGGTCGTGGTGGGAATGGGGGGGGGGGGGGGTGAGTTGAAGTGGGAGCAGAGCAGGGGTGTCCGGCAATGCGTCACCGATCCCCCGAGTGCTTTCATCTCCTCTGATAAGTGCCATACCTAATCAGGTTAAAGCAGCGCATGCCACGGAAGGAGAGGAAATTCCGGCCAAAATGGTAACGTATCTGTTCCGCTCTCATGCGTCGCATTCCTCCGGCTAATTAGGAGTAAATATCTGACCCCGGACAGAAAACGTCCACATTAGTCCAACCAGTCAGTCGGTGTGGTCCATCTGCACTCTCTCTTTTCGCCCCCTCCCCCCCACCCCTAGCCCTAATTTGGCACACAGATGACAAGAAACATAGGGGAGTTCTCGGTAGGTTTCTTTCTTTCTTCCGTGGCTCCCCTCCTTTTTTTCTTCTCCAGCATTAGGCCCCATCATTACTGACAGGCTATCAGTTGTTCTCATACCAGATTATCTACTGCCAATGACCTCCGGGTCGTGGCACCGTGCTCTCTGCCACTTTCTCTCTTTGCTTTGCCTTTGTCACGCCACAGATTCACTTCAATGAGTTTTCAGGCTTTGCTGACTCCAAATCAAAGATACTATCGATAACAGCAGCGTTTTAAAGTTGGGCAGTTTCGGATAAAAGAGAAGATTAACAGCATGGCGTGTTATTTTTCTTAAAAACACCTCCGTCTTAAGTGATGAAATAGGATTGGGTTAGGAGATAGATTCACTGACAGAAAATCTTAAGGCTTAGTTCTTTTCATTTTTGTATTATCATTTAATTTCCATCTGCCTTTAAAAATGGTAAACAGATCCCTCTTACACTGCAGATTTCTCTTTCACCCATTCAATCAATTGTGATAGAGCGACCATGCAACACAATGGCCTTTCCATCAGGAGCAACTTGAGTTTCAGTAACACTTGGGCATGTGGACAGGGGGAGATCGAGGCACCCACCCACCCTGAGATTAGTGGATGACCTGCAAACACCCGGCCTGAAGTGGTGGCAAACTTTTCTACGATGGCAGGAGGTTGTTTCACCATCCAACATGGAGTTCTGATGGAGGAGCTTTACAGGTGCCTGGTTTCGCCTCCATTTTACAGTTTCCCAACCATCACATAGAAATAATTATTAAAACACATATCAAGATTAACCTACATGCTGGAATCTGTGTGAATATTTCACCCTCTCTCTTTATTGTGAAATTCGAACTTGGTGTGGAAATACCTGTAGGGGGCTCCCTTCACCACCCCCATTAAAATACAAGTACAAATATCTATTAGGAGTATAAGGATCATCCCCACATGTTGCAAGGATTGGCAGAATCTATAGTAAAAGACAAAAAAATAAATAAATAAACAGGTACTCACAAATTCAAAATACCTTAGTTAGAGACGCTAATCTCAAAGCGAATGCTTAAAGTGAAGGAAGAACAAGACACGGCCAACAAGATAGGACTGGGAGATATCAGGAAGTGACATCGCAGCTCGATATCATAACAAACAGTGCAGGGGACTCAAATTAGAGGAAGGTAGCCACAACTAGACTGCGGAATAAACACGATGAAAGATCCAGCACAAACATTTATATATATATACACAGTATATCCACACCATATTACAGATACGATAACTCATTAACCCATCCTCACAAATCAAGTTATAGGAGGGGAGATTAACATATTTCTTCATTAAGAGCAGGATATACCATGGCCCTAATTTGGAAAATCCCAAAAAGTCTCTTGTTGCATCAGTTGACACTGATGTCGTAGATTTCTGTGTTGTTTTAACCAGGTCTGACCAGAGAGCTGTGCGGAGGATCTCAGAAGTTTGTGGCTGAAAACGGCTTAAAGGTTCAGTGTGTAAGATTTAATGACATCTAGTGGTGAAGTTGCATGTTGCAGCTGAATCCCCCTCACCTCACCCTCCCCTTCCAAATATGAAAGAGAACCTGTGGTAATTTTTATTTGACTTAAAAAACCCAAAAGGTGCATGTAAAAAAAATGTCGGCCTCCATAGAGAGGACCCACTCCCGATGTACATATAAAGTATTTAAATATAAAGGACTCATTTTAGAGAAAAGAAAACTACAATTTCTACAATTCAGATGAAGCACCAATAGATCCCTTTAACCTAAATCTTACTCACTGAAATTAAGAAGATTGGAAGATGATCTGGAGACTTGTGGTGACTCAACACAATCGAAGACATTTCACATCGGGTTTAAATATGCTGACCGTCACAGGTCAAAACAACACAGGATCGTTCTTCTCTTAAGTCGATTACCTTGGCGTGTGGTTGAAACAAAATATGCAAAGCATCTCCATTATGTCATTAAGGCTTTCATTCTTTGGATATTTAGAGGAAACAGGCCAGAATGTAATTCACTGAGGCCTGAGGTCCATTTACAACACCAGCTCTTTCCTGTCAGAGCTTTTGTGCTTTGTTGATTACATCCTCCTGCAGAGAAAACATATTGCAACACACGTTCACTCGTGGCGTTCGTGCTCCAATAATCCAGAACGTTTCCAAAAATGATTTTCACGTCATTACCAGCTTAGGGTCATGATCAATTTATGCAAAAAGTTTCCACACCACACTCCGACAGCTAAATCAAAACAGTCCTTGGTCATTTGGCTGCTTCCATTCACGGTCGGTGTATTTACAACTGCGCAAACAGACTCACTTTATGTCTCATCAGCTGACGTCCGCAGCATGCCACACACATAGCAGCAGGAAGCCGCCCCGTGTAATACACTTGGAGCTGTTTACATGACATTTCAGAGAGAGAGAGAGAGAGAGAGGAAGGTGCTCGCGAGGCACATCATCCTCCCGACCCACCATCCTGACCCCTGACCAAGTGGATGTCAGACCAACGTCCTCATGTTCCACACTGGACGGTGTCGAGAGCAATTTTCACCGGGGCTTGGCAGGAAACTTTCAGGAATCGCGATTGAACTCCAGACTATGTAAATAAGTACAGACTGTGCCGACAGTGTGAGTGTGTCTTCAGCACCGTGGTTCATTCAACCACCACAACAACCTGTCAGACCCCCGCTACACCTCCTCTATGTTTGCACGTCGTGAAGCGTGAAGTTATGCGCCGCTCACTAAGATGTTGACTTCATCGGGGAACGTGAGACTGAGAAGCAGGTGGGAGTGACAAATGTTTCCGAGGCCAGCGACAGATCTGTGCATGTACAGAAGCCGATACGACTGTGAAGCACCAAAAAAGGCTGCATCAGCTCCAGGCGCTTGTCTACAGGGAGGGGAGGACTGAGCAGCGAGGATATTGCTGGGTTATGTAGCTGCAGCAGCAACACACACACACACACACACACACACACACACACACACACACTCTTTCAATTTCAAAGCGCCTTAAGACCACAGCTAGCATTTTACACCAGGGTGGCACACAGTGTTTTTGTAACCTCTTTATTCTTTTTTACAAATTCACATTTCCTCAGTGGAAGGTATTTAGCGAGCCGATCAGAAACCATATTCATTCCCCTGTGGTCAGCCACAGCACTCGCTCCACTTTGAAGTGTTTGCTGAGCAAAAACAACAACATCTAAATGCTTCCAGATATTAAGAGAAGAACTATTCTCAGCCCGCTGTTACTTTATTTAATCCTACATGTTGCTTTAAACGGGGCGGAAATTACAGCGGACTGAAATAAAGTAATTCATATGTACACATGTGCTATATAAGGAATACAATGTGGACAGATAACTTCTCTGTGGTGTTCCACTCCATTCAGTTTTCTATACTACTCTTAATTACCACCAATTGTGGCCATGGCCGCTCATTATTTTAAACATTACTCAGCGGAGAAACATTTTAAATATTATGATTGAGTTGAGAGGAGATGATGCATGTCCCCACCTAATAAATTACACATGAGGTATTTTTTAAACTATAATACAGTGCAGTGATGTTATTTTATTCTTAAACCATATTTTTTTTTTGCAGCAGAAGAAGTTGCTTATTCACACATCCAGCAGTTTGCAGGGTAACATTATCGTTCATCCTCTTCATCCAATTCTTAAGCGACTCCTGGAGGAAATCTCTCTGCTGCTAAACGCTTCCCTGTGCTCACTGGTTTAAACTCTGTCTGTGTGGTGCTGAGCAGGTGAGTTGTGGCTCAGCTGTAGTTGAAAATCAGTTTAAGGCTTTATGGAGCTGAGCTGCAGATTCAGGTCATGACTGTCGTTAGGTTCATATAAACACTTTTTACATTGTTATGATAAAAAATATTCTTCATAGCTGCTTCAAAAAGAAAATGGCCTCTAACTCATCAAGCCTCGCTCTCCACAATCCTCGATCACACTCATCCTCCCAGTTTGGTGGTCTGTTTAAGCTGTTGACATTTCCCATCTCTCCCATTGCTCGTCAATACCTCTGCTGGTCTGCGTCAGCCTGTGGATTCAGCCCCTCCACCGCCCCAGCATCCAGCTGCAGGCTCCAACAGGCAGCTTCAAGATATTTGATCATCTCTCCTCATTATATCGATATAAAAATCATATCTGGGGAAGTGATGAAGTCAGAGATTGGACACAAAAAAACTCCAAGTTTTGCTGCAGCAGTAAACATTTCAAATGTGAGGGGTTTGACTGAAATACAAGATTCAAGATTCAAGATTTTAATTGTCAAATGCACATTAAGCAGTCGCTGGCAATGAAATGCTTGAGTCACAGGCTCTCTTCTAGCAATGCTCAGGTAGTTTCAACCCCAAAAAATAAAATAGAAATAGTATAAAATAGAATAAAATAGAATATCAATATTTACAGATGAAGAGAGAAATAAAATAAAACAACAATAGTGCAATTTGTGCAGTAGTACATGAAGGCAAGGGAAGAGCTTGAGAAAACTGAAAGGGTGGGACTGTAGATTTCCTTTGCAGTTTTACCTGAAGATCCAGACTGTTCTGGAGCTTTCCATCACAGCACATGATCTCCATCAGAAATGTGAGTTTGCCCATAAATCCTGAAATCATAGGTGTTTTTTTTCTGATCATTTGAAGGACCCCTTGTCCATGCTTGCTTACAAAGTTTAAAACAATGTTTGTCTTTGACCTTGGAAAAATCAGTTTGCAAATACAAGGGCCATTTAAATGTCGTTCTGTCGCTTAAAGTCACCACATACAATCTTCATTAGTAGAGTTTGAGAGATTGTTTTGTCCATTGCCGTCAAGTAAAAAAAGTAAAAAAATCCACTTTGAACATCAGTGTTGTTAACAGGGCCGGGTCTAGGCAGGGGCAAGAGGGGGCCTGGCCCCCTCAAATAAATGTTGTGCCCCCTCAAACTAAATAAGGTTAGGGTTAGGGTTAGGCACAATGCCCCCTCAAGATTTGTGGCTGCCCCCTCATACATGCCTGTCTAGACCCGGCCCTGGTTGTTAACGTAAATGCGTTTCATTTACTCCTATATAGAAATGTGTTCTTTCACCCACTCAGTCAATTGAGCACATACCATAAAACGCACCCTGACGTCAGTCCACGAGCAAAAATCTACAGATTTCTGGGAAAAACGAAAGATGACAGCTAATCCAGATACGTCTGCATGTTCCTGTTTGGTCAGCAGTCTGGGGCTCGAGCCTTGTTGTCGCCAGACCACATGATGAAGTGTGTGAGACCAGGAGAGAAAGGAAAGTGCTTCCTGGGCAGTGATGTGTGACAGGAGATATCAGAGATCTGGTGCTGGGTCAACCGTCACTGACAGCCACAGCACCTCTTGACACCCAACCGAGACCCGGGGAGTTGTGCTCAGCAGATACGGGTCAGTGGAGGCTTGAGATGTGTGGGTTCATCACCTCAGTGTGTGTGCACGTGTGTGTGTGTGTGTGTGTGTGTGTGTGCGATCATCATTTATTGTTTGTGTGTGTGAACTCTGCTTTATGTGTCTCTCTCTCCCTCGTCTGATTCCTTTGCGGAGCAGCGGCGGCTACCCAGGTGGTCCCGAGAAGAGGAGTCGGTGTGTTCAGGCAGCGAGCAGGTAACCTAAACCTTCACACCCCCTGCCTGCAGCTGCCTGATCTCCTCCCTCAGGGAACCCGGGCTTCTTTTACATGCTCTGCGCTTTGTTCCCCGCCCTGCGGAACATTAGCACCACAATGACCTCCGCAGAGAAACCTGAGTCCATAAGAACCTAAAGGAGTGGGATGAGGGAGGTGGGCTGCAAAAAAAAAAAGGGGTAGCTGATCAAAAAAGGATGGAAAATGTTTAGATTCCTCACAGTTCTTTAAAAAAAGGTGTTAACAGGGGCTAAGTTGGACCTATTTCATTATTTTTGTATGTAGCGAGTGCGGTTTCGATACAGACCCGAGCATTTTTTAAAAGTATCCCCCCCATCAGTGGTGAGGCAGGGGGAGAGCGGAGGGGACAGCCACGGCATGTAATAATGGCCTGTCATTTTTCATCAACATTCCCGACAATGCATGACCCAGACTGGAGCCAGAACACACACTTGCACAGAAATACATCACTTGGGTCAGAGGGTCGACCAGCTTCATGATTACTGGGACCAGGAGAGAGACGTGTGTGTGTGTGTGTGTGTGTGTGTGTGTGTAGAGTGAGATGTGTATCCCTCAACATCATGGCTGAGAGTTTCGGGATCCGTCTGTAGTTTGCAGGAAAAAGACCAGAGCACAGAGAGGATGTTGGTCTAATATCCATCTCAATTTCTGCTTGTTCTTCGTCTCCCCTTGTTTGTTCCATCAGGATGTATTTCTTCAGAGAAAGTCAAGCACACAGGCCCTGGAGCCGAGAGCCCTCTGGGAGACGATGGCTGCGCCACACGGACCCCCCACACCCCGAAAAACCCACTCTTAGCCCCCTTCTCAAATTAGATCCCAGGTCTAATCAGAGACAGCTTGGCGTTGTGGGTGGAAACTAGCCACAAACCTCATCTTCAAATGAGTGCTGGTTGCTTGTGAGAGGCCCCCCTGTTCTGTTGACTGGGCAGGATGGAGCACTGTACTGGGCGCGCTCAATTCTCTTGACCACACAATGGAAAATGGGAGAGAGAGACCACACAACAATGAGTGATTTCCAACACAGCGGCCGATCCCAAACCAAGTCTCAAAGTGAAAGCTCACTGTAATAATACCCTGACAAGAACAATATCCAATGCTGCACTGATTAATATCTCTCTTTCTCTTGGAAGGCAGGTCGGGACGTCAAACAGCGAGGTAGGAGAAAAACTAAAGTCAACGTAGAAGTGGAGACAAGTGGTTGAGTGATGATGAAAATGACCTTGACAACCCAAAAAACACCATTTGCATAAGGAAAAAAACAGAGACTGTATATAAGGATAAGCAGTGGTGTAGGTTATTAATCTCACCTCCTCCAGATCATCTTCCAATCTTCTTAATTTCAGTGAGTAAGATTTAGGTTAAAGGGATCTATTGGTGCTTCATCTGAATTGTAGAATGGGAACAAACACAAAAAAAAGTCAGATTAAATATTGCGTAAAGATGATGAGACCGACTCGTGATTGCTCCATCCTTTGATCAGTACTGGGCAGACCACTGCGACCTGCACATTTCCCCCACATCTTGCTGATGTAGTTTCACCTGAAGAGCAGGTCATGAAATCATAGGTGTTTATGTGGATGGTGGTCTGACATCCACGTAAAGTTAATATTTCCTTTGACCTTGGAAACAGCAGTGGGAAAAAAAACAAGGTCAATTCGATGGCCGGGATATTTTGCCCTCTTTTCTTGATTATTTACAGTCTATGTAAAAAACATACAATGCAAACACATATGAAGAATAAGGAGCCTTGAGGAGCTACCATGTTCCAGGGAGGAGTTCATGAATAAAAGGAGCCATTAGAAAACAGTTTCCTAAAATCATCTAACATGAAAAACTGCAAATATAGTAGCAGCGTTTTTGACCTTGGATGACTGTGCAGTCGTTCACGTCATCGCTCAATTAGTCAGCAATCTGCCGATGATGAGCTCTTCTTATCCACTGGGATGAAGAAAAACAAAACAAAACGGCTCACCAGTGGATTTCTGGCAGCATCTCTTTTGGCAAGCCGTCATGATTATCACTTTGTGTGGAAGCATTCATTTTGCTCTCAATTGCAAGACAGGAAAAAAAAGTCAGCGCCCCTTATTACACTGGTAATGATAGATTGCTCTGGCGGAGAGCACCAGTCCAGCCAGCCAACCCCGCTGCTCTGCTACCTACACCACCGATGCCAGAGCAAATGGCTCCTTATTTAAACCTTCTCAAGGGTAAAATTGGGGCTCTAGCTAGTCATTACAAAGTGGCACATAAAGTCTAATTTGGGTCATGCTGTGGTGGCTTAAAAGCAGTGTGAGTCGTTTTTACGGCTGCTCCCTATGTGTCTTTGTGCAAATGAAACAAATGTGCTTGTTTCCATTAGTGACAAATGGAAATTTGTAATGGCAAGCACTCGCTCCCTGAGGATGTTTTTTTTATTCTCCAACCAATAAACACGAGACGGCAGAGAACTCCCACCAGTCGGTCGACTCCTGATGGAGGTGGATATTTTTCATACGCGCGAAACAATAGCTTGATATATACACGACAATAAGATTCGGCCGAGGAGCCTGTAGGTCGTCCGTTAAGGTAACATCCTCCACGGGGTCAATTCGGGTGTTAAACGTCATCTAAACCACAAAGAATAAGACGCAGTGTTGTCTGAGCAAATATCACCTTCTCAATTATTTTTCCATTAAAGAAGACTCCACATATAGCCAAACTCTCTCTCTCTCTCTCCATGGTGAAGTTATTAATGTTGAGTGCTCATTACAGCTGTTCAAACACTGGATGGCCAAACGACCCACGCTCTACACAAACACTGCGATCCACTCTGGCAGCATGTGCTAAAATAATGTGAAAGGGAGCATAATAAGGTTTGTCATAACTCATAGGACACGCAGGACCGGCCGGGAGAGGCCTTCAAAACCCAAACACACTGTGTGGATGAGATGTTTGTGCGTCTGACGCAAACCAAAACAGGCCGCTGTTCACACCAGGTCGGCAAACAGAGCAGCGGGTCCGGAGACTGAGGCCCTCCGTGGAGCGCTCGTTTCATCTGTTGAGGAGGTCCAGAGATCTGAGGGAGCGCGAGGGGCAGGCGCCGAGGGGGGGGGGGGGGGGGGGAAGTCTCCTACGGGGCCGATGTCAGGGGCCAAAAATAGCGGAGAAGGCCTCCCAGCTGGGACTCTCTCCCTCTGTGACTCATCGGTGTGCGGTAATTAGAGGCGGTTCGCCACCATCGTCGCTGGAACCGCACAGCGCAGTGGTGGTGACAGGGCCCAAAACAAACGCTCCTTTAAGAGGGACAGGGTGGCAGAGAGGGGAGGTGAGCAGGAGCGTGAGGATATGTCACAACTTGGAACTGATTGATATTACCAAACTATTCCAAAGGGGCAGGAGGAAGTGAGTAGGTGGGAGGAAGGGAGCCAGAACCTCAAGGTGCGACAGAGCGAGAGTTCATCCCTTCGCTCACACTCACACCCTCCTACCCAGTAAACTGAAGTAAACAGGTGAACAGCTCTTTGTGCAGCAGCTTCAGACTCCCACAGCCGGTCCTAACTTGCAGTGGCTGGATTACTGCAGGTCACTTTAAAATTTACAGAAGCTGGGACCAGCAGGGCCAGGCAAACAGCCCATTCCTAACAGGCCTGTTCACAATGGCTACTGCACAGAAATGAGTTGAAAGGTGGATTTCCCTCTTTTTCTCTTGACCTTTTCCACATGTTCTCCTCATGCACCGCAGTAGTGGAGATCCGTTCAGGAGCTAAACCAGGGAACCTATATCCCCAGTAAATCCCCAGTCGGTTATAATGGACTCAGCAGACCCCTGGACATTGAATTACAGCTGCTTGCACATCAATTAATTCACCTCCAGTTTCTGTGCAAACTAAATGGTCCATTCACATATCATCGCTGAGCAAACAGATGCCTTCATCCTCTCTGTATGTTTTGGGTCAATGTTTTCTTTGCATTTTGAGTCATATTGATTTATGTCTGGACCTGGAAGCATGAGTGTGTGTGTGAAAGAAAGAAAGAAAGAAAAAAAAAGAGATACTGAAAGCAGACAGAGGCGTGTGTATTTGTGTGTGTGTGTGTCTGTCTGTACATCTGTGTGTTTACTGAAGACCCTTTGAGATGCTACTGGAAATAAGCCATTAAACCTGACATAGCTCACCATGTAAAAATCACATAATATGTTTTGTGGGAGGGATTGTTGGGGATCAGAGACAGAGCAGCAGATATGAGTTTCTGTTCCTCGCTAGTCGAAGAGGGGGTGGGGGGGTGGGGGGGGTTGTGGGGGGGCGGCTTGTCATACCAGACACGGTGAGCACATACATTTCCTCGGGCCCTGGGCGTGTGCTGAGGTTCTGCTGGGTGGACTCATTACTCAGTGTGTGAGCTCTGAGCCTGGGGATGACGGAGAAGCCTGTGTCACACCCACTCTACTGCACTGACCGTTGTGTAATCCCTCCTGGGGTTGTGGAATGAGCTTGTAATGATGACTGGTTTGATATGGCTTCACCCTCTGACACACATGCAGAGCTGCTCAGGAGGCGTTCATGCAAAATGAGACTGGAACCCGCTGCGCTGCCAGTAACACTATCCTCACAGAGCTTCTGTCCATAACAGGAAGCACTTTAAAGTGTTCTTAAAAACTGAAAGGCAGTTTCTGGCAAAATTCTCTAATTTCATGTAAAATGTTATCAGTTCATTAGATCCGTGTAAATCTTTTATGGCAGGTTCAACGTTAATGAATCTTTGACCAAACGATTCTATCTATACAAAATCTTTAAGAGACGGAGAGTCCAAAATATGGGGGAAGCTACGTATTGTAGCCTACTGGTTGTGTGTTCTACAACCAAAGTGTCTTTAACCTTGTGACGTTGTAATAGACTGCTCCACAGACAGAAACAGATGTTAACATTTTTTGCAATTTACGCAAAAAAGCGAACACAAAGGTCGGACGCGACGGACGTGAAGAGTGGAAATATAACAAGACGAACAAGAGGAGCCATACACACATGATGCAGACGAAGATGTAAACTTGGAAAAACAAGAACTTTCTACTCCTCCACTGATTGTTCCAGATTTTCTGTTGTGAATACATCTGATCCGGACAATCTCCAGCTGCTCTGTGTGGAGCGAATGGTTGCTTGTCTCTGTACCTTGGCCCTACTTCATTATAGCGTCCTGTATAGAGGGTTGACCCCGCCTCTCGCCCAATGTCAACTGATGGCTGTTACAGGATAAGAGGTAAAGATAAGGGATGGATGGATGCGTAAACTGAAGAAGTCAAATTTAATTTTGCCATTATATGTGTGTTATTATATTGTTTACACATTTACTCTGTTTACTGTAAGATTCAAAAAAGATATTCCTCATTCATGCATGCGTAATCTTTGAAGAATGTAGTAAAACATTATTTTGAAACACCGAGATGGACCTGGAGAAGAACGAGGATCCGTATAGATCCCCGACCTGTTCACACTCGTGCAGCATTCATCGGGCTCGGCCCCGTGATTTTGTCTCTTTATCAAGAATGTTCACAAATCCCTGAGAATGACATCATCTTGTTCTGTGGAACTGCAGCCAACACACACACACACACACACACACACACACACACACACACACACACACACACACACACACACACGCTCAGAGAGAGAGAGAGGCAACACCGAGCGCAGCATCCAGATCCAAGCCCTCAGCAGTCACTCTCCTCAGCCAGCAGACCTGGACACCGACAGAGAAAAATATGCCAAATACCTCCCCCCCCTCAAATGCCACCCCTGCCCAACTTTGCCCCCCCCCCACCACCACCCACCCCTCCTATTATTTCTGCCCCCTCTCCCTGTTCTTGAGAGCTGGGTTACATCATCCTCAGTGTCTACATTTCAATAATGCCTCTGAAATCTCCCACCGGCTGCGAGACTCAGAGGGGGCTTGGACGGTGAAAGAAAAACAGCAGAATGTGTGTTAAAGAATAATAGCAGGCGCACAGCAATGGCTGAGCGTTCGCTGACAGACGTGAGCTTAAAACATTTGGAACATGCCAATCGGATGTAGCTTTGACTGTCTGTCTTCTCCCTCCCTTCGTAATCCCTCCCAGTAGATGTGCAGTGGTAGGTGTCTGAATTGACTCAGGGCCGGTCAGCCGCGCTGTCTTTTCAACCCCTGCCTCCCCACCGTTCAGCCAGTGGGGGGGCTCGGAGCTCCGCGCGGGCCCAGCCATAGCAGACATTTTTGCGGTGAAATCATTAAACCCACGTGCAGCTCTCTCTCTGTGGTCACTGGGGGTCGTGCTCCTCTGCCTTTAGCTGAATAAATCATAAAGTTTGCCGGGGGACCACACAAGAAGACCAGCCCAGTGCAGCCAGCCCATCCAGCCTATGCAGCCAGCGCAAAAACACATGCACACGCACAAGCCCCAGACCTTGTTATTTTTCAGGAAAACACCAGAAGGGAGACAGAGACAGAGGGAGCGAGACCCAGAGAGGCGAGGAGGCAAAGCTGCAAAGGCACAAAGATACAACAGAAAGAACATTGCATGGAAGAAAAACGTTAACGCAATTGTAAAATGTCGAAAACAAACGTGGAATTCTCTTGTTCTCAGGCAGAAAGTAAATTTGTGCAGCGACAGCAAGGTGTAAATAAACAGACGGATTGAAACACAGGACAGCAAACGAAGAAAAACGAGGCAGAAAAAACACACAGGACGGAATCTGAAAAAGATGTCAACAACATTCGCTGCTGGTAACATCAGATCAGACAGAGCTGGGGGGGAAAAAACACTACATTTTTTTCAGAGCATTCTCAGGAGCATCATAAAGGAGAGAGATCCTCTCTCCCGCTCCGTCTGGATGACCTCGCCAGACTGATCCTTCAAACAAGACCTGACGACTGGAGGAGGAAGCACTGTCCTGTCTGAGGATCACATACTGTCTGGGGAACACTTAAACACAGCCGGCTGAGAATGTGCATGTTTGTGTGTGTGTCTGTGTGTGTGTGAGTGTGTGAGTTTGTGTCTGTGTCCATATTTTGCGGGTTGCACCAATTGATACCATAAATTACTGCAACAGATCGCTACTTAAACTGCCTGTGTGATTTCAGAGAGGGAAGCGCTTCTGTTTGTGGACACTTCACACTTTTCATGTTTTCATGATAATTTATACTGCAGTGCACGGTTGCTGGATGTTGTGTTGAAAGAGGCATTAAGATTTTCACTCAAAGCTGCTCTATATGTTTTTCATATTACAAATTTAAACAAAACTGAAGTGTAGTGAGCCCAAGGTAGTTACCACGTAAGCCTACAGTTTCCCTCAGCTTAGTTGGACCTTTTTTTAGTTTCCTTTAGTTTGTTGGCCCACACGTTTAACTGTTTGCTCTCATCGCTTGTAGCTTTGCGGCAGAGGCAGGTGGCTGTTTTCACCCATAAAACCCCTCTGACAAACCCACTGTAGTGTATCTGCACAGCACCAAATTAGAGGCTTACCCCAGTTAGCAACTTGCTCATTAAAATAGTGGAGTATTTATCATCAAAATAGCTGGTGGAGACCTAAACAAAGCTGAAAGGACTTACGACGCAGGAGGTCAAAAACATGACCACACATGAACGATACTTCTGCTCTGTGTCTGCTGGGTTCGTCAACATCTCACGTGAACAACATGTAAAGAGGTGTTTGCCAGTGATGTGCATTATACATGAAAACTGCTTTTATTGCCGCCTCCGAGTGGCCAAAATCATATATTGCAGGTTTAAGTATAACACATGAACACGAAAAGATGAAGTTAGTTGAACTTCATTACAATTTAGAATCAAGTTAAGTGTATAAACATAAAGGTACATACTTAGATCTCAAGTGATAGAGTACCCATTAAGCAGCAAAATACATTTATAGCAAATATAACGTATATTTATATACTGTGTATGTTTTCTTAATTTTCAAAGTACCAGGCAGCTATAGATTTTAAGGTATAGCTAGTGAGTATTAATTCCTCTGAAATAGTGTTATGTTGCGCCACTTTAAACTGAGAACAATATTTGAGTGATTGCAATGAAACTCTACCTCCGCTCTAATCTATACCGACCTCTTTCATCTTAACCTCCAAACCGCTGCGCTCCACTGTGTTTTTTGACACCCCGCTGCCCCGTCGCTGTTGTCTGCTCTTTCTTCACCTCCATCAAGCCGCTGTCACCTGACTTAAAGGTGGGGGTCGTCACACGTGTCACGGTGAGAAATGTTAGTGGCACAGCAGCCCGGAGAAAGAGGAGAGGGTAAGGGTGGAGGTTGAAACTCTACCCTCACCGTTAACGGAGGCCATAGCACCTCTCGACCCCAGGCCACACATTTCTGGGTGAACTTTGGCCCTGTGACCACACCAGTGGTGCGGTCACACGCACACACACACACGCATGCACACACAGTATATCCTCAGACACCCTCTGGCTTGGGCAGGCAGCCATTACCTGGAGATTGTATCAGTGTCAGTTTGTGGGGGATTCTTGCTCCCTGGGGTAAACGCACAGAGGGCAGGCGCCTGATCTCTCTGTGAAATGTTAATGTGGAACAAAACAGGCTGAACTCTGAGTGTAGCAATATGCGGAGCCCTGCTCATTGGGTAAGAAACTCTATCCCCTTTAGCATCAACTGGCATGTGACCAGGCCCGAAAAACAAATCAAACAGCTTTGAGTGCTTTGCAAAGCGTTTTAAGCGCACAATGGCTCCACAGTTGGATCAGTGGAGCATGCTTTACAGTATATCTACTGCGCTCTGCCCTCATTAAACGGAGACAAAAATCTCCCATTCAAGCCGCAGTCTTCATCAGTATTGGTACTTCAATCTTGAAGACAGTAAATTGACCAAGGAATGCAGCCCGCGCCTTATCAAAGTCTAGAAGCCGGGGATCTGGAAATGCCTTGCTTTGTTGAGCGTTTAGTTTATCTGTCCCATAATTGCACATTGTAAAACTGTCTCTCTGGGCTTCTTGCAGTCCCCCAGTGGCCAATGTAACCATCTGGCCCTCGCAAAGATCTGAGCAGGAAGTTATGTGGGACGTCAGAGGACAGGAACTCTGATAACGGATATTTAGCCTCACATAAAGTTGGCTGACTCGTCGACATTCCCGCCATTGTCTGCAGTACCTGTCACTGCGTGTTTAGCAACCTCGTCACAGTCGTTAATCTTGAAGATGATGCTCAACAAAAAGTTTTGTGGGTGCAATGCTCTCTGCAGGTGGAAAGCACGAAGACACCATGTTACTCGACCTTTTATAAATGGTTCATTGAATCAGAAGTTCTGGCGTCTCTTTACCAAAGTGCAGGTGGATGGAGTGCACAGCCGAGTCTTTGTGCACGCCAGCTTTTCAGTTTCACTATGGGAGCACCTGCTGTCTTCCTGCACAAATATGTCTTTATTAGGAGTTCTTGTGTCAACCGCATGACATGATGAGAATCGGGTTTTTTTCAATATTCCCCCTTTATATCGCTGATATCCTGTCATTTCAGGGCTTGTAAGGTTATCAAGACACGTGTTCTTTGTCTGCCATCATGACCGAGGGCCCGACCATTAACAATAAATCATTCTGTTAACACATACGAGCAGGTGGCTGGCAGCTTCTTACCACCCGAGTCACACAGTCCAATTGTAAAGGACAAGAGTATGTGTGTGTGTGTGTGTGTGTGTGTGTGTGTGTGTGTGTGTGTGTGTGTGATTACATCCTGCATCCATACCTTCCCCGAGGGTTGTCAGAGAGCTGGAGACAGACCTGCTGATATTAAGACAAGGAGGTCTGAGGAGAGTCACCCCTTGCAGGGCACCCCCTCTGCACAGATCCCTCTTTATGCTCCTGTTTATTATGGTCCCAAGTAATCCATGCCTTGTGCACTACACCAGAGCCGCCATATATCAACATCTTGCTGGTGGTTTGCTGGGTTCCAAATAACAGATAGGGTGCACTGAACCTACCATGTAAACTTTATAAAACACATTCAGCAGAACTATAATTATTTACAAAACCAGAGCATGGGAATATTTTTTGTAGGGGAGGGTCGGGTCGGAGATTTCTTTCTTTTTTTCTGACTCTGTTGCCCACAGAATTTGTGTTAAAAACTTTATTAGGGATTATTTTTTATGAGCGCCTTGTTATCACGGCGCTTTCAAAGCAATCGAATGGGGAAAACAAATCAGAGCCGCTCCGATTGGCTGGAATGGCGGAGAAAGCGGTATTGTACGGTACATGTGTTAAATTTGCTCAGCCTGTCCCACACCGGTTTGTGTAAGTCAACATTTCACCTCCGGTGTTTAGTGCCTCAACGGTCTAAGGGAGGGTTCTGCAGAAATTTAGTCTACCTTTCTTTAGAGCAGGCGTGGCAACCAAAAAAAAAGAGAAAAAGAAGAGAAACGGATGGGGGAGAGGGGTTGATGGTGAGGAGGAGAGGGGGGGTTATTTTTGTGAGCACCCCTACAATGCTCCACCTGTGCCTCAGCCATACCCCAGAGGACCACCCACTTAGGGAGAGAGAGGGCAGTCGAGAATCCCTATAACCTCTTTGGGTGGGCAATAAGGCCCTGCGCTGAAGTAGAGTGTTTCAGACAACTGAAAGACTCAGGAGGAACGACTCTCGGCGAATACTATCACACCACCAGCGAAGAATAGCAAGTGCTGGTGTGAATTAAAGAGGTGCTACATCAGGGCAGCCTCTGTGTGTGTGTGTGTGTGTGTGTAGGGAGGGGCTAGTAGAAAATGTAAATGCATATATATATATATATATATATATATATATGTTTCTTTTAATCAAGAACAAGCGAGTGGTCTCAGCTCTCCTCTAATGAATTAAAAGCTTATGTACATTTCATCGTGACACAAAATACCACAAATAGAAAACTTTCACGAATCCATCAAATCCCCCCCCCCCCCCCCTAACACTCATCTCATGCCTCTCACCACCACCGTCAGTGCTGATTTCATGCAGATAACCATAAACATTAATAACTGTCAGTTGCGATACCAGCATGAAACAGCGAACACCAGATGAGTAGCAGGCCTCCGCAGAAGACACGGCGAGGTCTCGGAGGTCAAAGACACACTTCACCACTGCTGACATATGTAATGCTGAGCAGGTTTGGTGCAAAGGGGAAAAACAAAACCCACCAGGGAGGGAGATGCAAATAAGCCCAGATTGTTAGCATTTTATCCCTGGAGTCTGAGATGTTGTATATTATAACAACAGTCAAAATATGTATCATTTACACGTGTGTTAGAATGATAAAGAGACTGGTCAAGGTCGCAGGAAATTATGCATTTTATATTAAGAAAAAAATCATGTTCATCAAGCTTCCTTTAGATTTCTCACTTTTCTAAGCAGCCCAAATAGGCCTCCCAACGTGAAGGGAGTGACCTGATATGAGGGACATTATCTCCCTTATCTGCAAACATAAAGCTGGAGGTCAGTCATTATTAAGGCCCGGTTTGACCTTGGGGCTCAAAGATGTCAGTAGCACAGTGGTTGACAGCAGTGCTGGCTATAAACCCTGCATCCTCCATGTTAGTGGATGGGACAGGGACGGACCTAAAAAGTCAGAGAACTTTTTGTTTTCTCTAAGATGGTTTCTGTCGCATGTATTCCTCGCGGCTCCATTCCTCACTTACTACTGCGCAGACTCTTGATCCACTTTGGCAAAATGGCAGCATTCATATCCGGGATATTTTGGATGGTGGGAGGAAGTGGAGACGCATCTTTATGTACATTTTGTGTGAATAAAAGAGTGCAATGCTACGAATGCCTTAAAGAAAACCTTGTCAAAATTTGCTTTATTTTTCCAACTTGAACGACTCTTTAACAAAACATTTTAAAGAGATTACTCAGGGTCATTTTAGAATAACATTTCAATCAGTGCTCTGAAACTACGGATCTGGCATTAATAACATACAGCATGGTGTAGACTCCATCTTTTTTTCCGTGGAGGTCATTCTGTTTGAGAGTAGATGTAAACGATACATAAGGGGTGAGGTGCAAAGATGAGCGTCTGGTGGTGTTTGCTTGTATATATCTTTGCTTATGTGTACGTGAGTGATTGATGCCTGAGGAAGAGAAGTGAAGGCCTCCTCCCCGGTGGTCTGGCTGGGCTCTTAGCCACTGTGCAATGACCGCTGCTGCTGCTATCCCTGACCCACATCACCACATCATTGACACTAAACCGACCGCCAATCTTCCGCTGGCCCGTTGCCTTTGGCACCGTCTGCCGTGGAGCTGTTTGGATTATCACCCTGCGCCGTAATGAAGACCGAACAATAATGAAGAGGAACACTGTATCCACAAGCTACAAGATACAGTTTATTTGTGTAACATTATTATCGGGCTGACTAATATTTTCCTCTGCTCTTTTAAAAAAAAAGAAAGTGTGGTGCAACGCGATGCACAGGCCAACGCTGCGGTGCACGTGTTAAGTGGCAAACACAAGGAGGATAAAACAGCTCAGGAACACTATCCCATGTTCAAATAAACAGAGGTGTGTGGGGTCTGAAGAACAAACACACATTCATTAGGTGTCTCGGTGCCTCCAGACCCGTCGTGTTTAAGCAATGATGCACACACAAACACACACAGACACACAAACACACACGGTTTCCCTTACTCTCTCTTTTTTATCTCTCATTCCCTCTTTTTCTCAGACACACACACACACACACACACACTCATGAAGGGTCCAACCCCCAATTAGACAATCAAACCACTGACCCTTAGCTTCTTCTGGGATTTGGAGTTTACACCCCGACATGGGCCGCCCATTCCTGTTTACCCGAGGAACCTGACTGATGGATTGTATTGTTTGGCCTTTCGCGGCTATAATTGGCTCCGTTGTATAGGTTAAAGCTTGGGATATATTCCGCAGACCCCAAACATGCCACGAATGGCCTCTGGGTCAATAACACTCATATCAGTCCATGGCCCCCTAAATGGTAAAAGGGTCAGGAGCGAGCGTCACTGGTCTCGCTAACAACATCGTTCGGTGGCCATGACTTCACCATCTTGAACCCCCCCCCACCCCCCCCACCCCAACCCCACCCCACCCCTACACCGTCTCTTTGCTCCTGAACCAGAGACACAAGCTCGGCCAAGTATGCCCCCCCACTAAACAGCAGTAAATATTTAGCCAGGACTCCACACTGTGATACACAGCAAGTCCAAACAACCTGCTAAACAATTATCATTGGCATAATCTGTATACTGCTCTGCCTCCTTTATGTACAGTACGTGTGGTATTTTGAAATGTTGATGTGTACTGCCTGCGCACCGACTCTCCCTCTGACACCACAGAACAGGACATATACATTTCAGGGTGTAAAGTCCACTGAATGAATAATGTCCAGGGGCTGGGGCAATCTGGTTTTGCTCTCACTGTACGCTCAGTGCCACCGACACAAATATTCTGCAATTGTATACATGGGCAGTATCAAAAATCGATAACCCGGCCAGAAAAATACGGATAAGATGACCGCAAACAGAGAGCACACACCTCTGCCAAGGACCAGCAGTCCCCTGATGAAACCGCATTTAAATCAACTAAATCTGGGTTTTTATTTGGATCTGCTCCAAATTGCACACAGTCATCAACATCCTTGAAATATGCTCTGATAAATAAACGAAAATGTTGAGAGAAAGTGGGAAAAAAATCCCGAGCGCTGACCAAAGTTTTGGCGCAATCCTGCAGGTTAACAGACAAACAAACAAATACCGATGAATACATAACCTCCTTGGCAGAGTCATAAACTGTCAGAGAAGTTGTTCGATTTTTAAGACCACTGGGCAAAATAGCGGAGTAGCATCACAACAATTATAGTGTTTTGAATACTTTTAGAAATAATTTGATGCAGCTGCGGCATAACAGCATTTGTAAAATATATGATTTAAAGCACATTTAACCAATATTGTAGTACAAAATATGACAAAGGCTGGTTCATGAAGGATTTTTCACAAAAATAAAGTTTTGGAGTCCTTCAGCAGTTCAAAGTGTGATGTAGATTCTTTCTGTAGTTTTTGAAGGCAAATAACTAATCTGTGTAAAGAGTCATAAATGACCACACCGCTGGTTACCAAGCATTCAACAAGGAAGGTTGCAAACACATGACACCTCTCTGTTTGGCAACTGGAGAAGTTGTCACACTTGGCCATGCAAACATTTGCTAAAATACAGCTTCCTCTCCTCCGCTGCTCGCTAATGAGGCTGCAGCCGCCGTGATTTAGGATCGTCCAGGGCGTTGGAGTTGATCTTGGAGACCACGTGGTTTCCAATAAATGAAATTATTTTTCTCTGTTTCTCTGTTTTTTTATGCATTCAAGTTTGTGTTACACTCTCACATTTCTGTCTGCAGCAGGAGCTCTACAGCAGAGATGAATCAACACAGTATGCTGTGACTCTGGATAACTATAGTGCTGCAAAATAGTATTTTGGTCAGCTGATACTGCTGCACTGTTTGTAGTAGTAATCCAAACACAACCTCAACACAAAACTTTGTAAAAACAAGGTCTGAAGTGCAATGAAGGGGGAAAAAACCTGTAGTTGAACATCTGATGTGAAAGTTGTTGTTGGTAAATGTGCAAAATGCAAAGCAGCTTCAATTAGATCAGATCAGAGACTCAAGAGTAAAAAACACCTTCCAACACCTTCCAATGTAACCACTGAGTCACTGGTATTGATCTAGAAACTCATTACAACTTCCATGAGTCGCTTTCAGACATACAATGAAGTATTGATATATTCCTGAATTTTTCTGGAGCATTTTTTGACATTTTACGTAACTTTTCCCGCCAGCCCCCTTACAAATGGAGCGTTGATAGCATTTTAAAAACGTGAGTAAGAATAAATTGGGATGGAAAAGAGCTCCAAAACACATAGAAGACGCCAATGAAGTTGTCGTTTTTGGAAAGACAATGACATTCAAAAGCTTTTGGTCTTAACACAAGGCCATAAACAGGCCATGCAGAGGAATTTATACGTCATTTCCTGCTTCCTGCAGGCTCTAGCCAAGCTCCCCCCGTCAACTGAAATATCTGGAAGTTTTCCTAATGTTGTGAACGTCTCTGACCCGGAAAATCTTCATATGTAAAAAGGAAAAGTTCAGAAAAAAATCCAAGCCCAATTTTCCCAGACATTTTCTCTAGTTCATGTCTGAAAAACAGCTCTGGATATTCAGAGTTATCGTCTATATGATGTAATAAAACTCAAATGTGAACCAAATGTTCATATTTTAGAAGAGGAGGACAGACTCATCTGAAGAGCTGCCACATTCTATTCACCGAACATTAAAATAAATGCACGACACTCAAACAGCACAGTGTAAAACATGAAATGGGTTCAGGAGTGTTTGAACGTTACTGATGGGATACGACCGCAACAGCACTGACCAGTTGACCACACAAATATTTGGAGTACGCAGTGATACTTGGCAGTCTGCTTCCCCTTGAAACAGCATGCAAGCCACATGTTGTGAAAGACTGGTCGGGGAGGAGAAAAATTCACTTTCCCAAGGAAAGACAAGTGTTGAAATGCATCAGAATGTTGTACTGTGGTGCGCAAATGATTTATGGACGATCTATCCTCCAATTTTCTCGCTGGTTTATCTCACCAGCGTTGTCGAGTTCAGTCAACTCTCTCCAGGATATTAGAATTCACAGAGCGCTTTTGGTGGGCCGAGCGCACCGCAGGAACATAAAGGCTCAGTTCATTGAGCATCTTAATAAAAAACATGCCATATGGCTTCTATGTCTTGGCCTGTAAAATCATAACAACGTTAGTAATCAAAGACATTGTGTCGGAGGAACACTGACTCGAGCTGTGGCCTGGTCTTTATATCCCTCTGGCAAAGGCTGAATAAAAAATTCTACATTTTACAGCATACAACCTCAAGCTGTGTGTCCGCGAGTGTCGACGGCAAACACCTGCTCACACAGGCCACCATTCATCTCACGGTCCTGCTGTTCACAATTATGAAGTATAGCATGTATGGGCTTGTTCAAAGCAGCAGGTCCCTAAACTAAAGCCTATTTCTTGAAAATGACTAAACAAACAAAAAACACATTTTCTTACCCCTGCGGTATCCATGCAGAGAGCTGTAGACTACGAGGTTACAGTCCTGCTGTAGCTGCTTACTGAGGAAGAGTTTAGCATATTAACGTTTGAACATTTTCAATTGAGGCAGATGGGAATGTCATTTATTTTGAGGTATGTGGTCATTTTAACTTCAACAAATTGAAAATTGTAATAATGGAAAGGGAATCACCAAAGTTATTACATTTCATACATTATTGTTTGTACCAAACAATCCATTCAATAGCTGCGGAGCGGAGTTAAAAATGTTTTTAACGTCATGGCATTAAAAGAAATATCGTGGAATCACCACAAAAAAAAATGCAGTTTATCCTCTGGGGACCATGAATATCTCATCCTGAAGTATTTGAGATATTTACCTTGGCTAGGCAGGTTTTATTTTCACCCCTTCTCTGCTGAGTGCTATTCCGGTTTGTTTGTTGTTGTTTTGCTTTGTTTGTGGCAGAATTATGCAAAAACTACTGAGCGTGTTTCCACGAGACTTGGTGGAAGGATGAGAATCTGGCCAAGAGAGAACTCATAAAATGTTTGCCCAAATCTGTACAAAGGGGCATAGATATTTGTTTTCATCCCCTTCTGTAACATTTGTTCTTTGACAATTTCAAAGGGAATAATCGATGGATCTTGATTGAAATAATCCCGCACATTAAAGGGACTGATATCTATGAGTGTGTGGAATTTGGTGCAGCTTGAGTGAATTTGACAGAAATATTCGCTCTCTGAGTTCACCTCGAGGTAAAACAAGGTTGTGGACTCCCTTACCTCACAACAGACCTACATCGCTCTCCCTGGAGCTGTTACTGGCATTAATAAATAAAGTAATTCATCATTGGGACGAAGTGGAGTCCCAGTGCCTCTGAAAACTGTTGACAGTGTGTTCTGTCAAATAGAGAGCTGATACCGTAACTTTTATTTTCAAAATTCGATAAGTGTCTTTGCTTATAGACTTGTTGGATAAAAGACGCCGCCTCGCATCTCTCTGACAAGGAGAGGATGGATAAGCAGCAGAGGGAAACATTTTTATCAGAGTCTTTGTGCGTCCCGGGTCATATAAGTATACTTAAAACCCTTGGTGGTCCAACGCTGCTATCAGCATCTGGAATGTAGTGGGGACTGAACCCAGAGAAAAAGTTCTGTTCTGTATCTTTGCAATTAGTGGAAGATAAACTTGAGGCTTTACACTGTCCTGATTTATTCTTTGTTTCTTCAATTATTTACAAAATGATCTTTCCCACAAGAAAGTACAAACATGCAGCCTGTGTTTATGGTCACTGACTTTTGTTAATTTGTTGTCTGCTTTGGCTGTGAGGGGAGGATGAAGATAATGAGCTCGTGTTTATGTTTACGGGTGCTCAGTGATAATAGGCCTACGTCTGTTTGCGTGTCTTATGTTGTTGTACAGAGCGGTCGCAGCATATGCGCGGGTTTCAGACCGGATGAGAGTGTATCAATGTGACGGAGGGCTTGAGGAACAGGAAGGGGGGACAGGACAAACAGTGGCAGACAGGGCAGTGACCCCATTCGTCCACGATGAACCCTGCTGAGAGAAGCCTGAGGCCTGGGAAGCAACTGCTCACTCTGTTGATCAATAGATTTTGAGGGATTGCTGGTTTTCCCTGGCGTAGTGTTTAAAACCATAACAAAGCTAAACTCCTGCTAAAATATATAGAATTTTTAAATAGGAATTCTACAGGTCCAAAGAGGATATCTTTTGAGTCAAGGGCCTTGTCCCAATTCCTCTCCAGCCAACCAACATTATTACAGCGACAAAACAATATCAACTAACAATCGTTATCAATCAAAATTATGACAGTGACACATCTTACAACTGCAGGAAAGTTAGGACAGATTGATCGATTTATCAATACACAGACAGTCAGCCTGTTTAAACCGGTTATTTCAATGAAAGGTTAGTCGTGTTGATAGAAACTTCTCCCGATTAAACTGAACTGTGGTTTTGGTTTGTTTGAAGTGTGAAAACACTTCCGTGGATACAAACAGAAGTGCAAGCAGCTCACAGGAGTCTTTCAGTCTTTACCTCTGATGATATGCTTGAATGACAAGCATATTACAGTGGCAACAGATTTAATGAAGTGAGCCAGTTCATTCATTTTCTCCATTTGAACGGAAAGACAATTTTTTTTAATTGCACTTTATCCCAAAATGATAGTGAATAAAACAGATGAATTGATGTCAGAATCAGGCCCTTCGATAAACCAATCAATGTCACGTGTAGGTAGACACAACCAACATAGGTTGAGGATATGATACACGTCCTGTATGTCATACAAAAGTCTTTCTTCTGTGCACAGAATTACAACGTGAAACCAACACAAACCAGATCAAATGAAAATAACACAACACACACATAACCTTGATTCAGACCATGGCCTTAAAACGGATACACATACCAAGTAAAAACCCTGTTTTCCTACAATATTATAAATACAAATGACCTAACAAAATCAAAGAATACCTCATTATATACCTGACTGATAACAAGTAAAACATGTCTGTCTTCTATCCTATACACTGGAGTATAGAATCCTAATCGATGAACATGCATGTGACACTTACAAATTGATATGAACCAGGTTATTGCTGTGGTTATAAAACCATTCTGATAATTTCCCAGTCGACCCAGATTCTTCTCACCAGCCTGTTTTGTTGTGTGTATGAAAATGTCATGGCTGACTCAAACCTGCCGTCACCGGGGCCAACACAAGACCACCATCTGACACGATAACACTCACTCTGCTGCTAATGAAAACCTTAAGGCCACGAGGAGGCGAAACACATCTGATAAACATGCAGTTCGCCGACTCAGACACTTTGTAGCTATTTATATGTTAGGTGATACATAAAGAATAAAAGCAGCGGCGAGCTGGAAATGCAGCTGGACACAAACAATGAAACATTTTGATATCACACTGGGTTTAAAGTGATAGGGGGTCGAACAAAAGCGGTAGCAAATCTGGCACGCTGCCGTTTTCAAGCTGGTGCATCAAAGTCTAACACCGAATACCTTCCGTGGCTAGTATGAACCCAGAACACAAAAGAGACCACAGTTTGAAATGACATTCAGGGAGGCAATATGAAAATGTATACTGTAATAACTGGGCAGTGTTTTCTAGCTTGGAATAACTGAAAGGGATTAGAACAAAAACATCCTGACAGGAGAGGCTGGCATATTATAAAAATGACTCATGCTTGGTAATCAGATCCCGGACAAAGGGGAAGTTTTTACTTCGGCTTTTTGATATAGAAGAATAACGGCCAGACGAGGAAATATTACTCTCAAACGAAACCTCAGAACAATTCCCCGGGACAATAAAACACAGTGGGCTCCCTAACAGT
The DNA here is from genome assembly GCF_947347685.1 of Pleuronectes platessa. Classification (NCBI taxonomy): domain Eukaryota; kingdom Metazoa; phylum Chordata; class Actinopteri; order Pleuronectiformes; family Pleuronectidae; genus Pleuronectes; species Pleuronectes platessa. The sequence goes on along the minus strand of NC_070628.1, from coordinate 9,319,915 downwards.
GACCTTTGAAAGGGACATGAAAGGGGGGGAAAAAGCTCAAACTGATTCCACACCTTATTGCCTCATGGAGCGTCTGTTCCACTGGTCTCTTTCCTTTTCTGTTGTAAAACGATTCCATTGCAAAGAGTGGGGCTGGGATTTCACAAGTGACCACAAGCCCTGAAGCAAACCACGGTGTCCACTTTTGAGAGGACATTATAGAGTTGCATAGAGCTGCTTTATGAAACCAACCAGCCCTCCAAACGCACGCTGAGGACCACCTTGAGCGCTACTTTTCCAAATATTGGAAGTAAAAATACTTTCCATTTGCTTCTTCTAAATAAGGGTGGGATTGATTAATCAGGCCACTGTGTCTGCACCCTCTTTTGTTTTAATGATAAAAGTTCAATATACAGTGTGTGGTGGTAAAGCTACACTAGAGGCAAGCTTCTTTAAATGAAATGTGAACGTTTAGAGTGAGACTTGAAGCTTTCCATATCCTTATAGAGTAAGCAAGAGTTTAAACTTACAGGCATGGTTCTTAAAAGAAGGCAGTAGGCATAGTGCCACTGCTTAGATTAGAAACAGTGTCAATATCAATATCTATTGACGAACAAATTCTGTACAATTTGATACCACCTGTTCTTTTAAGAGGTCTGTATTTGAAAGAATCATACGAGTACAACATGCACTTGTGGTATTTCTTTACGATAAATATTTTCACCAGAGTCAAGCTGCTCAGAAGCACGTTGATAGCCAGCTAATGACATCCAGAGGGCCCTCATTTATCAAACGTTTTATACAGTACATTTAAAAAAACTCTCTTGCAGGTGCACGCTCACACACACACACACACACACTCACACACACACACACACACACACACACTCCGCTGCCTGGCCTGTTCAGATGCCACGAGATGAGAGGAGCGCTCAGCAGCTCAGGCCTACCTGATGGTAAATGATGGAGAGCCCGAGAGGCCGGGCAGGAACAGATGGGCTGAGGATGGCGGGATGCTGGGAATGAGGGAGTAAAGGGAGGGGATGAAGGGAGGGCTAGCATCGACAGTCAGGGACCACCATCATTGCTGCCCACACCAGACTTCACTCACCGCCGCCCTCGCGCCCTCAACCCCATCCCACCAAATTCATTTGCAGCACAGTGTAATGAATCTGCAATTTGCACACATATGTACGGGGCCTAACATGGGCACTTGGATCTGTTTAACCCTGATGGAAACATTTACAAACAAGTGACCACAAAGAGTCATCAATCTGCCTATTAACCTCTCATATGCCCTTAGGGGATTATGCTATTCTCTATTAGAGGGTTCAGAAAGGACCAAAGAAACTCCAGCGGGGAGGAAGTGGAAATAGGCCCTTTTCAAAGCCGTCTGCAGAGGCAATTAGCCAAGTACTAAGAGGACAGAGCTATGGTCACTTCAAACCTCGTCTACTTGCTGCTTTGAGAGCAGAAACAGACTTGATCAAAGTGAAGTGAGAGATTTGAGACCCTTGAGAGACGGAACGACCACTTCTAAGTTGGGATTTAAAGAGTTGCTGCGTCGAAAAACATCTGGAAGGGCATCTCGGTCCAGAGCGAGCAACGGATCACGCTCATGCCTCTCCAGTCGGGAATGGTACGAGCCAGCGTTGCTCTATTTATCTCCCCGGAGCTGTGTCATTGTATTGTGTGTATTTGTATGCATCAGGCATTGAGTATGGCGTAAACAGTTACGGGACACTTTGTCTTCTCGACTTGTGCAACCCGGTACATGTCTCGTGCCACTACGCCAGGGAGCCCTGGGTGGCTTCAGTTACTCATGCCATGTGTATACTTTAGCCAAACAAGGCCTAAGGACACTCCGGGGTGGTACAGGGGGAGGGAGGGGCGAGGAAGCGAAAGGCGAGGTAGTGTGGTCCCATGGTTGAAGCCAGTGATTTAAAGGCTGTTGATACCGGGCAGACAGCCCAGGCTCAGTCACTGACTCACTGTAGATGACGCTGCATAAGTCACTACACTTAAAATGTCCTCATGTGTTTATATCTCCTCAAGTGGAAATCAGGCGCACTCGTACAGCTGGAAATCGCTACTGGATCTGATTTGCTGGTTCCTCTCCGGCTTTTCCCCGAAGCTTTCATAAACAGATGGCAGAGGCTCATTAAGCTGTTGTCAGGACTATTAATGACATTGTGAACACTTTCCGAGCCCTCTATGCCTTTGGGCGCGCAATTGCCAAAGCTGGGCCATTAAAGAAGGTGTGAGAGCAACACAATGCTGCTGTGTGCTGCAAGGTGAGGGATGGATGCCATGAAAGAAAAGTACACACATGGTTGAGCGGCTGTTAGCAGAGGGCTGACGGTAATGATTTCACGTTAGCGATGGATTCGAGAGGAATGGTGTAATGTATGTGATTTCAGCACCGGAGAGCTAAAGTGTTGGATGAGTTTGGAGGCTTTGGCCCGACAATCATTCACTGAAGTATGCCTCCAACTCTGTGTAATACACAACAGTTGTACTTTTAGATAAGCCTTTTCAATTCAAGTTTGTCAAAGGTTTTTGATTTCAAACCCCTAATTGAAACTTTAAGCCCCTTTATACTCAGACTATGTTGTAGACGACAGCGGTACACTTCAATAAATCTGTGTGGATCACCATCAATCTGTATCACAAGTAAACTGATGCTTTTGATTTTAGATTTTGAATTTGATAATTTGCTATCTTTGATATTTTGTTTTCTTGTGTTTTTTTGTTCTCATTGTTCAACAGCTGTTTGTAAATGTGCAACTTCGGAAATGGGTTCTGCAGTTTTTGAGTTTTCCTGCATTGAGACAGACATATAAACAGAATGAAAAAAATAAGCTCCCTGGTGTAGGTTATAAAAGAATGTGAACACGGGTGTTGTGGGAATAGTAAAGCACTAAAAGGCCTGATGACACATGCGTCTGGTGATGGGGGGGTGATATCATGGTGAAATCATACGCTCAATAATTAATCAAAAACACACCAGTCACCCCCTTGTATCATGTTTAAATCCAGCTGCATTGGGTTTGCAGGTATTTAGTCGTAAACCAAAGTTAGATTCTGTCCTGATGGTTTCAGAGAAGCCTTGTGTTACAACACAACCTGAGAGGACCTGTAGGTGCAAATGTCAATGCAGTTTGTGATATATCAGTCAAAAGCTACAACTGTGAACCTCATGGTGGCGCTACAGTAAAGTCATGAGGCTTATACTATTCTGTGTTGATGGTTACACTGTTTATGGGTCATTACAAACAATAATTCCCCCAAAATTTTTTGCAGCTACACAGATTATTCCTGCTCCAGCTACACCATCAGTTCTGAGGTGTGAGGTCGTGGTTTTGCCTGCCTGTAATGGAAAAATTGAAAAAGCACAAATGGGGTTCTGTCATCGCTCTCGTTGTGTATGCTCGTGATTACGATGCCGAGTTACGGAGCAAACAATGCAGAAACAGGATGGTTGGAGAGCACAGAGTAAACTTCTTCCTCCAACTGGGAAACTGAGGAGGCGGCAATGAGGGCCCGCAGACCTCCAGACTCATGTTGTTGATCCTTATGTGGTCGCACAAAAACCTAACCATCATCCTCTGGGATATCCTCTCCGAGGGTCAGAGGCTGAACGCAGAGAAATTCCCCCACTGACCCTGCAGAAAGGAAGAGGGCAGAGCAGATGGTTTCTTTTCTGGGAATCACAAACGCTAATCTCTTGTTTAGATCAATATTGAGTTGCGGGCATGGTCGTAAAGGGGAATAATGAAAGCTTCAGAATTCACCCGTCACACCTGAAATGCAAAATAAAACCGTAAATACAAAGCACTAATGTGAAGAGTATTGCAAGAGAAGCCTTTTTATATGGATGTGTACTTATTTCTTTATGTGTGTGTGTCTGTGTATTTGTGTGTGTGTGTGTGTGTGTGTGTGTGTGTGTGTGCTCGGAGCCTCAACAGGACTATGTCAGCTCAGGTCTATTGAACTGTGATTCCCTCTAATGGTCTATCTCTCCCAGCAGATGTACTCCCCTCCACTCCACAGCTGCATCCCACATGTTTTCACGGTGTTCGCAGTTCATAGTCTTTCTCTCCGCTCGGAGCTCATGTTGGTGCTGGTAGCGGTGGTGGTGGTGGTGGTGGTGGTGGTGGTAGTGGTGGTGGTTGCAGATTACTGCTGCTGCACATGGTCCTGCTCCTTCCCTTCCGTTATGTCGTGAATACAGCAGTAGGACTTTGGCTATACTTGGTCCTGAAATGTCTCCAGTTGGGTAACGTAAAGAATGCAGGGGGGGGGGGGGGGGGGGGGGGGGGGGCAGATCTGGCAGGGTCTGCCATGGCTTCATAGCACACACACAGTCATTTCCATAATTGCCCACAATCAAACCAACCCCTCCTGGATTCCACCCGCTCCAGATTCCTGTAGATAAGCTGAGCTGGGGGCTCGGCTGGAGCGCTGGAGACCCCCAAGTAAGAACAGGTGCCGCAAATGTAACCGATTTTAGATTCTCCAAAAAGAAGAGAAGGAGGGGGGGGGGGGGGGGGGGGGCTGTTGTTCCTAACAGTAATTGCCATGCTCGGACATTCCCCTTTGGATCGTTATCATGTGACTTTTCCGAAGAGAGGAATGACAGATCATCCGTCCCATGTTTGGTTTAGTCAAATCAAGATGCCTCACAGTGTTGTACAGCTGTGGGGCAACAAAATGAATGGGCATCGGTTCATGTGGTTTCCACTTTAACATAACTCATCGTTCTGTGCATATATACCAGAGTTTACATTTTAGTACAGCGTAACCCAGGGTACAGTTATAACACAACATCCCCCATGGTGTTACATATCCATTGCTTCTTCCAATATGACATAACAGAGACAAATGCATGGATCATGTTCTCCGCCAAGGAAGTTATGTTTTCACCCCTGTCCGTTTATTTGTTTGTAAGCAAAATTACTCAAAAAATCCTTTGACGTTTTCACAGATTTTCCCAGGGAGTAATTCACTGATCTTGATGAAAGAAATCAGGCATATTTAGGGGACTGATACCCATCAGTGTGGGAAATTTGGTGCAACTTGAATCTAAGTGGGGGCTGTTGGCGGTGGCATACATTTGATTTGTATAGCCCATATTCACAAATCACAACTTGTCTCGTAGGGCGTAAGAAGGTGTGACATCCTCTATTCTTTACCCTAAACAAGAGAAACAGAAACAAAATAAAAACAAAACCCAGGGGAAACAAACTTAGAAACCTCAAAGAGAGACACATGTGAGGATCCCTCTCCTAGGACGGACAGGAGTGCAAGTGATGCTGTGTGTAACTGAAGGCATCAACACAAATAACAGTATTTACAACATTGCGAAGAAGAAGCAGTTTGTAACATAATGGAGAAGTGTGTCAGTGATTAAAGTATTTATGAAAAAGCATTTTATATTTATAAATCATTATAGCCTTATTCACCTAACACATATTCTAACAACAGAACAATAGCATCATCAGATAATAAATGTTAGTTTCAGGGCTGGTGTTTTCATTTGCTAATTAAAATGAGTCATTATATTTTCATTATATAATCTTAAGAATAAATAATGGACGATCATTTATTTTGAATCCAATTCTCTCTTTCTTTCTTTCTTTCTTTCTTTCTTTCTTTCTTTCTTTCTTTCTTTCTCTCTCTCGCTCTCTCTCTTTCTCGCAGTCGCTCTCGCTCTCTCTCTCTCCTTCGCTCTGCCAGGTAACCGCTTCACCTCGGCGTGGACGCGGGGCCGCGACCGCCGCATGCGCGCACCCGCGGGGCCCTACGTCACCGCGCTCGCTCCTCTTCTCGCGCGCTGGTTAAAAAGAAGGAGGCACGAGCACGGGGAAACATGTGAGCGCTCCGAGGACTTTAGTGACACACAACTTTTATTTTTCTTACGTGCGTGTGTTTTTTTTTCGTTTTGCACCAAACCGCCGCGCTGCGCTCGTGAGGAATTACATCTGACAGGAACCACACGGCTTCTCTTTGCAGAACACGCTGTTTTTCTTGGGGGGGGTTTGACTTCTTCTTCTTCTTCTTTTTTTTCTGCGTCCATCAGGATAAATTGTGTCATTGTTTTGCTTTTATTTTGTGCTTTTAATTGCTCGAGTTGTGCTTCAGAAGCAGAAGCAACACTTATTTTTTTCCTGATGATTTGTCCACCGCAGTGAATCCAAACTCGGACACCTGCTCATTTTGTTATTTCCTTAGTAATTGGCTCGTGCAGCTCGCAGAACTAGAACCCAGATTTAAACTATATATATATAAATATATATATACATTACATTGCAGGTTAAAGTCACTCTTTTGGAGAGAGGTGTGGATTTTTTTAAACATTTTTTTGGGGTTGATTTTATGATTTCTCCTTTTATATAAAAAAAAACTATGAAGCATTTGCAATTCGTGCTCGTCCTGGCCATCGCGGTCAACGTGTGGGAATGTGGGGACGCCAAATTCGGCGAGAGGGGCGAGATCAGCCCGAGGAGGAGACGCTGCTACGACGGAAGCTCGCCCAAGCGGCTGAAGAAGAGGGAGAGGAAGGTGTTGCTCGACGGCAGCGGCGGCGGCGGCGGCGGCGGCAGCGGAGAAGTCTGCCACAGGTTGTACCCACGAGTGTCCTGCTGTCCCACCAGGAGAGCCGCGTACCAGATCCTGCACCGCAGGGATGCCCGGGTAGGTCCACGTCCGCCGCGGTGCATTATTCCTCCAGAGTGGAAGCTGGCTGGGGGGGCTTTTTACTTTTACTGCCCCCCCAAACGCCTCATGTGGTGCGTTTACAGCCCCTCGTGTATTGTCACGCTGCCTCTTGGTGAGGCTGAATTCGGGGATGGTCATGTGGGGTGTGGGGTTGTGGGGTGGGGGGGATTGCCCTGGGCCGTGTTGCCTTTTGATTGTCCCGGTGAAAAGTCTCGTTTTAAAGTTTCCACAGGGACTTTAAGGGCCATCACACATCTGGGATAAATGGGTAGCCTGTGACATACACGCTGCTGTTTCTAGTGTCTTATACATGTTCCCCAGTGGATTGTATCTATAGAGCTTGACTATTTTATTTTTTTGATTTGCTGAAACCGCTTTAAAATAATTGAATCATCATTATTTATATTAATATTTATGTATATTCAGTTTTTTCCGGTGTCTTTAAATACATCTTGGTGCAACTCTAATCCAGCGTGTCCAATGCGCTACGGCGTTACCATGGTAATCACTCACCGATTCACGTAGCTCCACTACGCTACGACTGACAGGAGAAACGGCCGCTAGCTAAAGTGTTGGCCCGTTTCAAAGGTAGGAATCCCCGTCTGTGCTTCTTGTTTTTACCACCCCCCCCCTCCCCTCCCTCCCTCTCTCCCCGTCTGTTGCTCCGGAGCCGGGAGCTGACAGCGTCCACGTTGTCGGTGGTTGTGTCGGTGGTTTACGGTGCAAGTTAAGTTTTGTTTTGTTTGTCGCGTTAAAGCGTGAAAAAAAAGCTCGACCAAACGTCAGCTAGCGGCTTGTTAGCTAGCCTCGCGTCTGTGTTTTTTTATTATTATTCACCTGACCCTCTTCACCGGGGGTGGGGGGGGGGGGGGGGGGGGGGGGGGGGGGGGGTGGCGTCTGCACAAGTGAGTTACAAATGTCGTGTTTAAAAAAAAACCCCACAAACAACACAACCTCCTGCTTTGGTTTCCGTGGGAGGAAAAAAGCTGCAGTCGCTAACTTTTGTCGCGGATTCCGTTGGATCCTCACCGGGGCCATTCTCATGTAAACCAGCCCCTCGAATCATTCAGTGGCTGGGTGGTATCTCACTTTGTGTTTGCGACAAAAAGCCATATTGCATCATTTAATTTGCTCAAGTCATGCAAATAAAAAAACCGAAGGGGAGGGAGAGGGAGAGGAGGGAGAAGGAGAGAGAGAGAGAGAGGAGTGAATAGGACGAACTCGACTTCTCCTCCTCCCCACTACACTGCCCACACACGGAGCCCTTTCTGATTATGGCAAAAGAATAACAACAACACCATTGTGTTAGTTGGTTTCGCTAATGGGAGAAGCTGGAGAACATCACTCTCCCCCCAGTCAGCGGCCCTGTCCAAGTGTTAATGCCTTTGAGAGGGTGTGTGTGTGTGTGTGTGTGTGTCCCTCACTATATCCTCCTGCCAACTAACTTACACCTATTCCCCTGAGGAGGAGTGCTTTGTTAAAGCTTAGTGTCCCCCCCTCTCTCCCTCCTCCCCCCCCCCCTCTCTCTTTCCCCAAGTCTCTCTGACCATATGAGGCCTGCAGAGCATCACAGATTTCTCGCAAATGAAAGACAAGTGATTTTTACCAAGTGTGGCATTCTCTATTAATATGTTCCGGTAATTTGGCAAAATCCATTATGCAGATGCTTATCTAAGAAAAAACACAATCCCTGCATTCTTCCATATGAAGCCATTGCTGCTTAGCTTGAAGACAACTTTAACGAAATGTAAGGTACTGACATTTAAATGTATCTTACGCCATTTAGGCTCCACGTTTCCGTTCTTGACGCGCTTTAGCGTGTCCTCAGCAAAAGTGCGACAGCTGAGCCTCATTGCCATTTTCCTCCCGGCTTTTGAGGAACACGCTCGCCGAGATTCAGCAAAAGACAACAAACAAAGGTCTACTTGTTCCTGGTTTGGATGATGGCAACATTGGAGCCCGTCCCAGCAACATATGGACACAGGGCATGGCTGAGAGAACACAAATGCTACTCTCCGCAGACCCTGTGCCAGCCCATGGCACACAGAATCAATGGGCAATTTAGAGCAGGAGGGCAGGCATGCCCACAACACTACATGGCATGAGTGTCGAGGGCAGTGAGACCGAGAATCACAGCACACACACACACAGGGTCAACGCCAGAGCTGGGAGCCCCCCTTTTTTGTCAACAGATTGATGAAATGTAGAGCAATTTTATGATTCAATTTGGAGTTTATTTTGAAAACTATGATACACTTATTTGTCTCTCTTCAGTTGGTTCTCTACTCTGCCTTTAGTGATGAGGGATTTGATTTACACTGGCATGTCAGGACATTTTCAGGTTGACCCTCAGGGTTTTTAGCCAGAGGTTTCTGCCACCTGTTTGGTAAACACAGCTCTGTGCAACTTAACCAGAAACTCTTTCCCCAGTTGCAGTTTGTTCTGCAATCAGAGTGAAGTGTAAGGCGTCCATATGTTGGCCTTGGGTCCGCTGGTGTAATTGACTTCGACAGACTGCTAATTTGTTGATACCAGAGTGGGAATGATGTGTCTGTCTATCTCTAAATTGGTGTTTACACATGGACCTCACACAGAGCCAAAGCACTACCAGCCTGCCTGCCTGCCTGCCTCCCTGCCTGACTGCCCAAGCAGCACGGCTCTTGACCTAAAACAGATTACATTGTGTTATATTACAGCTAATTTGTTATGTAAATAATTCTGCTAATTTCTTTTGGATTAACTCTTTGTGTACCTTTGCGTAATGACCCCAACTCAGCCTTTGAGGCTCTTATTTGCCTTCATTCATTTCATGCCCTGAGATCTGTCAGACATGGGAGTCGACAATTTGACTTTTACTGTTTGTGAACTTTGGTGAGTAGGCAGCTAAACGAGCGAGTGTGATTTCCCCGTCTGTTTCTCCAAACACACAGGGTGTTCCAACCTCAGTGTTTATAAATTGATATCAGATGATATAGCAGTGGATGTTGCAGATCTGATATTATAGTGTGATATTATGCTGTTAGAATCTTATAGTAAAAGTGAAAATATTAGTGTCGGTTAACTTTAAATTCTCCAGTTTCAGGGTTTTGATATAATTCAGTTTGTGTGCATTTGGAGTTCCTCTGCAGTGTGAATTGTGGTGTGTTGATACTGGTAATGAAGAGATGCTGCAGACTTTCATTCAGACCATCTCCCTCTTATTTCTTCATTCTACTGATGATGCAATGAAAAATAAAGTTGCTGTCTGAACAAACTGTTCAGTACAACACCAGACTGTACAGTCACTGTCCAAACTTAACTGCTTGCTAAGATAGAGAAGATTATAAACAAACTCCATGATAACATACAACGTAATGTGTGAAGTAATGGTTCAGGCAGCAGGAAGCAGTAACAACTGGTTGCTTCACACCTTGTTGCCAGCCAGAGACTGTCTCCCTCTGCATGTGACATATGGGAGCAGGGTGTTGTAAACATACAGTTTCTATCTGAATGTGCTGTTGTATCTCAAGAGTAATTATGTTGGTTAGAAATCCCTGATCCCTGTCTGTGTGGTACCTGGGGGCAGGTTTGACTAATTTGTTAAATGGAAAAATGTGGCGAGGGGTGGAAACTGCTCAGGCATCTGTTTTTTATTGTGACTAGAATCTAAACATTTAATTAAAAGCATTAATGTTACACATTGCATGGGGCTTGTATACATACACATTGACAAAGTCAATTACAAACTTTTACTTGCCCATAACAGTTCATTTAGGCTCACTAGGATCAGTGGTTAAAGTTCTTGAAAATCTTAAAAAGCATCTCAAGTCATCTGGATTTTCTGATGATGAACATTTGAAAATGCACTCTGCGATCTGAACCTTCCTTGCCACATGGTGTAATGTAAATGATGTCAATATTTTCCAAATGTTGGCTTGACTGGCTAATGTGTATTCAGAGGTAAAAGTTTACAGCCAACCATTTTAATCATGCATTGGCCCTTGTTTACGTGTGGTCTCCAGATTTTCTCGACCAACAACACAGAATGTGGACGTCTCCTGGAGGAGATCAAGTGCGCTCGCTGCTCCCCCAATGCCCAGGTGTTGTTCCACTCCTCGGACATGGATAAGATGCCACACAGGGAGCCAGACCTGCCGCGGCTCTGCCAGGACTTCTGCCGCGAGTTCTACTACACCTGCAGGGGGCACATACCAGGTAATTACGCAGATAATAATGATTGTGAATGTGACTTTAATTACAGCTCCTGTGCGGTTACCTGGTGATACACAAGCAAATATATACACATGAATACAGGTTGTGAAAGCAGGCATACGTTATACATGCTCTCTTCAGTTCCTCCTACATTTTGAAACGAAACGGACACTTCTGATTGGGATAAATTAAAATTCATATCAAGCTCATTACTCATTGAGACTCAGCCTGCACATGTAGAAGTGGCAGATTTTTGGACATATGCAAGAAACGGTGCGTCAGTAGTCTGGTCGGTGAATATTTATTTATCCAAATCTTACCTCATCTGACCTCACCTCCATTTGTTGCTGAGCTTGTCTCACCCGTTTGCTTGCTCGCTGCCTTCTCTTTGCTTTACTTTTGCACTCTAATGCATCAGTGAAATTACCACTCTCTGCCTATACAGACACAAATAACTGTATGCTGATCCAGCATTGTTTGATTCAACAAATAGCAGAGCGAGATTTGTGATTTTCTTATTATGAAGTATTCTGTTTTTGGCATTATGTGCAGGAACATTTGTTCTTGTTTAGATTAGGGAAATACATTTTTTGCTGCATAAACTTACCGAGATTATATTTTTTAAAGAACTTCTGCAAATTTTAGGCATTTCTCTAGAATTGAAAAGAAAATATTAAAGTATCAAAGGTAGACATGGGAATAAACTCCCCCTATGCACAAGTCCAGTATGACCGGTGTACCAGACAATTTGACTGGACTATTTATGACCTGTTTCTCTGCAGACTCAACTCCTGGACTTGATTCTGTATTTGGGATTCATACTCACCCTAGCTGCGGTCCAGACATGACTACCTAACATTCACCTGCCTCAGACATAAACCGTCACTTAAAAACATGTGTCTCGTGATCTAAGGCCACCGCTGTGTTTTCATTGAGGTATTAAAATCACATTAATTTAAATATTGGTGGAAATTTGGCTTCTCTGGGGCCCTGCTGTCTCTGACTAAGAGCTCTAATAAGACATGACAGATCCAAAGAACAGGGAAGAAAAAAAAATCATTGATGTAACCGTTTTCCTCGTGGATATGTTTCTGTTAAATGATAGGAGCCCTTCTGCCTCCTGAAAGCATCTGGTCTTCTGAAGAATTCCCTTTGAAGGGATGCAAGATCACTGGTACCTGTGCCTTCAGAGTGCATACCAAACATGATCAAACACTTTTTGAGTGTCTCTTCTCCTTCAGCCAAGTCTTCCTCCAATCTCTGTCGCCACAAGCTGATTAGATCTGCCGAGATCTGCAAACAGAGAACAGTTTCAAACACACTTGTCTGCAACCCACCCACATGGTGCGCTGGAGCTCAAGTCAAATATCAAACACACACATTCCAATCCGAGTCCATCCAAGTCTCGGTCTAATGGCCTGCCGGCATATCGCGTACACTTGCTCTACACTAAGGGTGACGGTGTCCCGCAGAGCACAGAAAGGAGGGAAGAAGAAAACGTGTCTGGGATGACATTACTGTCTCATAAGCTGACAGACATATGGGCTCTGAGAGTCAAACCAAAAAAGCTCAAGAGAGGAATCCATGAGAAGGATCCCCCTCCCTGTTTGCTGTCGTACTCCTCCCCGCACACACACACCCCCCCTCAGCCCTCCACAGATCAGCATATGTGGTGACGAATGACACATTTATTTTTCTACAAAGGTTGTGTGTATGTAAAACTGCTGAAGTGCATCAAGATGTCAAGTACTTAGGGTGGGCCACCCAGGTTGCCTTGGAAGATAACCAGATGGAAGTATAACTTCAACACTGGGGAGCCAGGAATATGGACACAGTTCTGTTTCTCTCTCTCTCTCTCTCTCTCTCTCTCTCTCTCTCTCTCTCTCTCTCTCTCTCTACACCGCCCTTTCTATCCTCTTCTACTCTCCCTTTCTTTTTTGCATATCTTTTCTTCTCCATGCACTTCCATTCCTTTCTTATTTTTCTTTTCCATTTGTACATTTGCATAAACAGACATTTTTTTCAACATTTAATGAAAACATTTTGGAAATTGTGGATCTGGATCTTATCATGCGGAGCAGTAACATTGAATGGGACCACAGACATGAGACGTTATGACATGTCCTTAACCTTTGTGAATTCAAAGCCGCAGGCCACAGGTTTTAAAATGAAACAGTAGCCTTTACAGCATCCATAACTGTCATCCCGCTCCCATGAAACTTCCTCCGGGCCCTTGATTAGGCCATGTGCTTAGCCCCTATTTCTCCATAAAGGCATTTACTGCCTTGACTCTCACTTCTCTCCATGAGGCCCCCCACCTTCCCTGGACTCCTTTTTTCTTATATCCTCCTCCCCTCTTCTCTCACCCCCGGCCCACCACCCTGCACCCGAGGTCCCCAACCAGCATGGTTAAGATAACTGCAGACACAAGAGGGTGGGTGGTAAAGCCAGGGACGTGTGTGTTTCTCTGTGTGTTTGATCTCCATGTTGTGTTTAGATGTTTGAGGGGATATCCTATCACCTCCAGTATTTGGTGCGGTCAGCCCTTGCGGTCGGTGTGTGGCAGGAGAGGGAGATGAAAGTAGGCACAGGGAGAGCCCTGTTTGTGTTTTTATCACTGGTGTATTTGCTCTCCTCTGTCCTCCGAGGGACCGACTAAAGGAAACAATATTGTCAGGATTGTTTTTAGGTCACAGAGGGCCTCTGAGAACCTCTGCACACTTTGCTTTCTGCCGGGAATAATGTTGTGACTGCACTGGCTGGAGGCGTAGCCGTGTACGACTCTCATGTTTATGCAGATTACTTTTTGCCTTGGCAATGAAACATTTTGAATAAACTAACAGGCCAACGGGAAATGAGGAATGATGTGATGGCACTTTTACCTTGACTTCACATGCTGAATTAGTAAAATACAACCAGTCACTATTTGGAGACATCGTGCCTTTGTTTGGCAGCGGAAACAAAGAATATCTTTCACCCTGAAAACACTTTTGTTTATTCAGAATTACATGCCATATTTAGCAGGTTGATTACTTCATTTCCCATGCTGTGCCCATGTGTTGCTCAGTAATGCAAAACAGTCAGAGTTGTCTGCAATGGTCGTATAACAGGAACAGGTTTGGATGTCGAAGAATTGAGGAAATAAGGAAAAGGGTTTTAGCTCCAGTTAGTTTAATAAACTCGGGATTATAAAGGAAACCATCAATAACTAATGTGGAGTGAACCTTTGACATGTGACAAAGTGTATACCACAAATTGTACTGTTTTAAATGTAGTCTTAACGTTATTAATACCATACTTTTACATTATTAGAAATATATCTCAGTCTTAGTGTCAGTGTTTTTCATTTACCTCCTTTCTTCATTCTGAATGTAGTTTAGTTTCTTGTTGATAATTTGATTGATACTTGTGTTCAGGGTGTGTTCAGACTGTGTGAGCAGAACCTTCGAAACCAGCTGGATTTGAGAATGTGACTTTACTAGCTGAAAGGTCAGGACTTTGTTGATTTGTGTTGGCATGTCTTGGCATCAACGCCTGGGTTTGGTTTTTCTGTTTATACTGTAATTAGTTGCAGAAAATACAGGAAAGTCTTTTTAGTGGTTTGCCCCATTTCCTCATAATGAAAATGTGGAAGGAGACATAGTGGTTCGAATAAAAAGTGGAATTCTATTGTCGAGATTTTGAGTGGGACATCCAATAGTAATCTTAAGCCGTTTATGACATGAACTCTAGAAAAGTCCAGAAAATTTGGTCTGGACATTTCCGGAGTTCCGGAATCTCATTCTTTCCAAGTTGACATATCTGTCAGGGTCATCTACCTGTATGGACCCTCTTTTCCAACCTGAGATATTTGTATTCTTCCAGGTTGGCCTTCATTGTGATCCTTTCATGCTGTGAAAGGTCTCGAAAATGTCCAGAGCAACTGACTCAGTAGTATTCTCACGAACAGCCAAACCAGGAAAATGTCGAGAGTTCAGTGCACGTCTGAAAGCAATTTATTAGAATGCTCTCGTTTGTATCTCATATCTGTCAGAATCCTGTTCTACTCCACGTGGAGCTAATACTATGGTAAAGGTCTACAATATATAGTTTTTTCTGGATAAAGCATCAGTAACCAACAAGATACCAAGTCAACTCTCTTAAAAGATCAATGAGCCTGATATCATACTGGGTTCGTTTCAAATTCTTTATCATGTAATGCAGCCTAGATTTCCACCTTCAGACTAAACCTGATGTGTTGTAAAGCCACCGCCAAGGTGTGTCTTTACTTTCCATTTGCTATTAAAATTCATCAAACACTGGCACACAGTGTTAACTATCACTCCGAACCATTTTAAGTTCCTATTGATAAATGAAGTGATCCTCCAGGAGCCTCATCTCTTCCTACTCGGTTGCAGAACAGATTTAATGAAAGTGTTTTTTTCCTCAGAGAAATTCAACTAGAATTGAGAATGCTTTTCCATTTTCGCTCTCTGGTGGATGCGTAGTTCACCGTCTAAAATGTGTGATGCATTTGGTTTGGCCCACTTTCTCTTCACTTGTTCATTTCAGCCCAGTCTAGTCAGAATTTGGTTTGGCTCGTCAAGCACAACTTCAGCCTTCCCCAACACACAAACACATCACATCCTTTCTCTCTTCCTCTGTCTCGCGTTTACTCTTTCGTTCTCTCTCATACCATTAAAAACAACGTTGTGAGAGTATTCATTCGATTTTCTGTGGCTCTGATGGCCTAGATTGGGAAGTCATGCAACAATGCAGAATGTACAGTAAGCCTTTGTCTGTTTCTGTTTGCTAGAACTGTTTCAAGCCGATGTGGATGAGTTCTGCCAATACTATGGGAGGAGAGATGCCAGCCTATGCTTTCCAGATTTTCAACGAAAGCAACCACAAGGGCAAGATTCCAACTACTTGGGAGATGAGAAACTAGAAGATATCAGCAGGTTTGTGGTTTCATTTTTTTGAGGATGAGAGGAAAGTTCAAATTCATGACGTTCAGCCCTGGTTTTTATGTTTTTGTAGTAACAGGCGCAGCCTCTGTCACATGTTTTGGGTTCAGTGGTCGATTTTGACGTGGGTACATACTTTGCGTCAGAATTACTCGTCTAATCCTAAAGTTTGTCTTGACTGCCTTTGTTCAGCTTTGGTCACATAATGAAAATGCTTATCCTGCATCATTTTGTTTGCCTTCCTCACTGCAAAGGTCTGTACATCACAGGGCGGCTTTGCCCTTTTGTCCATGGGGGGTAGGGTGGGTGTGGGGATAGGGCTGTCTTTCATCTCTGTTTTCCCTAAGGCAAGAAGACCAAACTGCAGCATTTGCCCCCGAATAGCATCAACCAACATTCAGTCAAATGACTTCTAATAGTTGTGGGTTCATTTTATGCTTTTGCGCTTTAAACTCAGAGGCTACATCGACACAACTAACTTAATTAAAAAATGCATCACTGGTTGTATGTATATCCCTGTCTTACACAATATTCTCGATTTTTTGAGCATCTAAAATGGAGATGTTTGGAAATGCATTGTAATATGGTCAGGCAGAAAGATGGAGATAAAGTTGTTTGGAAACAATGATGCTGTCCCCCATATTCACATTCCTGTGTTGATACTATAGTTCCACCTCGCCGTTAGTCCAAAATGAGAAATCCCTGCTCTTTTTTCTTTTAATAGTGTTGTTCTCGTCTATGGTATATTCTGTAACTGGCAACCACCTGCAGAATAAATAATCTGCTTCCCCTTTACACAGGCACAAACATGCCCTTTTTATTTGGGCGCAGAGCTCAACGGTTCATGTGCTCTTTATGCGGCACGAAGAGGGAGTGTTAATACACCTTTTGGTATTATCATCATAATTGTTATTATCATATATTCACACAGCACTTTGGTTTTTACACTTGAGGGACACTGGTCGGAATTAGGATGAAAAATTGAAGTTTTGCTGAGCTTTTAAGGTGTTTGCTGGTTAAGAAACAGCAGATTGATAGATGTTTAATTCCAAAGTTTAATTAGATCCCTGTCAATAGAAAAGGATTACAAATGTAAACATATTGCTGGTTCTTTTTTAAGCTTCCCTACAAATACTCCAACTTCACCCTTGTCTCCCTCGCCGATCAGCCTCTGATCTTCTGTATCTTCCTTGTTACCCAGGAAACACAAACACAACTGCTACTGTGCCCAGGAGGTGTTGAGCGGTCTGCGGCAGCCGGTGTCCGTGGTGCACTGTGGGGACGGATCTCAGCGGCTCTTTGTCCTGGAGAGGGAGGGAACTGTCAGGATACTCAACCATGACCTTGACCTAATCAAAGAGCCCTTCCTGGACATCCACAAGCTGGTGCAGAACGGACTGAAGGTAGGACTGACGCTACCTGAAGGAAATACAGTTGGAGTCTGATAATATGGATTTGATTTGAGCCCAGATGTAAAACGAGAAAAAGAGAAAATGGAAGGAATCTGGCTGATGGAAGTATGAAATATTTTTGCGAAATATTTCTAAAGTATGGAAGTAATTTTGTAGAGCCTGAAACCTCGTCTTTACAGCGCAACTGTTTGCACCTATGTAAACGTGTGAGGAACATCTCCGGCCAAGACAAATCCCTTGAAAGCGGTGCCTGCTCACTATTAGCATTCAATTATGTAATTGCACCAAACAAGCAGCCATTCATCAAATCGGATCGCACCTAATCATTATGCTATTATCTGCTATTTAACTATGTACAGCACACATTGAGCTCACTGCTAATTTTCTGCTAATTATCACAAGATGGGTTAACGGCTTTCTTAATCTCTCCCATATTGTTCCTTTAAGGGTTCTAATATCCATGGTGACTTACTTAATACTTTAATTAGTTCTGCCTAACTCAATCCCCTGAATGGCCGTTGAACATTATTTGAAGGGTTTGACTTCATTTCAAGTTTTGTAAGATTTTTGGGATATATTTTTGCCCTCTTTTGCTGGAAAGAAATCTGAACATCTCCCTTGCAAAGATACCTCGGCTGTAATTTGAAGTTGATATTTATTTTTGTAGCCATAATCATCACTAAATCTCAGATTAAGAATTTTGAAAATTGTTCACTAATTGTTTTCGATCGCAACAGAAGATGGGGAAGCTGGGACGTTTAGGAGGCACACTTCCAGACAGGAAGTTTATCTATCACGCATGCCTCCTGCTCCTCCAATGACAAGACCCGTTGCTTACATTTGAGTATGCAGCTGCTCCTCGCAGGATGCTGCTCTCCCTACTCAGCTCAGCTTTCTTATCATCA
Source organism: Pleuronectes platessa (assembly GCF_947347685.1). NCBI lineage: Eukaryota > Metazoa > Chordata > Actinopteri > Pleuronectiformes > Pleuronectidae > Pleuronectes > Pleuronectes platessa. Next base: position 9,301,762 of record NC_070628.1, on the reverse strand, counting down.
TTCAATCCAACAGGGTTTTGGATAAAGTCATCATGACAATTAGACGTGGCTCAATCCCCCGCAGGCCCCAGGGGTCCCATTCTGAGATGTTGGCTGCCAGAACGGGCTCCCAGCCACACGGGGTAGACGGAACCAGGGGAGGGCTGAGGTGTTTACTGGCAGCATCAACAGGATGGAGCTGCCTTTATACAGAGAGAGGAACCCAGGCACCCAGGAGACAGGGCAGATAGCAGGTCTATCATCGGCCCCCTGCACATGCTTTGATTGAAATGTTCTGTGTTTCCTCCTGCTCTTCTGTCCCCCCATTCCACGGATTCCCCCGGTGCCAATTAAGCTGAACTGCACAGAAACAATGCCGCGCTGCGGTGTTGTGGGCTCCAAGCTGCGCTGTGGGTGTTCTCCTGAAATTCAATCTCTTTATTCCAGTCCCCACCACACCACCACCACCACACACGCACACAGTCACAGTTCATACACATACTATCTATGTCATTATCTTGTTGTCAAGATTGAATAACCAATATTTGTATGTTACACACATTTACACCCAATACAAACCTTTTTACAAGGATAATGTGAATATTTTAGCAAAACTTTAAAAGAAACTCACTATTTTTCACACTTTCATGTGCAGCGATTAGCAGTTCACACTCCACTTGTCAGTCAGTTTGCTTTTCCATAAAAAAAACAATACAATATATAAAATAACATACAGTCAATTACAACTCATAGACTAAACAATACACCTCTGTCACCACATGAATAGAAAGTTAACAACCAACATATTCATATTTCAATGCTTCCAGAACCAGCATGCAGCTAACTACAAAGCTTCCAACATACAAGATAACATTACTAACATTACTAACATAAACACAACACACCATACCTTTCCCTAAACCTCTATATTCTTTGGCTTATGGTGTTTTTTTAAACGCCAAGCTGCCTCCTTTGCTGACAGCATCCTGCCCTGTACAGCTTCGGTAAAGACGCTCAAGGGTCTGTGTGATAGGGACAGTAGCTTTTAAACATGAAGACATCTGGTAGCACTAACACATGTATTAGCCCGTGTAACAGTAGTGAGTGTGTGGGCGGGGGGGGGGGGGCTCCAAAAAATATCAATTGCTAAAAGAAATAACTCAAAGCGTGTTATTCTCTCAGTCTGTTGCTCTGCACTGTCAAAGTCATCAGGGAGTCGGGGCTGCTCCCATCCAGACTAAAAATAAGTAGCCTTGCTCATCTTCACTATTTACTCTGCGGAGAAGCTGGGGTGGGGTCACACTCGTGTTGATCTCATCATTATCTTTAGACAGTGGGAAGTCAGCTCATGACATCTGAAGTGCTAACTGACATTTAACGTCTCTCTAAGAACTTTCTATGCCTCAGATCGGGGGGGTTTGGATATGTAAGTACTGATGATAACCATGCAGTTAAAATGATTATTGAATTGATATCCTACAGATCAATTCAGATAATACAGTGTAAATAATTGATATTACCAATCACTGTTAAATAATTTACGTGTCTCCACTGGGAAGCTGTAACTATCTAGCTCACACTATAATAAATTTGGCATTTGTTTTTTCGCATATTGAGTTGAATCAGTTTATGATCGATGTGATGGATAGCATCACATTATACAGTCACTAGATATTGCAAAAATATTGTTATTGCGAATCGATCAGTTCAGACAATGGATTATATCACATTATTGGTTAGAGCGATATTGTATTATGGGATGTCCCCGCGTTTTTGCCGTAGGATTTCTTTATTAACAGGTGGAGGGCTCTCAATGGATGTTTAATTGTGAGAGCTTACTCGCTTCAGATGGTCTTTGAGTGAAGGGCGTAGACATTGTTGTGCTCCAATCAACTTGTGTGGAATGTCTTTTGATGGAGCAATGCCCACGAGCCAGTGAGGAAGGATCAAAAGGTTCAGGGTAACAATGCACGGGCCGACACATGCGGCGTCACCAAGACTCAAAAGACAGCTGCCCCCGCGGAATTGGGAATCACAGCGTAGTTGTGTTTCACTGCCGCTGCCACTCACACAGGGTCAGCATTTCATGTAACGCACCGTGAGATGCGAGATAACAACGGCTCCTCATCCCCGCAACCTCACTCTCCAGCTTTCTCTGTGGAGTGACGCCAACTCTTTGACAGTGCCAAAGCCGGAGCCCCACAGGGAGCAGAATTGGAGGGAAAAGAGGAATGCAGAGGCAGGTGTTTGTGAAAAATGAAGAGATAATACCTCATGAGAGATTCAATCAGAAAACCCTTGCCCGGCTGTGGGAGAATGATGGTGGTCATAAAAAAATAAGTTTTTAGGGGGAAACGGAGGGGATGTTATTTAAGTTAACTCAGTAAAGTGACCTGTATAGTTTGAATATGGCGGGCACCATAACCAGAAACATTAACATGTATAAATAAAGCCCACATAAAAGTCTAAAAGAGATGAGATGAAGCTTAAATATAGCAACCCACCTCTACATTTTCCCTCATCTTCGTGCTTATATACTGTTCATGAAAATCTATTCAATGATGAATATGTTAGTAATTAATTAAATCCATGAATTATCATTATTTAAGTATTATTATTATGTAAGTGCATCCTTTAAATTAACTTCTCAGCCAACAATATGTGAAACCTGTAGTTTGTGCATTCTTTAAACAAGCTTGTTTATTAGTCTCTGGGCTGTGCCAAGCTAATCTTACCTACTGCAGCTTTGGCAGCAGTTTTACCATAATCAGTTTGGCACTTTGTCTTTTTTAATCAGGGTATCTCCTTGGATTAGCTCGGCAGTGTAAATCTCTCTGATGCAGCGTTTGTTTCTTATGGTGCCAGTTCTGCTGTGCGCCTTCCTCTGAAGGAGCTGGTCATTAGCAAGGCAGCTAATATTTCAGCTCATTTAACTGCTGTGTATCCTGGTGGTCCCCCCCCTTTGGCTCTGCATCTAAGCCTCTTTGGATTTGTGGTTTTTGACCCACTCCCTGTGGTGACTTTATTTTGTGGTTGTGGGTCACTGCATTCCCTCGAATCCAACATGTGGATCCAGCATTTTGCAGGTGAGGTGCAGGATTTCTCTTTCCATGATGAAAGTTCGCGTTCACCTTTGCTCCCAACTAACGTGCAGCTGTAGAGTGCTCTGCATTCACTCCCACATAACTCCTTTTTTTATTTGACTTCAATGATCTGACATTAAGTAGCGCTCATAAATTCTCTGCCTTTTGGGGTGGAGATTTATTTGTCAACTTTCACAACATTTCATTTTAAATTCAGATTTATAGAACCCCTGTGGCTTATCATGTGGGCCCCTGTTGTTGCTCATTGGTACTTCGAGTGCATTCCTTTGCAAAGAGTCATCTCTTTTGCATTCGCATGTGGCCTGTGTCTTTGCTGTGTTTGACAAGACTGACGCACAACTACAAGATCAGATGCACCAATCTATTTTCCTTGCCCTGTGATGTGGATAACACCTATCCACCGCCTGCCACTCTATTTCAGACCAAGATTTGTTTGACTCTTTTGAGAAGGAATACCTGTAGGACGAAACAGCTGAGTTATTTTACGAGATGCTCACTTTTGTTGTTTTACTACTTTTGTGAAAGTAAAAAAGAATCGAGTGGATCTGGAAGAACACACTCGCATACGGGAACCACTTTCTAAACATTCTTCACACCTGAGCCTGGCATTCGGTTTATTATTTGTCAAGAAGAAATAGTGAGGCGGAGTACAACATAAATAAAGGGCCGGCATGGCTTTCTTGCCTAGGGAATGAAATGCAATAGCTGATTATTACAGCTAACTATGATGGGAGGACCACCAGGGTGGTGACAAGTGATGTAGCTGCCTCCGGGGTGAGACAAAGGTTTACATATTACACAAGCAATTTAGATGTTTTCTAAACATGTTGCCAAGACAGTGGGAGTTGGCAGCTTCTTCCTTGTTTAGGTTTTCTTTTTTCCTCTTTTACTCCATTCCCCCACCCCCACCAAAGCCTCGAATTCTGCGTGGATTCTGTGTAGATCCGGGAAAGAGCGAGGGGACAGGGGAGCAAAAAGCATGGACTGAAGTACTCTGCACTTTTGTGCTCTCTATGAACTGTGAGTGAGCTAATAAATTCTTTCAGCCACTCAGCGTAGCATTCACGGATATCCCCCAAAGATTACACACACAAATCACTGCACAATGGAGGCCACCGGGAGGGCCCGGGCGTCACAGGGGCCCCCGACCCTGAGGACAAGCGCACATAACCAGGCTGGAGGGAAGACGGGGTGAAGGCGGGGGGTTTGTAGAGGAGGTGCAACTCTACCCAGAGTCAAATGCTTTATAATGGTTGGTAATGGTATATTCAAGGAGGCTGGTGAAGGTGTGAAGTGAAACAGGCGAGGGTAGAAAAAGAAAGAATGAGAGAATAGCAGGGGTGTGAAAGGGAATGTGATGGATAAATAAAAAAAGGGATTAGAGAGGTTGAAGAATTAAAGTGGGTAGGGGGGTGGTGGGTGTGTGAGGGATTGCATGTTAGTGGTCTTGGTGATGATGAAGATGACCGAGGGGGGCGACTCCAACCCCACACACAGGCGAGCAGAAGCCGAGGAGGGACATAATTAACTCCTGGATCTTTTGTGTTTCTCATCTGACTGCAGGGCGGAGATGAAAGGGGCCTGCTAAGCCTGGTATTCCACCCCAATTACAAGAAGAATGGCAAACTCTACGTCTCCTACACCACCAACCAAGAGCGCTGGGCCATCGGACCACACGACCACATTCTCCGTGTGGTTGAATACACCGTTTCAAGGTAATGGGAGAAGTGTGTGTGTGTATGTATTGCTCAAATGTCTGAAAGGGCCCATAAACTTCCACTGCTTCACTGTCTTCAACAACTTACTCTGTAATGACTGTGGATTATTATACACAGCACATGCAAAGTGCACTTATTCTACAAAAAATGATAATATTCATCTATATTACAGAACTATGATACATAAATTTGAATGCATTCTACAATGTGTTCAGTTTGCATCGATCTGAGAATGTGAAGGAGAGGGAAACTTCTCACACTCTGGTTTTCAATATGTTTCATCAATTGTCTCATTCCTGGATAGAGAAATGTTTAAATAGGTAAAAACCCTCATGCAAGCCAGATAAAGAGAAATCCCTCTGATCACAGAATCCTCGAGGGATTGACATTATGTCTATTTAAACTAACAACATTCATTAGACACAGTTTTTTACCAGGAACCAGGTTAATCACAGTAAATAGAAAAGCTTCAGCAATACACAGAGTATTTTTTTCTAAAGATGCAATGAAAACAATTTCCGTCTTATGGGGATTTAGAATGTAGGTCAAACGTCCCAGCGAGCTGACTCTCACTGCTGTGCTGAAATACGTGATTGCCGTTGTTTTGCAACACGCAGCCTGATGACAGTAGTGTTTTGCCTTTCTCTGTCTTGATGCTTCACACACCCTTCACAATGACCCGTGATTTTGAAAACAATCTTTTCTCACGAACGTGTTTAAGTGTTGCATTTTAATTTGCATAATCACAATTGTATGTTTGACTTAATGATTTAATCTTAAATTATAGTCTTGGCGCGCAGTCTCTGTGACTGCAGTCCTTAATTTGAGGTTCCAATAGAGAAATGACAGTTAAAGTACTTGATGGTAGTTACATTTTCTTATTTTCTTTGGCAAACAGCTTTTTTTAAATTGCAGGAGTAACCAAAACAACACATCATGTAATATTTGCTGCTGATATTGTGAAAACAGATCCACACTTTGCTCAAAGAATTGTGCAACAATTTGAAACCGCTAACATCTTCAGAGTTTCACCAACACACTCCACCTTTTTCCTTAATGAGGTATTGCATTAGATTCAGACTTAATGTCTCTTGTTAAGTGTTGGGGTGTAATGTCAGCCTTTTCCCACCAACACCAAATATTTTCTAGTGTGTGCTCATGTGAGAAAACATTTCTAGACCTACATATTTCAAACCATCCCATTTCTTCAGTGACCTTTCTCCCAATTGAGCTGCAGTTGTGGGTTAACTGTCACATTGCCGCATAACAGCCATACTTGTTTTAGCGTGACGACAGAACAATTGACAATGATGTGTTATGTTTTCCTCAGGAAAAACCCAAACCAAGTGGACACCAGGACAGTCCGGATGCTAATGGAAGTAGCAGAACTGCATAGGAAGCACCTAGGAGGCCAACTGCTGTTCGGCCCTGATGGTCTCTTGCACATCATCCTGGGAGATGGCATGATCACCCTGGATGACATGGAGGAAATGGATGGACTAAGGTGAGACCACAACTCAAACGATCATGTATGAATGCTGGAGTGTTTTTTCAAAAATCCCAAGATTGAATCCTTTTCTAGCTTGAACCATCGTGAATTTTTATTTTTTGTGTGTGTTTGAATACAGTGATTTCACAGGGTCCGTACTCAGGGTAGATGTGGACACGGACTCTTGTACATCACCATATTCAATACCGCGGGACAACCCGTATTTCAACAGCACCAACCAGCCACCTGAAATCTTTGCCCATGGATTACATGACCCAGGCAGGTGAGTGAAACACTTAAACGATTGAATTATTTAACAGATGCTCCGGGGGAAAAAGATGCTCTCTTCTAACCTCAGCTACAGCCATGTATGCTCTTATGTATATTTCCTACATTGTAGTAAGCTGGTGTTGTCCCTGTATTGATATCCTATATTCTGTACTGTAGGTGTGCAGTGGATCGTCTTCAGACAGAAAACGGCACTGTCCTAATCCTCTGTACAGATGCCAGTGGCAAAAACACAACATCAGGAAGAATTCTGGAGATCACGAAGGGGAAAGATTATGGTGAGTTATCATTGTATTGACAAGTTTGGAGTCGAAGTGAATTATTTTTTGCGATTTTAATGCAATTCATGATAAAAAACATCTGAGTGCAATCTTCTGAGTTTTGTTTGCCGTCATTATGTCTTGCGAAAGAAATGGTGATCTATTAACCTCTTGGGTAACTTTTTGCATTTATTCAGCTCAAAATGACATGTCTTTACAAATGTCTCTCGTTTTGTGAGAACATGGTGTTTTGGCAGCGAGTTCACAAAATGCGCTGGGTAGAGTGCAGAGACAGTAAAGTTTAAATGTGAAAATGATGTGATCTCGTACAATTCCCCCCTTGTGGAGATCAGATTTGCCAAGGGAATGTGAGGATTTGTCCACGAGTAAGATTTAAAGCTGTCTACAACAGTCACTGTCTAGATGATGGTTCCACATTGTTGAAAACGCAGCTGAGAGCAGCCCAATTCATCCCACATTGAGAGAATAATCAATAGCACCATTGCCTTGACAATGCCTCGCCTACAAAGAAAACAAATTGGTGCGATTTGTTCCAAATCACACTGGGTTTGTTGGTTATCTTTTCCACAATGAGAGTTGATTTGGCATCACAAATGCATCTCTCAACCTTGATCTCTCACTCCCATTCAGGGTGCTGGTTCTTGTCACAGACCAACCTCCCACTTGGCAACGTCCTTGATTTAACCAGTCACCCAAACTCCAAAGGGATTTCAGTTGGGGAATGAGAGCCCCAAGCCTTGGATCATAAAGTTTTAAAAGCAGCGAACCTCCATTCATATTTCCCCCTGCCAAGACTATTGTAATAAAGAAACGTGCCAAGTGGCCACAATATCACGCTTGTGAATTCATGTGCAACTCAAAACAAGATTTACACTTTTTTCTTTGTTCTTACAGAAGTGAGTGTCTCTAATAAGAACCACACGATTCCCACAGAAACAAAAACCACACTTGCTCTAGACATAAATTGATAAAAGCATTTAAGAAAATAAGTCATAATCATAATATTATGATTTTGCTTGATGAATTTAGTAATAAATACGTTCTACCTCAGCGGGATGGGATATTCTAGGACAAGTCTGGTAGTGTGTACATTGACGAAAAGCAGAGGGATGATGACAAACGGCTAAATCAGACCTTTACATTATTTTCTTTAGAAAATGAGCCCTCTGTCTATGACCTGCAGTCCAGTGGGGGGGCGCCACCTGTGGGAGGCTTCATCTACAGGGGCTGCCAGTCAAGAAGACTGTACGGCAGTTATGTGTTTGGAGATAAAAATGGGTAAGTAAGAAAAGGGTTGACTATTGAAACTGCACTGATTAATAATGTAACATGATGTTACATTATTAATGTTGTGAAATCTTCATCGACCTCAATGTGTACTTTATGTTAGAAAGCTGGTTCCCTTTTGTATTTGATATATTGTACTAGCTTAATCTAGTGGCTATTGAACTCAAGCACGAGATGAGGCTCATGGCCTCTGGTGTTCAAGGTTTGATACAGTATGTGTGCATGAGATTTACTGACAATACAATGGCTGTAGTAAATGACCCGACCCTGTGTGTTTCTGTTTCCCACAGTAACTTGCGGATCCTCCAGAAGTCTGTGTTGTCAACATCAGCAAGTGGTGAACAGTGGCAGGAAAAAGCTCTGTGTGTGGGCTCGGCTGGCTCCTGTGGCTCAATGCTCGTGGGACACATCTTTGGTTTCGGAGAGGACGAACTGGGTCAGTGCTGCAGTGATAAGAAATTTACACAGTTATAGCAATTTTTTGTTTTGAGTCTCTTCCTGTAATCTGCGTCTTGCTCTCTCTGCATTTTCCGTCTTTCCTTTTTCTTTGTTTTTGACTAAAAATTACAAAACAATGGATGTCAAAATCATGTAAAATCCTGGTTTAGAATTTGTTGAGTATTTATTAATTGTTTGTGATAGAAACATGATTGTAGAACACCTAACCAACAGGAAGACATTCAGAACAACAGGGAGACCAGTATCCGATTGACTTTACCTCTGTGGCACATTCCCAACAGGTTATTAAATAGTATAAACTTCCTTAGGGATTAATTGTCATTTCCATAAGATAGCAGTAATACTGCAAATACCCACTTCTTGTATTGGGCCACCTACAGTGCAGTGTTTTGCAGGGGAGGAGAGATGTGTTACTGTTAACCTGGAGGCTGCAGCGATAAGATAAGATAGGGTGAGCTGAGGTTAGCGGGTCAATATGATAAACAACATTTTCAGTCAGTTTGACCCCCACCAGACACTGAAAGAATTATTAACTGTCAGCCCTGGTGTTTCTGACTACAATGAAAACACGATGTGGATCACCGACACAGCCACCAGAACTGTTTAATCACAGTGTCTGCCACGTCTTGGAGTTATTATTTTTTATTATTATTTCTGCAATTGATCATGATTTGCGACTGGTGAAAGGAAGGTGGAGGGGATGAGAAGGAGTGTGTCTCAAAGTATGGGCCCCACAGACACGTGTTTACAATTTGTCCTCTTATGGAATTTTCTCGCAGGCTTGTTCCTCATTAAATTATCTGCCTGGTTCCCAGTCATGAGTATCCAATTGTCCCATTAAACTATTTCTTCAAGTCCTTTGGCAAGTGCGGCATTGCAGAAGCTTCAGCTACACTCGCTTCTTACGGTTCTCCTCACATCTTTGTATCCTGAGTCCTTTTTTTCTCATTCTTGCACATTAACTACATTGATGTTGAAGTGTTATTGCACTTGTTTGTGACCTTAAGCTTGAGGTTAATCACCAGCAATTATTCAGCACGTTATAAAGAATGCTATGCAAATCATACAGATGGAGTTTGTGACTCGTCTGTTCTTCTTTTTTAGGCGAAGTCTACATCCTGGCAAGCAGTAAAAACATGGCGCAGTCACATAGTGGGAAACTCTTCAAGTTGGTGGATCCCAAAAGGTACAGTCAAAGAATTTTTTTTTCCATATAAATATCTCAAATCTCTTTGTCTTTCCAAGTTCACATCTTCGTCAGCATCATGTGTATGACATCTCTTTTTCATCCTTGCATTTATATATTTGTATTGCTTTTAGTTTTAGTTTTGTTTTGCTTAGTGTTATCCTTGTTTCCACTCACTCGCAGTGAAACCTCTGGATAATTATCCAGAGTTTTTACTTGGGCCTGGCTGAAGAGACCCCCGCTGGATAATTTCAGGAGACCCTCCAGAGCTCAGTGCTGGTCTAAAAGCATCTATACAGTATATGGAGATCTGACGAGGATCAAAGAGACATGGATGGATCAATAATAACTTTTCCGAACAGTAACATATTTTCTTGAAGTCTTCACTTCTCACACATGCCCCCTCCCCAACACACATCACTGTGACCAGAACCTCTCTGCCCTTCACATAAGTCATCACATCACATTGGCCAAAACAAATGCTGCCAATGTTCATTTTGGTTACTATTGGCTGCTGGTTATTTTCAGAGCATTTGACAGCAGGGTTAATTCTGCTGAGAGTAAGGGAAATACAAAGGCACCTGTTGTCAAGCAAAGAGACCTCCACTAAGCACATGTTCATACTTATAACGCAGTGCACATCTTATTCGTCATTGTGTGAATGGTGTTAGTCTCTGAGTTGTGCGATCCAGACCATTTCCGTGCTGTCTTGTGCTTAATTACTTGATGTTAAACTACTGGAATGTGTGCAGGAGTGCAACTTCATAATTCAAATGTGTGTGTGTGTCTGTGTCATAATACATACCACATGCATCACAGTATTAGAAATTATTCCCATAATGATGGATCTGTAAACTGTTTGTGCAAAACCGAGTACATGCAGAAAACATTTGTCACTCAGGACCTGAAATATGCAGACGGGGCATGAATTCATTCCACATGACACAGGAGAGATGTATAAGCTTTTCTGTCTGATATATGACTGGCAATAAAGAAATCACTGCAAACATAGGCAGACTTTGTAATTGAAACCAATCGCCTCTTAGATTTAATGCTGCACCCCCCCCAATATTCGCATCTTCTTATCAGAACTATGGTAGGAAGTTGACAGAGTGAGATACCGCAGGGTTAGGACCATCTGCTCAGGTCGTTGTGTGGGTCATGCCCAACTCTGAACTCACTAGATGCACAGGAAAAGTCCCAAATGAATAATATTTCTTCAGGCCAGATCAGATTTGATCAGGAGAGGCAGATAATGAAAGAGAAACAGACTCGGAGAGAGCGAATTTGCATACCTCCGAATAATAACAGAAACAAATCCACAACTGATGATTCCTGGGTGACGACAGTGCCACCCAGGCATTAACACAATTAATTACACCACAGATGTTTCAAAGGGGCCCTGGTGGCTCCCTCCAAATTTATGTTTTCTGGCATGGCCGTTGGATGCATTTCTCCCGAAGAACAATTCTTTCCACCATCAGCTGGACTTGTTTAGTCTGTGTGGACCCTGTGGTGTTGGATTCTTGACTCCTAATACATTCTGGCTTCGTTATTAGGATCTTGTTACAGGGAGGACGGAGAGGGGGTGACAGGGGAGAGTAAATGGGGTAGCTAACGTGTCTGACCTCAGCGCGTTATCAAGTCTGGTGGTCCTCCCCTTCTTTCTCTTCCATACTGCCGGGACATCTGGACCCTACAGCTTTCTCAGAAAGAGGTTTGTTTTAGAGTATGGTGGTTTTTGTGGTCAAGCATAGCATCGAGCGCTGTGTTTTGATCAACTGTGTTTGGGAACATAGAAGAGGGGGGAGAAGGAGGAACTGTGGGGGAGAGCGGTCGAGGCGAACAGGGAAACATCAGCCATAAAATCCCTCAGCAGTGTTTGTGTAAACATGTCCTGACCAGATGACTTCATTTCTAGGTATTTGTTTGTCAGTTGGAGTACCCCTCCAATAATAAATAGGCCACCATGCATTTTGAAACACGCTGAATGGTTGTGGTGTGAGGGTGTAGGAGCAAGAAGGGAAAGCGAGACAGATCCTGGGTGTGGTACAGCAATGGGATAGAAATATCTCAACTCGTATTATCTCCATGTGATGACCTGAAGATGTTTTTAAGGGTTCAGAATAAGGTTTACAAGTTTAGATTCTGAATTACCAATTAAAATGTGAAAAATGAGTAGCCTTTGTTTTATTTAATGCAAAAGACGTTTGTTCAAAGTACATACAACATAAAAAGGCTTAAAAATAGTCTTAATATTATAGGTAAAATATGTGAATATATAGATTTAGCTCGTTTTGTTTCCGCTTCTTCCTCCATGATCCGGCAACAGTAATTGAACGAAGCAGTAGCTCTCAAAGTCAGTAAAAAATCTAATATTGCAGGCAGGTATTCATTGGCAAGTTTGGCCGCTATTCATTCCCACTGAGTCTGCATTTAATAACATGATTATGTATACAGTGAGAGCATTATATTTATGCCAGGAACAAATAATGCAAGAAAGATTCTCTTCTTTTTGAGAGAAGAAACATACTAACAAACAATGACATGATGATGCAGCACAAGACAGGGATCAGTTTCAGTCCCTCTGTGGATAAATAATACACCATGGGAGCCACGTAATAAAGTTACATGTTTATAATATAACTCTAAATGCACATGTTGCCCTCCATCCATGCATGGATAGAATCTGTCTTGCTCTGACTGTTGGTCCTTGGCAGTAGCTTAATGTTAATATGTATAAAGCCCAAACCTCCTGCTGATTTCTGGTGTGAAATGCAATTTGCTTTTCTGTTTGTTATAGCCCCTCTCAAGAGAGGAGAAGCTTTATCACGATGGACTTTTCACACGTCCAGGTTTTGTCAGCTGCTGGCTGGACCTATTTAATTACATCGAGCAGAGACCTTAAGAAGACTCTGAACTTCATATAAGTTTCAGGGATCTTTTTTAAAAACATTTTATGAACTGCATTAGGCATGGAAGTCACAAGTCATTTGATCTGCAGGAGAAGGGGACTGCGGGTGCTTGTTTGTGGATATATGTATCTGTATGTGTGCCTCTCTGTATCTTACTGTGTGGGTGGTGGGTACACGCGAACATGCACATCTGTGAGCGTGTGGTGTGCTAGCTCCCAGCACGCCGCAGAAAGAAAAAAGAAGCCTTTTCTTTATTTTCCTATCCCTCCTAAATCTTCCTACATCTCTGCTGTGGTCCTCCCCTTGACAAAGCTGCTTGCCAGTCCCACTGAATAGCCCTGGCTCCTACAATACACAGTAAATTTCCTGCACAATTAAAACAGGGAATGAAGCTACAAAAGAAGCCCCCAAACAATGGAGTCAGATGACAAAACAGCAAAAGAGACCACACTGGGCCGTTTGATTAAGCCATTGTTGGTGTGCACAATGTACACCACTCCACAGCCCTTTTCTCACATATACCTCGTGTCAATCAAATAGCCCCTGCGAGCCAACAAGCTAAACACACACGCACACACGCGCGCACATACACACATAATAATCAAACATATCAGGAACAAATTTGAGGTGGAGCAGCCACACTGCTCCGACCACACAGACCTGAATGGATGTGTTAAGATCTGTTAATGTTTAGCTATTACCAGGACGGATTTCAGTTCTTTACCCATAACAGCTTCTCTATTTCTCTGTCTCAGCTTTGCAGTCATTCCAAATCTCACACGCTTTACTTGCTCTCCGCTCTATTTTCATTTTAATTAAGTCTGGATTTGCAATGAATTTATCACATTTTTTGTTCTCCTCGTCATCTCGCTCTCTGTCAGTGTAGCCACCTCGTGTGTGAGCACCGTCGCCCTTCTCCCACTCCCTCGCTCTCACACATACACCACCCCTCCCAAAGTTGATGAATTCCCACAGTGGCTGTTGACCCAGCTGCCTTTGTCAAGTGGCGCTACCAGCAGGTGCTGTTTTCACAGCCACCCTGGCAGTCGTACAAACTGTTTAGTAGCGCTGCTGACCCCTGCCTACTATTAACAGTGTTAGCTACAGACCCCCCCAATCCTCCAGGGACTCTTACTCTTTCTCTCTCTCTCCCTCTCTTTCTGTTTGCTTCCCTCCTTCTCTCTTTTTTAACTACATGCAGCCTGCAACAACAAAAGCCAGTGTGGATGGAGTCTGGAGTTGGGTGCTGATGGGAGCATGGGAATCGACACCCCCCACACCACCCACCCGCCATCCTCCAAAATTAAAGCAACTTTAACGCACACAGTCACAGTCTTGTCACCGCCATCAGTCAGTGTGTCTGTCAGAGCCCTCGCAACACATTTATCAAACTGGGAAGTGAACACTCACTCAGTTAAATAAATGCAGTCGTCATTACACAACGGTGTAGTTACATTCATTGACAGAGTCTTAAGTGGAAGCTGGAATCTGTATCTTTCCACAAAGTCAAATCTGTACAGTAGGTAGAACACACAAATATATTTACAGTACTAGTAAAGGTCAGACCAGGTGAGAGCGAGAGCATCTAAGAGTGATTCTCACACACACATAATACAGTTAATGAAAGACGGTGCTGATTTCAGCCCTGGTTGGAGAACGTAACCTCCACCTGGTTTTGGTTTCTAATGCTGATTGACCATTTGTTCTGCATAGGGTAGCATTGAGGCCCATTCTCCCATGAACTGGGATTACGTACATACTGTAATTAACCTCACTGCCCAGTGCCTCTCAGTCATCATACCAGTATCAGTCTAAAGGACTCCCCATATCGTGCCTGTGAGAAAGATTTCGTGTTAAGCAAATAGTGCCTCTTTGGCTGTTTATCTCAGTACAACAGAATCTTTCGCTATACAAATCTATATTTCCTCTTCTCTCTCGTCCGCAAAAACACACACACACACGCACACAGACAAATGTGTGTGTGGCCAATGGGCAACAGGCGGTAACACACGCTTCAAATTTGAACTTGATTACGCAGCCGCGGTATTAGTTCCAGATTTGTAGAGCGTGATATGAAATGATTCTGTTTCAGCCCATTTGCTGCAGTGCGTGTCTGCATGTTTGTCTTAATATGGAACGATCACAATATGTCTCTGTGGTGTTCAGACTTTACGCACATGGCGTGGAGATGTGTGTGTGAGTGTGCATTTTCCAAATCATGTTTATATCTGTGGCAGCCCTGTGTTGACCTTACGCTGTGTTTTGTTCTTCAAGAAGGGCGAAATTAGGAAAACGTGAGTGAAATAAAAATACGGGTATTATCCCAGCTGCAGTGTTTTGATTCATCTTAAACAGTAAATTCACAATTGACATGTTATGAATTTATCAGATCTAGGAAGAAAATATACACATTAGAAAGATATAAACACATCTTAACTTGCTGCAACGATTTAAAAACGTATATGTCTTAGTATTATTTGTCATTTAAAATTGCTATCCCACTTATAACACTTTAAAACAACACATACATTCTTAAAAAATTGTTGTCCATAAAACTTAAGGTGAATCCTCGCATATCACCTGAGATTATAACTTATTTTTCTTCACCTTCCTTCCTTTATTTAACACCTTTAAAGTTTTACTGAATCCCACTTCAGACAAGAACGTCTCAACTAGTATCTTTGCCTCATTCTTGACTGAAACGATTGTACTTCAGTGGCCAGTTCTCTGAAACACTCGGCCTTCACTCGACACTGCTCAAGCTGACAACGATCGACTGGTCTTGGTACTTCTTATCTAAGGGTATCAGTTGTCAGACAGGTCTCAGGAAATTGTCTTTCTTTTAGAGCACCCACTTCACTGAAACACCGGTTATCTGTGTCAGAAGTCCTAAGGGCAGCTGCTGTGGCAGCTCACTCATAGTTCTTATCTTGCTGGACCTATCGGCATCTTTTGATACCTTTCAGCATCCTGGTGTCTGTATTCTCCAGTATGGGCATCTTGAGCAAAATGAAATGTTTTTTGACAAGTATAAATTCCTTTATTCCATCCCCTCCTCTATAGGGGTACCCCAAGGCTGGATGCAAGGGCCCCTTCTCTTTCCAATGTGCAACACTTCCTTAGGTCTAATTAACCACTCGCATGGCTTCTTGTATCACTACTATGCAGATGACACCTTGTTATATCTGTTATTCCCGCCTGTTGACCACATAGTCTCGGCAGAACACATCTAAGAACACGTCTACTAGGTCCCAATCTTACGCTTGTCACCTGACATGGCTATCCCTGCACATATGAGACAACTAGGATGATCCACAACAGCGTTTCGGGAACCAGCTACTGGAGTTGGGATCTTCTGAATAATGTTGTTCAGCAGTAATGTGAAATTAAGCCCTGACCCATCATGTGTTATTTATTACCAGGCCACTGACTTTCCCTCCTTCTTTTTAACCACTGTTGCAGGCCTCACGCCCCTAAGGAGTGCCAGCGTCAGGTGGAGCCTCCAGAGCTGCTGATGACAGCTTGTTCCAGACACTGTAAGAACGGACACTGCACTCCGACTGGCAAGTGCTGCTGCAGCCCAGGCTGGGAGGGACCATTCTGCCGAGTTGGTGAGTACCTTCAAGTGTATTTTCTGGACAAATCCACGAGTTATTTTCCAAATGTGTAAATGAGGTTTAGTAATACACAACATGCACAGAAGTTCTGCCAGAGTTTTTCCCTCTAAATCATCAGAAACTTGACCTTTTGGGTGTCTCTTCTCAGCTTTTCCTATTTGCCTTTTAATCACCTCTGTTTTCCTCTTCTCCCTCCATGTGATGTAGCCAAATGTGAGCCAGCCTGCCGTAATGGAGGAGTGTGTATGGAGCCCAACAAGTGCCTGTGTAAGAGCGGCTACTCCGGCGCCCAGTGTGAGAAGAGTGAGCGGGGTATGCCCAATGACCAAGAGAAAGACGGTATACTGGACCACATCATTGACATGACCTCGTACCTCCTAGATCTGACCAGCTATATCGTATAGGGGTGCGCAGAGGGGGGCTGCTCCCTGCCGTCATCCTCAAGTTGACACAAATCTACCTACCACCACCAGCAGACTCTAAGGAGGTGTCATTAATATGGCCTCTTATCCTCCCTCACACCCACACAGGCATGTATAAATAACATACAAATACACACAGGATCCCCGTCAGACTTCTTTTCATCCACATCACCAAACCAAACTCTTCCTCTTTTCGCCTATAAGCTACTTGCTCTTGAGCACCAGGCCTGGCATCCAAGCCGTGTTCACATGCTAGACAGACCTGCAGACAGCAGCGAGATGATTGACAAGCATGGCCAAGTTATGGAAGTTCCACTAATATATTTCCTCTCTCGTTCAGCAAACGTCCGCACACGGCCGCCTCCACAGGAAAAGAACCTCCATGCGAATAAGACCATTTTAACCCAGGACTTTGGATCTTTTCAGGGGCCGTCTGTTGCCTTACTCAAGGGCCCCCCCAAAAAATGGAGTTTGAGGCATTTCAGTGGAGACAGTTGATTGTTCAGGAGGAGTGGTGTGACTCAAGATCCAATTTGTGTTCTTGGTCTCTTCAAAAGCCTGCAAAATAGATGTGTACACACAAAACACAGACTTGTAAGGAACCCCAGCTTCAGCTGTAAAAAGCTGAGAAGTCTCTGAGAGTCATGGGTCTTAGCCCAACGTGCTCAACTATTCTAAAGGCACTAACACAAGAGGGATAAAACCATGTTGTCTCACTTTTGATGTTGTATTTAGTTTGCGGGCACATTGTCATAAAAAGCTATAACAGTATACTGTGTGTATACTTTGTTTGGCAACACTCTTTTGCTATCAATGTACAGAATAAATCTACAACAGAGGACTGTTACCTAATGCAGGAATCGGAACGACTGAGTGAGAACATTGTACTGTGTCAACGCCAGTTTCATACAATCTGAATGGAGTCATTAGCTCCCATGCACTGTATTGTTTTATTAACTTTATTATTCAAAATGAATTTAAACATTTATTAAACGAGCAATGAGAGTAGTTTCACACACACACACACACACACACACACACACACACACACACACACACACACACACACACACACACACACTAGAACAGGTATGGTTCAACAAACTCCTTCCATGGTGTCCCACACTGAAACTGAACCCGGACTCAAAACTACAAAGGGAAGAGATAGCGCAGTGATGTATATTTCCAATAGAGCTTACCTAAGTACTACTTAGCATTGCAAAAAAAAACTATAGCATTACTATTGTTATCATAGAGGAGGGTTTATTTTTTTAAGCGTAATAATATATGGGAGAGAATGGTGTTTATAGAAAGCAGTTTTACACTAAGCTTGTCAGTTCATGTCATTTCATGTTGTACTTATACATATGCAGCTTTTCAATAAGAAAGAGACGTGAGGATACAATTCTTTCTACATCTGTTTTATTCCAATAGGAAAGTAATGCATGTCTGTGCCTGCCTCGAGTACTTCACAGCAGTTGGCTGAGTCCATCTAATTCTTTCCCCCTGACACATGATTTTATTACGACTGTCAGAAACGTGTCTTTGTTGTGAGATGTTCAAAGATGCTGTCGGGCCACCAAGTCACTGTGGAAGCAGCTCGGAGTCGGAGTCAGATCTTATCTGTGCAGAGCAGATTTACCTGAGGGTCTGTCTAATGGAGATAAGCCTGACAAAAATGGCCAGATTGAACATTTCCCTCAGAAAACAGTTAAACACAAGCTGGGATTGTCTGGACCCACATCAATGTGTTAATGTGTTAATTAAATTCATTCAGAGCCATTCACATGCAGAAGAAACACATGCATGCCCATGTTCACCTGGAGACTAATTACAACCAACTTTACATTTGATCCTTTGCCATTTCAAATTCATTTAAAAACATACTTCACAGAACCATCAGTTATTGTATTTATTGGTTTGAAGGCAAATACTTTAGCTTCTGCTTCCTCCCCGACTTTTAATTGAACAGTTTCCAAGTATGATTATTAATTGACGTTCATTGTCCATAAAAGATGTATCTGTTGTTCATCTCCCGCCTCACTTTTGTTTGCTGAAATAAAACTCTACCTGGTTGAAATGAGTCAAAATGGAATTCATGCTGTAAAATGGAAAATTATCCTTTTTTTTTTAGCACTTAATGTGAAAGTTGCATTGTAGCTGCTGAGACGGCGTGGTGTGAATAGAATAACCATTTTCATTATTTAAGTAGTTACACAAATAAAATAATTATTTAAGTTCTCTATGTTGTTTTTACATTGTACTGTATGTGACCATTTTTTTATTCCTGTATTGTAAATAAAACTAGGGATAACTTTGTTTCTCTTCAGAAATATCAATATGTCTATTAAAATTTATAGCATGTCTGAAAAACGTTTGTCTCTTTTTGTTTGGGCTTTAACAGTGTTGCTATATATATTCATAGTTTTATTTAGTCCTTAATTTCCTAAAGATTTTTTCTCTCTTTTGCTTTTTCACTTTTACTTTATGTTTATTTATTGTTGAAGACTTAATTTACTAAA
Source organism: Pleuronectes platessa (assembly GCF_947347685.1). Lineage (NCBI taxonomy): Eukaryota > Metazoa > Chordata > Actinopteri > Pleuronectiformes > Pleuronectidae > Pleuronectes > Pleuronectes platessa. Next base: position 9,282,495 of record NC_070628.1, on the reverse strand, counting down.
GAAAATAAAATTATAAAAAGTTTTAGGACAAATGTTACATTGCGGATGTTCAGTTCACCGCAGACTAAAAGGCTAAGTTAATTAAACAATTAGTTTATTTCCATTAGATTTTTAATTTAATAACATGCTGTTTCATGTTGGAAATTAGAAAAATAACAAAGCATTGTTACCACTCTGTCCTTTAGTAGCTGTGCCAAAGCTTTCAGTCACATCACATGATCTACATCGGTTTGACCAGTTGTCATCTGAACCGCAGATGTTCGCATTTTTCTTACCACTGTGAAACAAAAAAATGTCCCAGCTTTTTGAAGTTATGATAAACAGGCTTTATATAAACATGGACCACGTGTCAGCTCCTCAAAAGTTTGTAAAAAAGTAAAAAGATTGCCCCCTGTTGGCTGGTTGTAATATAGTTCATATAAATGCACGTCTCCTACATTTTTCTCGAAGATGCTATCTGTGATTTTAGGTATCTCTCATCACACTGATGTTTTCTGAAGTGTTGATGTAAAAAGTAAGTTTGGTTTTAAGTAGTTATGCTATAATAACAGGATGAAACATCATGATTGACACCTCGGCTGATGCACGATTGGTCGAGCGTGTGTGTCAGAGGGACCTCTGGCTCCAAATGACGTGGTCGTAGCATCCGGAATATTTTGGCTATTTGGGGAGGAAGATCTTTATATGGACAGCGTGGCTCGATGCAGGGAACTGTCGGATCACCAGTAAGTCAGCTGCAACATTTCCACTGATGTTTGTTTCCCCTCCAGCCAGGTAAAAGGAGTAAAGAGAAGGATGTTGAGAAAATGTTTAAGTTAAACGAGGGCCAATGTGGCCGCAGTGCCAGGACTTCTCCCTTTACTGCAGCCTGAATGGAAACAAGCTGCCTGCAGATTGACAGCCCGGTGATGGCTGCTATGTCGTCATGCAGCGTCATGGCATCGCTCAAAGTTTAAAATGCTAAAAGAATTCCTCCTCCCAAGTGGAAATTCTCCACTTTGTTTTGCGGAAGTACGCAAACACGTTCATGCTTGGAGGCGCACACACACACACACACACACAAACACACACGCTCACACACGCACACGCAAGAGCCACTGCTGATGGCAATATTAATTTCCTTCTCAAAATACCAATGAGGCTTTGTGTTGTATAATGATAGTGAGTGGAGACCACCCACCTCACTCAGCTCTCTCGCTCTCTCTCTCTCTCTCTCACACACACACACACGTACACACACACACACACACACACACACACACACACTGCCATATTTAGAGTAATGCAATACTAAGTTGTCTATGCACTGTTCCGATCCAATCAAAATTGCATAAAGTGGAACTGTCCAATAGTGCAGCGAGGTCCAGCGTATATTTGAGTTTATACACTATCTGTGGCATGAATCATTACTTTTCATTGGGAATAGTTTTCTTTTTCCTTCCCAAAGGGCCCTTGTCTGGCTATCTCTCCCAAACAGTGTAACCCAGTACTTTGAATAAACATGAGGAGCCTGTATACCAAATATTTGTAGGACTGAGATGGCTGGAAGTGCATGCTATAATATTGTATACATGAGCGAGAGAGGCAGCACAAGCAATACTTATAGGGTAACAGGAGGAGAGCGGAGAAAAAAACAAAACAATAGCCTCGTGATTCAGAGGAGACGTCATTCTTCTTATTCTCATCCAGAACAAAGTGGACAATTCATTAATCTCAGCTCTGTTCCTTTTGTCTGTTTGTAATCTGTACGTCCTAAACTTATTATTACATATTTGTTTGTATTCTAAATTCATGATTCTAATATTATTTGTAACGACTTCTATTTTGTCATTTATTATTATTATACCTGTTCTCTCTTTTGCATACTTACTTAAATACTATCTTAAAAACAATCTGCCCAGAATAATGGATATTAATGGGACTAATACAGTAACTTGTTAATACTGCATTTTTTTTTTATAAAGATAAAATGTTATCAATATTTTCGATTTGCATAAAAACGGCTGGATCTTTGATAAAGCTGGTAGAATTATTGTATTTCAAATGCGGACCACCGTGTTTCAGTGTGTTTTCTTTAACACCCCCCTCCCACAACCACCCCCCATCCTCCCATTGTCTGGCACTCCTCCTTCATCGGACCCACATTATGACCCATTATTCTAACTGTTGACTCAAATGATTTGATTCCTCTCATACCACCCATGTCGACCCACGGCGGCTTTCTGGAAACGTCTGCTGATGTTCACGGCGACTGGGACATCCCTTCAGGTCTCGTCTGACTCTCCCTGCACCATGAACCACTGTTTCCACTGTGATCTAACTGTACATTACGGCTTCACCACAATACCACAACTCAGTGGAAATCACTGTTAACTGTGCGCCGTGCATTTGATGTCATGTGTTAACACATGAGGTCATGATGTCTTGTCAGGGTTGGATCGTGGCTGGGGAGCAACTTTGATTAATCTGGTGCATTAACTTCTGTGTTTGTCCACACTGGCAACGCTCTCCTGTGATGGTGAATATAAACTGGGCCCCCCCCACGTTCCTACATATTGATTTATGTGAGAATATCGGATCTGGACTGTGTAAACATTTGTGGTGGTTGCTTTAGTGTGTGTGGTTGTGTGTGTACTTGTACTTGTATCTTTGTGAGCCCTTCAAAGGGCTGTTTGAGGATTAAGACTTGGTTTTAGGGTTTGGGTACGAGATGAGGGAGTGCATTACATCAATGAGGCTCCTAACTACAAGTTGGTGTGTGTGTGTGTGTGTGTGTGTGTGTGTGTGTGTGTGTGTGTGTGTGTGTGTGTGTGTGTGTGTGTGTGTGTGTGTGTGTGTGTGTGTGTGTGTGTGTGTGTGTGTGTGTGTGTGTGTGTGTGTGTGTGTGTGTGTGTGTGTGTGTGCATATATATATATCTGACAGAGTGGTGGCCTTTATACCTGGTGAAGGTTAGTGATGTTTAAGATAAGGGGCTAGTGAATATCTTAATGCCAATAAGTGTCCTTGCTAAGATAGAGTTATGCTTACAGTGTGTGTGTACTACTTTGTTACCTCTTAAGGACCTTTAACTCCTCAGGACCAGTAGACCTCACTGGGACCAAAGCTCCCTCCTAATGACATAAAACTTTATATCTGAGCTCCTGGTTAAGGTTTTTGTGGTAATTGTGGTTGGTTTAAGGTCAGGGTTAGTTATAAACTGGTAATGGTTAGGGATATGGATAGGGTTTTGGTTTGGCTGTTCACAGTTGAATGCCAATGCAAATACCTAATAAAGATAGCTGCACAAACGTGAAGTGTGCGTATATGTGTTTGTGTGCTTATATCTTTGCGAGGACCATTTTGAATATAGACCCAAAGGACAGAGAGGACATTTTGGTCTTTACTCACCTTTTCAAAGGGCAACTTGAGGGTTAAGAAGGGCTTTAGGTTTAGGGTTAGGGGTTAGAATTAGGTAAGGGTTAGTCATTTAGTTGTGATGGCATAGGGCTTGGGGTTGGGGTTAGGTTAGGTTAAAAACACAAAACTCTAAATGAGAGTTGCGTGGGGGGTCACAGACGTAAGAAGTTAGAGTATTAAAATACTTTCTTAAGATCCTTCAAAGTCCCAGGTGGGTTCATTAAAGATTTTAAGACGCTGCCGAGTAAAAAAACACCATTAAAAGGTTAAAACCCATAAAGGGTTCGGGGTTAGGCTGAAGTGCAAGTGTGTGTCTGTGTGTACATGCATGTGTGTGTGTGTGTGTGTGTGTGTGTGTGTGTGTGTGTGCATGTCAATCCCCCGGCTGTATATCTGGTTTTGTCACGGTCCTAATTGCTCGCTGTATTGTGTGACCTCATGTGTTTACTCTGGGTTTACTCACTGCTGCTGCTGAAACGCACGACTGAGGCAGCTGAAATCTCATATTCCCCCCCCCCCCCCGTCCCGATCACTTACTAATGAAGACACACTTTCTGAGCAGCACCGCCGCTCCCTCCTCCGCCGCCTCACTAACCTCTCGGCTTATCGCATAACACAACAAACCGCACTGGGCGACCACCTGGGAGCAGGTTATGGTGGGTGGATGTAGACTGTTGCTTTTAGTCGGCTTTTCTAATTAACGGGGGGGATTTTCTCCTCCCGCTGCCTTCACACCTCCTCGGTTCAGACCTCTGTATTGCTGTATCTCCCCCCCTTCCTGAAGCAGTTCCTCTTCTCCTCTCTACATCAGCTCTGCAATTCATCCTTGTCCTCCTCATCATCCCTCCATCCACTCTTCATTCCATCATCCCCCCCCCCTCTCCTTCCTCAATTTTTCGGCTCCTGGATTCAGAGCTTGTTTACTCTCCCGGACCACAGCACTGACTCGCATCCATGAAATGATGCAATTAAGGTTCCCACTGGGGCTCAATCTGTCATGTTAACACATGCTAAACCCCCACGGAGGGCTGAGAGCAGCAGAGTGTTGGGCGACAGGTAAGACTGATGGGGATGAGGGGTGGTTTATAAAAATAAGAGGTGAGTTTGAGGTCCTGGGCTTCGGAGGGAACAAACTGTAACAGGGAAAATTTGTGGAAAACGGTGCTTACGCGGAATATTTAAAGGAGAACCCTCAGGTGTGTGTGTTAGTGGTTAGTGTGTGTGTGTCAGTAAATGGGTTTCTGAAGGTTTCATGATCTATTTCTTGCTGGTTGGGTTGTGTTCTGTGCTTTTTTTGTGAGGAGACACTGAGGACATGGTCACACATATGCAAATATATCAGTGGTGAACCTTGTCTCCTGCTCGAGCGAGGGCCCGAAATAAAAAACAAATAAAACACACAAATCCGCGGTGGGGCTTCGCGTGGAGTTCAACCTTGGTGAACTTTGACCCGGGACGTCACAGCCTCAAACAAAACCAACCAACCAAAGCGTATGTCCGTCAACTTCTCCTCCTCCTCACCGACAACAACGACAGCATCTCACTCGGCTCTTCACGGCACATTATCTCGCAACCCAGTAGAAAACGCTCGTCCATCATTCATCCAATAACCACGACGTCTGACAGACTACAGACCACACAACTGATTTCTGTGTGTATCTCATCCTCCACATTCAGTGAGGGATGATACGTCATTTTAGATAGATAGATAGATAGATAGAGAGATAGAGAGATAGATAGATATAAATATAGATAGATAGACAAATAGATAGATAGATAGTTAGATAGATAGATGGATAGATAGATGGATGGATGGATAGATAGATAGATAGATAGATAGATAGATAGATAGATAGATAGATGATTGCATGTTACCTCCTGACATAAGTAATTCTTGATCAGTTGTCGTGCTACCCAAAAATGTGTTTAAAAACCAAAACACACGTGAGTTAAAAGCAAAAGTAAATGTAGCTGTGAGTGTATATGAACAGTGGCAGGAAGGTCCATCATCGCATGTGACAACATTGTATCGTACACTTCTGTGTGTTCGATCTATACAAATGTGCGTCGCTCGCTGTCTGCTCCCCGGTGTGTGTGATCCTCAGCAGGGCTAGGTAAACAACTGATGCCGGCGGGAATGGACCACCTAGGTATAAGTTTCCATGTGTGTGTGTGTGTGTGTGTGTCTGTGTGGGGGTGGGGGGGTATCTCCTCAAAGCAAAGCAAGAAAATTTTCCAAAACACTTTAAAAAGAGTTATGCAAATGGTTTACGGCGGCGCTCGTGTGGCTGCATTGTTATATTAATCTGTATACACTGTGGCTCATCTTGGCAGGGCCCTTTGTTTGCCTTCACTCTTAATCTGCAAAGCTCATCTCGAGCTTACATCACTCAGAGTCAACAGAGGGACATCCGCCGCAGCCTCGCCGCTAACACTCGAGCTAACACCGGGGTCAAACAGTGCGTGTGTGTGTTTGTATTAACTATGTTGAATGGGAAAAAACTAGAAAAGGGCCGCACGTTGGTTCAAAGTGCCCACCCATGTAACGGGCACCTGACCACGGCGGCAGATAAAACTTAATCTAATAAATTGAGTAAATTCCAATACAAAATTGTGCCACAGCAATTTTCATCCCCTTTTCGTAGCCAATATTAATTGTGCGTCGACCATGTTCTCAGACATATCTGCTCTAGAAACACCAACTTTCCCCTCAGAATGTTCCTGCCCTACAGTGGCCTTGTTATCGGTGCAGGCACGGCCCCCGTTCTGCTGCGCTGTGTGGGCCAACCGGTTCATCACACAAGAGGTCGACCGTTTGCACAAGTGCTGGCATACACACAAACACACCACAGAGAGGACACATCCATTAACACAAGTGTACGTAGATCATCCAGCATCAAACAACAATCTGCACTCTTCCAACTCGACCAACTCCTTCAACATAAAATATATAAAATCAAGATTCACAGCCTTCTAAGGTCAATTCTCTCTCCTACCTGTGCTATCACCTGAATGTTCACCAAACACGAGCAAAACAAACAAACAATTAGTAGAAACAAACACATGGGCAGGGTCATATGATACATACAATGTTAAGGATATTTAGTTAAGGATATTTATGGCACTTGAGGTTTCTACTTTACAGAGGGACTATATAGCGCCTCCCAGAGCTCAAAGTCTCAAACTGGCTGAGAAGAGGATGGGAGCTCTGCCAGGATTCTCGCTGTCTTCTTTCTGTGTGGGTTTTGTTTATATTTTGGTTTCCATTGACACAATCCCTCTCATTGACTCTAGCACAAATATGAGTTTAATAATTTTGTTTTTTAGTGAAACTATTGAATGCATTGCCTTTATATCAGGTTCTAGTATTTACTAAATGCAAAAAGTCCCAGATGTATAATATATCATTTTTTATTTTTGGACTTATTAGTAAATATCAGCACGCTAACATGCTAAACTAAGATATGAACAATATGTCTGTTTAATATCATTAACATGTGAATAGGCCGACTCCAGTAATGAGCTCAAAGCACCAGTACAGTACAGCCTTGAACAGCACTAACATGTTTCTGCAAGACAAGCAAATGTCTAAGTTTAGGGTTTGAGAAACCATTTTTAATGAGTTAACATTCAAAATAAAAAGAATTGTCCAATAAATCCACGTTTACTGTGAAACAAAAAGCCAAGAACGTCTGGGTAAACTGAAAAAAAGCAGATTTTTATGGCTCAGCGCAGTCAAACCCACACAATCACACAATCACACAATCACAGCCTCACAACTCCACCTCCAGCGCCACAGTGCACTCTACCAAATTAGCCGTAAATAAAGCAAGTCACTGTTATTCCAGAAATGGAAGATTCCTGCGTAAACATTTCCTTTTTTCCCCCTCAGTGAAATATTGAACTGAATTATAAATTTTCCTCATTCCTTCTGTGTAGATATTGGCCACTCATCAGTAGGTAAAAGCACATATGGCTCGGGTGCCTCTGCACGGTGAAGCGTTGTTTGGTGCTGCTGCCTTCGCCGCCTCACAAAGACCTAATCCTCAGTTTGGTACCGACACAGCCTGTGGTGGTTGGTTTGCATCTTAATCTCTGCAAAGCTCTGTGTCTAATGGCTGCACTGCCTCTCCGTACACTGTGTGCTCCCAGTTTAGCTATAACCTAACAGGCATGACAAAGTGGTGACAGGAAGAGGTTGTTACGCAAACAAACTGGGAAGGAGGGATGGAAGGAAGGAATGAAGGAAGGAGGGGATTTTTTGATTACAGAAATTATATAATCATACAGTTCATAACCATAATATCTCATCGTGTAAGACAAAACATTCTCGGTTTTACATGTGTGGTGGTTAATGTTACTGTTGTGACTGTTGTGAATTACTCAGGCATTGTTGTGTAGTCTCCATTATAAAAAGAGCTGTCAATCAATTGCAAGGGTTTAATCCAGTCTTGTGTTGAATGAATTGTGTTGTAATAGGGGTTCACCTTTTTTTAATGATGCAACTATGATAATTATTTATTGGATTTAGTCTTCAAATAATAACCAGTGTGAACTCTTAGGATTAGGGTTGACGCTAGGCTTGAAGTTGGGGTTGAAGTTAGGGGTTAGGGTAGCTGAGCCTTTCTCCTGTGGCAGGAAACAGGAAGTGATCCCTCCTTCCCCAGGATGCTCCCTCCCCCCTGGTCCCAGGTGTGCTGATGGCTCCGCCCCCTGCCATAACACACCTTTGTCCAGGTTAAATTAAAAGTTTGGGGAAAAGGGTTTGACCTTAATTCTTCAAATGTTCAAAATGCCCTGAATCCAAACCAGCGAATCTTGCTTTAAATTATTCTTGATCATTGAATACATTTTAGAAGTCACTCAGAGCTGTGTTGGTTATTGTTGTCACGACCTGTTGGAACATATGAATAACATGAAGACATTGAGTCACATTAATGTCCATGAAATGAACAAATGTAGTTTTTTCTTCCTAGTACATTGAACCATTGAAATTTAAAAAATGTGGAATATTGCCCCCAGTCGTGTTCAATAACCCTGAACTACCCACAGAGCTACTTTACAGAGACTTCAATCACAGATGAGTTTTGTTCATTTCAATGAGGGAATTTAAATGAATGTAATATTAAGGCTTGTCCTGTTAATCCAATAATGAGTCTACTTGTGGTTTGACATGAACCCTCACCGCCTGGATCAGACTGAGGCAGATGATTTCAGATGGTCCATCTGCAGCCATGCAAGTGATCAGCAGCATGGTGATGGATGGCGTGAGGTGTCCACCCGATTTTCTGCCTTCAAATCTGTTACATCGTCCTCGTTCCACATCACTGCTGTCCTCATCAGGCCCTCGCAGGTGTCCCGTCCGCTGACCTCACCCCCCGACCTCCACCCTCTCACCCCTCACACCTGACCTCCAGCAGCTCACCCCTCACACCTGGACGACCCCCCTTCTGCAGACCCCCTCAGAACTCTGACCCCAGACTGTCCATCATTCTGAGGTCACCTGTGAAAAACATTAAGCAAAAAAACGATAGTTGCTCGGTGGTGATGAAAGTCTCGACACAGCTACACCCAAATCTGAGAAACACACCATCCACCCACGATCACCACGGCCAGAGAATTTCTCTTTCTCTAAGTACAAAGATATTCCACTCTCACGACTTCCAGGTTGTGTAGGGGGCGCTCTCTGGGTGGTCCAGAATGAATGGGGGCCTATGGAGCTACAGCCCTAAAACAAATTGGTCTTTATGTTTTCGGTATAATAGAAACAACAGATCTAGTTCATTTAGATTAGATGTGTGCTTTTTCAATCCATTCTATACCGTTCTGGGACATCATGCACCACATGAAACTTAACGAGCCTGTTTTTTACGTGCACGTGGAATATGGTCATTAACGCCAGAGTGCATGACCCATTAGCAGCTGCTACATAACCCCCCGATTTCCATTTGTCTTAACTCCTCATCCTCCTCATCGTCATTTCATTGTGATGTGACTTCACCTCTTGTAGAAATGTTTAATAAAATGTTTGGCTTTTAATCAAGAAGAATGTGTATATGATTCATTTAGTTATTTAGCTCCATTCTCTCCAGTTCATTTAGAACTACCTTCCTCCAGCTGAATTTCAGCCATTAATAGGAAAGGGGACAAACTCTCCATAGATGGGCTCTGATAGGAATGTTACAGGACTTACATCCCCAAAAGGACATCCACCAAGGATTATGGTTATTAATTTATTCATCACCATGTTGTACACCACACTTCCTCCTCAGATCTTAATAAAAAATATGTTGAGTAATATCAGTTTCTTGCATTTCACAAAAAAAGGAGTGAAAGAAAACACGCACATACCAGTATGATCTTTACATATTCATTCTTACATACTGCACATTCATAATGTACATTCATGTATGTGTATTAAAACCAGATGTACTTCTGCACTTTTCCATGTGTGGACTTCTGCTTACAAGCGCATACATGGATAAAGACAAGGAAGTAGTTTACACTATCTGCAGTTTGTTTGTCATGTGAGAGGGATATGAAAAAAGCCTTTTCTACCAGTGTCCTTGTTTATCTCAGGTCTCTCCAGTGGGAATAGACAACCTATACCCACAGTTTTATATGAAGTGGTGGTAAATCTTAAACTTGTAAATTCTATAAGGATACACTGCATTCCCATTTACTTATCAATTAATACATTTTAAGTTTATAATGTTTCACATCTACCTACAACTCCATACACTTCTGTTTGTCTTTCTGTCTGTATGTGGAACTGTTCCTCTCATCAGTTTCAGGGCCTGAGGAGGCTCAGTGCCTGATTTGGTGTATTTCCGCCACACGCTCAGCAGCAACAGCAGCAGTTGGGACTTCTCAATGTAAGAGATGACGATGATCAGGACAACAACAAGTTTATAATGATTGATTCTCCAGTTCGTGGTTCTGCTTTGTTCCCCTGAACTCTCAATGAACAGGTGAACAGCTCTTTGTGCAGCAGCGGTGTTGCAGCTTCAGGGTTTTGTGAACTGGGTCCATGCAGCTGATATATATTTGGCTTGACCCAATCCCCCAATCACTGCAGGTCACTTTCACAGTATTAGACAGAAAGCTGCAACCAGCATCACCACCGGCCAAACTAACCTGGAACTGCCCAAGTGGATTTAAACTTGTATCTTCCTTGGAAAGTGTCAATATTTCAGTGACTCCAACATATAAAGCATTAAAAGGATTAAAGGGGAAGGGAGCAGAGAGTTACTGCCATGTTAATATTTAGCAGCCTCTTGACATTTCAAGTCCAAATAAAGTCATTAGTGTCTGTGTTTAACTCTGAGACGACGGTGAGCAGTTATAACATTAAATTTAATTTGACTTTCCAGTGAGCTGCTGGGTATTTTTCTTTTACTGCTCGGTTACCTCAAGCAAAATTTGCAAATGCATCTGAATTCTCTGAACGTAGTGCAGCCGCCTGCCAGCACCCCATAGGAACAAGTAGAATTTAATGAGAGCAGAAGGGGCTGCCTATATGTGCCGTGTGTGACTGACCACCAACACTGTTCCAGGAATCTTATTTTCACATTGTGTGGGGGGAGGGGGGGATTCACTCCAACCTCATCATTTATGAACGATATGTAATATTCTTTGAGCAGGTGGGGGTGGGTGGGGGGAAGGCCCCTTGAAATGACATCTGATTCCTTTGTGGGGCATCCCTTTTCAATTTGAGGAATCAAAGACCACCAGTGCGTTACACCTCTAATGTGGTCGAAAGGGAGATCTGCAGATTTGGCACGGACACACATTGGAAATCTCAGTCCTCTCCCACCACGTCCATGCTGGCAGACGGTGGAGAGCCCACAGCGCAGCTCTCAGATCAGCAGCCCCTTGCACTTGCCACACACTGCGCTCGCACCGACAACGTTTATCATTCCGTTTTTTACTGTTGACGGCCACTTTCTTTTTCTTTCACTCCGTTTCCCTCGCTCCTTTCCCCTTTGGCAGGCGGGATTAAGTTTAATTGTATCGTTTATGACAGATATGGAGTGAGGTCTGGCTCTAATTCAAGGCAGACCATGCAGAGCTATTTTATGGTTTCTTTCCACCTCGCTCGCTGATGTGTGGTGGTGACACATTTGACAAAAAACAGTCAAGACAGAGGTTTGGGCGGAGGAACAGAGTGTGTGTCTGTGTGTGTGTGGTTGGGGAGAGATACAGAGTTGAAACTGAACTCAGACACACAAGTTTAACACACACACACGTCACCTTTAACAGACACCAGCTCTTGTCGTCCATCCCCTCATACAGTCACGTTTTGATCGGTTGAATCTAAAACCTGGGAGCGCCTCTCCGCTCTGGTCTCCTCTGCAGCGGTGACACCCCGGGGCCACCTACCCCAAAAAAGTAATCTCACAATTAGCTGAGTGGCTTTTGGGAGAAGCTGCCAGAGATCTGCCACTTGTTGTTTTGAGGTCGCACAATTTTCGGCGTCAATTGAGAGCAGAAGAGTCTGGTTTGCTGTAAACTGGTTAAACAGGCAAAATAACATTGGCCCTGGTGTGTAGAGGTCTAATCAGATCCTTCAGTGGCCCTGAAGGGAAGCGAAAGCATGACATCAAGTTCCTAACAGCTGATGTTCATTCATTAGACAGACGCAGCATGGCCCTGTCTGTGTGTGCGTGCGTGTGTGTGTGTGTGTGTGTCTGTGTGGTGAGTGGACCACCAGGCGTCCAGACAAGGACTCCGCCTTTGAGCTTAATACAACTGATTGCACTCTGATCAGAGCTGGTAATGGTTACGGCTTCAAAGGCCCGACCTCTGAGGCTGCCAGCGCTTATTTCCGACCCTGAGACCTCGGCCCCAGTCTTTATAAAACACTTAGTCATCCTCTGTGTTCGTCTTGGAGTCTAAGTATTCCTTTATTGTTTTAATAAAACCTATTTTCATGTAATAAGCAGCAAACAAAAGGAAGAGTGATTGAGTGCGTGATTGAACTTTGGAAAATGTCAGAAAATGTGGACTCCTTTGCTTTTCACATATGAGGATCATACCAGGAGATTCTCCGGGTCAGACACATTCACCACATTGAGGCGAGGGCACCTGGGTGAAGCAAGCAGACGACAGCATGTCTGTCTTTATTACCTAAAGCTCTCAAATGTCTTTGTCTTTACAAGTTGGCATCTTCATCTGTGTCTTCGGCTCTGATTTATGTTCTCACATGCAGCCCCTCAGCACGATGTCCCGGACCTGGAGGTCTAAAAGCAGCTTTGGTCGTGTTTCCGTGTTCTCTGACTATTCAGAAAAGTTTGATAATCACCTCTTTATCTGCATCCGAGTTTCCATTGACACCAGAAGACATGACAGTTACTATTTGTTGGTTCTTGTTGGTGATGGAGAAGTGGACCTTGAGCAGATCATTGTTTCACCATCAGGTTATTTAACTGGTGTTTTCTTTGCATTCTCCAACACATATTCCTCTGAAGTCCTTCTCATCCCCCCCCCCCCCCCCCCTTTGTCCCCCTTTGTTTTGCACACAGGTGAGCTGTCACTCCTCCTTCTCTCAGCACCTTACAATTACACCATGTGACCCCCCCCCCCCCCCCCCCGGAACACACACACCTCAAACACTCACACCGACACAAACCCATCCAAAATTACCTTTTAAACACACACACACACATCAGGAACCGAGCGCCTCTGTGACAGAGCGAAGGTGTCGGAGCAAAGAGGAAGCGAATATGAACTTAAAAGGTTAAAACGTGGTGGAAGAAGATGGTTGAAATAAGCCGGCGGGTCTTTGTGGTGACGGTGCATTTCATCAGCATCTCTGTGGCAAGGTAAGAAAGAAGAATTTTTGACTTTTAACTGTTTTTTAAAGTTATTCAAACAATATGGACTCCTTAAGTTTTCCGGAGATACATATTGCGTGAGGATGATGAGGGTTTGTGTATTTCTCTCTCGGACACACACATGTGAAATAAACCTACTTGGCCTCGGTCGAATCATTTAATAGGCTCTTATAGCTGTGTGGGTGTGAGGAGATTTAACAGCAGCTATGAGTGAAGCCCGTTCAGTGCTTTTGAATGCCATGTAGTTTATTGCACTTTTGTTTATGACAGCAGATTTTAATGATGCAGGAATTATTACTGTTCAGAATTTCTTTCTGTTTTCGGAGAAATTCAATAAGGGAATGAGGAAGGTGTTTCATAATAACAGTGGTTTCCAGTGCACGGATCTGCCAACATCCTGTTATACGTGGTTAGAATATGTGTGTAATCAAAGATGTGAAAGACTGGAATAAACAAATCCTCTGAAGAAAAATTGGAAAACTTGATCTATTCAACATCAACATAATGGATATTGCAGTTGAAATGGGAGCACAAGAAGAAGTTTGACTTTTAATAGGGAGAAAAGTTAGAATGAGTAAATGTGCAAGCGCCCCACACACAGAGGCATGAATCCTCCTGCAGCGGTCGAGGGTTCAATGCCCCCCCCGACCTTTTGCTGTTTGTCTTCTCCCAGCAAAAGGAAGTCACCATTTCATGTTTGTCAATAAAGGGTGAAAAAACTACCAAAAAGGTTTTTGAAGAAGAAGATTTCAAGGTTTCGATCAGGGAAAAAGTTAAATATTTCAATAGTTAAGTCAATAGTTACACAATTCTGGATATAAGTGCAAATGTCCTATATGATGTCAACCTTTTACTGTCGAATGTTTAGAGGAATAAAGCAGAAATGGCCCAAAACTAAGAAATATATTTAATTTGCACTAAATTGCTAGAAACAAATACAAACGATTTAAGTGAACTATCATGTGTTTGTGTTATTTTGCGCAGTGAGTGTAAAATGTATGCACATTATATTGTGCCTTTAATAAAGCCCCACTAAAGAGGTGAATGTAAGTAATCTGACAGCTATCTTACAGTATGTGTGCATCCACCATATTGATCCATTGTACATTTTGCTTTAGATTTATCATCTTTTGTGATTTGCAATCGCTTTTCCTTTTTCAGAGTTACACAACTGCTTCCAAAAACACCAAAAAGTGTCTTCAGACGATTGGGAATGAAATATAAAGTCTTTGTCCAGGAGTCTGAGTTGGGAATGTGAACCCCTGAGGGCGAGACGATGCTTAATGATCTGATAACCTTCTGTCCCAGTGTCCACAGGTCAGTGGAGGATGTGCTGGAGCACAGCGGGGGTCGCGCCCGTCCGGGACTCTGCAGCTATGGTCAAACTACTTCCTGTTGTGTGGGATGGAGGAATGTTAACGGCATTTGTCAGCGTAAGTCGCTCTGCCGATCAGTGACGGCTACAATGACACAGACCCAGAGTTCACAGGTTATCAGTGCAGCATCTCAGCAAAACAACAAAGGAAATGAATGTAAAGGACACAGTTCTTGGCAACTTCCTTCATATAAATTGTTTTACCCTCATGTCGAAGCACCTTTTCCTCTTTATCAGTATCAGCAAATAAGTAAATGTACCTAAAAACTACACTTAGGTATATGTCTTTTTACTTCTACAGCAAACAAGTACATTAAAAACTGCATGTTACATTTGCATCACTAATAATCTATTGTAATGTGATACACTAAAATAATGAAATTCACAAGACAATTTTGCTGTTTCTTTGCCAAGTAGATTTTTTTTATAAATTCAATACTTAATTTATTACATCTACAATTTTGTTATATTGCCAAAGCATCAAATTACTAAATGTAATGAGAACGATGTCAGCTGCCCCCCCCCCCCCCCCCCCCCCGAAGCTCCACAGAGTGTTTTAACATATTTAAGTTTTCTTGTTTTTTACAGAATAAAGATGGACGAAACAACAGTTCCCCAAAAGTAAAGCCTAATTATAATGATCGCCTCCTAGTGGCTGGCTACAGTATAGGTCATAATCCATGTCACCTCTATGTTAGTAGATGAGACATGGAAGAAAGTAAAAATGCATCTGAAATCATTTTAGTTGGTGCTTATCACAGCGATGATATGTATATGTTTGTTTTTCCTGTACGATTGTTTTTAATAAACTATTTAAATCTTGTTTAATGACGTCCAACGTGCAAGATGGCGGCACACCAGGATATTTTTAGCTGGAGAAACCTCCATTGATCAGCATTTAAGTAGACAACTGATTGCCAACGCAGTTACTATATAAACAAAAACATATGTGGCGCTTTAATTATGACATCTATTATCAATATATTTATTTTTTCATATTTGTCCGTTGTCGTCCACAGCTGTGTGCGAGCAGTCGTGCATACATGGAGAATGTGTGATACCAGACAAGTGTTTGTGCTCCAGCGGCTACAAAGGCCCCCTGTGTGATGAAGGTAGAGTATAACCATTATCGGACCTATGGTTTTAATTTCTCCACCATTACCTGTGTTGCTCTGCATCATTTAGCACCAGGACTTCTATACGCTGCTTGAACAATGTTTCCTATTGACTCCAGATGTGAACGAATGCGGTTTGCCGGAGAGGCCGTGTACCCAGCGCTGCATGAACACACACGGTAGCTACCGCTGTTACTGCGAACCTGGATTCACGCTCGGCCCAGATGGATCCACCTGCACCAGTGAGTCATTTCCTCTTTAAACAGAACATTTAAAACTAACAAGCCGGTATTTAAAAAAAAACCACATGAAGGAAATCTCTGAGCTGACGGATGATTTTTCTGACGTTGCATAATTTTCTCCACGAAAAGCCCATCTGCCATCTTTATACCATAATTGGAGATTAAAGTATCCGAGGACTTGGCACCGAGTTTGCACACCTTGCTTAGCTCACGTAAATGTTTAGATATTCACAGTTTATATTATAGAATGTGATATCATAACATAGCTTTGTGGTGAGGTGGTATTTCAAGTGCAGCAATGTAAATGTGTGATTTATGTAAGATGCAGATGTTTGGTCACCATTTTTTGTTCACGGCTTCATTACTGCTCCCAGTGCTGCCGGGCCTGCACTCGTGTGTGTGTGTGTGTGTGTGTGTGTGTGTGTGTGTGTTTGTGTGTGTATGTTGTGTGTGTGTGACATCCAGTGGCCCATTTCTCGGTTGGATCCTCAGCCAGTGTTTCCCTGTTTGTCTTCCAGGAGCGGCCGCATGTTCCTCTCCCCGCTGCCAGTTTGCTTTCCAGATGGAGAGGGGGGGAGAGCCGCGCTGCCTGTGTCCCCCCGGCCTCCACCTGGCCGCTGACAACAAGACCTGTGAAGGTAGAGCCTCTTCTGAAAACACCCCCTCAGCTCATTAGCACGGTGAACCCCTCACAGCTACTGTAGATAGACGCCTCACATGTTTAGATGTGTAACTTCTCACGTTTCTTAGCCTTGGCAGCAGATTCTTCCAGGTTGTATTCCCACCTCCTCTTTTGGGATAGGTTTTCAAAATGTCTTCATTTGCATACACATGTCCTCTACCTGCAGCTGACTCTCCGATGGCACATCCGCAGTGGGACTGTCCACCTACAAAACAAAAAGCCTTTAATTACCTGATGTTAAAAAACAACAGGACCCTGTACTCCCTCCTTTATGACAGAAGTCCCTCTCGATACCTCGGCAGCAGCCGGCGCCTCCTGTCCTGTAATGAACTGATCCTTCCTCAGCCTCTCTCACGGCTGTTAAAGAGACATTCTATCACACAGTGGGGAAGCTCAAGCAGTAATCCACGCTTTTGTCTTTGTCTCGAAAAAGAGATAACCTCATGTAGAAGAGACTATTCTGTTCAAATAATAATAAATAAGGATAATTCACTTAGGTGGTGGTTGAACCGATTTCAGAAAACTGGTGTGAGATTATTTCAAGAGCTGTATCTGTTCATTACTAAGAAATGTACAGTGTGTAAGTCTCGAGGGACACAACACCTCAAGAAAAACATTTGTGCATTTGGGTCACTCCCCTGTTTCTGAACAGCAGTGTGTCTTTCAAAGCTCCAGAACAAAGAGGTGGTTGAAGGTCAGAGTACTAATTTGTGCCCCTCGAGACTTTTTGAAGGTAATTATTGTTTTGAGCAGAGACAAGAAACATTTGGGCACCTTGTCCTTGAGAGGTGAGTGTGTGTGTGTGTGTGTGTATTTGTGTGTTTGTGTGTGTGTGCATTTGTAGGACCTTTTCGAGGATAAACAGCAACCTTGTCAGGACCAGTAGACCTCATGGCGACCAAAGCCCTGTCATAATAGGGCAGGATGTAATTTCTGAGGTCCTGGTTAAGGTTTGGGGTAAGATGAGAGCTGTGGTTGGGTTAAGACATGAACTAGTCGTGGTTGAGGTTAGAGATAATATCTTGGTTAAGCTGTTCACAATGAGAGCCAATGCAAAGTATTGTGTGTTTACAAGGACAGAAAGTTTGTACTGCTCCTCTTCACAATGAAATGAAACAAACCCTGTTTCTGGTGTCGGACACGTGTGTGTGTTTTGTTGCAGATGTGGATGAGTGTCAGCGGGAGACTGACGCGTGTCCACCGCGGCAGAGATGCAGGAACACGTTTGGCAGCTACACGTGTGTGTGTCAGGACGGTTTTGTGACGGGGACGCTCAAGGGCTCGCTGCGATGTCGAGGTAAACGTACCCCCCCTCTGTTTGTTGGTGCAGATGGTTTCTCATCTACACTATGTGAGGACGTGCTTGAATATAAGATGTATGCTCTTTTCATTTTGACATAATTTGCGTCAATAAACACTGAACTTGAGGGGAAGCTCTCCGATGTGTTGCATGTTGAGATGATGTGCTATCCGAACCCCGGACCCGCTCACAGGGACGCCCATGAGCAAGATATTTTTGAAGCCACATTCAGACCGGTTCCATGTCAGCCCTTGCAAACGACTGAATGGATCAGAGCACGGCTCCACATGTTCTCCTCATCTGCCTTAATTGGCAGAGAGGGGGATCAAGTGAAGATGTGCTTTGGCAGCGGAGGATCCACAAACCATGTTTATTTGATGAGCGCTCGCAGATCACCCACTCAGCTGTGGGCTCACACACGAGCTGTTTTCTGTTTTCATCCATGTGATGAGCATTGCAACATTATCTCTCCAGCAGGTTTGAAACAGACGGCTCTGGAAAAAAACCTATTCCCTTCAACACACTGATCTATTGTGACTTTACAATGAAGCAGCTTTGGCTTAAAATCATGCTGCGAAAATAAATAAACAGGATGATTAAATATCTCACAAGCACTAGTCACCTATTCACATTCTAATCTCCTTCTATTCCCCTGCCCAGATAAGGACGAATGTTTAACCGGGTCTCACCGGTGCAGCCGCCACGCTCAGTGTGTCAACACAGATGGTTCCTACACCTGTCAGTGTTTGGGGGACTACTTTGGCAACGGACGCACCTGCTGGCCCAGGAGAGCCCCGCAGTCCAAGGCTCTCATGTACTTCAACTACAAACTCTCCAGAAGGACGAAGACAAGACCACCTCCGTCTTAGAGCCACCGCTCCAACCTTCCATGGCTCAAACCAAAGGGACATTAAACTCAAGAGAATCATTTAAAAACCATTTACGCAACGTTGAGGAGTTTCAGAACATACTGGCTAATCTTTTTTGTCAAGTAATGTTGAAAATGCTTTGAGACAAATGGAAATATTTTGGCCTGTAAACCTGTTATCTCTCTCCCTGTTCAGCAAGGCTTCGTTGTGTTGCCTGTTTGTCTCCTGTTGAAGAAACCCATCATTTAACAAACACACAACAACAGGGACGTACTCTGTACTTTGCTTGTGAGCCCCGAACCAAATGCACTGTGATGACAGAGGGGTCTTTACACTGGCATCACCGGTGTCACAGGAACTTCAACCCTGTTATTGCCGGTGGGACGAACTTTGTAGCCGACAACAACCTGCTGTGCAGAAGATGCAAAACACTGCACGCGCATCATTTGTAATTTATTTAATATTCCAGAAAGTGTGAGTTTTCTTCAGGGTTCAAACGCAGCGCATTCGAATTTGTCAATAAAAGGCTGACCTCTGGTGGCTAGATAAGGAACAATGTCTCTAAACTTAGGAATTTGGGTGAAAAGACACTTACTGTGATTTTGAAATAAAGAATTTGAACAATTGAATAAAACAAAAAGATGGATTGAAAGGTTTTGCAGGCATGTGTTCAACGCTGCTAGCACCCAGACTGATGTTTTCATACCTCACTGTTGATCCTCTGCCCTCTTCCTCTGTTGTGCCACAGGGAATGTTTTCAGACCCACTAAGTCACTACCACACAGCGAGAGAGCGCAGACAGGTCAGACCAACCAAATACCAAGTATCTGTGTCTGTCAGCAGCTGTCTGGAAACCTCTTCCTGTGTTCAGAGAGGGCAAGCCTGGAAATTGAAGTTTGTTTTTGATGTTTTTTCCCCAGGTCAATTTCACATTTCCTTCCGAACGCTTAGGATCGTGACCCCAGGAGAGGCGGAATGGCAATACTTGAAGATAATAACTGTAATGATGGGAGATGGTGGAAAGGAGGGCACTATGTGTCGCCGAGTCAGGGCCTCAGTGGTCGTCGTGCAGGCATTAGAGCGCCGTGAGAGTCGAGCTTTGCAGTGAGAACAAGCAGCTGCTGCCTGCTGAAGGGCCCTGCCACTGACCCTATTCATCCCAACAGCAGGTGTCACACCAAGTCCCCGCCGCGGCCTCGCGCACACACACTCACACATGTGCTCCCCGCTCGCGCACACACACACACGCCCATGTGCAAAATCACCGAGCCCAGCGCACATTAGGGGGGACCTGGAACTACTTACAGAGAACAAAGAGGGAAATCAGACAAAAATGCAGCCTCTTCGAATAAATCTCACCACAATGCTGAGAAAAATCCCCGACCTCACCCCCAGAAATGCAAGAAAAACCTGGTTTCTCCCTTTTCAAAGCAGTCAAAAGTGTCTTACAAAAGCAGAAATAGAAAACATTTTGGATAAAAGGATCCAGGCCCCTTTCTGAAAAGGACCTCACACCAAGTTGTGTGTAATTCCAACCAGAACCTGGTTTATTTACCAAAAAATAATAAGATTTAATGCCAAAGCACTTAGCGCTACAAATAAAGGACAACAAGTGGTGGGCACACTGAAGGGATCGAGGGAGGGGGGAAAAAAAGAAGACGACGCCGGGGTGAAAATGTTCCCTTTTCTTGTGCTTGTTATTTTCTGGTCCTCTGTTTACACGACACACAGGATTTCACATGGAGGCGCTGCAACAGGAGCGGTGGCGCTGGCGCAGAATAGCCTCTGCAACATAAAAGAAAACAGTAAACATGTCAGAGGAATTTGGACGTCTGCAGTGACACGAGCTCTCGCACCGAGGCCACGGCAATTTCACGAATCAAAGCGCTGCTGCCTCGGCTCTCCCCGCATAAAGCAAAATCAACATTTATCCTGAGAAAGTGAGCAATGATGCTGACAAGTGCACAGAGCCAATGGCAACACAATAGCAGAGATGCTAGGAACAACCGTGCCACCCACGATGCTGAAAGAGCGCGCTTTCAGAACGCCACCGCTGAACTGTAAAAACCACTAAAACCCCTGTCCTGCCCATACTGTCCTTTTCACTTTAGCTTGAAATAAGCCAGTCCTTGTTTCCCCGTGCTCCGTCGGAGAAGTCTTTTCCACAGCAAATTCTCTTGTTATGCTCCTATAAGGGAGAAAACAGTGCAGTGTTTCCATGAATGAATTGCAATTAGAAATGCTGACCACTCCCACTCAGGGGTGATTATAAATCTTCTTAGGAAGCCATTTTCCCTCGCTTGCCTTTGCCTACTAGCGGTGTAGAGACTGTGACGGCTCGCTGCCTCCAGCAACCTCCTCAGATTCCTTTTTATACACACAACTGAATGTTGCTAAAATGAGCCGAACTAAATAAAACTGAGCTTATTGGCTCCTTTGCCACATCATTCCCTGTGTTTGTGAATCTCGGCCCAAAATAAAAGAGCTAAATAAAGGAAATAAACGAGGCGCATTTGTTTCAGTTTCTCACCACAGCAGCTTAAACCAACCTTCAACCATGGGGATAATTCCAGCTTCCTGTTATCTTGAAGGCAGCCGTGTCCTCACAGTCACTTTTAAATCACATTATGTAGAGTAATGCATTTGAGTCACGCTCTCCTGCGTGACCCCAGGAGGGAAAAGGCTTCATGTGCATCATGTTTTTTCTTGTAATTCTCTATGTAGTCCTGATAAAAATCCTGATTGTTGTGTGTGTATGTGTGTGTGAGTGTGTGTGTGTGTGTGTGTTTGTATGTGTGTGTGTGTCTGTTTTCCAGGTATTATCATGTTGTGGAGAGCTAAATATGTTCATACAGTCACTTTATCGGGTCATTTCTTTCGTATGGGGACAAAAAACAAGTCCCAATGATATTCATCATTACATTTTAAGGTGAAGACATGTTTTTATGTTTTAATGTTAGGTTAAGGTCAAGTTAAGGTTAGTTTCAGGTAAGGTTTAGGTTTAGGTTAAGGTTAGGGTTAGAGCAAGTAATCACTATGGTTAAGGTAAGTCTCCAGAAAATCAATTCAAGTCAATGTTATGTCTTCTGGAGTCATGGAAACACCACTATGTGTGTGCGTGTGTGGGCCTGTGCGTGCGTGTGTGTGTGTGTGTGTGTGTGTGTGTGTGTGTGTGTGTGTGTGTCAAAGGCTGAAGGAAAACAACCTGATGTGGAAATATCCGTAAGACCTCAAACGTCTTAAAAATGGAACTCCCAGACACCCTTGTTCGAGACACACACACACACACACACACACACACACACACTTCCTCTTTCTTTCAGACAGACTGAGCGTCAGTGTATCACTGACCTTAATTCATGTTTCAAGTCCACGTGATGACTTTGAACTCTGTTTGAACAGTAAAAAAAAACACAGCCCTATTTTTCCTCTCCTCTCTTCTGTCTGCTCATATTCTCCCCACAAGGTCCATATAACAACTGGAACCGCCACGTCGTAACATGAAAGTGGAGACTTGACCTGACCGGAATCCACTGTGCCTAAATCATTCTTAATATGAGAGCCGGGCGGCCTTGTTCGGGGGGGATTATCCTCGATAGGACAGGAACGATTTCCAGCTAATCTATACAGGAATGCCCACTCCGGAGAAGGTGAGGGGAAGTGGGGAGCTGGGACCAAAGAGGCCAACACACTTCATTATTCTTTTGTGCCGCAATTAGAGCCCAACCGCTGAGGAAGGCAATATGTTTCTGTTCTTTTCACATCGTGTGCGTCCTCAAAGGTGCAGAGAGAAGAGTTTTCTTTCTGGTTTAGTGCAACATCAAGTCGATTTGTTGATTTATCATTTGATCAAAAAAACAGTCAATAATTGCCAAGCATTCTGGTTACAGCTCGATTTGCCGCCATTGTCGGGGAAGATTTGATGGGCATTCATCACTTTTCTGAAATTCTACACAAACAATTGGTTGAATTAATAAATTAAACATCAATAAAAATGCTTATGTGATCCATAGACATGTATATAAAGATGGACGACATGGCACCTCCTCAAACGTGAAACGCCAAAGGGTCAAGATCACCACCTGGTGGCTGGTCATAAATCCTGCCTCCCAAATGTTAGTCGATGGAACATGGACCAAATTGAAAAGTGTAAGTACTGGTCAAATATTTTTCTCAAAGACGTTTTTCTATCATTGAAGCTTTCATTCCACTGATGAGAACTAAAATCAATTGTGTGAAAGGTCTTGATTGACAGCTTAGACTGACTTGTGATTGGTCGAGTGCGTGTCTAGATGGGACCATGCTACTGCAGCTTCAGTTCCATCTGGGTTTGTTTCCTGAAAAGCTTAATTTCTGGATGGTAAGAGGAGGTGGAGATGTGTCGTCATGTGATGAACACACAACTCTTCCCTACGACTCTACAGATCCTTTTAGCTTCTTTCAGCTCATTGTTTTGGTTCTATCGCCTGCAGGTTTGTTTTGCCTTGAGGAGATTACAGCTCTCACAGCTCTGAGATCAGACACAGATCTGATGAAACCTCCATACTAAACCTGATCAAAGTTAGCAACTATAGTCGGTGAATACAGTGGAGACTTCAAATGAATTATAATGTTAGTCATTGTCTTCTAAAGATGTCTCATCAACATCAGACGATGATAATATATCATTGTTGTGTTGACAGCCGGTTCTCCTGCCCCCAAACAATCAGTAGAGCAAGCAACAGTGAATTAATTCAACTCAGCTGCTGCGGTGGGAGGGCTGGGATGCATATAGATACGTATAGATGCATGTTAGCATGTATGTGAGTGTTTAAGAGAAAGTTCTGGCTGGAGGAGAGGTGGGCACAGTTTTAATCATCGCTCCTCTGGAAGCTGGAACAGTGGAATCGTTGTGGAAAAGGCCACAACAGCTGCAGTGGCTGTTTGCCGGCTGCCCAACAGAGATCTCACTCCCACCGTGCACCCGTCCAGCTACTTCTCTCTCTTTCTCCTCCACTCCTGTGCTAGTTCAGGTGTCTGGGGCAAGCGAAGGAAGAAGCACTGGGTGGCATCTACCCAGACTGGCCGAGCTGGCAGCGGGGACCATGTTGAGGAATGTATGAGAGGCTTGCTGGCAGGCTCGTCACTTGGCAGGTCATCCCGCAGGGGAATCACTCAGTGAGAGCAGAGTGCGGCCAATTCCCTGTCAGTGGCCGGTGATCTCACAAGGGCAGTCGTCCGGGGAACATAGACCTCGACACAGAGAGCGACTGTAGTCCCGCTGTGTAATACCTTCCCATCCGTCTGCCGCGCCGCCACCACACCCTGTCCCCTGTAGAGACTCACTCTAAGTTCTCACAGTGGAATTGAGAAATTAAAAACTGTGTGTTCTTCTAAAAACATCAGTGGGTGGAAATTGTTTTACTACACCAGAGGCGCTCAGTTTGTGTGTTCGTTGCACTTGATCTGAAGGCCACTGTAACAGTTGTGACAGGAACAGGAGCAGAGCACAACATGATTCATGTGTTTACAGGATTTTGAGGAAGACATAATTTGATGCTGTGTTAATTGCTCATATGGATCTTGGGCCAAAGCAAAGGAGACAAAGTGTTGCTCAATGAAACTTCCCCATTTCCTGATGCATTTCTGAAAGCCTGACGAGCCGGGCCAAACCGAACCTCAGTTTCCACTTAAGCTAAACTTGAGGAGGAACCGACAACCTCAAAACCTCACCTCAACCCGACCGCACTGCAACCATCGCTGGCACTGGGTCCCATCGCGGAGACATTATGAACCATCGGTGGAGATATTGTTTTACTTTAGGCTTCACTCTGTCTACTTTGGCTCCACAGAGATCAACACTGTCATCCACGTTAGCGCCGTGATTTATTGGCAAAATGTTTCAGTTTAAAAAAATAAGTTTGTCTATTTTGACGGAAAAGTTTAAATAGTTTGATGTGGAATGTTTCGTGAAGCAAGAGTCTGATTTTCCATCCAAAAGAACCAATGTTTAGCTTCGACTCACGTGCTGCCAAGAGACTCCTCAAGGCGCCTCTGACACGGCCTCCTGGAGCATGGGAACGGTCCGCAGTGCAACACTGACATCTTATGGACAACTGGCACATGTGCATACAAACATCAACAACTTGTTGATGACGCACCTGGAACTGGTGTTATTATCCTATAAGAAATTACCTTTTCTGGCCAGAATGCTCTTACAGCTCTGCAGCAAGTTTGTGTGTGTTTATACATCCAACACGTCTCTCATGCTTATTTGCACCCTCACCACTGACTTTACTGTATATTTTGTTCATTCTGGCATTAAATATTCTAATATATATATAAAAAAAAACCTTCTTCCTGTGTCTTCCTCTGGTCTGTCATGGCTCTAGAGCAGAGTCTTAACACTCTGCAGCTTCATGAAAATCTGAACAAACACAGTTTAATGTGAGTAAGATTTAGGTCAAATGGAGATACTGGCAGAAAATGTATATATCATTACTATATATCCTAGTAATGTTAATTAGTGTGTTTCCTTTAATTGTGCAAATTCCTGTTTTCATTCCCCTAGAATGGGCCTTTTATATTTAAATACTTTATATTTACTTTAGGAGCGGGTCCTCTCTAAGTTGTGTGTTTTACAGGAGCCCAAACTGGACAAACTAGCTTTTGAGTTTTTATGACAACTGAAGGTCAACACAGCTTATCTCTAATGTTTGCAAGGGGAGGGGGAGGTGAGGGGTATTCAGCTGCAATACGCATATCCACCACTAGATCAAATTGGCGCCCTTCAACATACACGCGCAAACTATCATGCATCCCCAAGGACTTTTGGACTGTAAACAGATGCACACACAGGCAGACAAATTTGTAAGCTATAAAAAAAACAATAAAAATATAATAAAAGATATCAAAAGAGTCCTGTACTGATAGCCTATCATGTCATTTCGACACAAATAAACATGAATGATGTCTACAATCGGGGTGATTCTTACCTCTATATTGTTCTTTCTTCTCCTCCTCTACTTTGCGGTGCTTTCTGAATTGTGCACCTAATAATTTAATATTTTTTTGATTCATCATCCTGCTATGAGGAACTGTTGTGAAGTGAAATGAGACTCCCTTCTTTTTTCTTCTGTTCATGCTGAAATAAAGTGGATTCACTTTGTCCGACGTTTTCGATAACATCTTTATAAAACACCTCATTAGCTTCACACTACAAACCCTATGGTGGTGGTGGGGGGGGGGGGGGGGGGGGGGTTGAGAGAAGATTCCAGATTCATTCACTAGACTGGCACTCAGTAGAGCTCAACAGAGCCGTATAGGTTCATCTCTGATCCATGCAGCTTCCTTCTACCAAGTTGTGTGGTTATTGGTTCAGAAGTTTTTACATAAACCTGTTGACTAACAAATCAGAGATGAAAACATAACCTCCTTAGCAGAGGTAATAAAACCTCTACCCATTTATCAAGGAAACGTCACCAACATTAATAATTATTAGAAACACAACAGGAAATTAAAAGTAGAATGAAATGTTTCGAGAATATCTAAAAAGTTGACGGGTAATTTTCTGTTGGTCGGCTTATCAATTCATTTATTAAAAGCTTATTTTCCCCTGCTACTTAGTCTATAGGGTTTTTATATCGTGTTCTATTTACATTGTATATATTGGTTTATTTTTGCCGTGCACTGATTGCTGGTTGTACATCAAATTGACCTGTGGGAGGATGGAGCTGACAGAAGCAGCATGGAGGTGAACACAGAGGGAAACTACAGGTTCTTCACATGTTCTGCAAAATGTGCTTTCCTCTCCACTAGTTAGTCTTACAAGAATGGTTACTATTTTTGATAATGATATCATTTTAAATAAATAATGAGCAAATAAACACCATTGAGGAGAGTATACAGAGTTTGTAAGAAGATATAATTTACATTTTTTCCTTTCAGTATTTTTGGAGTTCATTTAAGTATCAATAAAATATAAATTGCATAATAGATACTTCCACTAGACAAGGGTGATTATTTGGGTAAATTCCTTCATGTACCATTAAAGCTTGATTCATGTGATTCTGAGAAGCTTGAAGCCTGGAGACAAAATATTGTAATGACCAGACTTGGTCACTAAGTGATGCTCAGAATCTACTTCAACATCCTCTTGTGTATAAGGGTTCAGTTCCATCTGTTCACATAATCATTGTTTGATTTCTGAAAGACACAAATGAATAATGGTAAAGAATGAGTTACATTTTATAACTATGTCAAGCGAATTTAAATCGTCACTATTTAATTTTTAACACTTTATTTGTATATTATCAATACGTGTATTAAATGTATCTCTGGTTCATGCAATTATTTTGATACTGTTTGTATGTATTAGTACAATGTTATAAAATATGCATCTTGTATCCCCCTCAAAATACACACACACACACCTACCTTCAGTACACACACATACCACATTACCTTTACCAATCCACAGTTTTTACTATGAGCAACTCATCGTCATCCTTGTTTGGATTTCTTGCCTTTTTTATTAATGTATTTGTTGATTTCTCAATTTTGATTCTTCATTTCGGTTGTTTGTCTTATTTCGCTTTGTTGTTGTTCTTAATTTTCACAAGTTGTTTGGTTATTGCACAATAACACGAAAATAAATTCTTTAAATTGTTTTTCTCTGCAGGGACACTTACAATCAAACTTACACACTTAAACAAAATTTAAATGATTGAGAAAAATGTTCAATTCAGTCTTGTTGTATTTACATATGTAGGTGAAAGTTAATGCCCCATATATTCATCTAATCATTCCAAGGACTATGTGACTATATCAATCAAAAATTTAGCCATAGAAATGTGTTTATCATTCTTACAAGTTGAACAATGTCTAATACACAAATCCTCACAGTGTTGACGAAGGTGTGTCAGCTGACTGGACAGAGCAGGAGTGAACAATCGATGGGTGATGTCCCCCAGGGGCCAAGTCTTTAAACTGAGGACGGAGGAGAGGAGGAGTCAGGAGATGGAGAAAGCAACTCACACATGAGCGAAATGGTTGAGAGGTGACATTGTCTCGAAGGCAGCAGATGTTCTGTAAAAGTTTGATCCTGTTCAAGTCCCTATTAAACCTCCACACACACACACATAAACAGATTTACACACACACACGTCTGACCTTGTCACATGAATGCTGTAACCGCAGGGATCAATTAATGATTGGTGACATCATCAAAGTGTCTGGGTACGGTTTCTGTCCCCAGGTGCATGATGGGAGGGAATTCCCAGGTCGATCGTGTGTGTGCTTTACTTCATGTTCTGATTTGTGACTCTTTGCTGTTCCTGGTCTCAAGTAAGACCCAGCTCACAAAACATATTTTACAGCCATGTATGTTGCATGGTGGCAACATTCAGTTGATATCATGTCAGACTCAGTGTCCTGTTGCCTTCCCCAAAACATTTTTACCATTTGCTTTTCTATAAATGACCAGTACAATATGTCTATTTGCCTTTTCGAATATGTTTTCATAAGTGAATGTTTAAACGATTGTCTGTAAAATAAGATTCTACAGCAAAACATGCAGTTCTATGAGACAGTCCCGAAGAATACAGACGCTTTAGAGGATAAATCTTTCAAGTGAACGTTTGCATGTCAACATTCAAGTTTTGCAAGCTTTAACCATGGTAAAATGATAAAAGCTCTAAATTTATATATGACTGTACAGAACAGGTTATCGCCATTCACCCATTCCCACACAGTACATCTATCTTGGCACAAGACTGGGAAGCTAGATTGTCATTAGTTTTGCAGGAATATTGCAGGTATACAAAGTTAAAGTCAATCCTGAGGGGGGGACATGGGTATTTATACCAAATTTAATGGTAATCCAATCGTAGCTGTTGAGGCATTTCACTCAAATGTCAACCTCATCATGGTGCAAGAGAAAAAGGCAAAGGTTCATTAGGATTCATCCTTCGGGGCCCATGAACGTCAGTGCGAGGTTTTATGGTCGTCCACAGAGAGAGATCTCACACTGGACCAGAGTGGACCAACCTCAGACCAACATTAGCATCCCTCAAGCCACGACACTGGTGTGGCTGAAAAAGCGATAAAGATAAATAAAGCTTTACTTGGAATAGACATAGAGAGGAACGTTTTCCTTGTGGCATCACTCAGGCTTTCATGTATCGTCGTCCGTTCACAGCTCGTTTCTTTTGACCCTCGACCGTCCGTAAGGTTTCTCCGCTGGCGTAATAATTTCTTTTATTTCCCCGCTAACAATCAGTCATCGGCTTTGTTTGAGGAGCCGTCTATTTTTCGCCCCTGCAGATCTGTCTCTGGAGGCCAAACCAGGAAGAGGTGATGTCATGATGGCTATCACTTACAATGCCTCAGCCAACCCCCCCACCCCCCACCCCCCTCTCCTGAGGTATGACCTCAGCCCGGGTGTGCAGAGGGAACATCTGCTTGATGATCTGGTTAGCAGGATGCAGGTTTGATCTGATGCAAGACATTACACCAGAGAGACGGGCATTGTGTGATATGAGGGGAGATATATTTGTGATTTAAGAGTTCAGAAACAATGAGACAAGTGAAAGGTTTGTGTATCCTTTTGTAATTTATGCTCCTCAGTTGATGGAAATATTTTAAAGGCTTTGTTCCCGACAGCATGGAAATGTTTTGGTAATAGGATGCACCAACATACTTAATGCACTTCTTGAAATATTATTACCCCTACCACTTTGCATTATATTCCTCAATATCCTGCATCTGCACGCCATAAAATGAAACCCCTGTAAGATTGTAACAGGGTTCGTTCTTGACCTTGCAGTTTGACGTAGTGACGATGCAGTAGAAGGTTCAGGGGGAATCACAGAGATTCACAGACACTAAGCAACACATTCCTAAAACTCTTCAAATGCCACAAAGACCCTGAAAACATGCTGTGGTATTTTTTTGTGCGATGATTTCAATGAGTAAAGGAGTAAGATTAGGTCAGAACCTTGTATGTAGCTGAGCTGTTTGCAGTCCATTGAGGACGCATGCATGAACCCCTGGGTCTGGACGTTTTGGGAAGTTTGCCTTTCAAGCAAGCTCTTGAATCTCTTTGTCTTTCCAAGTTGACATCTTCGTTGACATCTTCCATGTGTATGGCACTTCTTTTTCATCCCGTGGTATTCTTAATATTCTGGTTTTGCATCTACTGTGTGTTAGAAATCTCATCATCACACATTCTCACTCACATTTTCTTGCTGACTTGCTCACTCTGACATTCTCTGGGCATGTATTTTTGAAGGGACCTGGCAGGTTCCAAAAAAGTTGTGTTGATATGTGTTTTTTTTTTATTGTTGTATTTTAAACATCCTATTAATCAGCTACAAGAACACTAAGATGGTTACACTGCCTGCGATGACTTAATATGTATTATTTGCCTCAATAAATTTTGAAAGTGCCACAGCCAATGGGCAAACTCCAACACTCGGCCTCGGGGACCAATGGTGTGTCTCAGTCAGTCAGTCGGCAACGGACATTTACGTTTATAGGGCTGTTGTGGTCCAGACAGAAATAGCACGTTGATTTATTTAGACTTAAATTGTATTGAACAATAGGAAGAAAGAAGCCACAATATTCAACACCACAACTGAGTCTAATCCTGTCTGTAGCATTCAATCGTCTGTGTTACAGTGTATTTATACTTCACACACATACACACACACACACACACACACACACACACACACAGACATACACTCACATGTTGGCTAAATCCAGCAGTTTCTACTTTCTGTCCTTGAACACGGCGTTCCTTTGAGATAATATAAGATAGCGCTGCATCTCTTCCAGGAAAGAAAAAAGACTCGCCGCCTAAGAAACGTATTACTCATGCATTCAGAATCTAGTCATGGTAGTTTGCCGAGTAGTTAAAATGAAATCATCGCATTGCAAGGAATCAACTCAACATTCAGAAACAATGATGAGAAACTATTTTGATGATCAGCCTCACACAGTGAACTCAGTGGTCCTTCATGAACATGAAGCACCGGCCTGATGATTCTTAGAAATGTTGTTGTGACGTGTCAGTGGCTCCAGGTGGAGGAATTAGGTCGAAATGAAAACTGTTTCCATGTTCTCTGGTCTCCTGTGTGGTCGTTCTGTTGGCTATAGACGCTAATGGGGGATGAGCATACGTACTTTTGTATTTATTTAAGTATATTCATTCTTAAGTCTTTAAGTGCTTTGGATAAATGTGCTTTACACTGTAAATGCTGCCATATCCCCTTTTTTAAATTTTTTTTATGAAGGTAAACCTGACAAAAAGTTGTCTTTAAAGGAAACGCCTCAAAGGATGTAGGGGGATCTGTCAGTAAAAATACAACATAGGGCTCATAGTTTTCATTCGTCTTCGTAAGAATCTTTGAGTCTTTACTTCCTCTTAACCCTTTGATCTCTACATTACCAGTGGGTCCACTTCTAAGGATTCCCTCATGTTGCACCACCATGTTTCTACAGTAGCACAGAACAGACAAATCAAAGACTCTTGAGAGGGTCTTCTGCATTTTTGCATAACCCCAAGGCCTCTGTAGATTCCCCTGCATGCTTGGACAGGGAGTGTTCGGCGAGGAGTATTCAGTTGGTTGCACTTTCATAGATGCCACTAAACCCTACACACTGAACCGCAAAAATATGCAACCGCTCGCTTATCAGGTACCAGTGAGCCTTCGCTCAGCAGCTGAGCTCAGAGGAATCTTCAAACGTGCAACATGTCAAGCGCAGAATCATCAATCAAAGGGGAGTGGAGGCCAACCCTTTGCGAGGCGGGGCGGAGTACTCTCGGGCAGTTCTGTCTCAAACTTCACTTGACTTACACGTCTTTGTGAAATGAGCGGGAACTCACAGAAACGCAGGTGGTACCTTCAAACAGAGTATGCGGCTGTAACTCAGGAGGTAGAGCTGGTTGTCTGCATGCCGAAGTGTCCTTGGGCCAGACACTGAACCCCACATTGCCCCTGATGGCTGTGCTGACTGTGTGGGAATTGTGAGAGATAAAGCGCAGCATATAGGAGCGCTGTACGAATGTGAGATGTACTATGAAGCCAGTGAAATGCTGTAAGAATGCCGTCCATTTAGCATTTTAGGGTACAAATACAGCCATTTAGTGAATGTATGACAAAGCCTTTAACTGTCCACCTGTATACAGAGGAACAGGTGGCTGAGGTACAGGTGCAGCGCCATGTGTCCGCTCAGAGACGAGCATCCGCAGTTGGTTGAAGTTCAGTGTGTCACAGACCCGCATGCTTTGACTGACAGCTGTGCCGTCCAGGGTTAAATGTCTCATCCAACAAGTGACTGTGACAGCTGCCGTCAGACAAGTCCCCTCTCCAGCACTGGAAGACCCTCTACTCACTAAAACATGGAAGGGGGGGAGCCAGGCAGACACTCTTTGCTGTGGGGGATCAGAGTTGTGTTTGTGGAAGGTGGGGCAATCAATCAAAAGTGTCAGATAAGGCTTATGTCTGCAGAGTAACTTATGAATTTGCCGTCACTGCATGTATGTAGTGGTATAAGACGACAAAGCAGTGCCCTGTCAGGAGCTTCCGTAGCGGCTTCCTCTGATTGGTGCATCCTCTGTCTCCGTGCGGTGGAGGTAGACGAGGTAAACCAACAAGCCCCCTGGAGACAGTATTCAAATATTACCACCCTGACATTATTTCTAGACGAACTTGCTGAAAGCCGTGCCAAAAGAGCCGCCCGTTTGAAATGTGAGCCGCCGCGGTGCACCGCCGCCGCGCCTCACATTGCTGCAGGAAACTTGACGGCCCTGCCAAGAGCCCTCGCATGGCAAAAGGCGAACTGCATGCGTGAAGGAGTGTCACCCTAAACACGCGTGTCAGTCATCATCGGGTATTTCAACCCCGTGCTAATTCATGGAAGTCTCGTGGTGCTAATGTTGTAATCAATCCTAACCCGAGAGTCCGCTCGGCCACAATCTGGTTAGAGACAGGCAACGCGCCAAGGTTTCTGAATGGCTCTGGCTCAGCGTTAGCCCTCATATCTGACTCTAATACTCGCTCATACCTGTATCTGTGTGCTCGGCGTGGCTCGGTGTCAGGCTCGGCCCAAACTGTGCCAGAGTCTCTGGGGACTGAGCCAGTCCAGAACCCCCCCCCCCCCCCCCCCTCCCCGTTTACGGTCTGTCTGTTGAGCTAAACTGAGATAGGGAATTTTCCAAAATGTCAAACTATTTGTTCAGCACTATATTTGTTTGTACTGTATTACCTCCACTTTCCTATGTTTACCTTTGTTATTACCTATGTGTTTGTCGTTTGTCTGTCTGTGAGTTTGCGTGACGATGCAAAAACTACTGGACAAATTAGCGCAAAACTTTGTGGAAGGATGCGGTATGGGTCAGGGAAGAACCCCTTACATTTGGCTGCAGAACCAGATTAGGTGTGGGGGGGGGGGGATCAAGGATCATTATCTTCTCATTTGTTAGCCTCATTTGTATCATGCGTGCAAACTGCAGCAGAACCACACTGCACCTGGACGCCCCTGTTTGGATAAGTAATAAAAGCTAAAGCCTCACACATCCATGTAACGTTTTTAGCTTCATTTTATACTGAACTACCGAAATAGCAATATCAAAAGATTGTGATATCCACTACACCTCTCCATGTCTTTTTTTATGGCTTTTGATTCACACTCACCTCCTTCAGCTACTTATCTCTTTCTCATGAAGTAACTGTGTAATACTGATACTGAAAGTGAGTGTTGGGAAGGAACTGACCCTCTGTCGGCCTTTTCTCTTCCCCATCAGCGGTCGGTGTCTTGCTGTGTGATGGCTCAACAATGGGGGGGTTGTCATCTCAGTGCATCCACTTTCAGTTCTTACTATAACAGAACAAAACTGATCTAAGGATGGGAAATAAAATAAACCTCTGATTCTGTCTGAGCAGAAAACATGTAATTTCTTACCAGGAAGTCATTATTCCATATGGGAGATATAGCCAGTATCAGCCGGTAGAGGTAACACAAGAAAGAAGGTCCCTTTGTTTAAACACATTGTTACACTTTTCATTGCAACACACCAAAAATTGCAAATGATATTTTATATTCTCATTCCATTCATTGGGCTTATTGTATTTATGATTATAAACCCACCAGAATTCAATTCGTCTGTGAGGCTGTGGTTGCATCATCCTTCATAGTTAGTGTTTTACTTTCCGTTTTTCATTTCACTCTCATTCTCATTTTGATCTGATTATATAGACTCAATATATTTGGAGCAAACCTGGGACTTTTGTGTCTGCTGAGTGTCCAGGGCCGCTGGGCAGTTGTTTACTTCCTGCTCAGCTGGTGATCATAAATCAAATTTTAAAGACGATAATGTCCATGTGAATATTGATTGATTGATTGATTGACTGATTTCACTGTTATAATGAGATATGATGCCATACAGCCTGAGGAGCTGCTTCTCAACAGCAATACTGTTGTACTGTAAATGTTTGTGGTCTAATGAATGTGCAGCTGCCTATTATGTGCATGTGTGTGGGTGTGTCTGTGTCTGTGTATGTGTGTGTGTGTGTGTGTCAGAGAGGGGGGATCCTTACAACTAAAAAAATGTTGATCACCATCATCATCATCTTCACCCTCTCTCTCTCTCCTCCTCCCCACCCCCCTCTCTCTTTCTTGCTCTCTCTCTTTCTCCTCCTCGCTCTGTTTTGTCAGATTTATTCACGTGCAGCGCGCTCCCGCTTTGCTCAGACATTCTGTCGCCAGCGGCGTGACGTCACCTGCGCCGGGAGCCTCCTCCGCTCAGAACGGTTTCCCTCCGCCGGTCCTCAAGATAATCTAGTCCCCCTGCACCGCGGCGACCCTGAACTTGACAGACGAACTTAAACACTGCAAACTCTTATTCTTAAATATGTAGGAATACTTCGGGTCAATAATTATATATTTGTCATCATATTTCTTTGATTATGTTAAGTAATTAGAGTATGTCTGAGGTAATGAACACTACTACTACTACTTATACTACAACTATTACAACTACTACTACTACTACTACTACTAATAATAATAATAATGCATGCAATTTAATAACGTTTTTGGGGTATGTAAAATAATGTTATTTGATGCCTCGACAGGCAATTATGTGGCAGCTACTTTGATTTGGCAAAATAAAACAATTTTCGATCTCTTTTTCAAGCAATCATGGGGAAATAAATGCTTTTATGTCCTCTGAAATGTGACGATATTATGTTTTTCTCTGTTCTACATGATAGTAAAGTAAATATCTTCAGGTTTTGGACAGTTGACCGAAAAATAACCCTGATGATTGTCTAAACTCGTCCCAGTGGCTTGTGTATTGTGGGGTGAAAACAATAATTTTTCATTATAATTTTTTTAAATAATTCATTGGTTGATTGATTGATCAGTAAAATAATAGGCTGATTACCTTTGAAGAAAATGATCATTAGTTGCAACCATGTTTGCTTTTTTTTCTGCAGTATCTTTTATTCGTGAAATCAGTTTAACTTTGACTCGATGCTCTGTGATCACTGCTGCTGTGACAGGGAATCCACCTCTTCATTCCTGCTCTGATCAGATATCACAAACTGTTCTGAACTCTTCCAACATGGACTGATTCAACTCACTTCTAAGGGAAACGACACTTCATGTCCTCTGCTGCCGCTGCACCGCCTCACTGCTATTTTAATGCGCTTTCATGCAATATTAATGAGATGATCTGAAGACCTGTTGGAAGTTGCACTTTTGACATTGCAAAAAATTAAACATCCACCAGATGAAAGAGCTGCATCAGTCCCCGTACTTCTACCTTGTTCTTGCAAATGTTTGTTCTCCTGACGTAACATAAATAATAGTGCTTATGGTGTTACAATCAAAGCAGAGGGGGAACTGAGAGGCAGCAGTTCAGGCCTTCACTTCAGATAAACCTCCATCAGTTTAATTTACTGCAGAGCTACTAGCTTGCAGGTTCGAAGAGGAAGAGATGATACATTTTGTGAGAAAAGAGAGAGTAAGAATAAATTCATTTCTCTACAAGGGCCGATTTGTAGCTTATTGATAGGACTGTTTTCTAGTAATTTATGCTCCGTTCCCATTAAAGGTGATTTTATTGTATTTGAAGAGGCCATTGGTCTGAGCGAGTTTAAAATCAGATTATAAAAACTCTGAGATACAGCATGTATCAACTGTTTGATGCATTTTGGTCACATATACCAGATCAAACTAGATTACTGAGCACTAATCATTTTGTTCTCATTCAATTTCAATTTAATTTCCATATATGTACAACTCTGTTACTGGACATATTAGTTTACATGTCTCATATTTAAAAAATATTGTAGATTTGACCTATTTGGAACCTTTGATGACTGTTTTTTTTTTTCACAATCTCCTCAGTAAATCAATAAAAGAATGATCTAATCTTATCTTATCATAATCTTTCCATCTTAATTTGTTTTAAAATGTGATTTAGTTTTGTTAAATTTGAAGAAGTTTAAAAATTAGATTAGGAAAAACAACTGATACCTTATCTTACCTTATCGTGTCTTAACTTATCAAATCTTATCTTGTTTTACTAAAGGTGATTTTTATTGTATTTGATGAGTGTCAGATTAAAAACAGAATAGAAATCACTGATATCGTATGTTTATCTTACCTTGTCTTATTTTGCTTCATATTTTCCTATTAAACTATAATTTCATATTTTGCCCTGGTGTTGTGTGGGAGCCTCTGAGGTGAATTTCTCTCTCTCTCTCTCTCTCTCTCTCTCTCTCTCTCTCTCTCTCTCTCTCTCTCTCTCTCTCTGTCTCTCTCTCAAACGAGCCCATTTTCACCCCCACTTCAATGACCAAGTTTGCAGCAACAAATTAAGACAAGAGAAAAACACTCTTTCCAAACTAACGAGATGAAAATAAAGAGCTGGCATCGTCCCCTCGCTTACATAAACCACTCGCACAGGCTGAGTGAGGAAGATGCTGCATGTGTGAAAAGTAGGTCTTGTTATTGTCGGGGGAGGGCTGGCTGCAGCCCCCGCGGCGTGATACTGGCGCTCGGGCGTAGGGTGAGGCGGCTCCGCGACTCACTGACGCCAGGGAGCGAGAGACAGAGAGAGAGAGAGAAGGAGGGAGGGAGAGAGCTGCAGTGAAAGAAAGAAAAGAAAAGAAAGAAGGAAGAAAGAAAGAAAGAAAGAAAGAAAGAAAAGGTACGTTAAACTTCTGTCTTATAAATGTGCTAAATTTAAAGTTTCTCCGTGTGTGATTCCGCCAAGGGGGATACGCGTTTTGTACAGAAAAGTAGACCCCCCCCCCCCACCCCCCAAACGTTGATCAACCTCCACAGCTTCAAACTTTTTCCTTTCTCTCCTTCTCTCCTCACGATGTCAAACTGTGGCTGTAACGTGTCAAACACATGTCTCTACAAGATGTGAACCAACTTGCGGAAACAACAGAGCTTTAAATGCAGAGCTGCCTTTACAATAACGCATGCTAGGTCACTGTAAATGTAGAATAAACTGCATCCACTGTTCTGGAATCAGCCCAAACCTCATTCAAATACAAGCTTTGTTGAGTTCCTTTGCAGGAAATACACATTCATCTGCTGTTTTTAAAGCCACAGTGTGAAGCTACAGGGCAGTGATTTAATTTGTGTTTATTGATGATTCAATGCTGATTAGATGTGAAAATAGAACAGCACAACCTCCTATGGCTTAATGTGATGTATCCATGTGTCTAAAATAGAGAATATAGAATTGACAATGATAAAAAACAGCAAATCCTCTCGTTTCAGAAGCAAGAAACTGTGTTTGATGCATTCTTGCTTGAAAATGACTTAAATGCTTAAAGAAGTCATCAAATCTGTCAGTGATTAATCAATTAATCGACTTATCCTTTCATTTCTTCTCTATATAAGACAGTAATAGAAGTAAACACATGGTTTTAGATTGTAGCTTCAGGATATGGATGGATGGATGGGTGGGTGGGCTGTTTGTAACATACACTTTAAAATGGTTTATTATTTCATACCACTAGATGAACTTACTGAATAACGAGGAGTATGTGTAGTGTAATACCCCATTAGCCCCCCCCCCACATGCCATGCTTTCATATCTCCTTGTCGTCCTCACTTCTTCCTCTGGCGGCTGCAGACTGGCAGC
This sequence comes from Pleuronectes platessa, assembly GCF_947347685.1. Classification (NCBI taxonomy): domain Eukaryota; kingdom Metazoa; phylum Chordata; class Actinopteri; order Pleuronectiformes; family Pleuronectidae; genus Pleuronectes; species Pleuronectes platessa. The sequence continues at coordinate 9,244,526 of NC_070628.1, read as the reverse complement.
GCTTCAGACGACATGTGTCCCATGTGTGTTTTTAGTTATGTCAATGTGTTTATGAATGTGTGTGTCTGCCTGTGTGTAAGTGTTTATGTGTGAGAGGCTAGAAGGAGAGAAGGAGAGAGAGAGAGAGAGAGAGAGAGAGAGAGAGAGAGAGAGACAAACAGCAGCTAAGGCTCGATCTCCTGACGTTATTGAAGATGACATATCAGATTACCCAAAGGACAGGAATTTGTCCTTGTCCGTGATTTACTTCCAATTGTTTTATCGTCCTGCGTTTTCTCGAGGTATGCAGCTTCAAACCTGGTTTGGAAATATTTGACAAATTGTGTTTTTATAGGATTGAAATCAGGGTGAAGGCTTTTAAATAAATGGAAAATGCAGATATATGACGGGTTTTATGAGCTTTGTTTCCTTTTTTTTAAATACACAAAACATAGCACGACAATTGTATTTGTTTCATCTATCTATCTATCTATCTATTCATCTATTTATCTATCAATCTATCTATCTATTCATCTATCTATCTATCTATCTATGTATCTATGTATCTATCTATGTATCTATCTATATATCTATCTCTCAGTCATCAGGCAACAAAAAAAACCCACTCGACTACAAGGTGTAAATATAGGTTAGCAGCATTCCTATGTCCTTAGAATCAGTCACAACAGTAGTGAACAATGTCCTCCTGTGTGTCTGTGCCGTCACGACAACACAGCCGGCCATGTGTCGGGGTGAGGTGTCCACCCTAACACAACACTAACCCAACACTGAGTGCCGAGCGTGGTTGAGATAGCTGCTTGAGACCCCATGTGTTTGCTAGTTATGTCTACAGTCATGTGTGGACTAGTGTGACTGGTGCATGGAGAATCTGATCCCAGTTCAGCCCTCCCTCCCACCCCCACCCCTCTCTCCATGTCTTTACCATACTGACCACTGAGTTTTCACCCACTTATGTGATAATGTCATTTTTTACCAGGCCAGAGATGTGTAAGTGTTTGTGAAGATGAGGGATTGCAGTGAGTTTAAGGTCGGTGTCGTGTGTAGTGACTAATAGTAGCAACGCCTCATAACTGTGGTTATTTCAAGCTTTGCTCAGACAAAAGGCAAAGGTCAACTTTATGTGACATCATAATCCTCACGTTTCTGACCATTCGTCAACACTGCAAGAAAGGGCAAAATAGTGATAAGTTCCATTTTACCATGAAGACACTTAATACCATTGGTTGGCAGAGACGTGATACTGAAAGTTGGTCATTTTGTTCAACTGTAAAATGTCTCACTCTGGTTTAAGCACAATTCTTTAATTACTAAATTTAAAGAATCCCACAGATGAATCCCACTGATCTGTCGATAATTTGTCTGAACCATTTCCTACCAAAAATGTCTGAATGAAGAGGAACCAGCTCATCACAGTATTCTAGTGCTCAATGTACAGTAGAGTATTACAGTACTTGATACATTGCGGACAGTTGTGACCTGTAGATCAAACAATTTTTGAAAATTAGTCAAACTAAGGGGTTGGACAAATATTTCAGACCTTTTAACTCTTACTTCTGCATCGTTAGTCAGGTTTTTTTTAACGGGTACAGTTTCCTGTACAGTAGCTGCTTATGTCTGGACTCTTCAGTAAGGCCTTGTCATGATTTGTATTTGTGAAAAAGCACACATTGCATCCTTGTAGTGTCACTATTCACTCGGTAATGACCCTTGAAGGCACTTACTCCAGAAGTGCTCAGTGAAGAGAGCAGATACATGAGTCTCTCTCCAAAACACTCTCCCTGTCTTAGATCTCAAGCTTTGCCGTCACTCTCTCTCTCTCTCTCTCTCTCTCTCTCTCTCTCTCTCTCTCTCTCTCTCTCTCTCTCTCTCTCTCTCTCTCTCTCTCTGCACCATGCCCTCTTTCCTTCCCTCTCTTTCTCTCTCTTTATCTATCACTCTCCCTCTCTTCCTGCACTCCTCTGTTTATAGCCGGTGACTCCATTGAGCGGAGGCTAATGGAGGCCCGATCCAGGACCCTGCTGATAAATAATGTAGCTTCTTTATAATGCCCCGTCCCCAGGGAGGGTCCAGAGAGCATCATTACTGCCTCCTCATCCTACACAGCCCAGACCTAAATTGATTAACAGACACTGGAGCGGTGCAAAATGATCCATGGGGCTGGTGTAGTGGCTAACAGCTCGCACCAGGTGGGCCAAAGCCTCCGCCTGTCAGTGTCGCATGATCCCACTCTGTGCTACCATTAGCCCCAGTCTCTGCCTGATGGGCCAACTGATGGCCATAACAAGCTACCACTAACGCAATAGAGACTCGGCTGTAGGGAATGTCAGAGGGTTTTATGGAGCTCTCGTGTAAATGATGGTGTGTGCAGGCATCTGTGTAACTGCCCGGGTTAGACGCAGGTGATTAGACACAACAACTGATGATTACACAAAGATATTCAATTCCCCCCCCCCCACCAAAAAAACATGTTGATTGTATCTACAACAACTTATAATTAGGGAAGGGAATTTTGTACAAAATCTACAGAAAATGAAACAATAATTTGGATAATTGACTTAAACTGAATATCGATGCTTTTGGACTGTCAGTTGGACTTTCCTTTTTTTTTAAATCATTTTGTAACATGCTTAAGTAAAGTGCTATATAAATCAAGTTTATTATTATATTATTATAAAATTAGATGTTTGAAAAGAGCAACAAAGCAAACAGTTGCTCACCTTGGGCTCTAGGAAGTTGTAAGAGGATTTTTTTTTTCGTGGTTAGAAAGTCTAAGTCATTAACCAAATCTTTCATTTTTGAAGGATTCACATCTGAAAATCAAAGCTTTGTTTATGGGATTGAGAACAAGGATTTCAAAAATCAAGTGCCAGGGAATACCTTCAGTCATAAATAATAGCACAAAAAAAAATATGGCAACAGGAACGGATCAGCACAGGTGCAGTTGAAAGTCAGTTCACAGAAATAACTTTCAATTCAGTGAATTTTTCCTAGACGAATGTGGTGCATGCATGATTTTTGTTTTCATATTTAGAGAAATGAGCTAACAGTGACTCAATATACCACAGGAAATCAGAAGTGAGATAAATGTTTGAGTGTAAAAGTGTGAGTCAGAATGTTTAATGATGAGCTTGTGTTTGATTGAATCTATTCAGCCTTACTTTTGACTGACAAGCATCAAAACAACGTCCATGGGAATCGTTTAGGAAGCTGGTCCCCAAAACCCTGTTCATGTCTGGCCATCATCCCATTCTATACACAGGTATAGGAACAGGGGGTCACAATGGCGCCTTTACATTTTGACTGCCTCAACTCTAAAACTAGCATTGTCCAAAGACGCAGCACAAAGCCACATCAGACCCTTTAAATAAGCATGTGGTCAGGACACCAGTCAGACAGCACTGACTGTCAGTATCCAAGTAATATGGTCTCCAGCTGCAGCTGAACGACAGGAGAGTACTGTGAACCCAACTTTCTGGAGTCTTACATCTGAAACGGATTAAAGTGTCTTTGTGCGGCGAGGCCTGAACTTGTGCTGATAGTGCCGACTGTCAGTGAGAGGCCATCAAAGCCGCTCGGTGGCTGAGAGTGGATCAGAACGACTGCCTCAGTGTGTGGGTGGTGACCCTGGAACAAATCTGGTGTTTTATTGTGATGCTCGGCATTCAGCTCTGAAGTACATGTTTTGCTTTGTGTGAGGTTGTGTTGAGTCACTTTTGCATCAGTTTATAGCGACGCCACTGTGTGGAAATGTTTCTCACTGGGTCGTAAAGTCCGGACGACACTGGTGTTACTGTTTACACTGGGCATTTTACAAGGAAAGATGTGCAGGCCCAATATCTGTACTGTGTTTTTACTCACTAGATGTTTGACATTAGACTTGATTGTTGGCAGCCTAACTCTATTGGTGTGTTTGTAGGCGTGTGTGTGTGTGTGTGTGTACATTAAAAGTGTCACTTCCAGATGCTGCCACCTTCATCAGACATAGTTTGCAGTTTGTCTCGTTAGTCGTTTATCAAATTCACTTCTGGATCAATTCCGGAATATTTCTGACAAGGAGCTTTTGCTTTCGACACCAAATCCTCCATCTTGTCCCTGATCCGATGTGACTTTGCTTTTCTGCTGCACAAAGCAGACACTGTCAGTTTTCAACTTGAACCAATTGGGTTTTATTAAAAATAAAAAAGAAAGCTTCAGTTTACATTGTTGACGAGCTATTAACAAGTTGAACAGACAAACTGTGACATTTATGCCCAATATGAAGTCATCACATCAGGCAACAAGCTAAAAGCTAACTTGGCCTTTGCTATGATGTCCTCCTGAGAGATGGGGATGAAGATGACTTATAAGTGTTGCCTTTATAACCATCCTTAATAAAGGATGAGTCTGAATGAAGCTTCAAGAAACATCACAGATGTTCAGACACTTCAATGACGGAACATTTCTGATTCTCTTCCACAATGAAATTATAAATCTTCTGACTCACCCCACACCTGTTGAAAAACTGCTATGCACAGCAAGAGGAAGTGAGGTCACTGGAGATGACTGATATGAATAAGTTACGTAGCCTGTTTCCTGTGTTTATATGTTTCATGCTTGCACTTAATTTCAAGCACACAAACACACACACACACACACACACACACACACACACACACACACACACACACACACACACACAAGCTGCTTTCAGACATGCACTGGACTTCCTGGAATCTCTGCAGTAGAGCTAATACGTCACTTCCTGTCTCTGTCTGCTGCACCCAGCTGCTCCACCTCTCTCCTGAATAACGCAGAGGATTTGATGCTGTTGTGAACGCGTCTGTGCAGTAAACCTCCCTCTGTGGTGTGCATGTGTAAAAGGCAAACTACGGGTAAACTCCGTAGCCAATTCTTCAGATTCTACCCAGAGGTCATGTCTGAAAACGCCTGTAGACCCACCCTGGTCCACTCATATGTCACCTGAGCTCATATAGTTGTTCAGTTACAGGGGATCAGCCTCTCTTCTGATGAGCCAGTATGATTTGAGTGTCTAATCTAAGTATAGCTGTAACTTGCAGCTTCCAGTCAGTGGGGTTGGGCAGTTGTAAGTGTCCACGCACTCTTTGTAGTCAGCACCTGTGCTCATCAAACTTCCCTGTGTGTCAGTATGATGCACTCTCCTGATACAGTCGCTGACAAAGATAGAAATCTCCGTTCATCCCGTAATCTGAAAGGGCCAAGAATAACTGCAGAGCAGTCTTAATGATGTATTTGTTCCTGCTCATTGGAAATCCAATATACTGCAGGCTTTACTGTCAGAGAGTGATGCATCCTCACCCGTGAGTCATTATGGATAAAAGGTGGTGGATCTCTGACAAGCTGTTTATTCGATTCTGGGACTACATCTGGACATTTATGTGCGGCCAAACCTCAGCCATAACTTTGTTTTGTCTCCCTAATTGATTTAAGAAAAAAAAAACTTGAAAAGATGGTGGAACTGGAAGAGTTCCTGTTTAAAAGCTGGCCTCTGTGCACCTCCTGGCTGCTGAATTGCTCCCGTGGGACCCAAGTGAATGGGCACATTTATCCTGGGCTCTATGTGCACTTCCGTTTTATCGTCCCACACTTTGCCAGATTCCTGCTCATTACCAGTGTTTGTTGGTTGGTGATGTTAAAGCTTCAGAGAACATCTGAAATCTGAAAGACCTTTTCTTATCTCATGTAAGCTTGGACTTCGAGTCGGCATATCAAGTCAAACTTTAAGGATTTAATTCCTTAATCATTGTATAGCAAGTTTTAAATCATAGCATTCAAGTGTATCTATTAAATAATTAAATAATAATAATACAGAATTTGGGGTCACATATTTGATTGTAATTTTAACGCAGAAATATCAAAGATTTGTATCTCAAATTCAATAATTTACTGGTTTGATATCTTTGGATTGATGTTGTCTAAATAAGCATAATATGCATTATATATAAAAATCTGAAGATGTTAATTTGGACTCTCTCTTTTTTCTTACTTCATTTATTGAGAAAGGAAACAGAAGATTTATTGATAATGAAAAAAGCAGCAGCAGGGATGTAGAATTTCTTCAGCTGCTAGTTTATTTGAGCTTCCACTTATGTATTTTAACCCTCAGAGAGTGAATCAGGCGTTAAACCTGCAGGTCTCCTAAGTTATGTCGGCTGCAGACTGGATGTGAAACCTCTTTGCTGTAAATGACCTATCGAGTGGTGGTAATGTGACAAGCCATACGGACAGGAAGCTATCTGCAGAATGTCTGGTCGGGACTGATGTTCACAGGAGGGCGTCTGTTGTGGCTCCTCTGCCATTTTCCCAGAAGCCAATGACTGACGTGGCCGTAACAGCTATAACCAACATCACCGCCTCATCACAGGCTTTTCCGGTGAGACATCAGAGCCGGTGAGGTAAAAGGAGAAGGGGTCGGTGTTCGCCACAGCTGCAGGAACTTTGTGAGAGAAAGGATGCAGCCAGTTGAGTTGGTCTGCAGAGTTTCGAAGGAGATGTTTGCTCATAGACGTTAACTTACCTCTCCTTTTTCTTTTTTTTTTTACAGAAAGTGGATGTGAAGAGGATCTGACCCACGCCTTTGAAGTTGAGGATTATCTGAAACTGCAAAAAAACTAAAGACTCAATTAAAGTAATATATCGTCCCTTGTCTTCTGAGACTGGACTGTCCCCCTTCACTGCTCACACTTCCTTTTGGACTGAAGGGAGGGAGGAGGAGGAGGGCGGCCTGTCCATCATGAACGTCACCTCGCTCTTCTCCTTCACTGGCCCAGCGGTCAAACAGCTGCTGGGTTGGAAGCAGGGAGACGAGGAAGAGAAGTGGGCAGAAAAGGCGGTGGAAGCTCTGGTCAAGAAGCTGAAAAAGAAGAAGGGAGCCATGGAGGAGCTGGAGAGGGCCCTCAGCAGCCCCGGTCAGCCCAGTAACTGTGTGACAATCCCCCGCTCCCTGGACGGACGGCTGCAGGTGTCCCACAGGAAAGGTCTGCCGCATGTCATCTACTGCCGGGTGTGGCGCTGGCCCGACCTGCAGTCCCACCACGAGCTGAAGGCCCTGGAGTGCTGCGAGTACCCATTTGGCTCCAAACAGAAGGACGTGTGCATCAACCCCTACCACTACAAACGAGTGGACAGTCCAGGTGAGCTCTACATTACTGAAAAAAGAAAGGTTGAACCTGTGTCAGTGCTGATCATGACATTAAGCAGATCAGCCATGACAGAACAGATACATCTCAAATACAGATTCTATGACAATGTTAGTGTGATAATACTTTATGCATGACCTCATGCTACCCTACATGAAAATAACTACACATTAAGATATTGTCATTTTAAATTAGGTAAAAAATTGAGTATTAAATCAGACATGTGTACCAGATGATTGAGGTATCAGATTCAGTATCAGGACAGTTTCAGGAGTTCAAGGATCATTTCATTGATGGAAACTCAAACTATTTCAAATTAAACTGAATTAAAAGAAATCCAGATTTTCTTAAAAACAAGACAGCAAATGAAAGGCAACACACAGAAGTCCATCATAAATTCTAATAGATAAAATAACAGAGAGAAATCAATTCTGAAAAAACCCTCAAGGAGAGAATCAGAAAAAGATACTGACCCTTTCGGCCTTATTTCATTGCACAGCCTGTAATGCAAAGATGGTGGATCCTACTATTTGAGAGAAAGTGAAGATGAGCTGACGAGATAGAAACTGCTGTGTGCAGCATGATCAGAAGTGTGTAAAGGAACATGTGTGTGTGTATGTGTGTGTGAGTGTTCGTTCATCTGTGTGTGTGAAGCAGGAAATTCCATCTAGGGCAGAATGAGGGCTTTGTTTTGAACCCCCCCCCCCCCCCTTTTCACTTTTAGGCACACATGTACAGACACACACACACTCTCATACTTGCACCATGTTACTAGAACAAGGACACACGCACGCACACACATTCACACGCGGCTGCATGCACCGTTTCTCTCAGGATGGCTGGAACAGGAAGCCGGCCACCCACACACAATGGGAGGAAAGAGTCGTTGCCTGCCTCGCACACTTTTTGTTTTAGTAGCGGGTGGAAGACAGCGGGGGGGGGGGGGGCTAAGGTGATTCAACCCAGAAGCACCTGTCTGTCCACACTCCCCCTCTTCCCCTTCCCTTTCTTTCTTAATGCCACCCGCCGACGCACACACACACCCACACACACCCACACACACCCACACACACCCACACATCCTGTCAATCTCCCATCACCAGACACCACAGCTGTCCGCCTGCTCCACATATAACCTTTGCAATAAACTGCTTGGTTGATGCACGGGTCCCTTGCAGCACACATGGTCTACCTGCAGCAGCACTGACAGCGAGCGTGGGCCCCCGGTCTAACATTTCTGCACCAGCTTTATTTATCTGCGCAGGTATTTATAGAAACAAGTGGAGCGTATCTCTGTGGTTTGTACTGCACCTGAACAGACCTCACATCAGCCAGGATACTTAACCTGAGTGATGAATTCCTCGCCTCACAGTGTCTTTTCTGAGCAGAAACCGGAGCGTCTGGGCCAAATGCTGCTGGCACCAACTAACAGGCCGGAAGCTGACCTAAAGTAAAAAATGCAGGGACATCTGCACTCAGAATGTTGAGTCAGAAAAAGTGTCAGAAATTGTTTATGACGTTGGATTCAAATAACTAAAATCTTAATGAATTTTTTATGTGAAGGTTTTGCATGTGTCTGATTGTGCACAATTTCTACACTGATGAAAGGATTCATTTTTATTCAGTGGGTCGTTATAGCAAAAGGCTTGTATATTAACTTCTCGGATTGATAATCAATTTAGGCAAAGCTAAAGATGTTAATCCACATAAACAAGGTCTTTATACAACTAAGACATGGAGATTTTCCTTTAAATCAACATTTTACAGCTTGAACATTAATTTGATCCACTAACGTGGAATAGGGAGAGTTGTACTGCTTCCCTTCCAGCTTCTCACCCTGAATGTGTGGTCTTGCTCTGGGTTGTAGCTTTAATTGTCAGAACCAGGCCCTGCAAGTTCAAGAATAGTGCTGAACGATTAATCAGTTGAAAATACTTAATAGTCATTTCAAACAGCGTTTATATCCAATATTAAGTGAGGAGATGTTTAAAATATGAAGACTTCTTGGTGTATTTGTTACAGCGGCTGCTCTTCTGGTTCAGCAAGCTGAGGATCATGGGTAATATCTACTGTAGAGATGTGTTTCAGTCAGGTGATTAGGACTTCACAGTCAGAGCAGCTCAACAGTTAGTGGACAACATAGCCTGCGGTGACCTCACATGCCCTGTGTGGTCAGAGAGACAGCTGGTTTACACAGCATGATGACTGACAAATTTAGATTCAGTATATAAACTGTATATCACCGACACTAATCAGTCTCCTACAGGTTTATTTAGGTACTAGAACAGCTTTAAAAGCCCTCTGTGTCACATGGGTGTTCTGTTTACTTATGAGTCGATACATTTGTAAAGGATTTCTAAATGTAACCCTCCTGCACCCTGGAAATCATATTTCATATATCTTTTTTTAAATATTTGTTTTACGTCTGCCCTTCTCCTCAGTGCTGCCGCCTGTGTTGGTCCCGAGGAACAGCGAGTTCAACGCCAAGCATACGATGCTGCCTCGCTTCCGCAATCCTCTCCAGCAGAATGAGCCGCACATGCCCCAGAATGCCACTTTCCCGGAGTCCTTTGTTCAGGCCAACACGATGACTTTCCCGCAATCGCCGGCTAACAGCTACCCAAACTCCCCGGGAAGCGGCAGCAGCAACACCTTCCCCCATTCCCCATCGAGCTCCGACCCCGGCAGTCCGTTCCAGATGCCAGGTTAGATACAGCAGAAGATTATCCGCTCATCTTCCTCGTCCTCTGTAGTGAAGCTCAACAGAAGCTAATTGTACTTTGTTCTGCCCTCTTCTCGATGCAGAGACTCCGCCTCCGGCCTACATGCCCCCCGAGGAGCAGATGACTCAGGACTGTCCCCAGCCTATGGACACCAACCTCTTGGCTCCGACCTTGCCTGTAGAGAGTAACAACCGGCCAGGTAACCATGGGAGTTACTATCTCTCTCTCGCTCTCTGACTCTCTCTCTCAATCTCACACTAACACACACACACATACCCATCCTTGTGTTCACACATCGCAGACATTAAACTGTCTGCACCTGCTTGCCTTGATCTGCAGGTGCAAATATTTCTGGGAAGTCTGGTTGTTTAAAAAAAAAAAAAAAAGGTTTTCTTATGTGGTCAAACTCCAAATACAAAAAAAAAGAGAGAGAACCCTTCTCTGGGGTTGTTAGAGCCACGTTCTGTCAGATCAGACCTGCACATCGAGTGGAAAAAGATCTCTTTCGTTTACAGCGAGGCTTTGTCTGCGGGTGCAAACCCAGGGGAAGCTCAAAGATTCAGCCAATGAAGCTCGGCCTCAGAGCGGTTTTATGAGACCCATAAAAAGCCAGAGCTTATGTCACCTCTGCTGGTGGTAATGACTCGAAACTCGTTAACGATTAAGAGTCACTAATTACCTCCAACTTCCAGATCTGAAATGTGGTGCAATAATTGCAGCTATCACGACTTTGTGGTTTTACCTTTATGGCATTGGGCAGACACATCTGAGCACTGCGTTCATGAATTTGTAATAGACCATACCATGCACGTGTAATGGGATCCAGACTTTTGATTTGAGGGGAAATTCTGTTGTTTTATAGTTTGGGCCCTAATTTCTATTGGTAATAATAAGAACATACTCCCTAAGTTTATTGCTGAGTCCTGGGAAAATGTGATGGGGGAAGACAAGAGCAGACTGGTTCTAGATAAATCCCCAGGTCAGACAAACAAAGGCTAATGGGATAAGTAGAACTATGGAATGTAAACATCCGTCACACACCAACATTTTGTATTTTGCTCTGTTGTACCATACTTACTGTTCATGGCAGAGACAATCTCCCTTTCCAAAGAGGGAGTGTTGCTGAAATTTCGAGTGCCTTCACTTTTGCTTTTACTCAAAGACTGTATGTGAAGATAGCTGCCATTTTGTCCCGAACACATAGTTTGGAGCCAGAATCTCCACAGTAGTGATCAGGGAAAGGAGTTGTTGTAGCGAGGGTTCACACTCAACCAATCACAAGTCAGTCCGAGCTGTCAATCAGGACGTTTCACTCCTTTTTCATAGCATTAAATAACTAATTAAAACCAAACTCACTATGAAAAACATGAGCGTGGACATACATCAGTTTGATAAGAACTACATAAAAATAAAAATGTATTTCACGTTTACTTTGACTTACGAGTTTGGTCCATGTCCCATCCACGAACATGGAGGAGGCAACTAGCCTTGGCTTCACTTCTTGGAAGCTGTCATGTGGTCCATGTCATGTTTTATGAGGGTCTTCGGTTTTACCTTGATTTAGTTCAGTGGTTCCCACTTTCTGTTTGTTCTGCATTCCAATGTCTGTGAATCTACAAAGTGATTGCAGTGCAACTTTAATGTTGTTTTTAAGCCTGGCAAGGTAAATATACACTGCTTTAATGTAAAGTGTGACATTTTTTCGTGTTACATTTATTTTATACTGTGGTAATTATTTTGGAACCTCTTGTTTGGATCCTTCATGTTGGAGCCCTCTGACTGAAATACTCAGGCTCTGTTGTTGACTTGTTTACAAAATGTCTGATCGTACTGTCTCATGTTTGTTGTGTTGTCAGGCAGCAGTGTCCCAGAGCACAATATTATAGTACATAAAAACAAAACAAAAATGAACAATGGACTAAAGCTAAATAAAAGTATAACAAACCTTCAAAATGTTTAATTGCGGAAGTCAATTTGAAAGCCGGACATTTGTCTGAACCTTTGTTTCCACACCTGACCTACAAAGTGTACTCTCTTTTTATCCCTAATGCTCTGGAGGCCCAGAGTTTCAGCACATGGTGACAACAGTAGCGGGAAGAGCTGTTGAAATGTTTGCTCGAAGTGGGAGTACGGGGAGTTTTTAAGTTCTTTTCCACAAGCTGCATCCTGTACAGAGGAGTTCTTTCGCAGTCCAGTGCTGGGAAGAGAATAGACAAAACACACCTGCTCGCCAGTACCGAGCCACAGAGGAGGTTTGGGAGCAGTATGTGCTTAGATAAACATGATTTATTCCCCTTCTCTGTCAGAGAGGGTGAGGCCAGCTGGCACTGGCTCACCCCGAGATACCAGGCACAGAGAGTAGGCCAGGCCCGTTCTATCGACTGTCAGCCTGCTCAATAAAAGCTGGCATGCACACCACAGACAGTCTGAATGCTTTAGGATGCATCTGCATTGATTTCGGTCAGCGTAAATGTACACAAGTGTAGCCAGTGAGTCCTATTTGTTTATTCAAATTATTGTTACGGGCTACAGGGGATGATTTGGAAGAAATAACAATGCGTAAGATTTACAGCCGAGCCTCTGCTGGGATCAGAGGATCCTGGCGACTCGTCTGCACAGAGGAGTCTTAAAAGCACATTAAATGTGTCTGCGTGTGTCTCTGCATGTACAATGTACTCAGCTCATTCTTTTGACCTGTCAATGTGTTTCCTGCGCAGATGTGCAGCCCGTGGCCTACGAGGAACCCAAGCACTGGTGCTCCATTGTTTACTACGAGCTGAACAATCGTGTCGGGGAGGCGTTCCAGGCTTCCTCCACCAGCGTGCTGGTCGACGGCTTCACAGATCCCTCCAACAACTGCAACCGATTCTGTCTCGGCTTGCTGTCCAACGTCAACCGCAACTCCACCATCGAGAACACCCGGCGGCACATCGGCAAAGGTGCAGTATGCAAACCCCAGCAGTGACGAGACATTACCGACAAAAACAAACATTTTAGTGAATTGATTTCTAGAATGAACACAATGGTGTTTAGGAGACTTTGAATTTGCAGATGACAGCAACACCGACGCATTGTCCTCTCCTGCTTCCTCCCAGGTGTCCATCTTTATTACGTGGGTGGGGAGGTGTACGCAGAATGTCTGAGCGACAGCAGTATCTTCGTCCAGAGTCGTAACTGTAATTTCCACCACGGCTTCCATCCCACGACCGTCTGTAAGATTCCCAGCGGCTGCAGCCTGAAGATTTTCAATAACCAGGAGTTTGCCGAGCTGCTGGCCCAGTCCGTCAACCACGGCTTCGAGGCCGTTTATGAGCTCACGAAGATGTGCACCATTCGCATGAGCTTCGTGAAGGTAAGCGGCTCAGACAAGGAGAGAACGTAAAACATTTTATGATAATATTCAGTTTAATATATAGTGCTAATTATCAGTTGAGATTTATAGTTGTGCAGATTTCTATAGTCAAAAGTATTGACTTGTTGTCATGTGTCCATTCTTGATTAAACAAAAAAAGAATCCGGGAATTGTTGTCCTAGTTTATTTTACATATAAACACATTTTTTATTTAATACATTAACATAAAAGTAGTTTTATCATAAGTAACATTCATGGTGAAAACAATAAGAATTAATCTTTTACTCTCCTGCTGTAAAATTAAAATCAGCAACAACTATGTGTTTTCTCCTCATTAGCTACTTTCTTTTGAATAAAAATGTATAACATAGTTAAGTGTAGTGAGCAGTATATTATAGAAACTAAATATTCATTGACTTGAATGTTTGCACCCATGCAGCTTCTTAGTTGAGTCACCAGCACAAGAGGAACTGTGTTTTAAAAATTCAGATCTTAAATTTTTTTGTGAAAATTCCCACATTCATACTTTAAAGTCCAAATAATGTGAAATGGGAGTTTATTTAAAACATGAGACTGAGTTGTGTGTCCCCCCCCCTTCCCCCCCTCATCCTAAACCGTGTGTCTCCATGATTTCCAGGGCTGGGGAGCAGAGTACCACCGGCAGGACGTGACCAGCACCCCCTGCTGGATTGAGATTCACCTGCACGGTCCCCTGCAGTGGTTGGACAAGGTTCTAACCCAGATGGGCTCCCCCCACAACGATATATCCTCCGTCTCCTAGGCCCCACCGTCCTCGGCCCTGTGGCTGTCTGCACCCCAGCATTTTTGTCTAAGTAGCAAGAAAAGGGGCAAGCTGGTCCCAGACTGGTTTGTCTTTCAGTCAACAAGCGATAGAGGTTTAGACTGAAACACAGGCTGATCTGGGACCTGTCGAGTTGGACGGGTTGTTGAATGGGTTGGTTTGTTCTCTACTTGAAGGACGTCTGAATTGGGCACATTTACAGACTGGGAGAGTAAAGTGAGCGCGATGCAACTGGAAGATACTTGATCTTTGTGACCAACTGTAATAATTAGACCATCACACTCATCATGGCGCAGGTATCGTCCCCGATTCTTGCTCCCACACGTCTCTTTTTGATTGTTCTATTATTCTGAATCATAACTAGTCTACATCTAAATATTCCCACTTGAAAAAAAAACAGATACACGTGTGTAGTTTAAATATATATGGGACATTCCAGGTCACCGAAATTTGCAGTTGGCTGTTATTTCCTGTCTGACTGCAACGAGGAGGAAGGGAAATGTACTTAGAACATGTACAAAGTTTGCAGGGACTTGGAGGACGAGCAGTATGACAAACAAATTTAAATCATCTCCGGACACAGGAATACTGTTTCCTCAAAGTCTCCTCACATATAATAAATGAAATCCCGTATCACAAACCATGTAAAATAGTAGGAGGGCAAATTTTAAAGGGAGCTTGAGAGTTCAGGGTGGGGTTTAGTGTGGGGCGTGGCACTCAAAGGGCATTTCAGACCTAAATGGCTCACGTTTAAATGTTGCTCATCTTGTGTTATACTCGTGTTTCAAATGAATTCTAAGGAATAAAAAGAAAAGTGTTTAGATATATTCACTATTAGAATATGTGCCGTGCAGTCTGGTTTGGCAAAGCATAGTTTGGTTAGTGTAGTGTTACACATTTAAGGCTGGTAGCTGAGCATCACACGAGGCAGAGGTTAGTTTGTCCTTTGCTGTTCGCTCTGCAGCAAATTCACGATGTGTCAAAAATGGAGTCACATTGAGGACATAAATATTTCAGTGGCCGTGCTTCATTCTCTTCTTACATTGACTTAGCAGAACTTGTTTAATGACTGTTATGGGAAAATGTTGAGCATTCAAATTTTAATTGTTGGCCGAGAGGAGGGTTATCGGTTACTGATGTCCCAATATCATTTTATTTTTTTTTATATATAGAAATGGCAGATTTTTGCCATTCAATTCTTTTGTGCTTTCCGCAAAATCCTCTTTGCTATTCAACTGTTATACTCTTAACATTCTTTTTGTATTTTTGAACATGTCTCCTTTTGTTTTTGTGTGTGCACTTTTTTTGTTTTGATTTGTTTTGTTTTTCCTCTTTATGTGTTTGCTCAGTAAAGCTCCCAGAAAAGCAGTTTTATTCCATGAATATCAAGTCTCTACTGGAAGAATCAATAAATTTGTTTCTTTATTTGCAACACGCGTTTGTCTCTTGTATGAACACTGTGTCGGGGCATTTCTTTCTGTCTCTTACATCACAGGCCACACATGCTTAGGACATGCACCATAGTATTGTCAGGGAAACATCAACCACTGTGTGTGTGTGTGTGTGTGTGTGTGTGTGTGTGTGTGTGTGTGTGTGTATGTGTGTGTATGGGAGAAGACCTTAAATTAGGGATGCACAACAATTACAAATGCATCTGAAAACCAAGTGTACTCTTGTTAAGCATGATTGCATTTCCAGTCAATTTCATGGAAACACATTCTGACAGGACTGGAACATTTAGAGCAGTCCTCTAGGAAGATTCCCTAGAAATCACTGACTGAAAGTGTGTTGGTGTGTGTGTGTGTGTGTGTGTGTGTGTGTTCCTGCTGGAGCTTCATTCGACTGCACATGTGGGTGGTATGGTTGCATGGTGGTTAGCGCTGCTGCCTCCCAAGAGTTTGCATGTTTCTACCAAATTCCACAGACGAACACGTCAGATGGAGAATGTGAAAGTCTATGTGTGTCAGTCTGACCTGCACGTCTGAGGCCTGTGATTCATCCAGGGTGTCTCCTTATATCCAGTCTGTTGTAGGGTAGATTTATCTAACCTGTAAACAATCACCAGATTGAGAAATAAATAAAAATATTACTACTGCGTTTAATAACCTAGAAATGTCTTATTCGAAACTCAAAGTTAAATGTGTTGATCATTGTCTAATCTTTAAAACTCTCTTTAAAGGGGATAAAAACTGGGCTACAAGTAAATTAATCAATATATTTTTTAAGACTTACACACATTTGTTTAACAGAATAGTCCAAACACATATATCATGTTACGATCTAGGATTTATTTTTTATATAGAACACAGTTTGAAAGTTGAGGTTTTATTAAAATTCCTTGATTCTGGTATTTAACCTGTTCTACAGGTTTGCCCACTGATTTATAACCTGTTCTGTATTAGTCTTAGGGCTCATAAAAATTATATTCTAAATAAATAAATCCTTTCAGATTATCATGAGCATTGGTTCTATTATTCACCCAAGTAATGTAAACACTGAAGGAATAATAAACCACAGTTTTTATTAAATAAACTCGATTATTATATTTGGCTCAGGTCAAAGAATCTTTCAGATGAACCTCTGCTGCCCTCTGCTGGTTCAACCTGTCAACTGTCACCTTTAGATTCTCGTTTGATTCAATTAGTACTCTTAACAAAATCTCTTTTACACTTTCACTTCTCACAAATTGTTATTTTACACATTTATCCTTGAATGACGTCGTGGAAATACATTTGTGATTCAAACGGAGCGGAACTATTTGTCGGGGGGCTGTGTCGCACGTCAGCGGAACCGGAAGAGAATGAATGGAACACCGGCTGCTGTGGTGCAACTGATTCGAGGTCAGCGTGAATTCCTGTTATGTGTCGTTTGTTTGTTGTTTAAATCTTTTATAACTTTTTATATTTTCACTCTAACTGTATTTATGTTTACTCTATGAGCCCATGTTGCGTTCACGTGTCGTCAAACTGACGCATAGTGGAAAATAAGCGTTTTGTAATGAACAGCTCAGACTTTAATTTGAGGTTAGAAGGTTCTTTAAGAGTCTAAATCATTTCTGTTCAGGTTTCATTCTCACTCTTCACTCTTGGTCGTTTATTTGAGCTTCAAGACATCGAAGCTTATCTTAAAAATAATGATGACAACCTTTGATTACATTTGAAAACACAGTTCCAAGCTGCTGTACAAGTTAAAAATGAAGAATTGAAGGCAACACAACAAACAGCATTAGACAACATTGGAGCAAGATAATAACAGAGTTAAGAAAATGATTAAAAACATTTTTAAATGATGAGAATAGTCTGTATGGCTCATGTGTGATATCCCTATGTTGCTCCTCCTAGATCCCCCACATGTTCCACAAAATGGAGCGGTCTGGTCTCTCCCTCCTCCGCCACATCCTCTCCTCCTCCTCCTCATCCACCAGGACGTGCTGCCTCCACCAGAGGGTCCTCCCAGCCTCCCTCCCCTGTCACCGCATCCCCGTCTCGGTTCCCAGCTGCCAGCACCGCAGGCACGCGAGCACGGCCCTCAGCCAGCACATACAGGACCTGAGCAGCCCCGAGCAGAGACTGCTGACCAAACTATATGAGGGACTGATCGGAGGTCAGCGGGCGTCTCTGGCCGAGTGCATCACTCTGGTGGAGACGCGGCATCCCAGGAAGAGAGAGCTGGCACAGGTGCTGCTGCAGAGGGTGCTGGCCTACAGGACGCAGCAGGAGGCTGGGAATGGAGGGAAGCCCGTGGCCTTCAGAGTAGGTGTGTGTGTGTAGGCTGGGATTTCTGCACAAGGAGGTCAAGTGAAGACAAGATTAAGGGACAGTGTTTCATTCTGATGAGACTCTGGTCAGTGGACTGACATCCTGTCCTGTTAGTCCACAAAGATGTGTCTAAATAAAACCCTTCTATCTAGAGACACATCTGCACACTTTCCCTTTTCTCTTTGCTGAGCCATTGCTGGATAACATGAAACAAAGAATTGACCTTTACTTGAAAGTGACTCAAGTTTGCTGCATTTTAAGATCATCAGGAAGTTGGCCTGGTTATTAAGCTTTAACTTGTGTGGTTTCAAATAGAAGTTCTTACTCATCTAAGGGACATTTTAGGTTTATAGTCTTCAAGCATATCAGGAAAACAAAGCATTTTGGTTAAATTGTTGTTGACCACAACATATTTGTCTCTATCCCGATGTCTCAGGTCTGTCGGGTCCTCCTGGGGCGGGGAAGTCCTCCTTCATCGAGGTGGTGGGGAAGATGTTGACAGAACGTGGACACAAAGTATCAGTGCTGGCGGTGGACCCGTCCTCCTGCACTACAGGAGGTATCCTCCCACACACACTCACACACACACACATCATGATCATATGATTCAGAGGAAAAGTTGCCTCAGTGCCTCTTGTTGCAGGGTCTCTGATGGGGGACAAGACTCGTATGACCGAACTGTCCAGAGACATGAACGCCTTCATCAGGCCGTCCCCGACCTCAGGAACACTGGGTGGAGTCACCAGAACCACCAACGAGGCTGTGGTTCTGTGCGAGGGAGCAGGATATGACCTCGTCCTGGTGGAGACAGTAGGTAAGACGCTGGGTTTTACGTATTTATCACGAAGTTGAGTCAAGCTGAAAATGAGATTTCTCTAACAAACATCAACCTTGTATCTGAGTCTTCCAGTCAAAATCAGGGACCTAATTATAATGCAAAGATACCAAATTAATGAGTCTGTAGATCCTCCTGCCCATTGGTGATCCGATAGCAACTCTAAGTGCATCAGTCCAGTCCACACTAGCTTTTAAAATGTTGTCACAGCTTTATGTGACCCAGGGCGCTTTTTGTTCACTCTGCTTAAAGAATGTGGACAAGTTTTGGAATCAGGAAATATGAGTGAAGTTAAGTATTTAATGTTAGTCTGGGATTTGTTGCATCTCTCAGTTCTTTCCCATCTTGGTGCCACAGAGACAGTTTGGTGGTTACTAAGTGTTGAGGTCTGACACCTGCTCCTCGTCATCAGACACCTTTGTTGTGTCCCCAGAGCCAAGAAGTTATTCACTGTGAGGACTGTAAGAGCTCATGATTAGTCAACAGCTTTTCTGAACAAGCAAAAACTTGATGCTTATCTAGTTTGACTTTTCTCCTTTTCATACACAGTGGAGTGTGGAAACCAGACCTTGGGTTTTGAAACGACACCCTGCTGTGCAGTCGTTGATCTTGTGTGATATTTTTCTGTCTATCAGCTTTACGTTTTGTTGTGATGCTGATGTTAGAATTCCCGGTCTGTGTTTCCAGGTGTGGGCCAGTCGGAGTTTGCAGTGGCTGACATGGTCGACATGTTTGTGCTGCTGATTCCACCAGCAGGGGGCGACGAACTCCAGGTGAGTGAATAACATCCACAGCAGCAGGTTCATGAAGCAAAAGAGGTTTGCTGTTTCGGTTGAATGATGTTCACTATGTTTTACAAGCGACATCATTTGTCACAGTTTTATTAAAGGTTGTTCCGTGCTATTATTTGTCTGCAGTATGTTTAGACACTGATCATGTGACTATAACATTAGAGATTATCTCTTCATTCTTATACCACAGATTCACCAAAATGAATGATAAATATGATTAATTACAAGTACAAGATTAATTGTGTGAATATTAATGTAAATAGATAATCTAATCTACATATTTAATCACCGTGCTGCATTTAAACATTTTCAAATTTAAGTTATTAAGGAGAAACTGGTCACTGTTTCCATGTTAAATGTAAAGATAAGCATGTTGACGACAACTATATGCTAATCAATTTATTAATTAGATAAATGAATTGCTCAATTACCCTCAGCCATTAGGATTAATATTATGGTGATTATGGTCATTAAGCTCTTCGAGTGGCATTTGTTTTAATTATCGTAATTATAGCTAACATGAATCTAAAAACAATGTTATGCGAATTGTAAGTAGAATATTTCACATATCCAGCAGAAGATTAAAACTCTGTGACTCAGACGTTCAGTTGCGTTGAGGTAGAGTGTGACGTGTGTCAGTGAAATAATGACATCCCCTCTAAAGCTTGATACAGAAACCTGAGCTAAACAAGCTGAAACATCAGTGAGGGATGAACAGAGAGAAACACAATGACTTCTTATTGGCTTCTTCTACTAACCCTGCAGCAATAACACAAACAAACAAACAGGACTCCATCCATTACGTTGTGCAGAGATCCCTCTGTGGGATAAGTATCCCGACATCAGATTTATTATTTATTAAAGATGCTTTCAGACATGCACTGAACTCCGAGTAATCTCCTGAAAATTAGAGGGGCTGTATGTGAGAATGCAAATCAGAGTCAGAGGCTCCAGACATTACATGTTTCTTCTGGATTTCATGTTTGTGTGTTTTTTTGCGTTGATGTTTACTGTTGATAATTTGATTACTGCCCTCGCTCACGTCAAAGTCTCTTTCCAGGGCATCAAGAGGGGCATCATCGAGAGGGCCGACCTGGTGGTGGTGACGAAGTCGGATGGAGACCTGGTGGTGCCGGCCAGGAGGATCCAGACCGAATACACCAGCGCTCTCAAGCTGCTCAGGAGGCAGTCCAGATCCTGGAACCCAAAGGTTAGTGTGGAAGAGAATGGCTGTGTGTCTTTGTCTATGTTTGTTTGTTTGTGTGTGTCTTTCTGTGTGTCTTGTGTGTGTGTATCTGTCTGTTTGTGTGTCTGTAGCTGACAGAGTAGTGAGGGAGGAAGCCGCCGGCAGAATGATAAGGCCTAAAGAAAAAAAAAGATAACTGGCAAGTGTTCAACACTGAACCCACTGTGCAGCCACAGCTGCTGTGTGAACCCAACAAGCCGTCCCACTGAGAGGTCAGCTGACCCGAGAGATGGTGGGGGGGGATGATGATGATGGTCATGATGTCATAGCCTCATGGCTGCAGTGTCCTCCTCCTCCCTGCGTGTCTCAGTTCACCTGCCCACCCTCGTCCCATTGTTTTCCCAGCCCGATGCAGCATCTGCCCCCTGAGCAGGCTGTTCCCTCCTCACCCCCACCCTCCCTCACCCCCACCCCTGACTCCCACTTCTCTGAATACTCGGCTGCTGTGTCAGGACAGTAGCTCATTTTAAACCTGCACGTTCATATACAAGCTGAGAAGCTACTCTCACAGCCTCTGTCGCTCTTTACTCTTTCCTTCCTTCCTTCCCTTTGATTTAGTCTCTTGGTTTTTCACCTTCAGCCGTTCTTCTTTAGCTGTCTACGTCTACTCTGCATGAAAACATGTTTGATCATATCTATCAAAACTACTAACAGTAAGGACTGTCACTTATATTTCATATTATCGATAACAGTTTGAATTGATTGATTCATTAAATTCATTATTAGATTCATTAAAGGTCTGAAACCTGGTGAAGAAACATGTTTTCTGTGACTTCAGTTTTACTCGATCAAATCAGATCTCAAGACTTTTTCTAACGATCTAACAATATTTGCTCCTTTATTCTTGTCATCTTCTCTGTAACTCTAACACACTTGTAGCTCTGACTTTATAAAGTGTTGTATTAATGAACTTGTTGACGTCACTTTACACTGGTTTGACTGTAGAGCTTGATCACTGTCTTAGAAGTCCCCCAATGTTATGAAAGTGTAATACTAGGTTATTTTTCCAGATTACCAAAAACATATATTTTTTACTATTGTATCAGAACATCTTTCTATATCAGCAGTTTTTATGGGGACATAATCTTTGACAAGCAGGGACATTGTTTCTGTAAAACCAAAAAATTATAATGCACAACAAACAAAATTCCATTCACTTCCACTGTTCTGGGTTGAAGCAGAAATCTCACAACACGCATTTTCAATCCACAACAAATTAAACCAGAACTATGAGCACGACTGGACAACAGTAGGTTTATTTCTTTAATTCAGGCCATTACAGAAGATAAATGGTGAACACAACATTTTGTTGGTCTCACATTTGATTTCCTGTTCTTCCATCAGACTCCGATCCAGTTCTTGTAAAATGATTAACTTGATGATGTAATTAAAAGACTCCTAAATGGCTGTTGATCACAGGCCTCTGATATTTACCAGCCAGTCACTTTCAGCTTGTCAAATTGCCAGTTGATGTCAAATTATCTCCTGATGATTCATGTAATGTCATTACACTTAAACATTCTGAAGAGAATCTGTGAGGTTTGTCTGACGTTAACACTAAAGTCTGGATTTTACTCCTCCAGCCTCATTTTGTTTATATTCTCTATCACGAGGGTCATTGTCATAGAAGACGTTTAGTGGGTCCTTGTTTTGCTCTGACTGTTTTTGTGTTTCTGTCAAATCGGAGGCACAATCACTTCTGTGTGAGCTTTTTTATTATAACATTAAAAGCAATACATTTTATTTGTAAACTTAAATACATTTTTAGTTGTACTTTTTCCCAAACTTTTACACTTTTAATCATAACATTCACAGTTGTTTTGCATAGTATTTGTTGTGTAAGTTGTTTTTGACTGTTGTGTTTCTATGCTACACGTTGCTGAAAATCCAAGACGGATAGAAAGACGAGTCGCTGTGTCTTTGGCGTCTTCCTCAGGCTGAGCAGTCAAAGAGTCAGAATCACAGCCTGGTTGCTGGAAAAGAAAACGATTTAAATTCACACATGCATCCAACACCCTTCCTCCCCCCACCCCCTCCTCAGGTGGTGCGCTCCTCCTCTTACACCGGTGAGGGCATCCCGGAGCTGTGGGCCACGATAGAGTCGTACAGGGACGCCATGTTAGCCAGCGGTGAGCTGCAGGGCCGAAGGAAGGCCCAGCAGAGGGTTTGGATGTGGAGTCTGATCCAGGAGAACGTCCTCTGCCATTTCCGAAATCACCCCAGTGTCAGGGAGGCTCTGCCCCACCTGGAGGCGGAGGTCACCAAAGGAGCCATCTCTCCAGGCCTGGCTGCTGACCTGCTCCTGAAAGCCTTCTCCTCCTCTTCATCTTCATCGTAAACACTGGGACTGGATGGACGTCATGGTTCATCAGGGTCACACAGTTCCAAAAAGAAACCACCAGGACAGAAAAAGAATATGTGACCTTGACCCTGTGGTTTGCACAAAAAGAAGCAGCAATTTAAAATACCTGAGGCAGAAGTCACCTGTTCCACAGACTCCAAATCAGCAGAGGCCGGGCTGAGCAGACACTTTTCATGCCTCACCTCCAGCTTCAAGACATTTGGAGATCGGAGAGAACCATTTAAAATTGCATATGTGAGAGACAATTTAAAGAAGATTCTCCGACTGTCTTCTTGGATAAGAACACTACAACCTTCAAGAAGAGGTTAAATATGTACACACACATGGAGGATTCTAGAGGAAAACTTGGAAAACAATGCACAATACTGATCACTTGTAAGAACAGTGTCTTTAGAGGGAGGAGATGTGTCGTGTGATGATCTGTGATGAGTTATTGACACACTTGCCCACAGATTGATTATTATTACACAGGTTTTAAAACCCTAAAAGAAACGTGCTTATGAGAGGACACGGTTCAGAACAGTGGGATTTGTACAATCACTTCTGTCTCTTGTTGAAATGCTGTGGAAACGGTTCTAATAATGAAGATGTTTTCTTATTCACTATATTTGGAGTATTGGATTGGAATTCTATATTAAAGAGAGTGATGTGAATCTTACAGAAGTGAATAAGATGGAACCTGAGCTCTGATTTCTTTCTCCATGTGTTTTTTCTTGATATGAAAAAGAAGGGACTGAATAATGTCGCCTCTTTGAATATTACTCCAGCAGTTTGTCCGAGGTGTAAACATGTCTGTGCTCTGGAGCAGGAATGTCCGTGCTTGGTTTCCCTGAATGAATCTGCTGCTCACTTGCTTCTAATTCAGGCTGGACACACTTTCATATTTTTTTGAATTTCCCTCATAAAGCACTGCACTGCTCAACTCCACCAGAGGATAAAAGAGAAGTCACACACTCATAACTTCACGTCAGCTTCTTTATTAGTTTTAAACAGACGCACTGCTTTATTCAGGCTGAAGAGATGGACCTGGGTAGTAGCATTGACTTGTATCATCTATTTAACAGGTATTTTCCACACAAACTTCAACATAACAAGTTCTTAATGTCAGGATCAATACCTCTGTAAAAAATCAATTTCTTCTAAAACCAATTTTAAATTAAACAAAGCCTCTGTAGCACCAAACGGTCATAAGTGGAAACTGCATCTGCACTAACAAACATTTTGTGCTACAGCAAACGCCATCATTAACTGAACTCAACTAAAACTGTATAAATAAATGACTGAAGAAACAAAACAAAAAACTGTTTGACTTGTTGCTGCTTTTATCCAAAAGTTTAATTGATAGAACAGCTAAACAGAATTGATCTCGGAAAACAAGAGTCTGCTCAGTTATAATTAAGCGAATATAGGAACAAATCCCAAACAACAGTTTAATGTGTTAAAAGTTATCAACAGACAATGTTGTGCCATTTTATAAATTGCAGAATATAGAGTTAGCTAAGATTGAATGTAGTTAGTGTCTAAAAACTCAAAATATGCATGTTTTCATTTTGCTCTAACTTTCTTCAGCCACTAGAGGTCTCCCTAATTCCACTCTGCCCTGGCTTCATTATCCTAATGACTGGGCCCTCAGTGCCAATCAGTCTCCCCCTCCATACTGCCCCCCCGCCCCCCGCCTCCTGCCCTCCATCCATTCTTCATTGAGGTTGCCCAGGGTGCCAGGTCAGTTGGAGGTGAGGACATCAGTGGCTGCCTCTCTCCTGGAGCACAGGCTGTACTGTGGTGCTCCTCGCCCTCGGTGCCGAACCCTGCTCGCCTGATTCTCAGTCGTCGCTGAAAAGCACAAAGGAGTGAATCTACAGTACGGTACAGGACGTGATGGTGGTGTGTGTGTGTGTGTGTGGGGGGGGGGGATGATTGTGTGGCTCTATGGCTTTCACCCTCTTAAAAACAGCCAATATTCAAGCGAGGGGGGGAAAAATGAATGTGAATTTGAAACTAATCCACGTTTATCCTCGCTCTGTCTGCTTTGGGAAAACTGAGCCTGAGCCCCCCCCCCACCCCCACCCAACCGCTGGACGGGCTCCCAGGTCGCCGCTCGTTTGCTCCTGCCTGCGAACAAGAGGAAGAATGCCCGTTGAATGCAGATGGATTCATTAGGTCTGAGTAACACCCTTCTCCTCCATCATGCTGACACAAACGCATACACACTGTAACTGCCCGGGCTTTGCAGACTAGAACAGTGAGTTCTGCAGCTCTGGACGCTCTCCATACAAACACACATGCATATATACACACACACACACACACACACACAGACACGCATATACACACATGCATATGCATACACACAGTCGTCTCCAGTGTAAACAACACCATGCGGTTTTCACTAAGGAAGATTAACTCGGATGCTGCTGGATCGTGTTCGGCCATTTTAGCCCAAACACTGAGCCCGTCCACATGTGTTTGGCATTTCACTGGATCTGTCGAATGTAAGCAGAGGACAGAGACTGGCTCTTTGATGAGGTTTATTTCATGTTCAATGGAGGAGCCTACACTGACAGTCGTTCTTTGTGTCAGCAGTCAGAATGCTTTCCTTCAAAAACCTCAGAAGTCAAGCTGAACAATGGAGCCGCTATAAAAGTCGGTAAACAAAAGCGACGTATCGTGGCCCGGGCTCTGCTTCTCGTTCCGTCTGGGCTGGAGCTGGGTTTGTCTTCTGGTCGGATCAGAGTGTGAGGGAGGGCTGACACACGGAGGGATATGTCAGACGGGCCCTCCCACCAGGCGGCTGGGGGGGGGGCTTTGTGTGTACTGCATGTGTTGCAGTGTGACAACCGGTCATGGGCTGCTGATCCACAAAGCCTCTCCCCCCCCCCTGCCATGTTTGCTCTGCTCCTCACATACCAACACACTCACATACATTAACAGGACTCCTGTTCCTCTTACACATCTTGTACACACACACACACACAGACACACACACACACACACACACACACAAGCACAGCGCCTGCCTTGTTGCCCGCCCAGCCGCTCCCCCCCCGGCTGGCTGCACTGCTGTCTCTCTGTAGTGACAGATGAGTGTGTGTGAGGAGTGTGTTCCTCCAGGCTCACTTTCAGGACGCCTGCAAACGACACAAGGAGCCACACACTAATGGGGTTGGAGAGCGGCAGCAAAGAGTGTGTGTCTGTGTGTGAATGCTGCATGTAACACCCCCCCCACTCATTACGCTGCTCTGATGGGTCACCGTGCAGCCTCTCTATGGAAGACCCTTATGGCGACATGTCTTATTATATCAGCTGCTGCAGATGGATGTTATCACCGGGCTGCAGAGTGCGTGCTCTCTCTCCGGTGGAGCGATGAGTCGTGGTTGGTATTCGACGTGCGTCTCATGGCGTGGGTTAATTCTGTTTAACCTGGTGAAGTCTGCTGGATGGTACGGTCAGGACGCCCCCAGGGGACCAGTATGTACCTCTGCTTTATTACCCACCTGAGGAGACCCGCTCTCCCGCACATGCACAGACCACTGTGTTTGCTGTGTGTAATGTACTGGGCAGCCTGTGGGCCAGGCCTCCATCTGCAGGAAAGCGCGAATAGAGCCTTGGCGCCAGTAATTGGACTTTAGAACTGATTGGGGAACTTGATTGACCTCCAGTAATGGATTTGAGTGAATAATTATTTGTAGTTATGGTTGGAAGATGATATCAGGGAGAGAGAGACCAATCCCACCAGTGTGACTCACCCCTGCCGCCAGAGCAGAGCGCTGCCAGCACTCAATTAATGAAATCCAGCTGCTCAGACTCCCCACGTGTAGTGGCTGATCAAACACACACACACAGGGCTCTGGTCAGAAGAAGGGTTATCTTCATCCAACCTTTCCCTTTTGCCCAACTGGCAGCCGGTGGCCCATCACAATAGTGATTATAAAATCTTCTCCACTCCAGGTACAAGACATTAAGGTTGATAATGTCTCCATTATTTTTTTAACTGCCTGTGGCACTGCTCGCCACAGCCCACGGCCGCCATGTTAATGAGACCTCTCAAGATGGCAGGCAGCGCCTCCTCAGGACACAAAATGCAATCACTCTTAATCCGGCACTTTAATTGCTGGCCAAGCTCGCCTAAGTGAATTCAGCTGTTCCATCTCTGCAGGCGAGCGGCTGCACCTCGAGGACGCTCCAGTGCTCCACTCGCTGGGAGAAGCTCGACCACAGAACAAAGGGGAGATGATGCCAGTTGGTGTGTGCTGTGCAAACTGAGGCGTCATTTCTCTGGTTTGAGGTTTTTCTGACAGATGCCGAGGGAAACACGAGCCAGATTCCCTCTCCTCGTCCTCCGCTGCCTTTACGCATAATTCCGAGCTCTCTTCTCTTAATATGCAGAGAGTTCAGCAGCCACCTTCCTCACTTTGCTCTCTTTTATCTTCCTCTCTTTGCTCCTTGATTGACCCACTTGCTCCCACATCATTATCCTCACAGCTCTCCTCAATTTCTCTTTCCTCTCTTCTTCTCCTCACTCTCCTGCTTTCATCCTCCCACCAGTCCTCCTGTCACATGTCCCTGCCCCCCCCCCCCCCTCCCCCCTCCGCCTCCGTGTGACCCCTCATTGCCCTGTTGCCAGTCTCTATTATTTCTGGCTGCCCAGTGGCCTGGTCAAGCTGGTGCTCTGGGGCTCCAGGCAGCCCGAGTTCTGACAGGTAACACTGGGCCACACACTCTCTATGGTAACATGTGGAGGTCAGCTTGTCATACCTGTCCACGGCTCCGCTGTGCACACACACGTGCGCGCGCACACACAAATGCCATGATTTGCAGTGTATGGGTAAGTGCCAGGCGGCCCCCACCATAACCTCGGCTTCAGAAAAAGTGAGTGATGAGGCGCAGTGGAGTAGAACCACACCTTTCTCCATTCTGCTCCTTTGTGAACACAAAACAATGTCTTTTTTTCATGATGTGTTGCCTTCACAGCTTTGGCAACCGGGAGAAATGCTGTAGCTGTTCCTGTTTAGCACCGAGAAGCAGGATTTAAGTGGATAGTGGCTGTTAACTACAGCTAGTCCCCTCTCTCTCCTGGCATGGCCTGCTCCCTGTGTTAATGACCACTCACAGTTGCTGCCCTGAGGGGACTGTGGGACAGAGTCAGCCAACATCAGACCCTCAGCACCTCCAAGACCATCTGCTCACACAAGAGAAAATATGTTCCGCATGTTATTTCTTTTCCGCGTCCATTGTTTTTGGCTCGTGAGAGGAGAGCAAGTTAGTTTCTCTCGTTCATAATTATTTAATGGGATGGGATTGCTTCGGCCCAGGATCCAAGCGCGTTTCCCACATGCATCTCCTGCTCGTGATATCTCTTTCCTATCCAGCCGGCCTCTATCAACTAATGAATAGCCAAGTTCTGTAAGGTTCAGAGGCAGTAATGAGAACAGTGGTCCTCTACCTGACCGAACAAGCTCTACCCACCCTGGACAAGATGGTGGCGCCCCGGCAGTCGATCAGCAGTTTTTGTTACCGTGGCATGTTCCTGGCTCCTCGTCTGTTCCAGGGCGATGCCCCACATTACCGGGCCTGTGAGGGCCAAGGGGCCGGCATGGGTTTGTCACGCCAGGTTGACATTTCGGGGAACCTTGCCAGGACACCACGGCACATTTCGTCCTCCCGGACAAGTGGTGTGGGAGCGAGCGTGTCAACTCGGGCAGATGGGCAGACGTCAGTGCCAACCTCACTGGACCGGACCGGACCGCTGGCCTGGCGACTGTCTGCCGGCCAGCCAGACATAGCACTATCTGGCACGGGGTGGAGGGACAGGTGTCTCCCTCTAGCAGCCGGCTTCAGGAACATGTGTGTCTGTCTCTGTGTGACGCAAATACGTTCTTTGTAACATAAGTATGTAAGAACTGATTGGATAGTGTGGACAAGCATAAAAAGAAGTAATTTAAACAGACGTGCAAATGTAAAACAGACTTGAACTTGAACCAAAGCACTGTCAGTTTATTTTGAAGCAACTTTTTGCCTGTTGTCCACTGAGATCTGGTAATAAACAATTCTTTAGACAGAAAATAATCTTACATGAATATTCGACTGGTGAGACAGAAGGAACCACAACCCAGTTTAACACACATCACAAATAATAATGCATAGTGTATAATAGTGTGTAGATAAATATATATACAATACAACTTTATTAACCCTGGAGGCAAAAGACTAAAACAAGATACAGACAGGCACTGACAAATATCCACAAAACAATACAAGGCTGTTTAGTTCTCATCAGTTAGAATCGAAAAAACTTTACTTAAAAAAATACCCACAACAACCATGGAATTGCAAATACTAGGCAGATGTTTCCTAAATTCCATCTTTTAATCGAGTATTTGATTTGATTCAAGTTTAGGCTGCAGTGAACTGCATTTTTTTAAAAATTATATTGGCAGGAATTCTGCATTTTGAAACATTAAAAATAAAATCTAAAAGTTACATTTCCTTGTACATCGTAAAGCGACACTTCAGTTTGATTACATGAGAGTGTGTGTGTGCTCTGTTTACCTGCGTCGGCTGTAATCATCTGTAAAGCTGATGAACGACTGGGACAATTTAATCTTTCACTTCAGGAGTAACTAGGAAGAAAAACAAGCACAAGAAAACAGGCTGCAGCTTATTAAACATGCTCAGGGATGATTTGTGAGTTTATATATAAACACACGCATGTTTGGATGTGTGCATATATTTCATGCAATTCCATTATCTGCTGCAGCATCCACCTGCGCTGGTGCAGGGATGCAGGGCCGGTGTTTCACTGCTCAGCTCAGCCGGGCCTGCTACCAGGGAGGGCCATTAATCTTCGCTAAATCAAATAAATCAAGTGCACTTTAGAAAAGAGCTGTCAGTGTAATTGTTGCGATAGCCATTCCCCTGCTACTCCAGGGGGAGCGCTATTGAAAATCGTGCCAGGGAATGCACGCTCACCACCGTCCAAAAAGGAAAAAAAACACACAAGGGCTTTGAGGAAGGATGTAGCGGAGGAGGCCGTCCTCTGAATGAGGGATGAGATTGAAGTTTGCGGCCATGTTTTTTTTGCCATTCTGAGTCCATCACAGCGAGACGCTCGGACAAGGCCTCTGCAGCCGAGTGGGCTTCTCCTCTCTGTTTGATCTAATCCGATGTTCAATGTGACCAGAGCAGCCCAGACGCTGTGCTCTGCGGCCGCCGCTGCCGTTTAAGTGATTTTGCCGAAGAGAGAGAGAGAGAGCCACGGTGGAGCTGGAGCCTCAGAACCTAATCTCCAGCTCCACCCTGTGCAGAAAGAGCACAGTTTGGTATTTACATTTAAAAGAATGTGGAGCCCTTTCAAGGAAACCATATTGGTGGCGAGCGGGGATGAGACAGGGGAGATAATGGGGATGGAAAGAGCAGCATGTGAAAAGGCTGCGCTGCCCTCGGCTTCCCTTTCAACCAATGAGGGTTAAATGACTATCTGGGCACCTTGGCAACCATTCCTGTGCTGCTGCTTCCTTCTCTAATTCGACTGTGAACCGGCTGAACAGGGCTGCCTTCATCCGTCAGACATGCCTTTGGTTTTCTGTCAAAAACAACCAGTCTGCTCCCACGGACCCTTGAAGTGTGTGTTTGTGTGTATGAGTTTGTTTGTGTGTGTGTGTCTGTTGATCTCACTGGAGCAATTTGCAGTTCCCCCTGTTTTGGGCAGGGGGCGAGTCATTTTATATTCTTCACTTTTATATTCTTCCTCTGCTACAACTTTATTACAAATATTTCTCTCACGTGTCTGTAAAGGTTCCAGCAGATGGTGCCAAACTGTGTGTGTTTGTGTACACAAGTGGGCGTTGGTGTCTTTAAGTGCTCGTGCCCCCCCCCCCCCTCCCCCCTTCTCGTCACTCACCTTAGCATCCGGCATCGAGAAGGAAAAGGACAAAAGGGTTCCAGATAAAAGACGACACTGTATCTCGACGAGGTCTCGGCAGTGCACAGCGGTTGTTTGTGCAGCTGAAAGGTCAGGCTGGTAGGAGACCTGCATCGTTCCTATTTATAATAAAAGTTAAAAAATATTCAACCACAACCTGTTCTGTCGAGGACACGGCGTACGGAGAGAAACCTCCATCTCAAACCAACCAGGAAGGAGGAGAGGAACCAAAGTAACAGGAAAAGGTTGTGAGAGAAAGAGGAGAAGGACGTGGATGGATGCGATCTCTATTAATTTGTTTGACCCACTCTCTTGACAAATGAGAATGGATGGCGGGATTCCTGACGCCCCTGATTGGAAGATGGATGAGTGTGCAGCTATGGCTTTAATTGATTGAAGA
This sequence comes from Pleuronectes platessa, assembly GCF_947347685.1. NCBI lineage: Eukaryota > Metazoa > Chordata > Actinopteri > Pleuronectiformes > Pleuronectidae > Pleuronectes > Pleuronectes platessa. Next base: position 9,213,179 of record NC_070628.1, on the reverse strand, counting down.
CAGGAATTCAGTTAGGGATAATTGAATCATGGAAATCATTAAAAGCTCAAGTGCACGAGATAATTAAGGGGAGCTAACCAGGCTGTAATCAACCCTCGGCACAAATCATCTTTAGGATACACAGGAAAAGGAGCTTATTATCCTGCAGGACTTAAGGTGTCGGGACAGTCGCTGTGGAACTTCTCTCACATTTGGTGAAGCTCCTTTTCCTTTTTTTTTTGTGGGTGATTCACATGTTTATTAATAAATGGCGGCTCCGTTTGAATAATTCTGTTTAATAATTGGTTTCCAGGTCAGTTTTCCCTGCCGCGGATCCACAGGGTCGGCTGGGGGTCACTGTTCTACTCCATTACTCCGTCCACGGGAATGAGGAGGCTGATTAGTTTGGGCTTGACCTTGGAGGAAAATCTCCTCACTTCAAACCTCTGCAGATCCCGACTCACAGAAATCCTTGTTGTGTGTTGTCACGTCAGACTGAGCGCCAGAGATTTCACGCGTGAGATGCTCGGCGATGTCTTCAGGTTCAGAGTCACAGGCGACCGACTGCTACAGTCTTACTTGCTGGCTTGTGTCCGATCTATTTCAAAGACACCATCGTCCTTAAGTCGAGCCGCTCTTCCTCTGAACCGCTACCCTCCCCCTCCTCCTCCTCCTCCTCCTATCCTCCATAATGTGTTTGTCATCCAGTTTGAAGTGGCCAGGCTCTGGCTTTATATTTGCGGGTGCAGCCAGCAGGGGGGTATGATCTGTCCCCCCCCTGCTGGTTCAGACGGCCCTAAGTCTGCATATGCCGGGCCCAGAGACTTGTGGGTAATCCCCCCCCCAACCACCTCCCTTCCCCCCAAAAAACACCCCCCACGGTGCTTCCTGAATCAGATTGCTGCTGACCCCCGCCGAGTGACGTCTCACCCTAGAGAACGGGGAATCGGCGCAGCGGGGGGGCGGGCAGGCAGTGATGCTATGCCCCCCGGGCCGGGCACCAAACATGCATGTAAATACATGTCCCGCCATGCGTGTCCAGCCCAACTCGGAGTGGCGAGTGACACGCCACACGGGCCCGTGGAACTGCTGTTCCCAGAGGCGCACCTCAGCTCTGACATCTTTGTTTCTGCCTCGTGCTTTGCCTCTCCTGACTTCTACAGCTTTTTGGGAACTGAATAAACATTAAATCTCATAGTTACTGATCCATTTCTGTGCCTTTTTGAGTTTTTTTCCGAAGATGAAAAGATTTAGAAATCAGCGAGCAGCCTCAGCGGAGTCTAATTCTCCATTTTAGCCCGTGCCAAATCGATTCCAGAGGTGATTTTCTTCCTTCATTTTCTCCTTCCTGTGAACCACTGGTCCTGCTCCACAGCCCGAACCCAACGGCTGTCCATGGCAGGACTCTGTGTGTTTGTATTCTCTGTTGGAGCAAATAAATAGGAGATCTGTCTCCACTTAACAGAGGCTGGGCTCCCTCACAGGCTAAAAACCTCGAAGGTGCAGGGGCGGAGGGGCGGAGGGGCGGCGAGGAGGAGCAGGAGGAGCAGGAGGAGCAGGAGGAGCAGGAGGAGGAGGAGCGAGGGTGAGACTCTGTGTGATGGAGAGATGAACATGGAGCTGGACAGGGAAGAGATCCAGAGCGAGGTGGATGTGGTGAGCAGCACAGAGAGAAGGAGAGAGAGAGGGAGAGAGGGAGGAGAGAGGAGAGAGGGAGGCCAGGCAGCTGGGAGCTCCCACAGACACGCACTTCTGTCTAAGCAGCTTTCCTCTCAGGGCAGGGTCACGGCGGGTCACGGCGGGATTACACTTTTGGCAAACAAGAGGGAGCTCCTCTCTCACAAAGCCGTGCACGACTCCCCCATGACTCTCAGCAGCTGTAATAAAGCCAAGGCAGCCTGAACCTACAAACAAAAAGCTAACACGCTATCGATCGACAGCGGCCAACTTTGGTGAGGTGGTGTCGAGAGGTCGACATTGTGCAGACAGCTCGGGCCTGGGTGAAGGGCTATTATTGGGATGAGGGAAAACTCCGGCGTTTGGTCTCATCACAGAAATTCCTCACTCAGTCGACGATATCACCAAACCACCGAGCTGGTGTTGTTCTGCTCGGCTAACGAAGAAAAACTGCCCCCGTGTACAGTGTGATATTCCAATCACAAAATCCAAATGAGCTTTTTTTCTATCCTTCCAATCAATAGCCGTCCCCTGCAGTGCCTGCATGTCTCCTCACTTCCTAATCAACACTTCCACTCGCAGGGAGGTCAGCTGAGCCGGCGCGCTGGGCCCCGAGCGCTGCTTTGAACTTAATTAAGCAGCTTTAAACACAGCCGAAAAGATTCATTAATACACAGGCGAGATGAGCAGCGAGATGAAAACACACACGGCCCCTCAACAGGAGCGATCGGGCTCCGGATGGCTGTTGAACCGGCCCGGGTCAACGTGGAGGTCCTGCAGGTTCTGCCAAATCCTTTACATTTGATAAGGCTCCTTTGAAACTGGCTATTTATTTGTTTTCCTGCTGTAACCCACACAAACCCTGCAAATGAGATGTAAACCGAAAAAAAAATAAAAATGAGGAGTGAAATAGAGAGAGGTAAAGATGGAGGCGCTGATGCTGCTGGAAGGCTGCGGCGAGCCACCAGGGTGCTGTGAGGCAGGGCCTGTTAAAGGAGAGCTCCAGACCAAGGTGTTCTATAGCTCGGGGGCTAACGGTGATAAATGAGTCCCTTAATGTCAGCAAACACTTTATCTCTGCTTCATCTGTTTTCATTAGGCAGAGCCAACCTTTGGCTGGGCGAGAACGTGCTGTAACTTTCATTACGACGACCCAGAGAGGAGAGCGAGAGAGAGACCTCCCATCGGTCTAATAAAAACACCAGCTAGACGCCATGACAGATCCTGTTCCTTATTATTATGATGGCTCGCCAGCGCTATGGATTAGACGATGCCGTGTCCCTCAAAGCTGATCAGTGCTTCTGTTTAACTCGTGTCACCGTCTCCCTGCTGAACCACGTCTGCTCTCAAACTCATTTTCTCTGCTGTTATTTTTATGTCTTCTCTCGTTATCGACTAGTTTTTGACTTTTCGTTCCCTTTGTGTTTTTTTTACGAGATGTTTATGGAGGAGTTTAGGTTTGTTTTATTGTTGTCTTCTCTTTCATGTCCTTTTTCAGCAGATGGAGTTTTCACTGATTTGAAGAGGTTTACATTTTCCCTTTCTTCTGAGCCCTTTATTGACTCTTCAGTGTGTTTTATCACAATAAAACTGTGGTTCACTATGTGTTACACAAAAAACCTTCCTGTCTGAAACAAAATTAAGCTAAATATATTATCCAATAATGAACCTTTAGTAGATTGTTTTATCCAACTACTATTCGCCAATAATTAAGTTGGTGCTGCCGAATGAATTTCTCTCTTAATATCATATTAGGAAACTCTGCTTAAGAATGAATTGTGATATCTGGGCTGTTTCTCTCTGTTAGAGCTACAACTGATTTTCTTCCCAACACTGAATTAAATCTGAAATGTCAAAAGTCTTGTCCAGACAGTCCAAAGGACATTAAACTGATATAAAATAAAAGAGCTCTGTCCTGTGTAGCAGCAGAAAAGAAACATGTTCATACTTGACTGGCTGGAATTTTGTGGCGTTCTCTAATTTTCTAATATTTAATCAACAAATTGGTTGATTTATTGGGTTATTTTTGTATGAGGCATTGAGCATCTTACAATAATGAAACTTACATATTTAACACAGTGAAGCTGTGACACCGTTTGAACCAAAATAACAAAGAGAAAGGAGACAACAGGCGTGATATCTGATGTAAGCTTTACTTTCAAATCCTGTTACATTTAGATCTGGCAAGTTGAACATAAAATAATGCCAAACATAAAAAAACAAACAAATACAAAACCAAAAAAAAAGAAAAAAAAGTACAAATGATCTATTTACCAGTTATCGTCACAACCCTGTACAGCCTTAACAATGGAGTAATAAAAAAAAGCTTTATACAGCACATACACATCTTTACCGAGTGCCAAAAGAAAAGAGAGTTGAGCCTTTTCTAATCGTAAAACAGAGCCGAACGTAAAGCTAACTGATTGTAGGACAGTGCAGGCTGATGCTAACTAAATGCAACCGAGGGAGTTAGTTTTAAACACAGTTAAGTGCTGAAGAACAAGAGCGAGGGCAATGTCATGCATACTCTGAAGTGCCGAAAAGGTAGTCAAGCTTCAAAAACAAAAACAAAAAGTCTCTGTGCTGCACACGATCGGGCAAAATAAACAGAATAAGTGCTTAAAAGAATACTGTTATTTTTTAATATTTAAACGGATAAGAGCCGTGTTGCCTTTTGAAACATTACACTCGAACCCGGGGGACATAAAGAAGTGCAGCCATTCATGATTATATTAAAAGGCAGACATTTTTAAAAAGGTGTCAAGAGCGGACACATTCTCGTTTTTTCTCTTCAGCTTCTTTCTTCTCGTGGACCCTGACAATTAGTTTGACTTATTCTCAGAAGTCTCAGGTGGTTTCCTTCCACCAAGTGGCACTAGAGTATAAAAGATAACATAGATAGTACAAGGAGAGAGAGTGTGTGTGTGTGTGTGTGTTGGAGGGATGCTCCTTTCACTCAAGAGACAGCATGCCAGGCATTGACCGAGCAGAAAGGGACAATCAAACAGTGTAAAGAGGGAGACAATCGAAGACATCGCTCCGGAGCAGGACGTGACGGATTCAATCCTAACATCACATCCTGCCGCGACTTACATTTTGGTCTTGACAAGTCATGTTTTCTGTCCAATCAACATTTTTCTGACAAGATTTAAGTAGAAAAATAAAAATAAAAGCAACAATGAGTCATTGTAACAAAACACATGAGCAAAATAGACCAAAATAAAGAGAGGAAATGACAAAGAAAAGAAACAATCCCTTTACAATAAGGGATTTTGGCTTGAAGACAACTTGGAACACAAGCACGATTGATGACGGGTAAAGCTTTTCAAAAAAATAAAACGCTTGTACTACGCTGCCCCACCTCACAAAACACACTCTTCTTGTTGAGCATCAAATGGATAAATACATATTCTCATAATCAAAAAGTGCAGCACTGTGCAAAATTGGCGATCACAATTTAGCCTGGGACTTGAGTTCCCAGGGAGAGCTTAACCTCCACTGTCTAATTCATGCAATTTGTATTAATTTACTTCCTCCGGTTTTCACGGAGGCTATGGGGCCCCCCCCCCCCTCCTCAGGGTCAGCTGAGAAAAAGATAAAAACAGCTTAGCAAACGACAACTTTCCCCTGAAACTCAGAATATAGAATAAAATGTATCCTTAAATCAAGATAAATTGGACTTTGTTGATGGAAGCGACTTTGTAAAATGCTCCATTCCTTATTCTCCGAAGTAAGAAGTCATTTACAGATTAAAATGTTTTTTCCTCGGCTGACTTTAAGGGAGGGGGGGCTCTGTACGGAGGCAGAGAGATGTCTACATGTGAAACTAAGGGAGGTTTTGATTGAGTCATTTCCAGCGATGACTGTCTACTTCACATTATGGTGACGTGGTGGATCTAAGTTTGCACTTAATAAAAGAAGAAAAAAAAGGGAAATAAAAGATTTAAGTGCTTTTGGCTTGAAGTGTAGCTACAGTAAGTGCAATAAAAACTCAAAAGGTCGACAGGAGGGAGGGTATCGAGCAGTACCGAGTCAGCCAGACTAACGGAAGCCGTCTAATGCGGCACGTGTGAACGGCTTCGCTTCAGCGTCGCACCTACAGGAGCTTCTTCTTCTCTCTCATCCCGATAGGTGCGCTATGGATGTTAGTAGAAAACGTTTTATTATGATGTAAAAGGCTCAGTAAAAAAATGTAAAAATGACAAAAACCAAAGAAAAGGACACAGAAGGCCACCAAACACACGACTTCCCCGCCTTGACCTGCACAGAGGACGTCCCTGCTCACACTTCGGCGTCGCTTCTTTTTCCATGTACATAAACCAAAATACATTCATTCAAGTCATTTTGGAACAGATTTTTTTTCTATTTTTTTGTACACAAAAAATTACAAAAAGCTCAAAAAAGCACCATTGAATCGGCCTGTGGTGACCGTGGCTGTGGGCAGCTCGCTGACCCACACCGGTCACCACCACAAAACAGTTATCTCATATATCTCTTCTAAGTACAGGTGCGTGAGACGCAGTTCTGCATAAGAACCTGCGCTGATATCCACTCGGTCTCAGAAGAACATTATGGCGTATTTGTTGTCTGAGGGATTTAACATTTATAATAAGTCTAATTGTTAGAAATAAAAATGTTTCTTTGCGCTGTTGGGTCTTTTTGAATATATTCAATTTACAGATTTGAATACTTACATAATCACAGCTTATTTTCTGTTCTATTAGCTTAGACCAAAAAAAAAAATTAAATGAGCTTGTAACCCTTGAAAATAAGAAATGTTCTGAGACAGAAGTGATATCAGGCAGCAGCTATGCATAATATGGTTTCACCATTATACAAAAGACCAACAGAAATCAAATAGATGGGAGGGGCTACAAAACTTTGTACAAGATTGATAAATAAGGTAAGTGCGTGGTTTGAGGCGTTGCTTTGGAAACGTGCCTTTTCCAATGAAAAGCATGCCGTTTCATTGGTTCGGTCACACCGCTAACACTTCAGGATATCTCGACTTTAGCTTCCTAATGACGTCAAAGCTAGTTGGAACACAGAAACAGGCATGCTATTTCGATGCATATTAGCAATAGACAAAAATGCACTAAAATGTAGCATTTGCAAGTTTTGTTTCTTCTTTTTCGACTTTTTATCTCATCAAACGACTAAAGAAAAAAAGATCTATAAAACTGAGATATGTTAGTTTCCTTAGATAATGCAACTGGGTCCAGGTCATTCAGACTTTTCAAAACAGAAAACAAAAAGGTAATAGAGAGTAGTAGCTGAAGTAGTAATAATTCAATTGATAGAACTGATAAGAAAAGCAGCTTTTTGATATAAATGCATTTTTAGCATGTACAGCCTTATTCTCTTATAAATGTTTTTTTTTCCTCTTTTCTTTAATAAGTTTGTCTGGTCCAGCTTATTCTGCTGGTCTGATTGGAAAAGATGTTGCTCCCGATGCAGTGGTCTAGTGTCATTCACGCCACCGTCCGAGAAGTGAGGGAACGAGCGAGGAGAGGAGAGGAGGAGGTGGGCGAGGTCAAACAGTCTTGGCCCTCTCCATCAGTCCCAGGTAGGCCAGGAAGGAGTGTTTGTGGGAGGTGGGTGAGGGGGGAGAGCGGGAGGGGGAGGCCGAGTTGGAGGAGAAGAGGAGAGGAGTTGTGGCGGGCCGCCATCTGGAGTGGAGGTGCGAGTGGAATGTGAAGCGGCTGTTGTGGGTGAACAGGGTGGTGAGGGGGATCAGGTGCGCCCGGTCGCAGTTCCTGTACTGCTCGAACATGTGGCGGGAGGAGGGGAGGAAGAGGGAGGGGCTGATGCTGCTCGAGCTGCCGGGGTTCCTTGTGGTGTTGACCAAGCGGTGCAGAGGACCTTTGGCGTCCAGGTGTTTGGATTTGCCCAGTGTGAATGACAGGGCAACGGACTGGAGCGCCTGGGATGCTGTCAGACTCATGAGGGGGCTGTTACTCCCACTCCCTCCGCTGCTTCCTCCTCCTCCTCCGCCGAACAGGAACTTCTCGTGACTCTTCTGCAACGACGAGCCCCCCGGCGATGTTCCCTCGAAAGGCAGCTCCTCCTCTCCTGCCTCCTCGTCTTCTTCCTCCTCTCCTCCTAAGCCTTCGTCCAGTCCCCCCGCTCCTCCACTCTGGTGTTTCTTGAGGTGGCGGCTGAAGACAAAAGGGTGAGTCGTGGTGAAAGGGCACTCTTGGCAGCCGAAAGTCTGGCGCGGCGCGTGCTTCAGCTTCTTGTGCAGGTTGAGGTTGTCCTTGCGCTTGCAGCTGTAGGAGCAGCGGTCACAGTGGAAGGGCCGCTCGCCCGTGTGCACACGCACATGCTCGATCAGCTTATTGGCCGTCTTGGACAAGTAGCCACACTGCTCACACTTGTAGTGGTTGCCCAGGCGGTGCCCGCGCATGTGGGCCTCCAATGAAGCCTGGTCGGGCCACAGTCCCTGGCAGATGCGGCAGCGGTACTCCATCTTGCAGTGCGTCTTAAGGTGGCACTCCATGGCCGCTGGACGATTGGTGGAGTAGATGCAGAAAGGGCACCTGGGTAATGCAACAAAAGGGAAGCGGGGCAGGGGGGGGGGACACAACACACACAGAAGCAGAAGACAGTTGTTGGCATAGTGTACGTTTCACAACCACCTAACACGACTTGAAATTGAATAACACAAAATGGTGAAAAGGAGGAGGACAGATAAAGGAAAAGTGTGTATAATGTAGAGTTCTGTGTGCTCATGGTGGTATGTGTGGCAGTTTAATGATGGCAGAATTGAGGTGATCAGCTGTGTGTGTATATGTGTGTGTGTGGGCGGGAGAGGAGGAGGGTTGACAGGCTGGAGAAAGGATCGGAGCAGAAGGACATGAAGGGAAATGAAGGAATGGAGTGGCACTTACATTTAAATAGCACCTTTCATCTGCTCTGGGCCCCAAAGCGCTTCACAAACCCTGCAGAACAGAATCACCTCAGAAAAACCTCGAAAAATGGTCAAGGCCCTCTCTCCCTCTCTACACACTCCTACATATATAAAAACACTTCACATTGCTCAAGTGTATACACGCCAGACTGGGACAAAACATCTTGTTCTGGACTTGAGGTCAGGAAATTTGAGTCAATTTCCTGTTAACGTCCATTAACTTTTACACTTTGGCTAAACCTGCCTGTTGTTTTCAGTAAATATACATGTGGCATTAAAAGACTGTAAAACCAGCCCTATGCAGGATTAAACAATACAGCAGAGACATTGTGTTAAGGCAGATTCCAGATAAAGTTAAATACAAAGAATATCAAAAGGACTCTCTCTCTTTCTCCTCTGTAGAATGAAAATAGCCACAACCTGTTTATCTCCCTTTTTAAAATGCTGCCTTAAAGAAATCAATCTGGCTTCAAAAACATTCACAGCAGACAAAAGAGACATTTAAAACTGTTACAAACCCTCCTTTACATTTATTTATTCACTCACACACTACAGCTAGAAGCGAGTCCTCAAATGAATGACTAAAAGAAGCTGTGTGAATATCTTTGGGGTACGACTGGGCTTCTTGTGTGTTTGCGTCTCTGCTATCTTCAGCATTTGTGTATTTAATAGAAGTGTAACTTTGCTGCATTCCTGGTTAACGCTCAGTGAAATGCTACCGTTTCCACACATGTTGCAAACATCCTAACTCCACCGATGACCGCACAGAAAAAAGATGTGGAACACAGATCTTTGTTTATGACGAGATGAGGCGGTAATCATAATGACATTCGATGGGTCTGCAGATGTACAGATTGGAGTTATGAGAACTCAAACCAAAAAAAGGAAATGGTTGGTGTAACCTGAAATGAATCTTTACAAAATGCTCTACATGTGCGATTTCTTTCTTTAACCTTTTAGGGAAAATGTGTTCATGTATTTTTTTTAATCCAAAACCCCACCCTGAATGTGTGAGAATACATTATTGTTATTGGACTAAGAACATGATCGGTGTGTGTTGTGGGTGTTGAGGTCAACAGATGGGCTTTACGTTCGCTTGACAGGCCTGAAATGGGACATAAACATGTCACAGTACAACAAAGGCTCCTGGGGGACTGGAGAATGGAGAGGGAAGCATGGGAGGGGACAAGAGCTAAAAAAAACAGTCAGTATTGGAAAAATAAGACTGCATTAGGTTATAGAATAATATACCGTGGTTTATATGCAGGTCGATGTATGTCTGTTGTTTATCACTTTTCTTAAAATGGATTGATGGAGCTTCCAGCGGAAAAGCTCATGGCTCTTAATAAAGAAAAAAAATCCTCATGTATCATCTACTTCTTCAATGTGTGCAATTTCATTCAGTTGTGTGTATTAATCTTTTCTTTCTTTACTAGTTGTTACTATTTCTTAACTTTCGATTAGGAAACCACAGCATTCAAACTGACATTCGTGCTGGAAACAATGTAATTTATATAGTTCTGCTTTTCATTTGTCTTGTGTTTGGTCTGAAGAGTGAATCATCAACCACCAATAAGTCGCTGAGATAACGTGAGAGCTATGAGAACTGTCTTAATTTAAGGAACCTGCGAAGATAAAGTGTTTCTGTTATCGTTTTGTCTGCGTTTGATGAAAATCTATCTGAATTTAAATGTGGTTTCATAAAGGGACTATTGGTTCCTCTCCAAGTGCCATTCTGGTTCTATATGGAGAGGCCTTTTTCTAGTCCATTTGGATAATGTATTGAAAAGCTTCTCCCTTTGAGTCTTTTTCAAAAGATGGATTCTGTGCATTTGATGTCTGAGGCTTGATAGCCTGCATTAGTTTTGGAGCGACTTGTGTCTGAGTCCAGTCTATGATGTTACAAATGTAAATCATCTGACATTTGAGTTTAGAGACTGTCTGCAGTCGCTTCCAAATTATTGTTTTCTTCATGTGCCAACACATTTTACATAATACACAGTAGAATATACAGAGGATCTGTATTCGGGGGAAAAAATGACTTTCTGAAATGCAGGTTCCATCAGATATTTTTTCTTTGGCATGGTTGTTAGCTGTGGGCAGTGGAACAACAGACCCTGAGGGGAAGCCAATTTCCATCTCCTTTCCACTCTCCCTTATGTTCAGAGCCGCCACTGCAGGCCCACAGACTACTGTCTAATAAGTTACACTTGCCAAGAGACAAGAGAGAGACAAGAGCACGACTACAGCTTGTATCACTTCTTTTAGCTGGCTGCAGATAATGAACATTAAAGGGAGGTTAACTGATTCAGGAAGCAATGAGAATAATCTTCAAATAGACCATGTTTCTGTGTTTCTACCTTATTAAGGAGCTTAGTTTACCAGCACCAAAAAATAAAGCTCTTGTTAAAAAGAACAATGATAAAATCAGCTGGTTATTTTTTATAAATCCTGTAAGTTATTTTATATTTAAATGGTGCATTTAGGAGAATGCCTGAAACTCCTACATATAACTTTTCTCTTATCGAAATGAAGCCAAATTGAAATATTCTGGGATAGCATACTTCTATCGTGAACGTGCACTTGCTGTCGATTGCTGTGTTTTTGAGTGCGGTGAGTTGAGCGGGTGAAGGGTGAGGGAGGGGGGAGGGATGGGCGGAGTTAGGAACCTCTGTCTGTACTTGCTTTCCTTACTTGAGCCCTCCGGAGGGGACGGTGTGGCACTTCTTGTGCTCCAGCAGCTGCTCGGGCGTCTTGAGGAACTTGTGGCAGACGTCGCACTCGAACATCCGCGTGATGAGGTGGATCTGGAGGTGCCGCTCGTACATGCCGCGCGTCTTGCACACAAAGTTGCAGAAGACGCACTCAAAGCCTGGAGAGAGCAGCAGGAGGATAAGAGGGTGAGTTAAGACAGAGTCAGTTTTTTTTTAGGGTTTGTTATTTTCTTAAGCAGAGTCTGTTTAAACTTAAGACTCTGCAAGACTGATTGTTATTATACATTCGTAGTCTTCCCGGCCGACTCTGGATAACCCCTGAGACCATTTTATCAAGCCGCTTTCAGACATGCGCTGAACTCTGGATAATCTCCTGAAATGTTCTGGGGTGCCAGTATGTGCGTGTGAGTTGCTCCGGAGTTATCCAGAGTTTATTCTGCCAGGCCCTTGATAAAAACTTTGGAGTGGGCACGTTGATCGACAGATGCAAAACTGTATATGTCAGAATGAAAAACAGGTGTCAGACGTGATAAAACCCATCCTGCTCCAGTACATTAGTCTTCCTGAGTAAAAATTGGTGGTGTGCCTCTCTAATGGAACAAGAAACATTATTCAAAACACGCAATTATGATAATGAACTCAACATGTAACGTTCATTTACAATGTTCTGCAGCTCTTCTTGATGAATTGGTATATTTTGTAATGAGTGAAGATGTTTGTTTTCGCCTGACCCCCCATCTTTGTATTATTACCCAGTATGGCTAAGTTTTGTGGAGCTTTAAAATTATAAAGTGAAAAATGGTTTCTTGCCTTTGTCAGACTTGTCCTCAGTTCCTGATCCCGAGTGGCTTCCGGAGCTGGACTGGCTGCCGGTGGAGGAGGGCGGGGCCAGCAGGCTCTTGAGTTCTTCGTTACCGTGGGCGAGGTCTCCACCTTCCGAACTGTTGAGTGAATCGCTGAGGGCCGAGAGGGACGAGGAAGTGCTCTTGGTCTCACTGAGGGGACTTCTTGAATTTAAACCTGGAGACAAAAGGACAGAAAGGTAGAAATCTTTTTTTATTATAATGGAATTGCAATGTTATGGGAAAACTGAATCAGTTCCACAGCTTTAGGATAACCCAGGAGAAAGATATTTTAAAAACACCTGCAGAAATCTCTTTCAAGAGCCTCATCGTTATGTGCACCACACATTGACATTCACACAAACAGAACAGAAGCAGGCAGCCTCGACAGTCATGTGCTCTGTCTGAGGCCCTGCTGCCAGTCCAATCAACATGCAGTGTGCTTTTATTGATCCCCTTCTCTAAGTCTGCAATTCACTGGGAAGAGAGGGAATTAGAAGGGGAGGGGGGCGAGCAAGAGGGGTGAGAAGTGCGGGTCATGGCCGAAGGAGCTAAGATGGCGGGAGCATCTCGGGGCACAGCTCGACAAAGGGCATTCACTCAGGAGGGAGTGAAAGGAGGGAGAAAAGGCTACATGGATCCTGAAATGGTTGACCTATCTTTTTAATACACACACACAAACACGGCTGAGTCTAAAAAATAGAGGATTGCATGCACGCTATGCTCATGATTTTGGATGCAAGGGATTGTTCAGAGGGAGAAGACATGATTAACTGGCTTCAATCAAATCTAAATATACCAGGGTCATTCGCAGCACAGTCTTAGCCGCAGCCTGAATACAGTATTCAACCAGCTTGAGGAAGCTTTTATCTCCACTGCTGCAGTATTTAGCATCTACTTGCCTTTTCTTACTTTATCTAAAAGGTTAATGCCACAGAATGTAAGCAAAAGCAGGAAGAAAAAAAAGACACTGGACCAGTGGGCCTCGACCTTGAAATATACCTTAACTAAAAAGACAGCACGGCAGCATTCACGATATAGGAACGAAAATGAAGAAGCAGAAGTCTCGTCTTCCCGAGAATCCAGGAGCAGATATTAAGGAATACTGTCACATAATCCACCATCTTCTCCCCCCACTGAGAAGGGCACCCAACCAACCCTCACTCCCTGTGCAGACTCCGCACTTCACAGGGGGTCCGCTTGAACCGCAACACCTGCTGAGCTCTGCCATCTCTCGCCTGGGCGTGTCCACGCATTTGACCAGATAACCAGGCTTTTACAGTCTGTCAGGGTTACCTCTAAATGGTGCTGTGTCCACCTGACCCTCCTCAGGTCAGACTCTTTAACAAACTGGGCTGGGCTTTAACAAATCAAAATCCTCACATGCAGAAAATAAAATGCATGTTTGCAAAACAAATTAAGGTGACTATGAGAGACGCTCTAGTGTGTTTGCTGGTGGTGTCCATCTTGTGTGAGACTGATATAAATGCCAAGCCTGGCTGAGAGACTTAAAAGATGGCCACAGTGGCATCGTAAACCCAGATTGTCTCCAAAGGACCCAAGGCCTATTGATTTTTCTCCCCCTCAGGCACGATAAGGGCCAACCTTCTCAGATAAACAAGGCCACTGTGGCCTCTGAAAGACCCCTCAGCTGTCTGCACTGGACAATCCCACCCACCCACACATCCACCAACATGTGCACACATACAGTGAGGAACAGCAAAAGAACAAAACGTCAGCAATAAACCAGACAAAGCTGTTTAGACAAAAACACTCATATCGACCAACAGAGGTTCAGACCGGCAGCTTTAAAAGTCCAGAGAAGGTCGAGTGGAGGAGGAGGCTTGTTTGTGAAACCCAATTCTGCTGTGCGTCTTTCCCTGTGTCCTCTGAACTGATACTGAACTGTGTGTTTATCAAGAGTAAATTACTCTTACATGGTTATGTCTCCACTTCACAGCGTCCTTGCTGATATACTTTCATATCAAGTATTTGAACAGTGAACTTATATTATTATAAATTAATCTCCAAATCCTTTAGTTTCCCCTCAAAGGTCTTTGTGCCCCACATTTTGCCTCCAAAGGCCTGAGTCTGTAAAATCATCATAAAAAACGCAGTGTAACTTCAAACCCTTGAAGCTGAAATCCAGCTTTTTAACCTCCATCATTGTTTAAATTTACACAACGATTGAGTGCAGGGCTAAAACAATAGAAAAATGTGTCACTGTCCTAATAATGCAGTGTATTTCTATTCTGAGCAGCGAACAAGGGCCACAATGTGCGAGCTACCACCTACTCAATCATGTGAGAGTCATTTAACTCACAGGAAATCATTTTTCTGGGGTTTGAATGTATTTGAGAAACCTGCAACATTACACTACAGATAAAATGAGAAGTGGATTTACTGATTTTAATATTTAAGGTTATTATAAATCCTACCATGCTTTAGTGTCAGCTCCTCAGTAGTGCAGAGGATGATACTTTCTTTGTGATATGTAATAAGGAAAAATTTCACCTCGGGGTTGAAGAAATAGCAACTGGCATTTTCCGGGCAATTTACAGACAAAGCAGCTCATTGATTCACTGAAAAAATATGATGAAAAATAACTGGATCTTCTTTTCACTGACAGGATTGATTGACTATTGATGCTGTCACTCGGAACCAGTGGGCTGCCAATCATTATTGAAGAATGTGTACCTGCATGTCCAGTACTAATGTGGCTCTTCATGTCATTCTCTTCCATGCAGACGTAGTCACAGACGCTGCAGCAGAGTGAGAACATCCACTGCTCCTTGTCCACATGGAGCGACATGTGGCTGACAAACTGGGCGTTCAGCTCCGTCTGGAAACCACACACATGGCAGCTGGACAGAAAACAGAGAGGAAAAAGGAAGGAGGATGGTGAGAATGAGAAGGGGGCCAGTCAGCTTTAGTGTGACATTATGTTTGCATTAATTATAAAATGGTTCAGAGCTGATTCGCATCTTTTAAACTGATAAAGTAAAATGAAATATTACAGTTTTCCTGTGGAGATATTTTGGGGAAATACATTTGCAATATTGTCAAGATGTAGATTAGAGGCCTGGTAGTACTCTCTCCATAGAATAGTATATAGAGTGTATGGTATATGACGCTACGGCCAAGAAGCTGTCAAAGTCAAAGAGACTGTTTGCCTGGGTGTGGTCAAAATTTAAAATTAAATCAACAAAAACATCTTAAAGTCACTAAGGAGACATCACTGTGAAGTTTACAATAGAGATGGGTGACATGGCCAAAGACTATCAAAATCAAAAAATGAATTATCATAGTAAATGTCAATTTTGTTATTTATTTTAGCTCCCGAGTGACGCATTTTACAAATATGAGGTAGATCATTAAAACCAATTAGGAGTTTCATATCACCCAGACTTAGTTTCAATGCAATCATTTGTCACAAGAGATAATGTTTAATCGATGAGATTTATAGCTGCATTTACAGGCAGGTATTTTCCCCACTTTTTCAACTTTACAACTGAGCACTGTTAAATGTTTCTCTAACTTTTAATAGTTATGCTAAATAAGCCAACTGTCTCCTGACTGTAGATTCAAATTGAACAAACAGATAATGAGTGGGATATTGAATCAGCTCTGGGACAATAAGCAGATTTCCCAGAATGTCTTTTATGTCTAAATAACTGGCTCACAACAATTGAAAATAGACAAATAAAACAGAGCAGTTGTGGAAAAATTAAATGAAGAAATATATCAGGTCTTAATTGGACATCGAACAGCAGATACAGATTGATCCAAAATGGTGTGATCAAGCTCCATTCTCATCTCCAGTCGCGGTTTGAGACGGGGCAGAGGTCAGAGTGGTGTTTTGCTCTGTTCTTACTACCTGTAGTAGTAGGGGCAGTTCTTGCGCTCAGCAGAGTCGGCTGTGACGGCGCTGACGATCTGCTCAGCGTCCGTGTTGACCAGCTTGACAGAGTGGATGGTCA
Organism: Pleuronectes platessa; assembly: GCF_947347685.1. Lineage (NCBI taxonomy): Eukaryota > Metazoa > Chordata > Actinopteri > Pleuronectiformes > Pleuronectidae > Pleuronectes > Pleuronectes platessa. The sequence goes on along the minus strand of NC_070628.1, from coordinate 9,197,077 downwards.
GGTGCTGATTGAGGTTAGCCCTGCACTTGGCGGCGTAAGGACACAGGTGACACTTGTACTTCCTCTCTTCTGCAACACAACACACACAGACACAGGACCCTGGGTTAGTGAAAACATTACCTGAGATGATATTTCATTAAGTTGCCCTCAGCCACCAAGCCTTTAAAGCAAGCTTAAACCTAATTACTTAATGCCTAACCCTGCCTCACCTTCCCCTGACCCCAGCTGTAACTCTGATCCCGGGAAGAGGAAGACAAAATCAACTTTTCAGAGTCACAAGATGGTAATAACTCGAGACGTGTTTGAACATAATTTCACCTGATTTCGGACCAATATCCGACAAATACATTTTGAAATCTCTGTCTGACTTTCTGTCTTTCTGTCTATCCTTCGATTTTCTCAACAAGCGATTATCCAATCGACTTCAAACATGGTGGCTCTATTTCTAATGATCCCTGGAGATGCAGAGACCAACCAGAACCCTAATCCCTCATTCAGGGACGTCACATGATCACATTGATGATGGGGTAGCATCACAAAATGCTGCTTTGTGCCATTTGTTGAACACCACAAACCAAAAGGTACATTTTGAATGGTTTAATGGTGACTAGTCCAACTATAAATATAGAAATCTCTCTCTGTGTATCCTTCGATTTTCTCAAACAGTTGGTTGACTGAGAAGTGGCGGCTGTGTAAAGATGACACGCACCAACAGGCACATTTTGAGCAGCTTAAAATGCAAATAGAACTAAGCTAAAAAAAAAAATTAAATGCACAAACACAATCTTCCATTTTATCCCAAAACAAATCAACATAATAACACATCTTCTTAATTCCCCATCAAACACACACACACATATACACACACACACACACACCATTTGCCCCAAGGACATGGAGCCAGGCAACCTTTATGTCGCCGGGGAAACCAAAAAGACCATCACACTGACATATGCCCCTGCTTCTGCTCTCTGTGGTGTGGCCAAGCTGTTCACAGCCAACACGCTCAGATGGTGTGTGTGTGTGTATCGTGTGGTGTGTGCACGCAAAATGTGAGAGCATGTCCAATTGTGTGGGGGCATTTTGAACACGAGTCTCCATTTGTGCACTTAGTGATTTGGTCTGCTTCTACCAACTAGGCTGCATTAATTTCTAATCCATCATTAATTTGCTTCAGATAAAATGGTATTCATTAATTTCTCTTCCTAATAAGGAACGAGAGAGGGATTACAGAAGACAGTAATGGGGTAGAATGGATCAATTGGGACCAAAGACAACATAAGTTAGTGAAGCCGGTGTAATAATCAGGACTCGGGAGAGTGTAAAGCTTCATCCTGAGGAGGTCTCCCATGTCTGAGAGGGACCAAATTGTAGCTGCGTTAGAAGTTATGTTTGTGTGTGTGTCTGTGTCTGTGTGTGTGTGTGTGTGTGAGTGATACTCTGGGAGACATCCTTATATCAGGGTAATTAGAAGGGCAGTTTTCCCAGTGAGCCTAATCATGGCAGTAATCTCTTTAAAGTAAGGGTAATCTGGTCTAGTCAACCTTATTTACTTATCGTGGCCAGCAGCAGCTAGCACATGCTCACACACAACATCTATGCCCTTACAAAAACATGCAAATGAATGGCCAGCGCTCGGCAGCGGTGTGCATATAAGATAATGATGGTGTGTGTGTGTGTGTGTGTGTGTGTGTGTTTACCTGTGTGTAGAGACAGATGTCGAGAAAGAGTCTGCTGTCGTCCAAACACCTTGCCACAGACCGGACAGGGAAAGAGCTGTTCATTTAGTCTCCACTGAGCGATCCCGTTCCCTGGCTCACCATCATCCTTTTCTGAATCTGGAAACACACACACACACACAAAAAACACACACTCATCAGTCACTGCTGACACAGTCATCCATTAAAGCATCTGCAGGTGGAAGGAGGGCTGTGAAGTCAAGCTGCTATAAAATAAAGTAACCCAAGTTCAATATGTATTGATGTTGAAACCGTAACACACTGCTGTGGTATGGTCTCACGTACTGACCGACATTAATGTGTAGATTTAGAGTATTGCATTTTTAAAAGTAGACAGAGACATAGAACAGAGGAAGAGAATAAAGGTAACAAAGGTCTGAACCAACTGTGATTACAGTTTATGGTCTGTGTATTAACCACTGGGCCACAGGAACACCCTCATTTCATCCACCCGTAATGAGATTAATCATCAGTTAAACAGCTCAAGTGATACAATCTTTAATTCTTGTTTTCTTCACTCATGTTTCCTAAAGGAATATATAAAAAAAAAAGTAATTCAACAGTGAGAAATGTACAGATTAGCTCTGGAAGAAGATTAATGGAACTGTACTTAGTGTCCTATAAAATGACGCCACAGCCCAGGGTCGTCAAGCAGATAATGACATTAATATTGGAATATTGGTATGAATGTAAACTGTCTCTGTCAGAGTGTCGTCTTCTAAAAGCTGCTTGTTTGGCACCAGAGTTCAGCTGCAATGAAGCTCCAGATTTGTTTCATCAACATGAGTGGCTCCTTCAAACTTTACAAATTGACTCGCTTTTTACTCCAACTAAACGATTATTTTTTTATTTTTTTACTCTTACAAAACACAAGATTCTCCATCAACTTTTCTTCAACGTCGCCATAAAGCAACCTGACTTGTATAACCAGCCGAAGGGCATGTTCATCTCACTATTTCCTTTCATTGCAGGGAGAGAGAAAAACCAGCCATAAGAGTTTTTGTACATCTGAGTTGCTGTTTTTGTATTTATGAATTGTCCTGTGGGCCGTCTGTGCCTCGGAGGCCAGAAGTTCTCCACCCCTGCTCTAAAGCCTGCAGCATATGTGCACCGCTGTAGCTCTTCTCATTCACCTCCTTTTCCCTCACCATCCTACAGTCAAAGAAACACTGCGAGTGAGAGTATTTTCAAATGCTTTGATAGACTCTGAAGAATCGAAGTTCCTGCTTTGAATTAAACCCCAGGATATGAATACAAGGTAGAGTAATTCACGTGAGAAAAAAGAATGCAGTACATTTATCATTGTGCTGTACAACTTGTTCAGATGGAGGCAGGATTTTCCCTTATTGTCTAAATTGTTCAGAGAACACGCTACACAGAACCTTGTCGAAACATTTGTAGATTCAAGGCATTCAAAAACAGGAGAAAAACCTCCGTCAGCTACACAGTTTTATTTTCAATCTACAAAAAAGAATGAAAGAACTTTGCTGCTGTATTAAATCTTAATATTTTTGGGACAGTCAAAGGAAAATTCAACCCTATGACTTTATCTAATTGCTCTACTATATAATGAATAATATTACGTATTTTTCTTAGTAGATGAATGTGCACTACCCATACATAAGGTATCTTTCTTATTTTATCATTTAGGTGAGGTAGGGCTGTGCTATGTGACAAACTGTATCATGTGAAACTTTTATTTCTTAAAATAATTCTGGCATAATACACCACTAACCTCTCTTCCCACCTACGTGAGACTCGTGTCAGAGAGTACGGAGAGAGTATACGAACGGGAGCCACAAAGTACAGTTGAGAGCTCAAAACAAATCCCAAACTCATATGTTGACTCAGACAAAACAATATTTTTTTGGAACTTAACTTTCAGGAGATTCAGCTTGTTTAAACTCCATTTGAAAGATTAATAATTACATGGAATTTTCATAATCTTTTATAGGAACTTTGGTTTCCAACTATGACACAAGAAATGGACCAGAGAAATGTTAAATGAGTGGAGGCAACTGTGGTAGATCACTCTTAACTAACGCTAAAATAATCTGTTGCTTAATCAGTGAGGAGAAAATAAATCGCAGACTATTTTGCTTGTTTTATTATCACATCATTTAAATAGATTACCAAGCAAAAATGTTGAATATTCACAGACTGGAGCGTCTCTGGTGTAAGAATTTCCTGCCTCTGTTAAACATCATTGTAAAATGATTTTCTATGTGCTGTTTTCTGATGTTTCATGCACAAAGAAACAAATCGATTAATAAAGAAAAAAATGTATCACCAAATAAATGAACACCGGATATAAGCGTGAGTTGCGGCACGAGTTTTAACCATTCTGCTGCAACCTAATCAGTTGTCATGTGAGTCCTGTCTGCAGCAGAGCTGTGACGCACCACTGTAACAGGGGTTAGTGAGGGCATGTGTATGTGTGTGTGTGTGTGTGTGTTTGCGTGATGGTAAAGGCACGCAAATAGGCCAGAGTACATCAGCACATGTCTTTAAACTAAATAAGTAATCAGCAGAGGCAATGTGTGTGTTTGAGGCTCTGTCTAAGTGGCAAAGGTGTCATAACGTGAGCCGTGTCAACAAACTTGAGTTCCTCCGACCTCGGTCAACCTGCGGGGCATGAACTTCCTGACCTGCTGCATTAGCAGGGATCTGCCGTGACAGTGGCCTAGTATCTGACTATGACCGACCATTCACACTGTGTTTATTCCATAATCATTGTCTGTGTGCGGCTTATTCTGAGAACCCGAGACCTTACATGGCTTGGATTCTAAGAATGAGCCATAAAAGCATTAACTTGCCCTGATTCACATATGAGAGACTGGGGGACGGCTTGGTCGCCAAAGGTGACAAGAAGCCAAACGGCTGGGACTCCAGGCCACGACCTGGCAAACACACTGATGATTAAGCCAATTAGGGTTTGGTGTGGGCCTCGAAGTGGGTAATGGTTTAATTAGTGTTATTAGAGCTGGAGAGAGAGGGCCACAAACAAGAAATGAAGAATAGATATAAACTCCGGGCTGGAGGGAGAAGATAAAACTCCTCTTGTCACAAGCTCTTACTCGCTTTTTCTGTCTCTCTCAATTAAATGGAAGTGCTCACACTTTTCAACATTAGCCCAACATAGTAGTTGCTGGGCAAATGCTCCGTTTGCCACAATAAGACCAGATTACTTCAGACACTGCAGAAGATCTTCACCAGTTTAGCTACTGGCAGGACAGCACGAACTCAACCAAGATTTTAAAGAGGAAAGATTCTTCTATAATTATACATACATCCACATAGCAATTTAGTCATGACATTTTCAAGGCCTTTCACACAAATTGTTTCACATGTGAAATAATAAATAAATTTAGCAAAACCTTTGGATAATGGGTTCAAAATGTGTCACAGTAAATGTCTCTGGCTTTACCTTATTAACTAATGTGGACTAATGCACAGAAAATCAGTTCAATTAAGTCTGTTACAACTAGAAATGCTGTTTACCAGCATCTGGGACATGGAAAAATTAAAACAAGACAACAGAGACAAGCTGAGGAAAAGAGGAGGTATGGATGGACGCATGTGAGGGAGAGACAGGAATAAAACTGTACAACAGTAAAAGAAAAAGAAGCAGAGGCTTGATCTGAAGCTTAAACACACATGGGAAAAGGGAGGTGGGCTGGGCGAATTAACTTTCAGGACACTCTTGACACCCAGAAGCCAATCAGATTTTCATTAACTGGCAGAGGGACAGGCAAAGCTGGCACAAGCTAATTAACCTCCGGATCTCTCCCTGCCAAAGGAACATGGAGGAAGTTCTGGAATGGCAGCGACGGGGGGAGGAGGGAGAGACAGGGGATGCCCTGGGCAGAGGCCTTCAGGTTGGGGAAATGCGTGAGAGTGCAGATAGGCCGGGTGGAGCTCTTAATATGAAACGGGTGGGGGGAAGGTTTAGCAGAGATGAGGGTGAGACCGTGTAAAGTTGGGGGTGGTTAGTTGTGGCCGTTTACAACAATGTCTTTATTTGTAGTTCGCCCAGCTACAAAGCTTCTGTGTGAGCGGGTGAGATTTAGCGTGTTGAGAGTGTGCAAGGAGGGAGGGTCTGTTAAAGCATGCCCACGTGTGTGCGTGTATAATGAGCATCACTGCATTATAATCAGTTGTTTCTCAGAGCTACAGTGAGACAAAACAGGGATGTTTTGTCTTTGAAGCAGCAGGGTTGATGGTTGGTAGTTAATTATTCCCTTGTTGCTGCAGAAGACTTTGGAACATTAATACAACATAAGCAAATCCACTGAAACATCACCTAACTGCCATCTACTTTCATTATAGATTAGTCTGATTATTGTTTCTCAATTAGTCGCCATCATCAAATATTTTTGAAATGTGTCCGTATATATATTCTTTTCCTTATCGCATATTATAAGAATATAGAATATTTTTCTAAGAGACACTATAAAGATTAACCTGCTAAAACGTATGCACAGTATATCAAAGAATACATTTTCTGTAGACCAGCTAATCTATTTATCAACGATTCAGTGCACCTCTAAAAGACACGATACAAGCTAAACAAGGCCCCTCCATCTCTTGACTTGTACTCTCTTGTTCATGTACCCCTGCTGCCACCCTGGTTCCCAGCCCTGCGTGTGTGTGTTCTTTTACATCAGTGTTTTACATGTGTCTTACCATGGAATACTGCCCTGGTCGAGGAGCTGGCCTCTGCGGGAGAAGAGCTCTTGGAGCGCAGGTTAAAGGGTGATTGTCTGAAGCACTCATCCAAGAACGGACTGAAACACAGAGACATGATAATATTAACACATACAGTAGTTTATTAGAAGAATAAAAAAAGTTACTGATTATAAAAGTGACAAAATTAAGATAGAGAGAAATGACGCATGCAGTTTAACTGACTCACCTGCTTATTCCCACCATGTTACTGTCTCTGTGGTTGTTGGCTTTGCTGACTTTTTCTGAAAAAATAAAAGAATGCCTCATCAGATTTACAATAATGATTATTTACACTTTCTCATAACCAATTAATCAATATATTGTTTTGCAAACCCAACATATGAAGTCATTATGTAGTTTTCATGATTAATTAAGTCACATGAAAACAACTCAACCAACTCCATGAAAACTGCGAAGCTTCTGTTCACTGCTAAAGACTAAGATGTTGATAGCTGAAAAAGCTAAGAAATGGAAAACTTCTTTCGTCCAACGAATATTTCCAAACTCAAGAATAAATGTTCATTCCTGTATATATAATAAGTCATAAATGTCTGTTGGTAAGTTCCCAAAAACCTTCCTACAAGTAGGCCAATATCTGAGATGAATACCAAGACAATGTATGTGGCTGATTTTCTGCATCTCTTTAAGTTAGCTCGGCCAGTAAAGCACAGGTTTGCTAAGCCAGCAGGGGTGCGCTGGCCATCTGGAGTGGTGGGAGTCTCTCCAGTGGGTCTGCCGACCTGTGGGCTGAGAAGTTCGCCCAACAACACTTTCAAAATACGAAAAACATTTTTAAGACCCTGCATTTGACTCCGCAGATGGCACACGTGTGTCTGTGGCTGGTGACGCTCTTGAATGTCAGCGAGAAACAAAACTATTAGAAACACCTAATCTAACACAGCATGACCACTGACTGTGGTGTCAAAAAATGCTGCAGAACTTTATCAGCATATATGATGAAGTTTATAAGCTTGAAAAAGTATTTTACTTGGTTCGATTGTATTATACAGTTTTACACTTTAAAGCTGGGGTTGGTAATCCTGGAAAAAATAGTACAAGCAGGCTACACTTTGAAAATATGCAACCGAAACATCCAAATCCCTTCCAACAGCCATTTTATTTTAATTACGGTCCTGCAAGGGCCACACATATATGCTCTTTTCGCCTATTTTTAGATGACTTTATTTATTAATGGCTATCAGGACGTGAAGAGGATTTCAACAAAAAAGAAGTGTTTCAGAAACAACCCAACCTTTAAGAGGAATGAATAAAATGTGTCCACGCATGGTGATTATTAAACCGACTTCCTGTCATATTTTTCTTACACATCAGCCTGATTGTAATCGTCTGGACTGTTTATTGCTATTTTCTCCTACTTGTTAAAAATGGGTCGGGTTTTCCAGACATTGCAACATGCTGTTCAGATTAATCACATTAAAGTGAACATTATACTGTGATCAATCAGTCACTTGCTGAGGTGAATCACATCCAACCTGACGCTTAACAACATTTCATAATTTTTTTACAATTTCTCCCAACATTAGAGGAGAGGCTCTTTATTTCAGGTTAGCCGGGAAGCCTCCACCATAAAATGCTGCAGTAAATCAAGCAAATAAACATTTAAGTGCCCATATTTTGACCATTTACTGGTTCATAATTTTAATTTGGGGTCCTACTAGAATAGGTTTACATGCCGCAGTGTTCAAAATACAAATTATCTGTCTCATACTGTATACTGCTCCAGCGCCTCATTTCTTTTTTTTTAACCTACTGTCTGAAACGCTCCATTTTAAATCTTGGACAGCTTCCAAGAAGCTTGGTTTGCTCTGATTGGTCATTTGCCCCACTCTTTTGTGATTGGTCAACCGCTTAGAGCGACTGTCAAAAACCCCAACCCCCTTCACCCAGAGGCGTCCTTATCAGCTGTAAACACTGCTGTAGCCACAGTAACAATGGTGCCGGTTCTGTCGTACCATTTCAAACCAAACGAGCCAGTATGCGGACATGTGTATGTTATTTGGTGACGTAGGATAAAAATGCAAACGTTCGATTTGAGGTACTTCAGGAACCGTGTTTCTGTGGGAGGGAAGGACTGAAGCCAAAAGTGTTGATTGCTTGTGTTTTCCAGAAATCTTTGATATTTTTTAGGTTTACGATGCGGGCAATGTTCACACCTGTCTTCCTGGCACCTCAGATCACACCCGTCTTAGGGTCACAGCCACACATTAAGCCGAGGCTGAATTATCCATTAGCGCAAAAGGCAAGTGTGGAAATGGAGCTTGTGTTGCATGCGCCTGTAATGACACGTATGTAAATGGGAAAGGGAGAAGTCCACCACTGTGTGCCAGTGATGGCAGGTGCTAACGCCAAGCAAGTTACCTGAGCTCCAGACAAAACAGCAGACTGTCTTTTACATATCGGACATTTCTGGTCGCTCACAGTGGTTGAGTCTTTAATAAAAATGATTTTAAGAGGTTTCGAAGTGGCAAGTGAAGTGAGAACTGTAAAAACAGCCACTATTACTAATAGTTGGCCAGCTAGTGTTAGTGCAGCCCATTAGATTTCAGTATTCAGTTATAAAGAGCACTAAACAAAATGCCAGAGAATGAAGCTATGTTTGAGTTTCAAGGCGATGTAATGAAGTGAATTTCAAAGCTGCAACCATCTCAGTGTTCAGAGCGACCTTGCCACTGATGTGTCTCTGAGGTCCTACTGCTCTGGGTAATTCATATTGATTGCTCATTGTGTGACAGCAGCCTACTCTGTTCCAGCCCCCCCCCCACCCTCACATTCAGAACCAGTTCTAAGGGGGCAGTTGTCGCTGTTGCCAGGCTGGCGATGCCCTGGCCTCTCCCTGGGTGGGCATATTGTGTAACCCCAGTGCCCTCTCTACCTTTCTTATCCTCTGCCCCCTCGCTACAACCCACTAAACCACCCCCCTACCCTGAACACCCCACTCCGTCACACTGCTCGCCAAGGACAGAGGTCTCTTTCCACGTTGCCATGGAGATGCCGCACAGGAAAAATGTAAAGGGAGGAAGGAGGGGAAGTGCAGGGGGAGAGCGTGTGCAGCCAAGTGTGCTTGAGCCGGCATGTCTGAAAACGAGTCAAGGGAGAGAGAGAGGGAGGGAGAGAGAATGAGAGAAAGGAGGAGACGGTGGAGGGGAGTGGGGGGCATTTGTGCAGACACCACTCCCCAAGGGGCCGTGTGCGAGTGTGTAAGAGTGTGTGGGAAAGAAAGACTGTCAATGTGTGAATCTGTGAATATGTACAGGAGCAAGAGGAGGAAAAAGAGATTTAACATGAGCTTGTTTCTCTATATTGCATTTAAGCAAAGTAATCAGAGGCTGGACAGAGCTGGGGTCACAACCCACGACACACTTGTTCACACACACACAAACACATATCTGGGCATTTTCTCCGGGGGCTCCGATGGATACTCCTCAAAGCTCTGTCTTAATCTAGCAATACAAACAGCTGTCTGCTGCCTCAGTATCACTTTCAGGGCCATACAGGTAAAAAGCAGGATGTCATTACATGTCATATATCCTTGGCTTTACTACAGAGCCACCAGAGGACGGAAATGGAAACATGTAGGTTTTATAGTCCAGAATCACAACCTGTCCAAGGTTTACACTGCGGTGCTGCAGGAGAAAAGATGACATGTTGCTGTGCATGGATGTGTGTGTGTCTGTGCTCAGAGAACAGTATGTGCCCGACAGTGATCTGCGTCATGTAGGGACATACCTGACAATTTGAACAGTAGTTCTGAGGCCATTTTGACCGATATGTCCTGGGAGAAGAGATCTTTCTGGGGACGGGCCAACGTCTCAGGGAGGTTACTCATTGGCTCACTCTTCTCACACGTCCCTAAAGTGCTGAAGGCCAGCAGGTGAGAGACAGGTGAGGTGAGTTCTGCTGGTGGCGGGTCCACCTCCATGGGCTCCACCTTTACTTTCACCCTCTGGTACTGGGAATCTTTGTTGTTTTCTGCAAAATGTGAATGAAGAAGAGAATAATCGCTGGTTAGAGTTTGATCAGAAGCTCCACCAATACACAGATGAGAGGTTAGTGTGAACATTTCAAATGCACAGCCCTGTGTTCACCATTTCAACTTGAGCTTGTGTGCACTACAATGTATACAGATGCTTTACTCAACAAATTTACACCAAACTATTTATTTTTACCCGTTTAATATTGCACATTATTTCCCCCTGTATGGAGGAACAAAAACATGTTATGAAAAATTAATAAAAAGGTAAGATCTATAGTTTGTATTCAAATTCTCTCCAACTTTAAACTGTGCTGTATTTCCCCCTAAAATATTCAACACAAAGCGACAGCAAAGCTTGATCCCAATACATAAAATACGTGTTGCTACATTTACATTTTCTCAGCTGTATGAAATACAGGCACCAGAATCATGCTAATTCTTTTGAATGTAAACTTATGGTTCATCTAATCTCAGAAACTCATTTGGCACGATGGCAAGATGGTTTGAACACAGACGACTGCACTGTACCTGCAAAACAAGTGCAGACTTAAATTTGATGTTTTTCTTACAAATTGCCGACCAGATGTGCAGATCCTGAACAAGTCAAGTTTTATTCATACAGGCCAAAGTCTAAAATACACATTTGCTGCAAATGGCTTTAAAGAAAATATAAGCTTGTGCTCTTGCTGCATAGGGAACGTTGGCATTCACAGCAGTTCAGCATCAAACTTCATCAGAGCCATCTCCAGCCTAGTGAGGAAACACTAGTGTTGACTCGTTTTTATTTTCTCTACGTAGTCGGGAGCGGGTAGCGGTGGAAATAATGGTCACTTGCCAAGGGCTTAAGCCTTCGTTGTGTTAGGGTTAAGACAAGAGGTTAAAATACACCCTCCTGGCACCACTACTTCCTCATCCTCTCTTGTCTGACTCACTATTACAAAGTGGAATTACGAGACGAAGCTGGCAGAGGCTAGTTGGTTAGCATGCTAACTTCAGTACAAGAAAACAATAGGGGGAATTGATGTAGCTGGAAACAGCCCCTTGCAAGTAAAAGGATGACGTTTGATCGAAATTTCATCCTTACATCCTTGATCTGGATTTCTCAATCAGGATAGACAGAAGTGCAGCAGATTGAGGGAGTAAATAAATCATCTTTATCACTCAAGTGTTAAAAGCAAATTCAGTGTACATGTTAAAGAAGTTGTATCAATGGAATTAAACCTAAAAAAGGGAAATCCAAATTACATCCAACACATGAGTGCCTCTAAAGCCGAGCTGAGCCGGTTAGCATCTAGCTGTGTGATTATTAGGGCAAGAGGGCATTGGGAGGTCACACAGTCGCATGGAAAACGCTCCAGCAGCTCATGTAGGTCACTTGAGCAAACAGAAATGATGATGACAACAACACTTTACATGTTAACTAAGCAGCCATCGATCTATGTTTATGATAAGTGGAGTTGTTGGATGTGTAGCGCAGTGTTGCATCCCAGGTAAGTTTTTTTTCCAGCACTTATAAGTAACCGTCTAAAAAGGCTTGAAAACATCTGTTGACTTACTTCGCATAAAAGTTCAAAAGGTGAGCGAGCTAAAAAATTGTTGAGAGGCAGATTGCATCGGTAAGGAATGTCCCGAGCTGATCTCCTGAATCAAACACTTTCATCTCTATATGAAAATCATACACAGGATTAAGGGCCACCGTGAAAATATACTGGAAAGTATTAAAAAGAAAAACTGTGACGCAAGCTATATTTTCTTAATACAGTGAACGACTGAGCTGTCAGGTACTGGTTCTCTTATAGTCTCTAATGGATACATTTTGAAGATTTAAATAAGGGGGTACTTTAGGCTGTGATGTGGGAGAAATAAATAAATCAGATTGTAGAAAGAAAAAACAACTTGGTTGGGATATCCTTAAGCATCTCTATATCCAAGGTAGCTGATCTTTGACTGGAGTGATGGCAGGAGGTAGTGTCTCTGTGGTGACAAGCGGGGGCAAGACAAAGCAGTGCAGTTGATACAGTGCTGCTGACATGGCGACTCAGCACGATTATGGGATATATGAATTTGGCAGGGCATCGGGGGCAGTAGGAGGGACAGGGGGGAGGTTGAAAGAGCTGTAGAAGCGGGAGAGAGAGAGAGAAAGAGAGGGAGGGAGATACAAGACAGTAACCCTGCACTAACCCCGCCGCCCCTCCCCTCGCATTCTCCACTCCTTTGCTCTAAGAAGTCTAGTGTGAAACACTGAGGCGGAACTTCAAATACATCGTGGGCACATGTGAACATGCAGTAGCTACTTCAGCATGAGTGTGCCATGTTTATGTGGATGCATTAAAGAGTAAACCCCCCCGCCCCATCCTCCTCCCCTAGGTGCAGGTGGCTGGTCTGTTGGTAGGAGCCAGCATGTGGGGACACTGACAACCATCAGCCCCACTAATCCCTTAATCAGGTGGCCAGAGTTGGCCAAGAGTAACCTAGAAGAGGCTGATGGAGGGGGAGAGGAGAGTGGGAGGAGGGCGGAGGGGTAGGGGGCACCGCGCTGTAAGGGTCAACCAAGGGACACGCAAGCTTCGATCACTGGATCACCACCCTGAAGACAGAGGATGAGTGGACTGCTGAGCTGCAAAAAAACAGTGCCACACGCAAAAACACATGCACTTACTACAGAGGACACTTTATGTACTTTGAGCTTGCAGTGCAGGGATAGATGCGTACGTCCCAAAGAGCCATTAGGGTGAGATCACATGAGGCAGAGAGAAACTGTTTAATCGTAAACACACGGCTCCATATTAAAAGTATCACTTCGCAGAGGGCCAGATCAAAAGTCTACATGTCACAAAACAATAAATGATAACATGGCCTTACTCTCACGCTCATACTAGATATGGCTTTTTGTTCGAGGTCATGACCTTAATGTTCTGAAGGCATAAAAAGCAGCCTCAATCTGTCTGAATCCAGCTTGTGTGTGTTTGTATGTGTTATTCTGTATGTGTGTGTGTATACGTCAATAACTGTATGGACATAAAACCCCCCCTGGAGCTGAATGCCCCCTCCATCTTTGCGGAAAGGACATAGTTAAAGTTTACTGCAAATAAATTTTTCTGAAATAGATTTTCTGTCATTTTGAAGTTTGATTTTAATTAGTTATTTGATGCTGTAAAAACCAAGTGAGACGACAGCTGAGACTGACAAACCATTGGATGGGCAGAAGTATTGGCAGGACCTTGATAGCCTGAATGCACCTCCTGATAACTGTTGTGCAGATTCTGGCTCCAAAATATGTCCCTAGAGCAAAATGGTAGCACCTGTATCTTGGATATGTCGGGGCAGAGTGAGAACAAAGTACCTGAGAACATGCTCAACTAACAAACTGTTGTTATGCGTTAGATAGTTTCTTATTTTCAAGGTTTTCTTCTGTAAGGCAACAAAACTGCTTGGTTAAGCTAGATCTCAATCATGAGATCTAGCTCATGATTGTAAGGAGAAATATAAATATAGTTTCAGCATTAAAAAAAATAAAAAAATAAATCACATTGCAATCTTTGACATTTTCTTGTCCTGGCTGCAACCACAGTACATTACTGTACACAGTTTTTTGCTCAACTTTTGTACATTGGGGGGAGGTGTAAATACGTCATCTATTTATATATACAGTCACTGGTCTGTGCGGCATTCATTGTCAGTTCCTCTGGTGCAGAAGCCTCTTCAACGGTGCACCAGCTGCCATTAGGCCACTGAATCAGGTCAGGAGGAATGTGTGTCTGTGTGTGTACAAAAGAGCCTGTGCCCTTTCTCAATAAATATCACAGTGTTTCTTTCGTGTCAGTCTTGCTCCAATTCCTCCAACAAAGATTCTCATGAAAGTGAGGAGGTTAAACTGCAGACTATGAAGTTATGCATGTTTTGAGACAAATGCCATAGTACCACTCAAAAATGAAAAATGGAGGTTTATATTATGATGTTAAAAAAACAACAGAGTTAGGGATACGAGCCATTTCCACAATAATATTTGGGAAATATTGATAACCAGAGAGACAACCATGCCATTATAAAAATGTTTATTTTTATTTTACATTTTAACAATGCTGCCTAGATTTAGTAAAGTATAAATCTTGCAGCAGATTGCAAGTCTTCAGCAGAGTTCAGCTGCCTGTTATTGTCTGAGAATAGGAACAACATTGTCCAATCTAACTAGCAGAACTAATACTTATCTTACCAATGTCACTTACAATTTCAACGCCCACAATAGTCTCCTTTGACCATCTGGGGTGTATTGTTCTATTTAAATCCAATTTTTAAAACTTTGAGTGTAAAACTCCTCTGGGCCTTATTCCATATTTTCCCCAAAGGTTTCAGCAGTGAATTGTTTCAACCTTCTGTTAATTTAAGAGCAGGTGTGACGATTAAATACACATGCACACATCTTTGTTCTCCTGGCAGTCGGCGTCGCTATTGTGGTAAATAAACTGTGAACTTATGGCTTTAGTTGGGTTTGCTTTATTGCTTAAGCTTCACGTATCCGCTTAAACAAATGCTTGTGGATCCCATTTCTGTAGCACAGCATGAGCGTCAGTAATAATAACAAATGTTAGATCTGTTTGGATTAACTTGGTTAAATCTTTTGACCAAATTTGACCCTTAACCGAATGCGTTAAATAGTTTCCAACAAAATCTCCTTTGAGCTCCATTAGGCACGTAATGGCAACCATGTTGCACACCTTTACTAGATTTGCTAATGTGAGCTTTTTGCAGAGTTTCTCTAAATGCACTACTCATAACTTCAGATGCAACACTACTCCAGATCTGTGTCAAAACGAAACTGACTGGGTTTCGTGCAATGTTCCATTTTTAGTGATCAGTTTCACGACCTCAAGTGTCTACTTGAATCTGTGTGGATGTGTCGCTGAGAATATACAGTAGGAGTTTTGCATTTTTGGAACGATTTGCAACTATACTACAGACACATACCATTTGTAATTTAATGCATGCTACGTCAATATGTTGCTCTGGTTTGAGGCATCGACCGCACAGGAGCAAAAACTTGGGCAGACAGGTAGTGAGGGAGGCTGACGGAGGGAGAGGCAAAGAGGAAGGGTAAAGAGAGGGAAAAAAATGTCAAACAGTGCCAGAAAAGAACACCCGAGGGAAAGAGAGGAAAGAAGAAAGCGGGATGAGAGTGATGAGCTGGAGGAGGACAGAAGGATGAGGAATGGCTAGAGCCTAAATGACAACCTCTCCACCTCCTGTTATCCTAGTCTACCCTTCTCACTGCTCTGTTATTCTACATCTCTGTCCCAGCCCCCATCTTCTCTCTCTCTCCCTCTCTCTCTCACACTCCCTCCCTCTCTCTCTCTCTCTCTCTCTCTCAATCTCTCTATTCTCCTGCTCTCTAGTCGACCTGCTCAGACAGGGGTGAAGAGTTCAGGCGCTTCAAAGGCTGCAGTGTGGAGACTGCATGTCATGTGGGAGCCACAGCAGCCTTGCCTGCAGACTTCACAGACAGCTGCTGCTACAATTGATCCTCGACCAGCCTGCTCTCAGTAGTTCAGCCTTCCAACGGTTGCAAACTGCAGCTACATCCGACTTCAGAGTGACGCGCTTGATAAACAGCCCATAAGGAGCCAGATATGGCCCTTATAAAGCAGTCCTAAACAAAACACACTTGGCACAAGCCAGGGCAGATCCAAGGCTACAAAAACTTTATCATATAAGGTCAGGGACAAAAGACAGCAAGTGATTCCGTCAACCATCCCTCATATATAAATTTAAAAAAAAAGTACCCAGGAAACAAACATATATAGTAAAAGGGTGATAACAGAATCAATTCTGCATTTCTGTAAATAGAACCATAGGCTGTGATGAAGAGCCAGTGAGACAGAATATGGAGGTAGGGAGGGTGGGAGTAAGAGAGGTCAGCGAGCGGCCACACTGAGGGGGCACGGTGAGGACACTCTCAGAGCTGTGTGGAGCTTAACATAAAGTAAGGCTGTACAGTAATACCAGTGTTGTGAATTAGAATAATGAACAGCTTGGACAGTATGCAGCGATAAGCTATTCTGGGTAAATAGTGAATCATTTTAAGTGAATGTAACATGGCAATTGAACATCCCATTCTGTTACAAACTTAAAAGGGAAAAGGCTATATATATATATATATATATATATATACACACACACACACACACAACTATTATTTTGGGGCTTTCTTTATTTAGTTGTTTTTAAGTATTATCTCATGAAGTCAAGGTAAGCTACACAGATCATTCTAAAAGAAAGATTAATATAACAAATAATGTAGAGCACAACCATTTCTACCACCAACCATATTTTCTTTACCTTCAACCTTACTTACTGTTATGGTACAAAAGCAGGAGTAGTAGAGAAATAGCATGTAAGAACAAACTATTAAAAGGCAGGATGCTGCTGTTTGGTGATAACTGGCTGTTTGAAATTAGTTGGGAACATGTTGGTTTTAATGAACCATAATTGGGATAAAAAGGTTTTGTGGGAATATAGTAGGCTTTAAAAAACTCTGAAACCACTTTCCCATTCAATAGGGACGTGGCAATTACATTTAGTAATAATACTGAATAATGTAAATACAATAAGTGGAAAAAAGTATAACAAGTATAATATAATAGTTTTTTTTAAAGAAGAATACCAACATCAATAAGCTGTATCAGTCATCCTAAACTGGTTTTGAACCTTCTGTTGACTGAATCCTGAAGGCAGTAGGCGGTGTAAACTGTATAATCTACCTGTAGCTAGTAAACCTCAGAGCCACCATGAACCATGATTCATTGTGGTTATCTTGAGGAAATCGTGCATGGCTTAACAGGCTGCTGATGCAAAACGAAAGAAATCCAGCTGCAGCATAGTGTCGCTGTACATCCTGCCACTTTATCTGTTGTGTTTTACTGATGATTTAATGCGTATTATAGCAATTTGAAGTATTATAGCAGAATAAGGACAACAATTAATCCTTTAGTTGGATTTTGAAGTTAAGTTATAAGGGAAAATATAATCACATTTTGCTTTGCCACACTGATATAAACAAAACAGTTATATTACCACCATATAATACATATATTAATAAAACGATAAAGATCCTCTATCATGAGATATGATAATCCATACTAGGAATAAACTATGAGCTAAGATCAAACCTACATTTGAATGGCATTCAGAAATGTTGCTCTGCTTCCTTGTAAGTAGGTTGTTGTTTTTTGTGATATCAAGATAAAGATCCTCATAAGATAAAAATGTGTAATTGTTGGTTTGGTTCCAGGTCATTTCGGCTCCTCAGTAGTCGAAATAGTTTGATACAACTTTTATTATCTACAATGAGCACTGCAGAGGGGAGGGGGCCCGTAAAATGTCCTCAGAGATGGAAGGCCTGTTCCCTTAGAAATGAGTAACGAGTTAAACAAGTAAGAAGTGTGATTTCACACCTATAGCGAGGGTGGTTGGATGGTGAGTGGGTGGCGCGGCTGTTACCCACACGATGCCAGTCTGCCAGGGCACCACCTAGGGCCCTGCACCTCCCCTCCCCCCTCCCTTCCTGTGACGCCATGTTCCCCTTGCCCTGCAACACCAGTGCCCATCTGCTAGGACACGTTAGCCGCTGGCGCCAGGGACTATTTAGCCTGGCGTAATTAGCCCCCAGACACCAGCAGCCTGGTTTTAAACAGATGTGGGGGAGGTAGCGTTAGCAAGGCGACTCTACACGACCAACCAATGTTTGATAAGGAAGAGAGGAGAGAGAGGGAGACGCAAAGAAGAAGAAGTGACCTAGTTAAAGGGATGATGCAACTCATGTTACAGCACAATGGGCAGTAATGATGACGACCCCACTTGCTCCGACTGTCCAATGCCATGGTTGGGGAAAAATGAGCAGCAGAAATTTAATTAGGTTCTGTCCATGTGCTGTACCGACAAGCAAGAATGACGAAATACACAGTGGAGTGATGTTTTTAACAAAGAAAATGCATGGGCTGCACTCCTGTATGATTTCCCTATTTAAGCATCCTTCCTGGGTTATAGTATTCTGGGTCTGACCTTTAACAAGAGACGGAGTGAGGTTACAGTGTAGATGCCCTTGAACCTCATGACCGTAATCACACGTGACCGTAACGGCACTGACCTTTCCCTGGCTCTCCCTCCTTTCCTCCTCACCCTCTTTTTGTCCTTCCCTTCCCCCCCAGGGTCATTTGAGGGTCCAGACTCTTGTCAAGGCTGTCACTCTAGACAGCCCTCTCCATCTACCGCCCCCGTTGTTGCCATGGCAATTGACGGCACTGCGCTCCAAGGACTGTGTGAGGGGGCAGAGGGAGCCAGCGGATGGATGAACGCTGCAGCATCTTTCCCTAACATAGGTCAACCTTGCAGAGTTAGTGTAAGTGATGGGAGGGGATAAATGCTGGCCATGCTGCTTGAGGACCAAATGAACTGGCAGGGTAATGTCAGTGCACGGATGGGAAATGGCGGGAAAAAAAGTACAAGACTGAAGTATGACAGTGATGAAACAAAGAAAATAGGTAGAGGTAGTACAGCAGAGGAATTATGCACTGCCCACATCATTCTCTCAATTCCTCTTTTCTACAGAGGCCAATGTCTTGTTTTGTGGTGTTCTAAAGTAGTAATCATGTCAGTTTTGTCTTCGTCAGACATTCACACACACACACACAAAAGCATGTGCACACACACAGGGAAACGTGACCTGGGGGCAGGCAGTGGAGCAGCACACGTGTAGTACCACAGCGCTCACAGCTAGCATGAGTCACTCTGAACACCAGTCGACCCAGAGAGAACAATGGCAAACGGTGTGTGAGGTGTCTGTGAGGCAGGCACGCACACACACAAAACACACACACACACTGGCACAGAATGAAGAGCTGAGGATAGAGCAACACCCCCTGCGCCACAAGCAGACTCTCACTTGTGGTTTAAATACGGCAGATGCATAGTGTCCCATTATAAATTGTATGTCTGCACAATTCTAGCGTAGTAACTGTCTAAACTAAAATCTCTATTTATTTCATAAGTTCCCAAAATATTAAAAATATTTGTATGTATTTATATTAATAGATATACCAGGAAAACCTTTTTCCATAAAATCCAGCTCTTTTTGGGCATAGCGATGCCCACTTCAGAAAATATCATCTTGATAGAGATACACTTCAGCAGCCCACAGTGGACCAACAGCAGTGTGTCCATAACATACTTGAACTACACCTGGCACTCAATAGTGGTTTTGATTGTAGGCTAAAATACGCAGTAGCTTTAAACTTTATGTAGCAGTGACACAAAGTGTTTTGTAATTGTAAAGCAATAGTTGCGATCTACATAATGCACGCCAAATGTGCTACGAATTTAAATGTGAAGCTGGAGTCAGAGCCTGGGGACTTTTACCAGCATTCTTGTTGAGCTCAATCTAGGAGCAGCACAAGACTAAACCGTGACGCACAAGATGATGTCAGAGTGGTCCGAACAGGTTGAGACACGGTGAGAGTCAAAAATCGTCATGCAGCTACAGTATTTTATCTGCCAGTTGTCCATCTTGTTTTGTGAAGGAACTTAAGAGAAAACAACGACAAAAAAAAACACCCTTCGTTCTCTAAAGTTGAAATAACTTGATGCAGACAAGGGTAGAGAGAAAATGAAGGGTCAAGACAAGTGACCCGAATATCATCACATGAGTTACAAAGTCTTTGCAGCCACCTTCTAGAGCAGAGGGAGCAGAAAATCTATTCCACCATATTAGTTTTTTCCTACACAGGTACACTTTGCTCACCTTTTAGAAGCCCCCAATTTTAGCTTGGTTAGGTAGACAAAGGTAGAAAACAACAGAACCCTTTACATGGCAGTCTGGGACATAACCTTTGGCCTATAGCCAACCTCCCGAGCTAGTACTGGCCTATCTGAAACTCATAACAGCCAACCAAAACATTTCAAATAACAGGGCATGCATGGCCAACTCTTTACAAGAAATGTTTCTGTATATGTTGACAGTTTCGACACATTCAAGTACGTTCGCGAACGGTTTCACAAGAACTAAGGAAATAAAGACACAATCAAATTTCAAGAGAAATGATTTTTTCTTTTGCTCTATTTAAATTAATTAAATAATTATGTAGACGTATGTCTGGACCTACAAAGCTTATTTGTATTTCCCCTTTATAGCAGAAATATTATGAATCCACAGATAAGTAGGCGGCCTACCTGAAAGCTTCATCAGCAGCTCAGAGGCCACCTTGATGTTGATGTCCTGGCTCAGCAAGCTGTTTTTAGCCATTGGGCTTCCTTCCCTTGGTTTCAGCAGCCCTGGGCGTTCTATGACTGTTGAAACCCCGGTCAATCCATCCTGGCAAAAAGACGCAGGGAAGCTTGGCTGGACCTGGCTCTTGGACCGGGAGGACGGTCTGGGGCTCAGCGCTTCTTCTACCTTGGGCTCTTCCTTCAGGTAGAATGGAGACTTGAGCGTCTCCCTCTGGTTGGCCGCTACATTGGGAAAGATGTAAAAGAAAGAATTGTAATGATAGAATGATTTGAAGAGAAAAGATTGGAGGGAGGGCGGGAGAAGAAAAATCACTGAAACAAGGTTAAGCTGAAATGTGTAAAAGGTTATGTCCAAAATGACAAGAGCCCATGTGGAGGATTTTCATTGTTTCCCTGTGTTATAATACTACTGCTCCTTCAAATTGTAAGAAAATATAAATGTATTATTGTGGTAACTGAAAGAACAACATTAACATCTTAACTTTAATGCCAAGAGTCCACATAATATCAGTGAAAATAACATTACGCATGACACATGAAAACATTTATTTAATGGAACAAAGTAAGCCACTGTAGGTTTTCATAGCATTTCACTGCAACCGATGCAACTTTGGCCCAATGCAGGGTGCAGCCGTATTGCCGGCCTTCTCTCTGATTCTTTAGGGCGACAAATTCCCAAGTCCTCTTTTTTTTATTTGTGTCCTTTACACTGGGTTTCTCCCCATTCCCTTCATTGAACTTTATTCTTCCTTTCTTTCCTCTGACATCTTCCAAATCCTTTTCAGACAGAAGGACATGAAATTATTCCAGCACACCTCTTGGACGCACTAGCAATTACCTGAAGCCTTATCTGCCATCGCTACAGTGTGTAGCCTGGGTTAGGGAGTGAACTGTCACATGTATCCCCCTGCTCAACAGCCATCTTCAAGAGAAACTGGGCCACATCTAATCCGCCTTAGATGAATAATTAATAATTAGACATGGAGCAACTTCCGATAGCCGCCAAGAAAAGAACAGCAGGGCAAGCGCGAGTCTTTGTGTTTCTCAGCACGTTCCACTACACCCTGTGCTAAAATTATGGTTTACACAGGCTGTAGCTTAATAGTGAAAATAGTAAATGGTACAATAGTTTAAAAAATGCAGGTTTTATGACAATTTTGATTATTATCTTCTTTTGAAGAATGGGCATAGAGAAGAAGGGTTTTTGTGTGTATATGTGTGTGTGTGTGTGTGTAAAATCCCAAATGTTATCCCATGTGAGATATAGATGCAACTGTATCTGCAGGAGTGACGTGATTTGGACTCTTCCACACGAGAATCAAGAAGCAGGTCCTTACTGCTATGGCAAAGTTTAACAAGCAGGACCATCACATGATACTGAAAAAGCCTTCCACAGCCACCCATCGGGAAGTAGAGCGGGTTGTACGCTAACCAGAAGGTCGGCGGTTCGATCCCAAGTATCTTCAGTCTGAATTCCGAAGTGTCCATGGTGTGTTTGAATGGTGTGTGATAGAAAAAGTGTTGTCTATAGAAGCGTTGTGTAAATGTGTAGAAGCATTGAGTGAATATGAGAATGAGACTTTAAAACACTTTGAATGGTCAACAAGACTGTCAAAGAGGGTATAAATACAATCTATTTGCCATATAATAATAATAATAATAATAATATCTGCACTTCTGGGCTATTTTTCTTGAAATAAGAATACATTATCATGTCATTTAAAATGTGGTGGTCATGCTGATCATCTGAAATAAGAAACATTTGCATTTGCTGATGTTCCAACAGACATCACAGGCGAGGAGGTTCTAAAGAGCTGTGCAGTTATAACATAATACAAAATAGCTCAAACTAATTTAATAGAATTAAAACTAATATAAGTTTACTGTGGCACCAACACACATGTCTTCTGACACAACTTTTGACACTTCAAACAATTTGTACCCTCTAGCATGTACACTCTGTCTTACACACTCACATAGACACACAGGGCATGGATATGAGAGGCTATCACTCTTGGGCGGACTGCTGTCCAGTCTCCTCTTGCCCCAGCAGAGAACTACTCGGCTCCTCACCCCGACGTCTCACCTAACATCTCTAACCGCCACAGGCCTGCCACCCCCTGCTCGCATCATCAATCTGTGCCGACTCTGGCCCCTCTGATTAATGATGATCTATGCCGGAGGGATAGAGGCCTCGGGGACAGGGGATACAGGGCACGAAAAGGGGACAGGTGCTTGTGTTTTGACCACCCATGCGGTGCCATGATGCCGCAGTGCCACTCCATGGCAGGTCGGGGCTGTAGTTCAAGAGGGGGAGAAGGAAGCGGATGAGAGGTGGCGAGGAGGAGGGGGCGGGGGGGCGAGCGGGCAGTGACCTTCAAGTTCAGGGGCAGTGGCGCAGGGTCGCACAAGGCACCAGCTGGAAATGTCACACCGTCAGATGTCAGCGGGCAGGCTAAGTATAACCTGGTCAGCACCTGGAAGGACGTCCTCTAATTAGAAGCGTGTTGGGCCATGTCGGATCAGACAGGGACAGCACACTTGGTCACCGTCTTACAAACACACATAAAAACACACTGCCCACACAGACACAAGCATATCCACTGACTTAGGCAGAATCCTGACTTCGTGCGGCCACAGACAACAGTTCACAAGCTGCATTCACATCATACATGAATCCTGGGCTGCGCCACTGATACATACGGACTCCACACAGGTTCTCAGTTTCTTCTTCTTCTCTGTAGCCTAACGAGGACAAAAACAACCCCGGGCCGTGCACTCGCACACAAAGTCACAACACTCCGTGACCTTTTGGATTGTCGCTATAAATAGAGCGTATTTCCACTCAGAATCTATGTTACAGAGCTCAATGAATTATTTAGTAGGCTAATCCAATGGGCACGTTTTTTTTATTTTTTATTTCTCCAAGCTGATGGCTCAATAACAAAAAGCAAGAGCACAGTATCAAGGGGGAAAGATCAGCCTACATTGCCAAGCTTATTCTTGAGTCTTGTTTCTGCCAGAATTTTACAATCACAACAGCATCCTGAGCATTCAGTCTCTGGCAGTTCATCTTGTGTAGTGAACACACATCTGAGGAGGAGATGGGCATCTCTGGGTGACTGGGCTTCGCTTCTCTGAGCTTCCTGCCTGTGCCGAGTACGTACCCAGGCCGATGTCTGCTCCTTGTTCATGATACTGTAAAGCCGCTTCTAGCTCAGGGTTGACGATGCTATCAGTTTGTCTCCATGTTACAACACCCTTCTGACATCTGCCACCAACGCTACTTCTATCAGCATTCTCTTCCCCCGTTTCTCTCCCCTTCGCCGCGCTTCTCTCTCGCGCCTCATCCGTCTCGCTGCCAGGTGCTTGTCCACTCCGCCTCACCTCTCACTCCGTGGCCAGGGCTGCCGTCAAATAACTTCATTAGCTTTCCACCTCTGTCACGCTGGCCTGCTCACCCTCTGACAATTGGCTGCTGTTTTCTCCCAGAGAAAAAAAAAATGCACAGGACTACGTGGGGCAGGTTGAGAACCCAACAATAGCTGACAGTGTGCTAGACACTGGACAATGATACTGATGGCTGCAGTAGGGTTGTATGTACCAGAGGTCACACATAAAAGGCCTGTCTGTGTCTGCTCATGCAGAGCTGGAGGGCGAGGGACATAAGATTACAGATTCAATCTAGATGTTCAAAAAGCGACAAAACTAAAGCATCAGCATCCAAAGTACTCAGTGTCAACTTAGAGATGAAACTCAAGCCAATGTATTTCAACATGCAATAGCTGAAACTACGGTGTTTTCAAATACAGCATCATGTCAGATAATGACATGATAATGGAGGGAAATACACATGTTCTCTTAAAAGCCGTTTTTCCATGTACAGTATTAAAATTCCACCAGTGCCTCATCTCACTGCATCAAAGCATGGCATGCAAGATACTCTCCTAGGACAAAGATAAATAAGACAACTGCAGACGCATCATGACAGATGCAACACCTCCCACAACCCCCTGCATGCCAATTATTCACACCCAGCCAGGGTCAAGCTCGTTGTGCCTGTGTCACCGCAGCGGGGGGGGGGTTGGCGTTTGGAGGGTGAACAGTGCCCACTGTCATTATTAACTCAGGGTCCACTGGGCACAGGGTAGGGGCTGTGCATTTCAAAGTGTCTCTGTGGCTTTCATCTCTGAATCAAAATGTGGATCACACTGGATAGCTAACGGTTGTGTCAGCGTGCAAGGATAAAAATCAAAGGCTATCAGTATAACACACAGTGGAAAGCAGGGCAGCCCAAAAAATGATATGCTTATTATGTCAGAGGTCGGGAAGAGTTCAGTGGCTTTTTATGCCTGGGGATCTCCATGCAACTCCCTCTTTACCTCTTTTCCCCTCTCCCTCACTTGCTGTCACATTATCTGTATCTTTTTTTTTCATCTTTCCCTCTCCGGCTTTTTGTACAACCCCCCTTCTCCTTCTCCTCCTCATAGGCCTTGTGGGATTGAGGCACTGAGACAGCAGTGTAAAAGCAGGAGGGATGAGCTGCTCGTGTACACACTCAATCTGGGTTGGCAGGGAGGTCAAAAGAAATAGAGTCTAGAGGTCCCAGGAGGAACTTCCTCACCTCTCCCTCCCATGCTGCTCTGTGGCATGGGTAAGTCTCGCCAAGATCTGAGGCCAGTTCTTACCAGCTTCATAACCCTCTGTCTTTAACTCCGCCCCACCCAACAAAGGGAAAACTTTGTGATCAAAGCAGCTGCATTCATTAAAACCCATCATCATGCATTCAAGTTCAACATCCTCTCATCCTGTCTTTTTATATCCTCCCTCATTGTCCTTGAATGATGCCCTGACTAAGATGTCCGCCACTTGACACTGGACTGACATTGTGAGGAGCCATCTTGGCTCCTTTGGGAGTTACCCGGGCTTGATTTTGCAGTCTGTGAGTGAAGTGCAACTGGCACCCAGGGGGCATCCATGTGGCGCCGGGGCGTGCAAGATCGAGGGGGAGTTAACTAAGCCGGCCCAATCCCTGTGCATCCTGGTGGGGTCACAGGATGGCGCTGAGGGCGCTAATCATTTCAAATTATGAATTCCTTTTTAATTATGAATTATGCATACATTTTTAATTAATCTAATGTTCCCAGGGTTTTTTCCTCCCATCCTCACTCAAGATCTCAATCTAATTACACAGCATTAAGTGGAAGAGTGGCAGCCGTAGCCTCGACCCCGGCGCTGAACCTCAGTCAACCTTTTTCCATCAATCTTGCCGTTCTCCAGGTTTACACTCCGATATTTTGCAACATGGTGGAATGCATCTAAACACAGTTTGAACCTAGAAAACCTTGGAGCAGCATGTTTGTAAAGTTTGTTTCGTTAAAGATATTCTGCATCATTATGTTTTAAAGCTAAAAAAATATCCACGTCATATGACAACTTTTTTCATCACATAGAGGTTCAGAGAGACGTACTTTGACAACAAATTGGATAATAACTAGGCATCCTGAAGTAAGTAAATTAAATATACAGTTCAAACCAGAGTATTTATTGACAACTATGTAAATGCTTCATTTTTAGGTCATGACTTGTGTAATGCTCATTGGTACTTGAGATGATTATTTTATGTGCATTTTCTATTCTGCCTCTGTCAATCATGGTGGTGGAAGCATTCATACACCGTTTCAGCCTAAGATGCACTTAAACTGATGAATACCAAAAATATCATCCCCTGTTGACCTCTGGCAAAGCGACGTTTAGGAAGCATGAAGCCACTGAAGCCTAAGTTTGTATAAGTCAGAAGAAGAACTCAGGATCAGAAGTTTCCAAGGCCTCTCAGTCATTCATAGAATGATTGGAATTTTTTATTACGCTAAAAATGTCTCATCTTTGTTGCTTATTCCAAACACACAAACAACATATTTGTGTTCAAAGTGACATGTCACAAGACGGGTGACAATAAATCAGTCGATTGTGTTTGGGGATGTTACTGGAATATTTCAATTTACTAAAGCCTTGCTATCTGAGACACACACACACACACACATGCTGGTGCAAACAAAGACCAACTATTTCTGAATATGATTCACTTTAACTGCTGAATACTACTTAGTCCTTCTCTAATGTTTTGGGTTTTAATCTTGCTGTATCTTCCTGACAAACCAGTCAGTCCTTCATTGTTTCTCATCTTTTTGTTCATCATTCCGACAGCGCATATAATACAAGTCCTGCCCAACAGAACTGTATAATGCATCAGAGGGTGTAGTGAACTATTTGTTCCCTCACTGTCTTTGTATAGTCAGAGGGTTATAAATTAATGACAAAAGTTAAAGCACATGCAGAAATTGTTTGCATGAATTTTCCGTTTTTGCTGACCTTGACTTTTTTTTTACCTTGGGCAGTTTACCACTGACCTTTGTACCAGTCAAGGTTATTCAGTTCACTTGAACTGATTCAATTTAAATGAAAAATGAGGGTGTTCTAAAACTTTTGTCCGCTGTGTGCGTGTGTATGCACTTATGTAGGTGGCACTAGGAACACAATAGAAAAGAACAGTATATTCTTATATACTGTATATGTTACACTGATAAAGGGTCAACTTTCGTGTCTGTGCAAACTTTCAATGCTGTTGTTGTAAACCCATCCACTAAATACTATGTTATTGTTTTATAGAATACTTGCAGGCTCAATAAGTAGAGCATATCAATTTAGTCATATTTACTTGTTGTAAGTGCACGACATCGGGTTCTTCCATGCCTCAGATTTAATAGAAAGATATAAAAAGTCTAAATATTGTTTAATTTCTTTTGATTCAATTCACTGTTTAAACAATAACACAAGTGGGATGTGGAATTGTTTCTTATGTTAATGTCCATGAAAAGTTTAAACATTTTAATATATTAACCACTGTCAGGACCTTAAACTGTCTGTTTACTACAGTTTTGAGCCAACTCCCAGACATTTTAGTCTCCAATTGTTTTAAAAAACCATTAAAAAACACCTCAGAGACAAACTTCAGCCTTGACCCAAGACGATAAACATAAAACTGTTTACACTTCTTAAGAATGTTATTTCTGGTGACAGCAATACAAAAAAATCAAAACAAAACATAAGGCAAAGGCGAGACAGCGTCAGATCAGCACAGATGTCTTCACAGACAAGTTTTGAAGACGTGAAAACTTATGATGAAAGCGCTACTGCACTGACTCGAGTTCCAAAGTCAAGTTGAGAAAACGGTACAATAAACAAAACAATTAAGTGTTAGAAGAGTCAAGCTATCAGTGTGTCTCTGAAAGCGGTTTATCCATGCTTTATTTAAACTGTATTACTGGTAAGAAAAATAAGTAATTTATCAGAACTCAATTATTTTTTGCTATTTGCTGATATCCTATAAACCAAAGGATTAACAAATAATAAAAATAATAATAACAACAAACAATGATTAATCAATCATTAAAATAAAGGCTAAATACTGAGAGTTAATCGAATTTCATAATATGTAAATATAAATATTCTAATACGCATTATAAAATGGATGCTAACCTGATAGCTTCATAAGCAGGTCAGTTGCTGTCTTGGTGGAGATGTCAGGGCTGAAGAGGGAGGCCGTGGTTAGACCACTGGGACTTGATCTGACCCCGACTCCGACCCCAACTCCAGGTAGGTCCAGGGAGTTGGCACTACTGCTGGGACGTTCCCTGCAGATGCTAAAGGGGGAGAGCACGGACAGGTCTCTCTCCAGCGGCTCTTCCTTGATGTGGACATGATTGGAGGACACCTCGGCCGGAGGAGACGTCTGCTGCTGAGAGTCTGAGTGCACCGGGGATGCCTCCATGCCTCCCAGGTCCACCGAGCCGCTGTCACCCATCAGGGAGCCCTCGCCCTCCGTGTCGGTGGTGAGCTCCTCTTTCACCTTGACATCTGTGCGGGGAAAGTGCTGGTGGCAGCGCATGTGAAGCTTCAGGCTGAAGTGACGGGAGGAGGTGAAGGGGCAAAGTTCGCACTGAAATGTCTCACCCCGGTCCTGGTGCTGATGTACCTGGAAAAACAGGTTTATGTGTAGAATCACTTCATCTCTCTCTGTGCGATCAGTGAGATTATACAACAAATATGCAGCAGTGTTTAATTATGCCGTGGAGAGGACATGTTAAAAGTTTAACGAATGCATGGATATCTTTTAATGTTAGCAATTATTTTTCAAGAGTCATAATAAGCCCTGATTGAAGATGGTGTGTGTGGGTATGACAAGGGGTGCATGGTCACAAATGAAGAATATAAATGTGATCTCACCTTCATGTGGGACTTGAGATTGTCTTTGCGAGCACAGCGGAAGGGACACAGGGGACACTGGTGGCTTTTTAAGCCTGTGTGGATGACCATGTGTCTCTTCCAGTAGCTCTTGCGTTTGATGACCAGGCCACACACCGGACACTGGAACGGTTTTCCCCCATCCTCAGGAGAACCTTGAAGGCACCACAGGTCAACGTTACTATTTACAGACAGTCTGAAAGGTTTTTCAGCGGCTTTCAATTCAGAGTTGAGTTTGAGACCTTGATTTCATTTGTCATTGTGCTACATTTTAATTCTCAATTATTAATGTTTGTTTTATTGCTTTGGTGTTTTTTATATATTCCCTTTTTTTTATGCCATTTCAGAGCATGGAAAAATGTATTAAGTTGCAGAAATATACCTCCTTTACCCAAAATAAATAAACATAACTTTAGTATTTACAGAGGTGGAAGAGACAAATCCCCAACACCTAATGGTGAAAGCTATCAGGGGAAATGCCAGCTGGAAGCAATAGAACAATGGAAGTAAAAACTCAAGCATGTTTTAGTATCTCGATTATTGTTGTTGGCTTCATATCCGGCATCCATTACTGTTTAATTGGTCTTATTAGAAAGAGGCATGATTGCATTACAAATTCTACAAGGGCCTGTCAGGATGGCTTCATAAGTATTCCAGCACCGTTCCTTGAAAAACATCTGGTAATCAGTGTTTGGTGAAATTACTGTGCTCAGCCATTCATTGACCTGAGGTGTAAAACCTCGAGACTGCCTATTTGCAACAATAAACTGCCATCTGCGGCCCAACCTCTCCAAGCACAGCAGAGATCACAATGCAGAAATGACTTCTGCTTACACCAAGTCGAGGCATGTGGAGCAGAAATAAAGCCGGGGAGTGCAAATCTGTGTTTGAAACCTTTATCTTCGCACTTAAAATGCCTGTTTCCTATGTAATCAAAGCCATTCCTTGTATATGCAAAGAGCAGTGCAACCCAGTTTTATAGTGGAATTGGCCAGGGACAACAATAAAACAAGACACGACAGTCAATAATCAAGGTCACATTTTTCAGTCTGGCGACCAAACAACTACCTGCATTTTTACAGCGCGGGCCGACCTTGACAGCTCACGGGTTAGAGCAGACCCCCTTCTTAGCATGCACATCACAGAATATTACATCAACTACCTCATCTGTCTGAAGTCAATTTGATCCAGCCATTTTAGATTTGGCGGGGTTGCGACACAATCCCTCAAAAGTGCCCATCCATCTCTCTGAAATCATTCTGTTCTCCCTAAAGGCTACTTAGTTAGAGCCTGCACTTTGAAGCTTTCTCTCTCCCTGTGAAAGACTTGCGTGCGCCCTTGTTTGGGTTATATGTCTGCATCTGCGTACACACTTACAGAATATACTGCATGTCCATTTGTGTGTAATAGAGAGAGAGCGAGCATAAGAGGGAGAGAGAACGTGTGTGTGTGTGTGTGTGTGTGTGTGTGTGTGTGTGTGTGTGTGTGTGTGTGTGTGTGTGTGTGTGTGTGTGTGTGTACACATCTGTATCCAGTCAGTGGAAAGTATGATGTGTTTGGCCTTAAGTCTGCTGTGCTGATCGGTGCAGAGGGCCATGGTGAGTGGGGGCTGAAGCCAGGAGGAGGCTGCCGAGATGGATATGGACTCCAGGGCTCCCCACTGTGCCGAGCACACACTGACGGCCCCCTTTTGGCAGCACGCACATCCGAGCACAAACGAGCTGGTATGGGAAGGCAGTGAGGTCTCAGTCGGAACCCCCCGTCGAGCCCACAGACCATTTCCCAGACTAGAAGGCCAGCCAGGGCTGTTTTCTTTCAGCTACGCTCTCTGCTCGGCTGACAGTTAAGCTGAAGTTACACTACTCGCTACTTCAGCGCCAGTGAGGTGAGAACAAAACTATTACAAACTGGAGAAAACATGCCATGGTAGTGTTCTCTCTGTGAAAGCATTTTGGTGACAAGTAAACCTGCTGCTCTCAAGACTGTGACAGCGAAGACACCTCATCTATTGGAGCTGCTACAATTACACGATTAGTTAAAATGTATTGGCATTAACAGCGTTGGATAATATTTCATGACATCGATGGTGTTATGTCTCTGGTAAATGAAGAATTGGAATATTTATAATGATTATAAAATGATATGTTACTTGAACTTCGGGTAAATTTGCACAATTATTTAAAAAAAGAAAAGGACAACACCAAGGAGGACGGAAACTTTCCATAAAGGCATCTGAATTGATCTTGAAACGTCATCGTCATCTCTCTCTTACATACAAACATAAGGTCATTTGGTTTTTCATAAGCTTACAGCCTGTGTATAACACAAGGCAATAATTTATTGTACTTAAGTGTTTTGTAACTGTGTCACTGAAGAAACATTTTATCTGTGATTTTTTTTTATATATAGGACAGCTGAGCTTGACTCGAATTGTCTGTACTAGTCTGAGTATTATTATGATTAGTGTATTCATGTTACATAATAGTATGAAAATATGCATAAACGTTATTCCTTTATTGTTCATTAAGATTACCTGCTTGGCTGCTGGGTTTTCCTCTGCCCTTTGGAGTCGAAGGCAACAGCAACTCTAGGCTCTGAGTAGGTGTAGATGGCGTGGGGGCCTTCTGGTTCTTGTCCAGCAGGGGCTTGACATCCTCTTGGAGGATCCCAGATGTCGCCAAAGGGGAACCTTCCTTCTTCTCTGCCAGCAGGTTTCCCGCTGCCCTGGCTGCCACCTCTTTAAGCAAGGCAGCAGAGGAGGTCATTGACACGAGTGAGAGAAAAGAACTTGCTGAGCCTTGGTGGTCAGTAGCAGCACTTGCCGTCGACGAGGCTTGGCTTCGCTCACTGACTTTCTTGGAAAGTGCAGCGAGGGTCGAGCTAGCTGACTGTGGGCTGAACGGAGAGTTGAAGGCATCAAAGCGCACCACATCGTCTCCTCGACCACCCCCTCCAAGGGCTGGCACTGCGGATGAGGCCGAGGTGGAAGAGGACGTTGTTGACGAGGCGGCCACGGCATTTTTGTCTTGAAGTACAGCATTTGCTGCTGCTTTTAACTTCTGGATAGCAGAGTCCGGAGATAGGCTAGAGCTGCACGGTGTGGTGCAGCTGGCCGGCGGCCATTTATCTGCAACACCTGCCCATACAAAGCCACTGCCATTGCTAGGGGTGACCGAGTTAAAGGGGTCATGAGGCTCCTGCTTAATGTTGGTGACTGAGGGTGCCAATGAGGCTGGTGAGGCTGAGCCACTGTTGTTATTGTTATTGGCCAGTTTTCGGGCAAGAGCACTTAACTGGTGGGCATGGTGGGAAGATGGGGAGAGGGTCAATGGTGGGGCGAGACCAATTGGAGGAGAATCCCCTCCAGCACCTCCCCTGGATGAGCGACTCAGGAGCTCCCCAGTGTCAAGTTTCAGTGACCCGGCCTCTAGGAGGCGACGAAGGTTACTGCTGAGGGGTTTTCCCAGAGCACGAGACGCTGCTTCACCGTACAGTGATGATACCACAGAGGATAGCGTGTCATGGGCCGAGAACGCACTTCCATCCAGTCCAAGAAGTTTTAAAGAGGCACGATGGACAGGTGTGGAACAACCCACCGAGCTCTCGCCTCCACAGGTATCATGGTCCCCAGTGCTGACTCCGGGTCCTTCATCAGGAGAAGAGCCCCTGGGTGGGAGGAGTTCATCCTGGGTGTCTCCATAGGATGACGACTCTGAACGCGAGTCAGAAGCATTCCCAAACCAGGCCTCCTCCTCCACAGGACTGCCGTCTGGCCCTCCTTCATCATTGCTGTCCACATCTGGAAGAGGAAAAAAAGCATACAATTTAGAGCAAAGGCACAGAAATTAAAGATATGCTAGTATTAAAACAAAGATATCACAATGGTTCCCCTTGAGCATTTGGACTAGGCATTAGCTTTTCGCTAAGTAAAAACATGAGATATTATGAATAAGAATTGCAAACATCAAACACTTACTACAGAGAGTTAAGTAAAGGGCACAGTCACCGCCTCTGGCAAACTGTTAACAGCTTTTAACATTGAAAATTATTATTTACGATTCACTTTTATTATTTCCCATGCTTGCTCGTCTGATCTTTCAGGGCAATTAGTGATCCGTTCCATGTAGAAGCTTAGCTGGAGCTACTTTTTTGAACATTCATTGCACATTTACCTGCTCAACTCAAGTCATACAAAAGACATTTAAAGTATAAATACACACTTCAGTGCTCATGCGAGGAGACCACTAAATCGACCACAAGCACAAATTCACCCTCTCTCTTATATAATGGCAGCTTTCCACAAGGCTCATCCAGGATGTTTGCGTAATTTAGAATTTTCAGGCTTTTTTAAAATCATATTTTTCCCACCCTTGGACTGGAAGAGTCTAGTAAAGAGGTTACCATGACAACAGGTCCTTCTGGGAGGCTAGACAGCAAAGATTAGGGTAATGGAGGTTACAGAACTAGATTAATATTCATGAGCCTGCAGATACCACCGGGGAGCCAATAAGGATAGGGTTAGGGTCACCGAGGGTCATTAATATACACTTCATGTATCAATATTCATAAGCAAAACATTACAGCTTGCCAGACAAGGGCGAACAAAGAAAAGTGAATATTCCTGATACATATTAACAAACCTCCATAAGAACATGTCAAAAGCACTAAGCCTGAGCAAAACAAAATGTCAAAATTGACTTTTTTCCTTTCTCCTCTTTGGGTTACTGTACACAACCTCACAAAGCATCTGTTAAAAAGTAGCTGGCAGAGATTTCTGAAAATACTAAGCACTCGCACAGTTGCAAAAACATGAGGCTGTGAAATAATTATTTAAAATGTCTCACACACAAACATACGTCTTCACCCTCATAACCCTGACAGAGCATAGTTGGTCTTCTCTTACTGTTTACAGGAAAAGTCAAAACGGTTTCCAGGCAACTCTTCCCAGCAACCTGTTGGGATCATTAGAGTTGGCTGACATCTGGCCAACGTGGCTCACCATGGTCCACAAAGGTGACCACAATCACAACCCACTATGACCGCTACTCTCCTGCAGCAACAGATATCAAACTAGGTTCACATACTTCCCAACACCTTCTCATCCCCAACACAAACACTTTTCCATCTCAGATTGTACACTAAACAAACATTGACAGAAAATGTCAAATGCCCCCCCAAAAAATGCAGCAGATTGTGTCCTAATATTAGTCTTATGGCATTTAAAACAGTTTAATCTATGTCTAATAGATAGCATATAGATACATAAAGCAGGATGAGTATACCCAGCAGGCAGGACCCTTCTCATTCTCAATAATTTTCTAAAGGCGATGAAAACGTCAAAATATGCATACATTGTGATCCCAATTTCCATGCTCCTTGAAGCCATTTTACCACCTGAGAAGGGTTTACAGGAATGAAAGAGAGGGAGAGGCAGAAGGAGCCAATGAGTCATGCAGGGCAGGGCTTGACCCATTTCCATGTGACATACAAAAAGCAGCAAGAACTACTAATGGCTGTAATGTGGTTAGAGGGAAAAACACTAGATTGCTGACCCAAGGTCTTGGCCTTGAGGCTGAATTCTCCTGCTTCCTAGGTTCACTCTTAAACCTGAGGGTTAGGTGCAGCCAGACGCTACACTCCACCACTACAGTGGACTGCTGCACTCCACTACCAGGGTTTTTTGTGTCACAGGCAAGCCACCCACTTGGGCGTAATGACATTTCCCAAGGTCACGGTCTCCGGCCCAAGCTCTAAGGGGGATTCGTCTGAGAGCTGTGCTTGTGACTTCTGCTGTATGCTCATTACACGCATGGGGACAAACATATGCACGTGAATACATGTTTATACTGCAAATACTCTGCCAAGAATGTGATTTAAAGTACTCCCCCACTGCATTTTTTTTCTGACACACATTCTACTGCTTTTCCTCCGGTGCGGTGAAAGCTCAGCGACAGTAACGGCAACCCCCCCCCACACACACACAACCCCCGAGTGATGGAGGCATGAAGATCCGGGCCGAGGCGGCAAGCGTCTGCCACTGAAAGGGAACCATTTAGCGGTGTAATGGCGGGGATGACTTGCATGTTGAGACAAACAGCTGCAGGGTGCTCAGCAGTCTGGATCTGTTATCACTCACACACGGGTGATTCAGTGGTGCAGCGGCGGGGGATTTTCTCTCTGGTCCACAGAGATGTATAGTGCCACCAAATTATAAACAAAGAGGGAGCCATAACAAGTCAAAGTGTAGACCGAGGCTGCATAGAGAGGAGGCCAAAGGGCATCAAGACATGCCAGAGAACATTGTCTTGAGCTTGACCAGACATGTAAACAGACCGGACGGAAAAAAAATTATGTAGCACCCCTGTAACTTACAGTGTTTGCAAATCTATTTGTTTTGTTAACGTGCCACAAAAAATAGACAGACAGCTCACAGCCTGTAACTACAGGGAAAAACAGTTTGAGATTTCAGGTAGTGGACTTGTTCATTGTTTCACCATGTAGTGCTGTCAACAATCTCCATTTGTGAACTTGGCAGGATTATTTTGGACACAGCTTTTCTAGGTCAGAGAGGGGTGCATGCATGCGTGTGTGTGTGTGCGCACATACAAGCTCACTACAGGAGTCAGTGATATTTCAACTAACCTTGTCACACAGAATGATTGCTGGTAAAGGGAATAGTGTGAGTTAGAGAAAGTAGAGAAGGACAAGGGTATGGAGTAAAGGTAGGTCAGGAGGTCACCCACCACATGACTTGTGTGATGCTACTGCCTAAAAAAAAAAATTAACACACACACACACACACACACACACACACACACACACACACACACACACACACAGCTAGTCTGTGACTTAGCCAGGCATGAAAATTGGCCTCACTGACCCCAGGCCTGAACAGGGTAGGGGGAGAGGAGATGGCAGGGCGAAGGAAGCGAGGGACAGATAGAGGGATGGTTAAGGGAGGGGTTGATTTGGCTCGGCAGGAAAGAAGAGGAAGCCATTAGCCGATTAAGGCTGGACCGGGGGTGCATCAATGCTGCGCCGATGTCAAAAAGGAGAGTCATGCCCATGAGCTAATATAGCAATGAAAGAGAGGGAGCAGGAAACAGAGAGCGGTAGTGCGGGTCAGGGAATCACTAAAATCGCAAAGATTGCTGACCACAAAGCCATAAAAAAAAAACTAGATAACATAAATAAAAGATTGCCAGAACATGCCAAGACTAAAGCCATCACATCTACATCACCAAAATAATTAGCCTTACATCCTTTCCGGCTGGGGAGTAAGTGATGGCAGCCTGTGTGTTTGGGGGTGGGTTAAGGAGGCAGGGCTGTGTTGCGGACATAGGAAGGAAGGCGTTGAGTATGGATGTAGTGAAGAAGGAACCGTGGCGGTAATTAAGTGTCCGGCTGGGCCCTGGCGGAGGTTGCCACGGCCGCGGGCTATGCTAATGAGCACGCCCGGCGGTCAGCGCTGCCTTATTAGCACTCGCTGGACAATATGGTGGGAGAGACGCTGAACTGGCGGGCTCACGTCTCTGCAAATGACTAACCTCCCGAGGAGTAAGGTAATTCCATTAATTGGGACACACCGGATCAGGGTCGCCTCCCTTCCTTTTTCCATAATCTCGCACTTGCTTGATCTTTTTCACACCAACATGCTCTCTTTACGTCTTGAGCATTTGTCTCCCTTCATGTCGTTCCCTCTTTCTCCCATACAAATGTCATAAAAAAATAAATAATTAAAAGACAGATGCTCTAAATAAATCCAGCAGGATGTGTGGGAGCCAGCAGACACTTCTCCCCTTCATATGAAATGATGTGCCATCAATCTGTTAGATGCTGTTGTTCTTTCGCTGCAGCAACATGACTACAGCTCCAAAGTTTAGCCATCACATTTCCATTAGGAAGTTGATGAAACACGACAACCAACAAGGTAATGGACAAGACATGTGATCGCTGAGGTGATATGTCATACAATGGAGCATGTAGGATGCGGGGAAGAAACACCACTTTCCATTAAATAAACTCAGTTATTTCAATCTTCCATATACAGTATATGCGTACTTGTATTGTATTTACTCAGTTATAAAGTGGTTGTAAAAGACTATCAATGACGATTCTATGTATCTATTTTTTTTCATGTAACAGTGAGCTAAATCATGTAAATCAAATATTAAATATGTTGAAACCATGTGTTGGGCCGAGGTAGTAAAAATCCTCGATGTATTGAAGGCTCATTTTACACAATCAAACATTACAAATCCAACCCTGTATTCCAACTCTTGATATTTCTATTATCCTGTCCAACTTGTAGTCTGTGACAAAGACACAAACAGCCCATCTTTTAGTTGGAATCCGAGGTGAGCCGATACTCTCAGTGGGGATCAGGGTTCAGGCAGCAGGGCTATATATAATGGCGGTTGAGTCGTATTGAAATGTAGTGCAAATTACCATCTGTGTATTTTCGGCCTTGGCCTCCGTGGTTTGTGGGTACTTTGGGCAGCATGCCAGAGGTGAAACAGGAAGGAGAAGTGTTCTTGGAAGAGAATGAGACAACTGAGAGCCCCAGACCTCTGAAATTCCTCATTGCAGATGAAGTGCACTTTACCCCTGGTATATTTTTCTCTTCCATTTTTAGCTTCTCATGTAAAAAAAATAAATAAAAAATCTTGCTCATAACCTAAGATGTGTCATCAAAGCTATGGACCTAAACTACAGGAGGGAGAGACGAGGTATGTCTATTACATCTTCACTACATAAACTGACACATTTCTAATGAAGTTTTAGTCCCTTTATTGTCCTACTCTGACATAAATCAACCCGGACTTGAGGTTAGTGTGCCACTCACGTCTCTGAATATGTAGTGCATGTGCTTGTATTATGGTATTCCATTACTTGAAATTAATTTACTATGTGCCTGTATGGTCTCACTGTATGCGACAGCTCAACATGGGTGTTATAAATAATACTGTATTTAAAATGAGTAAAAGTTGGGACAGCAGTGAAAATTGCCTGGGGTCGGCTGATTCTCAGGAATACACTGAGGATGTCTCAACAGCAAGCATGCAGTATTTTCAGAGTAATACAGTTATGGAGGCATATAAAGTAGAAGAAACATACAAAGTGAATAAATAATAATCCTTCATTTTAAATGCAAATTTACTCCACTGAATCAACAGACTTGTTTTCATAAAAGTTAAATTTGTTGCCAAATAGGACAGGATATGAATCCAATTCAGTCCCAGTGAGTTGTGTAGTTAATGTGGTTCCTGCAGTTGTGATTAAAATTTTGAGATTTTGCCAAATTTTTCAACAGATAAAGTCAACTGCGTACTGCGTAGGCAACATCATGCTGCAAATGCGTGACTATGGTGTGAGACCATTACAGGAAAGACTGAACAGCTCATCAGCTAGAAAAAGACATAATATAATGTCTAGTAACACTTTTTACTTTTACTTTTCCCTACTTTCATTCATAGACATAAACAGACCATCACACTAAAGGTCGCAGATTATCATTCCAGGACTAATTTGCAGCTCAGGTGTGAAATTAAACAGCAAATCCTCTATAATGATAGACTGATGAGCAACAACTGGCCGATGTTGTCTGTCACTGTCCTTAGATCAAATTGTTTGAAACATCCGCTTCACATTAGAGTTTCAAATACCATCTCAGTCTAACAATGTCCATTTGGACAGAGTGGTCAATTTCTAGTCTAGTAAGGGTGTTTGTGTATTTAGTATTTATCTTTTTCAGAAGTGGACAGCAGAAAACCAGTGAACAGCAGAGAGGAGGAGGTTCAGGGAGAACCTCCAGGTGAACCAGGGAGGGTTGATTGGCAGAGCTGAGATCAGTTGGCCAATTAACTCTTACTGGATTTAAGCGGCAGCGACAGGGCTGCCACAGTGAAGAGGGAGAGACGCATGAAGAAAGAGACACTGAGGGACGGAGCTGAGCCGTGGAGAAACTGCTGGCAAGTTTAAGTTGAGTTTTGAATTCATGTTTGCTCCGTTACTTAAATAAAAAGAGGTTAAAAAGTGAACGGTTCGTCTCTTGCTGCTGTTGGGAGACCCCGTCGGCATCGGTCTAATGCGACAAGCAGAATGATGAAGAGTCCACTAGAATGTGTTTTCATGCACCATCATACATCCCAATTTCCTTTATAAGCTTGTAGGCAAACATAGAATAGCCTTCAGGTAATGTAAAAACATGAAAGGCCTTCTCTAGAGCCGGTGTTAGGGTTTGTCCATTGTGTACTACTCTAGAAGCATGGAGGGCAAAATGGAGGATAACCTGCACTAATGTAGATATAAAAATAATCTTTCTAAGGTAGCACAAACACAACCATTGTTGGTGTCAGGTGAGTCATAGTGATGAAAACATAAGTGTGTTTTACCTTGCATCTCTTCTGTTCTCAATCAGTATGTGTTTGTAATAATGTGCAGAAGTTCTTTCTTATCCTGTCTATAGTTTATTTCAGTTGTGAATGCAAGATGCAAACACTAACTGCCAATCAGAGCGGTGACTGAGGCAGCTGCTGTGTATGGTGACATGAAGGACATCACCTTCATAATGATGAGCTCACACATAGCCAACTGTTATCAAACCTGTCACTCGCCATCAGCAATCAGTCAATCAACTCAATATTAATCCATAAATATAAGAAAAAATGTTCTTGGTTAATCCAGTAATTCAATACCTGAAATTTCTTATATTGTGTTTCATATTGACACAGTGCATTCAATATTGCTATACATATTGCTCTTTGGTTCACAAGAGTGGCCATAATCATCATGCTATCACTCACTCGTACATGAAGGCAATGAGTTGGAGCCTCTTAGACACCTAATCTCTGACCAGCTCTGAACTTGCAAATTACAATATAAGAAATACTAAAACCCTCGTACTTGTATTTCCCATCACTCTGGTTTGGACACTAATTGGCCTGGGTCAACTGCTTACTGGCCCTGGGCCACTGAATAATATATGCTGTCACAATCTGCCAAAAGTT
This sequence comes from Pleuronectes platessa, assembly GCF_947347685.1. Taxonomy (NCBI): domain Eukaryota; kingdom Metazoa; phylum Chordata; class Actinopteri; order Pleuronectiformes; family Pleuronectidae; genus Pleuronectes; species Pleuronectes platessa. The sequence continues at coordinate 9,157,025 of NC_070628.1, read as the reverse complement.
AGATTTAATTATGAAAGACTTACTGACTGCTTGCAGTGTTTTACGTTATGGTGAGTCAATTGTTTTTATTTTTTTAAATCTGCTTTACAATGCTGGTAAACAATCGGAGTTGTGAAATTGTGAAAAGAAGATCTATTTCAAAACACCTTCTCTTATCTCTGAAAGACAACTTGCTAGAGAATTTGGCTGAAATTCCAGTCTGAAACCATGAATCATCAGGCTACTTCATATACTGCATATACTACAAAGTTGATAGCTATATCTTTTTACGATTCAAAGACATTTTTTTTTTTTAAATGAAATATGAAAAGATCAAATACAAGAGTCTCCCACTCACTGGACATCATTTATTGGTCTGTTGGTAAAGGTGCAGGCTGAGATAATTTTACACAATGCTCATATATGTATTTGAAGATGACATTTTCATTTTCAAAGAGCAGTGTTTCCCCTGCATGCATTACGCAGCTGCTAAATCTCCATCCTAGGTGAAACACTGAAGAGTTTTAGGAAAATAACCCCAGATAGATGAGTAAATTGGAGTCTTTAAAAGCAAGGTTTTAGAAAGAGGTTTTATTCCATCAGCATAAATCTCGTCACAGCATTTAAAATTGCTGACCAGCCAAAAGTTTTGGTTACAGGAGTATGCAATGAGTTTCATTAGATTGTATCTACCCTAATTTCCATTACTTTAGTCTCCTTTTAGGTTCTGTGATATGGGCTTTTTTACGCTCTTAAATTACTTTATTGTACCATTGCATGTGAACTGAAGATACAACACAATATCGAATAAATAAATTGAGAAATCTCCATTTGATGTTCTCTCTCTCTATCCGTCTCTTCTGATCGACTTCAAATTGTGTGACGGCCTTTCTAAGAACCCCAGGAAGGGCAGTGTCGACTGTGAGGTGGGTTCAACTCTAACCCCATCTTCAGAGACAACAAAAGAGGAACCTGAATTGATCTGTCCAAATCTCCAAGACTCTCCCTACCCTGTCTAGTGCCCCTGAGCAAGGCACCTTACTCCCCCAACATCTGCTCCCCGAGCGCCGTACATGGTCGCTCACTGCTCTGTGTGTCCTGCACCAGATGGGTCAAAAGCAGAAGGTAAATTTCCCTACCTGCATGAGTGTGCCTTTGCATGTCTGTGCATGTGTTTGGGACTAATAAATGCATCTTAATCTTAATTATTACTTGGTGATGGGTTATCAAAAGAGTGTTGATGTGTGAGTTTTTAGCTAAAAACCCATTTTAATAACCCAGCAATTTTTTTTCTACATACCACACACAAACAGGCCCATTTAGAAAAGGCACAACTGTTACTTGTTCCACTATAAATGGAGAAATCTGTCTTTCTGTATGTTCTCTGATTTTCTCAACAACCTCTTAACAAATCGACTTCTAACTTGGTGGGTGATTTGCTGAGGACTCCTTGAGGTGAATACTTTGAAGTTTTTTTTGGATGAGCCATAGTCGAGGCTCTTCATTTATTTAAAAATAAACTTGGTGTGCGGTGTTTATTGGAAAACAGAACAAATTGTCACGAGGCAATATTTTGTAACACATTTTTTTACCATCTAAAAACAGTTACTCACTGCTGAATGTAAATACAAACATGGTCTCCCATTATTGTTGATAAGCCAGATGCCAAGCCATTGTGAAGCCAGCCAAAACACAATCCTTTCATTTTAGCAAAAGGCAGATGGGTAGTCAGGAGAATGCTGTAGAGGTGGTATGTTAACACTAAATGACAGATGCTAAGACTTATAGTAAAGTAATTACTGAAGTTATACTTTATGTTCACATTGATTTACAATGTAGACTTAAGAAATACAGCAGCTGATGTACACGATGCATCGATCGGCACATATACGAATAGCAAACACTTTAAGAAGTGAATGTGAGAAACTGAGTAATGTGAGAAAAATATAATTGCGTTCTGTAAATGTCCAGTTAATTAGTTAAATCCAGTTAAAGAAAAATCAATCATGGGCTCATTGATAAATAGGTCAGATTGGCAGCGTAATGTCACTTGACATTGCAGACCAATTTCAAACTGTGAAAAGAGCTAGTCATATCCATAAGAGCCTCGCCCATTCTGTCTTATAACAGGCATGTGTGGGTAGCCACCTTCTTTCTTTTTTTAAGATAATTGTTTTTGTAAATCACTACCTATGCTATAGTGTTTATCAATATTTTTTATAACTCAAACAAAAAAATGCAACTCAACTGGAAATATTAACATAATAAGTCAAAGGTGTTAGCTCTGAATTGTTTTTTATTTCATGTTTCTATCTGCTTCTGAGGCTTTTCACAACTCTCAGCTTTTAAGCGGCTGAATTCAAACAAGTAGTCGAAAGCTTATATAGAGGACGCCTGAGGTCAAGTACAGCAAATATCTAAATACTGTATCGTAAAAATGTGGCTTAAAACCGGATAAAAAGTCAGTCAAGGGTAGGCAACTATAAAGTTAACACAATGTGTAAAGGGGCCTAAAGTATTTGGCAGGCAACCAACTGAAACTGCCTGTTACCTTGATTAAAAACTGAGAATTTCTCCAAGTATGAAAATTGAAATGTTACTCAACATAATATGTAACATAAGGTGAATCATAATTTGTAGCCAAAAAAGGAAAAGTTAAAGAAAATATTTGTGACTTAAAACCCCCATATATATATTTGGCAAATATGTAATGAATAAAGCTTAATTACCATTTGGTTTGGAAAGTTACTTATCATAAGCCACTGGTCATTTTTTCTTCGAGCCGACAACCTGAACTAATTCAACTGAGACATGGACGTCGCACCAACATTCTCAAAAAGACAGGCTACATTCTTTGAAGCAAGTGCAAAAAGAACAGGCCATCACCCTGCTGCGTAGCTCTCCAGCAGACAGAAGCTCCTCACAGAGGTGATTGTGTGGCTGTGGAAGAGAAGTGAGAGAGAGAGTGGGAGGGTGGAAGGTGGGTGTCTGTATAGTGCCCATGTATTGTTTGTAAATTACCCTACTGGCAAAAGCGGCACTTGGTTCTATAGCAGCCAGTCCACCCAGGGACACAAAGCAAGGTCCAGTGGGAGGTGGGCAGAGAATGAGAGGTAATTCTATATGTGCATGTATGTATGTGAGGGGACAGTGTGTTCGAGCGATGGAGGCAGTGTCTGTTCGAGACACTCGGAGAGGACAGCAGGGGAGAATGAGCAGGGGCGCGAGGAAGACGAAAGCGGGAGGGAATCTTGAGAATTGAGGAGGAGGTGGTGGTGGTGCATGGAGAGAGAGAGAGAGAGAGTGTGTGTGGGGGGGGGGGGGGGGGGGGTACCTTTTTTATGGTGGTATTGGTTTGACGGCTGTTTGGCAGAGGCGCCCAAGGCAGTGCCTGCTTGGATTTTAGCCTGTCACTTAGGACAGGGACACTAATCAGGATTGGTCCCGGTCTCTACCCAAGGAAAGGGGGAGCACTTTCAGGCCATTATTGAAAAAAAAGGAAAGAGGGAGCAAGAGAGGGAGAAGAATTGCTGTGGCACAGCAGGAAATGCTAACCACTAACCTCATTTACATGCAGGTCCAGGGAGAATGGGGGGAGAGCTTATTCCGTTTCCAATCTCCATGTTAAATGCTGGCCAGGGCAGCTGATGGGAAGGAGAGGCATTGTTCGCCCCATGCTGCTCTTTCCCTCTCTGCTATATCAATACCTGCCTCGCTTTCTTCAAGATTTAAAAAGAGACATTCCCTCAATGATTTCAAACTGAAATCTATATGAACCTGACATGCGATGTATGTGACTGTTTACTTTGTGCATACAGTTGTTTGCAACCAACCCTCAAAGGTCTATTTGTTCCGTCATAACCAGGTTGTGACCTGAGGCTGCCGCATTCAAAGCCATCCTTCACCCACTGAGTCTGTTCTGTGGCATAATGATTGCTATGACAACCATCACTTAAAGCCATGGGTAGGTGGAGGAGAGATGTCAGCTTCTCGTCTACTCTTCTGATGATCTCATTTCTGGCTGGCAGGTATAACAAGGTCAAACCACTGAAACTGGAAAAGTGGCTGCTTGCAACATGCAAATGACAGAACCTAGTTTCCAAACAATTACACTGCCCTGTCCAAATCGACATGGGGGCTAAAGCTCTGAGAACCAAAAGGTGGGGGATGAAAAAAAAAAAATCAGGGGAGTCAGAGAGAATGAGATGTAGAGGGAGGGATGTCTGTCTTTGGCCAGCTATGAGCACAAAGTCTAGCTGTGCGTGCCAAATGAGGTTTTTAAACGTTTTTTCAGGGAGGATTTGTGCTAATCTAGAAAACCTTCTGGAGGAAGTGCAAATACATCTGCCACTGACCACTCCTCTATAGAGTATGAGGGATTAATGACATGGCAATCTGAACCAACATGGACCCCCATTCAAAACACTGGCGGGGACTGGGAACATACAGGCAATAATCAGCCGAGTCTGAGCTTATTTGTCCGGCTTCATTCGTTTCTACTTATGGTTATGGTTCTTACAGGTAACATAAGCTACAGGGATCCTCACACAACATATCCAGTGATTAGCAAATCTAATTTGTATCACAAGGGTGAAATCTACTGACCACATTTCCAATTACCCTTGGTAAACATTAAAAGGATGAAAACCTGAGTCATATTGTTCTTTTAATGCTACAACCACATTGAACAAATAGGGAGGCCTCGTGAATTAGTCAATCAGAATCATAAATAACCTCACACCCCACTGACAATGGCTTTCTCAGAGATGACATCACATCAATGATTTTAACTTCTCAGGATTTTTGTCCCGCAGCCAAACACTTCCACTCGCCTTTTAGAGGTGATATATTGTTTCCCTAGAGAGCTGTCACTGCCTTATGGTCCTACTATCCTCTGTCTGTAACAGCCCCCCTCCTTCTCTTTACTTTTAATCTCCCTATAAAACTGATCCGACATCCCAGAAATCTGCAGACACACAGCTGTTGGCCTGGCTAGTTAAAGACATTAGCCGGTCCCTTGCTCTTGACCGCCTAAATGTGCAATGTGGAAACACTTCCGCACCACGAGAGTGAGAGGTTAGCCTGACTAGTGCTTTGAGGCTAACTAGAGCACGGCTTTGCTTGAGAGATGAAGTCTGTGAGCATGTGTAAGAGGCCTCCTGCCCTCCTCTACCCACATAGGAAGTGAGGTCATCTCATAGCACTGTGCTGTGTAGAGTGCATTCAGCGAGGGCGACAAAGATCGACGTGTTGGCCAGGAGCCATTTTAAGCCCTCTAGCTAAATATGCTTACACTGATGGCCTAATCTGATTTACTGTGTTCCATGTTACAGTATAACGTCCTAAAACAATGTGTTTATAGGGATGGTCAAAATACAGTCCATGGCCAAAACAATTTTAATTTAGATGCCACCTTGTGCTAAAAAACGTCCAAGTTTCATTTACAGATGTACCACACCAATTTCTTGACAGCCCGCAGCCAAACATCTTCTTCTAAGTCAATTGAGGAAGTTCTTTATCTCTCTACAATGTAATTTTAGTGTCTTTCTAGGAGTGAAACGTGAGATAGAGTCCAGCAATAAATCACATCCCTGTTTAGAGCGGGCGTCTGGCACGACTGGCCGGCTTCAGCTCCCCAGACCACCACCACCTCCTCCACCGCCACCGCCTCCTCCTCCTCCTCTCCTCTCCTCTCATGCTCTCCATCCCTCATGCCTGTTAAAGGCTTGTCCTGCAGGGCCTGGATGCACTTGTATGGTACAACAACAGAGAAACCGCCCAAAGCTCTTAACAGCTCTTCCTCTCCACTTCCTCCCTCCCTCCATCTCCACTGCTACCACCACCAGCTCCTCTCTCCCTCTCCACTGTGCTCTGTCTTTCCCAGCTGCACCGGCGAGCTGTTCCGTATGAACTGCTGCCAGCTGAAAGCCTGCTACTCCTGTGAGATTGCTATTACTCAGTGCAAGCAGGGCTCTGTGTAGCCAAAGGGCTGCTCTCCGAGCTGTAGATCTCCATGTTGTGACTTGTCAACACGGGAAAAATCGTTACCAAGGCTGAGGCACTTCCATTCCACACAGAGAGGGTTCTGATTGAGACCAGGCAGACAGGCAGGTACTGTACTGTGGTGGAGGCATCTGCTGTTAGCTGACTTTGTGCTGCAGAGGATTCTCTGCTAAGGGAGGGCACTTTGAAATCATTAGATAAACACACATCTAAAAGAAAGAAAAAAACACAGTTTCGCAATGAATTTCCGCTGAAGATATTGATATTGAATTAAGCAATTTGTAATCAGACACAGAAGATGAATCAGAAGTTCTCCTCTGTGACTTAACATTTTAAAATGTGACCTTTTCAGGGCGTTTTAAGTCACAATTTGATCTAAACTGAAGTGTAGAGAATCAGAGTGTATTTATAAAGGATCCCACCGGAAAACGAATAAATCAAAGACAGTTTTTTTATGTTCTGCAGAAAGTACTTGTGATGAATTAGGTTGGCTGTGCCACAGGCGGTAGAGCAGGTTGTCCACTAATGTGAGGATCAGTGATTCGACTCCCAGGTCATGCCAGCAGTGTGAGGATGGAATCTATGACCGGTAGCTAGATATGTATTGCTTGTATAGCAAGTGCTGGAGGAAAGTAAATGTGAATACTGGGAACAGATGAAGACCTGTCTAAAACAGTATACAGTTAACAGAGGATTTTAAATAAAAGCGGTAAAACTACACCTAGATCTCCCTGGCACATTTTTGTTGTTTTACCACAAAAAAAGTTAAAGGTTTAAAAACGTTGGGTAAGTTACTTTAGACACACAACTTGTCTCTTGCAGGCACTTAAAAAAACATATAAAATCTATTTTTTACTTGACATCAAGGCTTGTCTTGTTTCAAAGTGGAATTTTTGGAAGGCATGTGGAAGAAAAATGTACTTGAATTGCTGGACAAGATTAGTCATAAACAAAACAAAAACCTAAGTCTTCACATGAGGTGCCGCTCATTCATGGCCAAAAACCACAGTTGAGGTCGCCAAGGTCTGGACCTACATCATTGTAGAAACAGGGGCCTATGCACTAGTTTTACACTCACTCCCACAATTATCCATTAAATGTTATATTCTCTAATGAATATAAAACACTCATATGCAACCATCACACACAGCTATGGCTATTTATCACCCCAGTAATATATCAATCATCATTAAACATCAGAAGGTGGTTAAATCTATAGAATTAATATTGTAACAATTCAGGATCAAATGAAAAGGTCCTTAACAGGGAAGTAACACTCAAATATAAATAAAAAGAATAATAGAATTCATCATTGTTCCTTATTCACACCAATAAACACTGACATTTGTTATTATGGCTATGCTCAAATGTGCAGCAGGATTTGGCTTAAACACCACAGGGAGAAAGACTTAAACCAGTTAATCTGAGTCGAGTTAGTAGGTTTGATACAGCTATCTGATGAGACAATTTTCACTGACTTCACTGAGTTCAACAATGTGGAGACGTTTTGTCTGGTCCACTACTTGTTGCCCAGGGTTAAATTACTATGAATTCACAGTGCACCTAGACAGGGGATTTTAATAATAAGTGATGGTCTGCAACCTTGTGTTCAAGATTAAACTAGCTAATCACCAAACTGACAAGCATACTTTAGTTAACAGTCATCAATCAACACAATAAAAATACTTCCCTTGTGGAATTAGCACTTTTGAATTAATGTCTGGCATGTGCATAGCAAGTACTATTACTAGCCCGACAAATACGATCTACTCTACATCCTATGAAAGCATCTCACATTGCAAACTTGTCAAATAAGAAACATCAAGTCTGTCAGTGAAGAGAATTTACCAGGTTAAATATTCCCAATGTTAGTTTATGGACTTGTGAGGATGCTGTGGAATTAGAAGGCCTCTGAACTGAAGGATGGACGGTGAAAAGGTGTCTAGTGATGTGACTCTGTTCAACAGGTCCCCATTGAAAAATGTGACCCAAACTAACCAAAGGTGGATGTCATATAGTGAAATGGGGACATTTTATAACATAAAAGCATCTGCACTGGTATTCGTAAATTACATATTTCATGCATTTGTATTTCAAATACTGCATAGAACAGAGAGGTACACAAATTTAAATGAATTCATTCAATGGAAATGAGAATGAAGAGATTTTGAGAAGATATTTATTTGACATGGGTGGCAGGATGATACAGTGGTTAGCACTGTTATCTCATCAAGGCTGCTGGTTTGAATCACAGTCTGTCTGTCTAGACTTTGCATGCTCTCCCTGTGTTGGGTATGCTGGCATCTCCTCAAGTCCAAAGACTGTTAGGTTAAGAAAGAGAATACAACTGTGGTAATGTTAATTGAAGACTGTAAACTGACAGTAGGTGAGCGTAGATGGCTGTTTATCTCTGTATATTGGACCTACGCCTATTGGCATAACATGTTATTCTAAGGTAACATACAGACCCACAACAAGTTGACTCTTCTTCTTCTCTCCTCATTTATTTTGTGAATGTATAAGGCCAGAAACAAATCACTGCCATGACAATAAACCACCGTGCTGCCTCTGTGCCTGGCCAATCATATTAAGTATTAAACAAAGTTAACTTTTGTGTGGAAGTATTTTTCCACACCCCGAGGGATAGCTACTTCTGTGACCAACTCACTGTTTATTCACACCAGTCTTAGTTTTTTTCTGTCAAACACAAAAGGCTGAGTCCCGTCTGTCCACTGAATATGAATGTTCATTTGAAGCTGGTATCCATGCTCTCCGTGACGGTGTACTATAAGCGAGGTATTCACCACCTTTCTCCTGCCCTTTAATTCATTTCTAAGTTAAAGCCTGTGTATCATTATTCGCTTGAGCTCCACTCGCCCGACACTGCCAGAGCACCCAAGCCACATCAACTTGAAGGGGGGACGTGGCGTGGTGGTGAGGTGAGGGATTCTTGGCAGAAATTCCCCACAAATTTAATGCCAAGAGCGAAATTGAAACCTCCTCTCATTTTCCTTTCCCCTTCATCCAATGTTTTCAAGCCCCAGCCCCACCAAGGTCATTATAATCATAGCAAGTGGAAGAGAGCCAGTGACCCGCCGTTACAGTAAGGTAGCGAGCCACCCAGTCAGTCAGCTATTGGCTGATGAAGAGGAGCAGATTTCTGTCAAGAAATGTTTCAGATCCCTCCATTTCAAATGTAGACGTTGCCACGAGAGGAGGGAGCAGAACACAGCGGCTCGTCCCAATGCACTTATGGTCTGTGCTCTTTATGATATGGACTCTCACTCTGTCTTTATTTTTAACATATACTCAATGTAAGGTTACTCATCCACTTTCATTAAAAAAAATTGATTTACAGATAATGCCTGGCAGAGAAACGTTATGGGGTCTTGTTCGATCTAATGATATCTATAATACGCATGTTTTGGCTGAGTATTGGGTAAAAGTATACTTAATATTTAAGACTGACCTAGTGTCATTTTGGAAATACAAAGTCACATACAAATACTAGAACTTTCAAGTACTTTAACAAACCCCAACTTTTAATAGTGTTTAATAGGGAAGCAAATTTACACAAACAGTAACTCACTGCAAGGTCATAGAGAATGGCAGTTTTCATCGTGCCACCAAAGGTCATGTTTACTTGTCAAAGTGAAGGCGCCATACTGTACTGTGACCTCCATAGCCGCCTTATGTACCCAAAGACACACAAACAGACACGTAAACACACACACACACACAAAAGGGTTACGTGTCCACTTTCACATGTGCGTGCCGTGCACACACCCTTAAAGAATAGTCTCATCTCACAAGCTGTGCCACAGACAATAGGAGAGTTCACACTGGGCTACACAACCCATATATCTGGGTCTGTGCTAAGATAAAGCACCTCCCGTATTAAAGCCAGTGTATTAGCTTGGCCTTTTTCACCACAGATGAAGAGATTTGAAGCTCGATATTGTGCTTGTTGGCTGGCACACCACCAGGGTGTTGTTGGCTGAATAATGAAAACACACAGACTGACAGCGAATGGCATTAGGTGACACTTCCATTCTTGAGTGGGAAGATCCAAAACAAGGCGCAAAAAGGCTTCTGACAAATTCATACTTTTTTTTGACAGTTTGTTGACTGAGGAGGAAACAACTCCTGAATCAGAAAAGGCTTTCATTTAAACCCAGGAACACAGGCACAGCAGCGCTCCAGTACAGTGCATGATTTCAGATACGTGGGTGAAAAGTATTTTTGTTGCATGCCATTTACGAAGCGACTTAATTGAAAGGTTGACACGGGCAACTTTGATATTCATGTCCAAAAAGAAAGGAAAATATTGGACTTCATGTGAGACACTACACGACTGTATTATAATGATGCCATGCCAAACACAGCTTTCACCCCTAAGCCGTGGATCTTTTGAAAAACAAGTTATCCAAAAAATCAGAACGCCTTCGCAAACACAACTTTGTGCATTTTCATTGTCAGATCTTACAATTGTTCAGTCCCCCACTTTTATAATAATGGGGAGGAAATCATCCAAGTGTGCCCTTAAATATTTTTGTCATTATTACGCAGAGCCTGTCTTTTAAAAGATAATCCTAGTCGTGGAAATTAATCTCCAGGGTACAGTTGGAGGTTGTAATGGATAATCAATTGTTATTTCCCTAGGTAGGCAACAAGGTGCTAAAACATGTTTATATCTGCACACAGAAAAAGAGAAAGAAAAAAACAGCTGGTTGGGTTGACTGGACATATTGAGGATTGTAGACAACTTATCAAAGTATGAGGATATTGTACTCTGAACTTTAGTTACAATCTAACTCTATACAAGAGAAATAAGATGCTGGGAATAGTTTTGAAGAATATCTTAAATAGAGTGGTTGAACCTCACTAACAAAGAGGAAATCCAAGAGAACGCAACTTGTTTCTAGTAGTCAGATAAAATGCAAATACAAGAATTTCATGATTTCATTCCAAACTAAATCCATTTAACATAGATTTTGGTAAATGATGAGGAAAACACACTGGGTACAAGTGTACTGCAGACGTAGAGTGTAAGTGAAAGGGCTGCAATGAGTTATACTCGGTTATATTATCATGACCCTGCTCTGTGCAGTCCAACCATGTGGCTTACATATTCTTTATGCAGCATATCAGTGAGGACTCGCTGTCCAAACATGCCCCTGTGTCTCTCTCTCACTCACACACACACAGATACAGTCACTCACTGCACCTCCTGTCACCCAGTCTCCACCTCTATGCCTCCCAGCCAACCGCTGCAATTTCCCAAGTTCAACCCTAGGTCAAACCCCTGATCAGTCGATCAGAGAATATTAACACCGGAAAAGTACAAAATTTGAAAAAGGCCATTTGTGTTTATTGTGCGGCGCTACAGGAATTCCTCTGATGCACATTTGTGTCAGAGATGTTGAAAGACTGGTGACACGTGCCGGAGATCACCCATTCCCCTAAAAAACCCTCGGACGTCCGAATGGAACTAGACGTCGGCGGACCGAACTGGAAGACCCAAGTCGCAGCATCTTCTGAAATAACTGAGCAGCTGGCAAGGTCTGACATTTAAGAAAAGGAGAGGAGAAGTGTCACAAGATAAATGCATCAAGCCGCCGTTGATTGAAAAGATGAATCACCCTGATTATTCATCACATTTGCATAGCAGAGTGACAAACTGAGATGTTTGTCCACGCATGTAAAGAGCAGTCGATGATCGAGTGCGAAAAAGAAACATGTGAATCTTGGATAAATCCTTTTAATAACCCAAATCATTGCCCACTATCAAATGAGGCAATCCTCTAGCGGCGGGAGTGTGTCACTGCAGCTTTTCATGATCTGGAATGATAAACGGCACAAATACGAACATCCAAGATCTGCAGGGTCAGAAATAAGGAAACGTGCAGAGACCCTACGGCTAAAACGAACGTTAAGGCAGGTTCCCCGCTGAGGAACCACCGTGTTTGTGAGGCGCACATGTGTCGTTCCCCCGTTTCTAACCGCGTTATTGATCGTAGTCTGTCTGCAATGAATGGCTGCAAAGGGACGGGGGGAAAACCCTGAACTTCAGGTGACCGGCCATGGCTCTCACACAGCCTGCGTGCAGACTGGGAGGGGTAGGAGGGAGAAAAGGGACATGGGCTTCGAGGGGGAGAAGGGTTAGCGAGAAACAACAACTTCGATCCACACACACTTTTGTTTTAAAGTCGACGACGACAAACAAGCGCGGACGAATCCGGCTCCGGGGCAAGCGGACCAAAACTGCGAGGTGAAAGTTGGACGTTTAAACACACGGAGGAAATGGAAGTTCAGCTAGGTAGCGGCTGGATGCTAACTCGGAGCACCGGGGGTGACGGGCAGTCTGCCTCGGCTGATCCGACTGACCCTTCGTTTTATTGCGGCCAGACTCCCAGATCCTCCCCTTTCTAACCGAAAAGCGACCTAGCGGAGGCGAACCCCCCGTAACCGACAACCGCTGTTCTCCCTCTCTCGCACACACGCACAACCGACACATATGCCCCACTGACCGCAACCTTTTCCCCCTTTTTTTTAAGCTGGAACCGGACCTCCGCCGGTTCGGCTCTTTTTCCTAATAAAGCCACGTATCGTTTATCCACGCACTGCCCAAGCTAACGTTGCCCGTCGCCAACAACATGGCTGCCTCGCTCGGACCTAAAAAAAAAAGAGAAAAGAAGAAGGGGAGAAATAACCTCCGCCGAGTCTTTTGTCTGCTTCACCTCTTTAACCCGAAAACTACTGCGCAAAAGACGCGAGGAGCCGTTAAAATGGCACCGAACGAGCGGGCGACTTACGTGAAGGCAGGCGCTTGGGTTGCTCCTGCTTCCTCCTTGGCATTTTCCCCCGTTTTTAATCACATTCTCGTCCTTGTGTGGGGATAAGAAGAAAGAAGGTTTCTCCCATTGAGACCGGAGGCGCCCGTGATGGCAGGGACTCGGTCGTGCACCTGGCTTTGCTCCGTTTAAAGTGTATTGTTGGGGGGGAACACGGGCGGAGGAGGCGCCGCTGTTGTTGTTGCCGTGTCTTGACTATGGCTGCTCTCGGTGCAAGTGTGTGTCTGCGAGCCCCTAACTAACACTAATGCAGGGATCAAAGGGCAGCAACAGCAGAGCACACACACACACTCTGACGCGCGCTCACTAACACACACACACTCACACACACACATTCACACTAACTCTCTTTCTCACACACACTCTATTGCGTGCACGCACACAACCGAGGAGCTCGCCCCCGAGAGCAGCGCACGGACAAGGTGCCCCCGAGCTTTCAGGGTGTTCTGCCGGAGAGAAAATGAATTTAGCAGAGAGGGTGTAATTCCGCACGGAGACCGGACTGATGGAGCCGAGCGACGCGATTTAATTCAACTTCCCCATCACTGAGGGTAATTTATGCGAGGGATGCACGTCTCAGCGGTGACCACACGCACAAAGCACAGGAATGCACAACGTGAATTTTAGCCCACAAACACAAACACATCATGTATTTTAGCAGCTCAGCTCTTGTGTTTAGGTTTCATGGAAAATATTTAATTATCCCCAAAAACTGCAGTGTGATGGAAAGTAAAAGGTGGAAAATAAAAATATGATTTATTATTGACTATTACAGAAATGTTAGACATTCAACATATTCCTCTGAATGGATGGATGGATGAATAGATAGATAGATAGATAGATGTCTTGCACAATCAAGTCTCCAGGGTTTACTTACAACATATTGCACAATCCCACCCTGGTGCTTACAGTATGTCTTAATTTGTGTAGCCTATTTTTATATTTGTTATATTTATACCTGCACAATTACACCACAGCGATTTCCCAATAAAACCCAATTCTGCTTAGATAGATGGGTGGATGATAGGTATGTATGCAAGGTTGAAAGATGAGTAAGATTTATTGTGTTACTTCATTTTAATACCAGTACTTAGTTTGAATTGGATTATTCATATATTACTTTTAATAATATCATAGCACATCCAATTCCTTTGTGTATTTATGAAGCGTTAGATAGATAGATAGATAGTTTAAAGTCTTAAATATTGCAACATACCAGTTGATAAGGATTTATTAACCATACAAAAGTTGAATGAAGACACAATTAATATCAACAAAAGAGAATCACATATGTTTGATACGTTAAGTCTCCATTTGGTTTATTTTCATCACCGTCTCCTCCCACCCCCCTCGTTTCTAGCACACAGGCTTTATCCATGTTAAGCCACTAATTTAAAACTGCCTGCTGAGTTATACCTATTTGTCTATTAAAAGAATGGTGCAGAAAATATGTGTGGGAACCAGTATTTTTAGTCAGGTGGGGGCTAATAACAGGTGTCAGTGTCAGAAAAGTGTCCAGAGACTATATCCAACCCAATGTAGTCATCTCCTCATCAAAGTTGAAGGAGCAGAACTGGCCGGAGCTGAGTCCTCCTCCTTCTCAGCTGGGTGTTGGGGCTTTTTCACAGCGCAGGCTGTCCCCCACTCCCTGCTGTTGGACTCCTCCAGGCTGCGTTCTGTTGGCCCGCCGCGTTCTTTCACACCTCGGCCCGTGTGTGAGGAGAGCTGTGTCTTCATCCCTCCATCCTTCCATCCTCCATCCTCCGTCCTCCTCCTGCCATGCCTTCCACCCACCCCCAGCGGAGGCGCAGGAGGCTCGTTACCGTGGCAATTAGTGAAAAGCCCAAATTAGCGCTCTTGGCTGTCCACAGGTGACAAAGACACTTTGCATTTCTGCTAATTAGGAAACAGAACAACATGATTAAATGGGGCCTATCAGGAGGAGAGTGGACAAACACGCTCCACAAATAGAAAGGAGTTATATATCATCGCATCTCCTGCATGAAATGATTAAGACATCCCATTAGGTCCTTCAGTTGAGGAGAGGGGGGTGTCGGCTGGTGATTTACATTGCAATGTTTACTAGACTTGTGTGAGTGTGCTCATGTGTAGACAGCTGTGTATCTCACCTGCACCTGCATATGGACTGGTGCTTTGACCTGAGCGCAGATAAGAGGAGAGTAGGCTATATCCAACATATATATGTTTGTTATTCTGTGCCGAAGACAGAAAAACTATAAACAAAAAACATAAAAATCTGATTTGAATATAGATATTTCTGGTTCTTATCAGTTATGATGTCTATAAAATACAATGCAGTGCTAACAAATCTTTTAGACTTTCACTAATGCATCATGTCTGGTTACAGCTTGATGAAATCCTGAATAAGTTTATTTGTTCGGTGGGTTTCCAGATTTGTTAGATAGTTATACTTACACATTTTGAATTAACAACCCAAATGTGCAGCTGAGATTCTCCTCTTTGTTTTTTCTTGTCAGGCTGGGCGATTTAGTCAGCGCTAAATCTTCCACTCTTTGCTTATTACACCACATTAGCAGCAATTAGTGACAGTAAACTTCATGCAAAATATCAAACTCAACTCAACAGGCAAACTTAATCCGGACATAAATCATCAGAAACTTCCACGACGTTCACAACACATCCACAGTGAATAAGCTCCAGTGGAGTTTCTCTCCGTGGTGCTGTTGCTCCCTGTTGAGTTTGATCACCGCGGGGAGGTCACAGCCTGTTCCCCGACCCCGACCATGCCAGGCAGCTGAGGTAATGCTGGCAACAGGACAGTCTGCTGATAGTCGCCATGGCAACACTGACATTACCTGAATCGGGGTCGAACCTAAAGGTCACTCCTCATTGCCCCAGGGATGAGGGCTCCAGCTATATCACCGGTGACAGTTCTCAAATTTCCCAGCTGGAACATACACTAATGCA
The DNA here is from genome assembly GCF_947347685.1 of Pleuronectes platessa. Lineage (NCBI taxonomy): Eukaryota > Metazoa > Chordata > Actinopteri > Pleuronectiformes > Pleuronectidae > Pleuronectes > Pleuronectes platessa. Next base: position 9,141,240 of record NC_070628.1, on the reverse strand, counting down.
GGCGGGCTTTCACCGAGTAGCCCCCAAGAATAGCTACCACAATAAGTGCTGTGCATCTGCAAGTGCTTTTTTTTAACTAAGCCAAGAACGTACTCAGATCAATTAGAATTGTTTTGTTTCACTTCGCAATAACTGGTGCGGCCTCCCTGCTTGGAAAACAGCTCATATTGTCAGTCGGCATTATTACTACTTATTAAAATGGTTCCCCGTAGTGGCACAACTGTTAGCGGGGGCTAAATGAGTTTCAGGTGCTTCAGTGGAGAATGGAGCAGACTGCAGAGAAATGAGCTAACTTGCTTATCCGCCTTGGGGGCAAACTGAACATCCTCCAGTTTCCTCCTCCGTCTCTTTTTCTCCATCTTCCTCTATCCTCGCAGGCCCTGTCCTGTGCAGGCTACAGTCGGGTTGGACTGGCGTTAGGCTCGGCCAGTCAGATGTTGCCCTGGGGTAAACAGAAACATCTGTCCTCTGCCCAGCCGTGACTGTCGCTGAGTGATAAATCCTGGGACGGCTTGTGCCAGCGCTGTCCGGCGTGCCACCTGTCCTCCCCCCCCTTCCTATGCAATATCCCCAACCCAACCCCTACACATACACCCACACTTCACCCTGTTTGCACTCGTCCGCCTTCATCCTGACAGTGTGACAGAAGCAGGTGGTTCACTCCCCTTTTGCCCTCTGGCCTTCTATGCACTCGTCCCCGGTTGGCACATTTATGCAGGGAGCGAGAAGGGTTGTCGCCTACAGCAAACGCCAATGGAGAGCTCCCTGCACCAGGTTATTCAGCGTTGGTCGTAGGGAACTCAGAACGCTTACAGCAGTCATTTCCTTTACTCCTTCAGTCATTTCCTTTAACCAGACATGACGTCTGCAAATCAGATAAACTAAGTTTCACATACTTAAATAAAAAAACATGAGCAGGAGAGTTTCGAGGATGTGAGTTAAATGACAATGATTTATACTGGTTTAAGGATTTTGACTGGCCCTCTTGTACATTCTGTCAGAGAGAAGCATGAACACAGCCTTACTGTATTCACTCATACCTCCTGTCCGACATGTCTTACTCTCCTGCTTCTGCTTCCTGTCTCTGCTCGACTTCTTTTACTAGTGACAGAGGCAGGTGGCCAACTTCCTGCCCTCTGACCTTCAACAGTTACCCGCAGTAAGGAGACAGTGCAAACACACACAAAGCCTCACACGCACACACACACATACACAGAGGAGGAGCCTAGGTTGCCCTGGGTGAACTGGGCCAGAGGTCTTGCAAAAGGCCCTGGAGGGAAGTGAAGGTCCTGAGACTCAGGGACAAGAGTTATTTTAGCTCGCAGTGCCAAACCTGACAAGCTGAGTGATCATCCCTGCAGTGCCAACGCTGCACGTCAGATTGAGAGAGACGCACAATGTATAACTTAGCTTGAGCCCTGTCTGACTAAAAACGGAGTAAAGACTGAAAAGGAAGCAGCGACCGGTGACATTACCTCTGCTAACACGGCTCTAATAACAACAATGTGCCCTTTTATCATTTCAAGCAGGTTTCATACTGAACTACAGAATGTTTTTCACACAATGTCACAGAGCGCCACCACAGTAACACAATCACCTGCCTCTAATTCTATTGCAGGAGGTGGGTGAGCTAAAATAATTACAATAAGTGTTATGGACAGCTATTCATTTGTCTACCTCGCTGCCCTTGGCCGCCTGACTGTCTTTTTCTCTTTAGAATATGTTTGAATTTGTCTCGCAAAAGGCCAGAGTTACATTTCTCCACCATTAAAATTCTATCCATACAGAGCACTTCAACATTTGAATATGTTTGGCTTTTGGGCTGTACTTTTCGGGCCTGTGTGTGTCTGTCTGTGTGTCTGTATGTTTGTTTTATGCCTCAGTGTGTGTGTGTGTGTGTGTGTGTGTGTGTGTGTGTGTGTGTGTGTCTGTGTGTGTGTGTGTCTAAGAGGGCCCCTGCTGATTAATGTCACTTCATATTGTAATGGAGCGTGCTGAGCATGTTCTGATATCTGTAATGTGCTACCAGCCTCAGCTTGATTTTATTGCCATGGTCTAATAGGATATCGCCACTATCACAATTTGGATTAACTTCCATATCACTGCTGCGACACCGAGTGAGGTTTTGTATGTGTGTTTGCTGCTTGCACACAAACGACAGTGAAGTGGGTACGTCTATCAGGGTGGGCTGCTCCGCTCGATTAATTTCACATGCAGCACCTCTTTCATAATGCACCTCCTCTATTCGTCACCACAATAGTTTTCATTATGAGCAGCTACAGCAGCTGCTTTTCCACGCATTGATTCCGTGTCGAGGGGGGAAAGGGGTTTTGACCCTGCGTAAAATAAGACCCCTGCTGTCTGAATTCCTTTAAGGGGATCCTGCACCGGGCAAAATGCTGTCTTTCTTTGACCGGTCTTATGTGATTGGCTTGCCTCTGAGGCACACGCAGGTATAACGAATGCACATGAAGAGGTCTGGCAGCCTTTTGTACAAACATTTTTTGTCAGCGGGGAACTGTATGCAGAGGAGGCTGCCCTTGCTCAGTGAGTCCTTTGTCTCCCTACATCCCCAAGCTCCACCTCTCCCTCCGCCAGCCCTCCAATGGGAGAGCCTTCAGGTGTTGACCTTATCGGGTGGAGGTCAAAGCCAGGTCAGGGATCTGTTGCTAGGCTACCATCAGATAAGTGGCTGGGGTAGGCGGCAGCGGGTATCTCTGTCATTCAGTGCTTGTCATGTAATCTTGTTCATTTGCAGACAATTGTCGAGGACGTCAGAAAGGCTATCTGGCCCATACTGTTGTAATGAAACACATTAAAATATTAAAACCGGCCATGCTGAGAACTGGCAGCTCCACTTGGCACATGCTTTTTTTTACAGCCATGCCAACTGTCATGCAGTAACATGAACCCCTTAAATGCGCTTGTGTGGTTGGCTGTGTGGAAATCGTTGTGGAGGGAAGGGTGGAATTTATTTGCGTTTTAATGTTGTCCTACATCGTTTGATTTGAGTTTTGGTTTTAGAAAAATACAGATATTTTAAAATGCTCAGATTACCACATTGTGATACCATGTCATAATCTAATTGTACTGCAATGTAACTAGAGGCCAAGCTCTGTCTGTGTCTGTGTGCATGTTTATAGGTCATTACTGAATTATATAATATAAACATATACACTGGTTAAATGGGCTATTGTTCTGTTAGCTGACGTTGAGTAATATTAATTAATTACTGTGGTAGACGATGAATAATTTATAAATCTGTAATTAACACCTCTACGTTGATAGGAAAAACAACTGCACGCTCCTATTGATCTGTATGTTGGTGTTTTCTTGCTAAAACTGTACATAAATAAACTGATGAATTCATTTATGGCTCATGACTCATTTAGGGGTACAGGTGGGAAGGAATCTTATTGTTTTCTAACCTACAACCTTTAAATAGAGTACAAAGAGTGCTACAGCAGTTTGCTTGAAGAACGGTGAGGGAGGGAGGGAGGGAGGGAGAGAGAAAGGGAGAAAAAAAAAAGAGAGAGATAGTTGTTGCATCTTCACACAAACATGGTCTGTTCTCCCACTCTGCCTTTCCACCACCTGGACCGAACTCCCTGGGAGGCTGCACGGCGCCGTGATGAACGACACCAGAACAGGACAGTTTCTGTTCACACTGTGGGTCATGCGGAGTGAGACGGGTGGACACAGCGTCTGTGTCATATCACAGGTTCCTCCTCGGTGACACCTGCATTTTGTCAATGTCATCCGCTCAGCCGTTCAGGTTAACTGGCAGGTCTGGGAGGAGGTGGCCTTCGCAGGCCGTGTGAGGAGCAGGACCTCAGACAGTCAGACATAAAGAGACCCAGATACGGCACGTGGCAATTTATCCATGCCAGTCCTTGTACTGTAGCTCCAACATGGGATCTCGTCTGTTGGATTGGCGCATTGTGAAAAGAGGTTCTCAGTGTCTGGGCGCTTGCCAGCTGACATTCCATGGAGACAAATTGAGAGAGAGGCTCCGGCAGATTTATCGGGCCATTGGCTCGCCTCAGGAATTCTCTTGTAACATGGCACTCCTGTGAAAGGGATAAAGAAATTAGTGTAAAACAGCCCCCCACGCCCCCTCTCACAGCACCCGTTTGGATATCTAGTGCTCACTTACTACAACCCCCCCTCCCCTCGACACACACATGCACTTTTTATATAAATGTGGACCGATACAAGATGGAAGGGTCTGAGCTTCGGTCCTCTGATTTCTATGAATATTCAAGAGGGCGGGCAAGAGAACGCTGCTGTATTCTGGCTGTTGAGTCACAGGTCCTCAGTGGCAGGAAGCACTGCTGGTCAAATGACAGAAAGAGAGAGAGTGAGAGTGAGACGTGGAGGGGAGAGAGAGGGGGGAGAGAGATATGCGTGTGTGTGTGGGATTTGAAAGGAACTGCTCCTGGCTGTCTTGGATATTTATTCCTTTCTAAAGCAATGAGGTGTTTGGAGAAGGAGGCCAGCTATGTTCTCGCTGCTACAGTTAGAACAGGGAGCATTCTTCTGCACTTACTCTACTATGGTCTGTTAAAGTGAGAACATGTCCTCACCCTGACCCGCTGTTTAACAATAGGGGAAATCTGATTGACTTTTCTTAAGACTGTCTGAAAACCAAGATTGTGAAAATGCAAAGTGTAACCTTCTTTTAAAACACTAATAACACCCTACATCATAAAATAATAAGGACCTAATATTAATTACTTGTATGCGCATCACTGAAGGAAAATTGCATCCTGCTTTTGCATACAATAGAGGCCTAATGCCACCCCCCATATCATCTGTCAGCATCTAGAGGTTATCTGCCAAGTTGATGAACAGAGAGATTGGCCATGAAACACAAGGTGTGACAGTATGGCAATATGTTATAGTATGCAGGCAGAGCTCATCAGGAAAGAGAGGACGAGGGGCTTTGTTCCAAATGTCACGATGCATATTTATGGGCGCACTGGAGTGGCTCCTTGTATAAGCACCATTCACCATCTATCAAGCAAAACCACTACAGTGTCTCTTTGACAACTTGGTACGGTGGTGTTGTGTGACAAAACTGAGTAATTTGCTCATGGCCTGAGCCCAATTTCCTTGTGAAATTGACATTTAGACAAAAAAGGTATGCTCAGGTTAACAAAGTGTAATTATTAGTTACTGTGCACATAATTATTCTAATGGCAGGGCGCTTCTAAGGACAAATCTATCCACATAAGCCACAAGCTTGCCATATTGTTAAAAATTGTTTATTGTAAGTAGTCTTCCTTATTTTGAGAAAAGGGACACTGGATTTAAAATGCTTCCTCTGCTTGCCTCAGATTGAGGTATTAAAGGGAAGCGGAACAGGGAAAGGTGACATGGGAGGGTGTCAGACAGACAGACAGCCAGATACAGACGGAGCCCCTCAGCATAAGCTCCACTGAGCTCTCTTTCCACTAAGGACGTTCTCAGGAGAGTTGTGTGCTCGCTGGCTGGCTGTGCATGGGCCACACAGCACAGGACGAGCAGCCTGTCTGTCGGCAGAGCCTCTCCTTGGGGAGAGAACATGGCTCCAGGGCTGTAACTGATTTGAGATGGTCCCAACACTAACCCCTGGGGGACGCCGACCGGGCAGAATTGGTTCTCTGAACCTCTCCTTTTTGAGGCTGTTGCGAGCAGTGGAGCTCGGTGGCTGTGGAGAGTCAGAACAAGAGGAGGGCTTTCATCTCGACTGTGAACAGCTCAGTGGATTTCCTCCAAATTACAGGGAGTGATTACATCCCACCTCGTCTACCGTGCGCCACCCCCTTCCCTCAGCATGGGGGCCCCAGGCCAGCCAACTGCTGTCAACTGTCAGTGCTCACAACTGAGTCATTAAGTGGAAGATATCATTGGCAAGGAAATAATAGGGAGCAGAACCCAAAGCACAGGGACACTTGTTGCGCTCCCCGTGTGGGTAATTCACCAAAGCTTATACATTTTCATTCTTAAATTTGCAGTTTCAGGTTATGACAAAGGAATTCAGAACTCATACACAGGACATAGAGTGGATTTGAAGACCACACCACCTGTCTTGGAAAGCACCTTTGCTGCTGCACAGTGACATGAGCAGAGGGCAGGGATGAAAAGAGTCACGAGAGCTTTGAACAAGTGAGCCATCTAAAACAACCCTCGTTGCTGCAAAGGCCACAGATCCAAGCATGAAGCCGTGCAGCTGAGGTCTCCTGGCCCCTTTTTGGTGAGAGAAAGGTTTCCCATCACTTCCAAGCTATTACCTCCATACAGTTAGGGATTACATAGAAGCAAGACCAGGGATACTCTGTCTACCAATCTGTTTTTTTTATTTGAAAACTCCCCCAAGCTTTTCCATTATCTTCTCCATATCAAGCTTGACCTGAAGAGAAAACCTGGCTTCAGAAGGGTCAATGCAGTCTAGACTCTCCCCTCATCCTGCACCGCCGACCCCCACCTCCACCCCCAGCCTGCATATTGCTTTTGGATTCAAGAGGGATGCGCCTGCTCCTTCTCAATCCCTCTCACCTTGAGCCCCTTCCTCCTTTGGTCCAGTTCCCCATTTCCCATCTACAATAGCATCTCTCGTCCCCATAATCTGTCTATTTCACTAGCACGCCCCTGGGGGTTAAGGGGTCAGAAGATGGATACAGGATTTGTCTCTCAATTGACAGCGCTACTGTTTTTGACCACTCTTGTACTGGAAGGTCAGAGCATTTTAGAAGGAGAGTCCCTCACTGTATGTCCAGACATTGACAGACTGGATTATTTTGATGTTTTAAATGTGTCGGAAAGGCAAACTGAACTAAGAGAAATGGAATTAAAACTGATTGCTGATATTGATAATTACTATATAATTGAAGTGTGTGTGCATAACAATATAAGGGATAACTACTCATTATAATGGTACTACAAATAAAATGTATGTTAATGTTAATATTAATATTAATATTGCTTGTACAATTTACTAAAAACCTATCACTTTGTACAATAGTGCTATCAAAATATAATTGGACAATAGATAATAAACCCGCAAGACAATAAACCTGCAATAATTTTTTAGGCCACTTATGGAAACAAGCAAAACCTCAACACTTATTTAAATATATTAAATAAAATTTATTTTTGGTTATATATAGTAATATAAGAGTAATGTCAGTCACATCACAGAAACTCATCTATTTGCTTATGAATATAAACCTTTTTAAAAATCGAGGTTTTCAGAGGAAATAAAATGATATACAAGTATATACATAAGTAAAATAATGAAATGAAATGAAGAGTGACATTTTTACAGACCATTGTCACATAATGTAAAAAAAAGATGAAGTCTGTTTTAAATCTCTGTCAATAAGATAAGAAGATGAATATACTGATGTATGTGGTTCCTGTTCCAGAGAACGTGACATGCACACCTATGCACTTTAATTCCACATAATGTAAAGGCTGCACAATGCGTGGCCATCACTGAGGCTGTCGTAAAATAGGATGTGATCTTGATAATTTGAGGCCACAGTGTCAATGTTTACAATTAACCCCTATTTCAGCTGAATCGTAATCTATCATCTGTGGAATTTCTGCAGGTTACGAGCAAAACATGCATATTCCCTTGGATACCATGGAGGCACATTTGTTTGACACACATATTCTCTCAATGCCTGACCTCCTACCAAGCCACATTATGAAACATCTGCATCAAATGCCAGTGAGGATATAACCTTGGTCGTAAGTTTAAATTTCATTTTAAGGGGAAACTTTATAACTTTATCATCACATTGTTATTACATTATTAGTTTTATTATTTATACAGTAATCAAATTATCGGTGGTTACATTTGGTGCAGTCCGGGACAGAGCAGCATAATTAGCGTGCCCCATTCCGAAGAGCAAAAAGACACTTTCAGTTACGACTAAGGCCGTGGACTATGATTAAAAAAAAAAGGGGCGAGGAAACATAAGTGTGCAGAGGTCACTTTTCAAGACCACAGAAATAAACTGTGGATTATTTTTATATTTCCAAAATTTCTTTCAAAACAAGCAACAACGAAGGCAACAGGGGACAAGGAAAAAAAAAAAACCTTCATTGAATATTCATTAACTGGTGCCTAGGTGTATACATGGCTCTTAACCACTCTTGTTTATGACTTAAGGACTTGTAGTACTGACCTTAGTTTAACACAGCAGCAGATACTAAATTAACCTCTAGCCTCCACAGGGCTAGCTGTGCCCTCCTAACAAGCAACCTGTCTAGACACACAAGAAGTACTTTATGATTCCACCTCTCACAATCCCTCTTTCTCTCGCCGTCTCTCTCCCTCTCTTCCCCGCAACCTCTCTGTCTCTGTTAACACGTACAGGCACATCCTCCCTCCCTCCCCCGATCCTCTTCTATCTTTCACCTCACCATTTCATCCCGATTTCCCCCCTACACCATTTTTCATGTACCTCCCAAGCTGTGCAGTGTTTGGGTCATGCACCCAGCAACCAGAGTTTTGTCAGATGGAAGACTTTCTCTTCTCCTTCACAACAGAGCAGAGCTGGGGCAGAATAAAATAAAGAAAAGATCTGAATCCTCTCGGACCTTTAGTTTTAGTTACACTCCTAAAGAATAAGACCCATGACAAAACTTTATCTGATTTTAAATATGAAACTAAATAATTTTAAGAGCCAATGTCCCTTTAAGAATATTATACCATGATGTGAATTTCATGGGAGACTAAAATATACAACTTAAGTTTAATAAGGGCACTGAACTCATTTTCAGGTGGGATACACACAGTACAAGTCTGTGGAAAACTCCAATAGCAGCATTTGAATCCACTTATAATATAATTTATGTTTGAGTAGTTAAAGTTAGCCAACAATACAAGAAATAAGAATTATTAGGTCACTGACAAGATACTGTTTGGTCTTAAATCAAGTTTATTTATTTTGTCTAAATGATTGTTATAAGTCCCACAACCCGATGTGATGTATTCATTCACTTGTTTTATCCAACCGACTGTCCAGAAACCTCAAAATATCCAATTAACTATGATATATGACAAAGGCAAGCATTGGATCCTCATATTTGGAAAATCAGCACCACCAAATATTTAGAAGTTCTGTTTAAAAAAAGCAGGGAAATTATTTATCAAAACATCCAATTGATTAATTGATGAATGGACTTATAGTTCCAGCTCTACAGGATTTATGCAGTCTCCATCAAGATCCAGACATTATTCTCCTGCCCTGTCGGCAGATCAGACCACGACCCAGAGCTCTGGTGCTGGACTAAAGGTTTACTGTCCAGCATAGCAGCCAACTTCCATCATGACTTATGTTCACGACTGTGAGAGCTCGCACAGGTCCAAGGAGGCTGGACTGTAAAACCTCTGCATAGCACAGTATCTCAGGGACAAAATCCTCCCTGAGATTATGTGACACACAAGTTGATCTGTGAAAGTCAGTGCATTCCAGGAATTGTTTTGATAACGACAAGGCAGTAAGCTTGTTTATGGCTTTAAGCCTGAACCCTGTTTGTCCCTTTTTTAACTATGTAAATCTTTAAAACTATGAGACTTATACGTATAAGCTTTTTTCTCTCTCAAAAAAAGTAAAATGTCTTTCTCAGACAGGGAGACTTTATAGTAAATAGCAATTGAGAGTAAATAGTGCATCTGCACAGATTTAATGCTGTAGCGAGTTTTTAAAAGCAGCAGGACAGTGGATGTGGGTTGACTCAAAATAAACTACAAAGCCCATGTACATCTAAGTGAGTGTTACTATCCCATGGGAACACAGTTTGATGCACTGACTATTTTTTTCATTATGTTTTTGAACAACAATGACATAGATGAAGGAGCTATTAGGATTTTCAGTGGGATAAATTATTTTATTATTTATGCTCCACATGTGCAAGAAGCTCCAAGAGATCTGCAGACTTTCCTGTTTAAAATGGTATTTAATCAAACAGTAACTAAGTACTCACACAGCAACGCTACTTACAGCCTTTTATTTCTTGTTCTACATATACATTTTCATTCTGGATTTAGCTCTTTTTAACATAATCCCTTATAAACTTAATAATCAAGTAACGTTTTGTATCATCTTATGTAGCTTTTACAGTTGGTCATCTATGTATATGAAAAGGACTTTGAATTATACTCTTACCTTTTCATAGACCCGGTGACAGACAGAAAAATACAGACAATCACCAGATGAATAATGATTAGTTGGAGTACATTCAAGTTGACATGATCTTAGACTCTCATATTCAATTTTAGGTTGTTGTGTAGGTCCCAACTTTCCCATCTGCTTTTAAAGTGCTAAATAAAAACCTTTAACAGGAATATACAGACATGTGTGTTTATAATATGTAGAGTGAGAATGTGTTTTAAACAAATCAAAGTATGTTTAACCTCATCAAACCGTCAGTGTTTAAATATCTATCTGCTCTTCTCCCTCTGACGTCATGTCACAGTAGTATTCAGACTCTTGTCCTTCCTCGGCTGCCGTACAGTGCTCGCCTCTGATTGGTTCACAGCTCCCACAATCGTTTGGATAACGTCAGCCGGGTGAGTGAGATGAAGCTAAACACGATGCTACCGCTAACAACCCTGATAAAAACACACGTCACCGTGTTCACTTAAATTCGCGTCGATTCCACGAAAACACGCACAGAGTCACTACACGTGTGAGGGCGCTCTGACTACATTACACGTTAGCATTTTCAATGAAATAGATGGTAATTAGCGGGTTAGCTACACTTCTCTAGCTAGCGGCTAACGCTACATGCATGCCAAATAGTATCTCACAATGCTTGTGTTTGGTAACACATCAACATTACTACACTCAGTGCTCAGCGTTAATAAAGCAGACTTTGTTTTAGCAAATGCAGGCTATCGAGCACTGGTTAGTTAGTTAGTTAGTGACGTGGTGCGATGCTCGTTAGCTGGTGATGCTAATGCAGCAGCAGGCATCAACCTTTTGTTTGTCAACCCACAGATCAAACGTCAAGATGAGTCTGAGGAAACAGACCCCGAGTGACTTCCTGAAGCAGATCATCGGCAGACCCGTGGTGGTCAAGCTCAACTCGGGGGTGGATTACCGAGGTGAGGCCGCGGACATGTCTCAGTCTGAACACTGATCATGTTGTGTTCACCTTTAAACACGTTTACATTCATGTGTGTCCCTCACGTGCAGGTGTGCTGGCCTGTCTGGATGGTTACATGAACATCGCCATCGAGCAGACAGAGGAGTATGTCAACGGGCAGCTCAAGAACAAGTATGGAGACGCTTTTCTAAGAGGAAACAATGGTAAGTTCTATTTATATTAAAGTTTTTGTTGTCAAGACTTTTGAAAGTTGTGTTCATCTTTAACAGAAATAAATCTCTTCCCTTCCTTTGACATCTATGCACATTTAGCATTTGTTCTCACACAGTAAAACAATACTGTCGCTCCATTAATATTTAAATCTCAAAGTATTTAAAAATGACTACAGTGATTTGTGTTGTCTAAGTGTCAAACAGGCATGAACCTTATTCCCATATTCCCTCACATGAGCAACTTAGTCATAAGTGATAATAGGAGAACCCCCCAAATCTGTTACTGCTATAATGAAATGTTTCCTTAAATGTGTTTCAGACGAATCAGGTAATTGAGGGCAGTAACCTGCCATGTGAGGTCTATAGAGGTTTAGTGGAAATTAAACACACAAATAGGATTTAGTTCTGAACAAGACAAAAAGGGTGAAATCCACGTCATAAACAATATTGTCTGAGGATTTGGAAAGTTATATTTCCATCTGATCTGAAAGGATTGACTACTGTGAATTCCCCTTTTTAAAGAAGTACTTTCTAGTTTCCACGTCAAACATTACATATGGTACGATTATTTTTTTTTTAATATCGCTGTTAAATATAACTGTGAGCCGGCTGGCAGAATACTCGGACCCTGACACTTTAGCTGGGGAATAGTTACAATCCCAGTAGAGGTTCTATCAATTAATAAACTTATTTTAAAATATTTTTAATGAGTGTACTACTCTTGAATGTATTTAACTTAGCAGTGTTATCGATAACCAAACACTGTATATCTGCTCTGTTTGAGGACATTTTTATGCACAGATGTCCCAGCAAGCGTTATAGATAAACATCAAAGTCTCCTTATTGTTCCAGTTCACAAAAACATTGACTGGTGAAAATAAACAAAATAGATCTGACACAGAAAGACCGGATGCATTAAGGGGGTTTTAATGATGTGGTGCTTTAACTTGTTTCGTCATTTGTACATTGAATAATAATTTAAATTGAACTGTTCCTCTAAATCCCCTGACACAAGCCATGCACTGGAATATTTTTATACTGTGAGGAAACTCAAAGCAACAGACATTGGAAGATCTCTTGCTTTTTTAAACATTGGCTATTTAAGAATGAATAAACTATGAATGATTGCACTAGTCTTTAACTCAAGTGTGTAGCTTCATCCATCTGTCCAGATATCCCGACTCCAGCTATGTACTTGATCTATTGTATGAATCCCTCTCGACTGGGAGTCATGCTGGTCAACAGAGTGCTCAGTGTGATAAACAGCAGCCATAGATTTGAGACGACGACGACTGCTAACAGCACCGAGCATCAGACTTCAGCTGTAGAAAACATTCACAACCGAACCACCATTTCCATGTGAATCCACAACTGTAGCAGACTTTTCAGTCAATAAATACAAGCATTTATAATAAAAACTAATTAAAACTTTTGGCTGAATGCAACTTTATTTAGTTTAGACAACATTCGATTGATGTTGTTAATTTGGCTAATTAGTTTGAATGTTTTTGACATTTTACGGCTTTTCCACTTTCTCTTCTGGTTTTCCCGTTTTGCAATTAAAATTTTAGATCTTGATATTCTCAACCACTTGTCACTGAAATTAAATCACTCTGTTCCTCTAGAAAGCTCAGGCTTTTTCATTTGGTGCATGATCTCATCAAAAGACAATAAAACACGAAATTACACTTCTGAAATTGGCTTCTGAGATGTTATGTTGTTCAATAAAGCTGCAAATTTGAATCTCTCTCTCTTTCTCCCTCTCTCTACAGTTCTGTACATCAGCACCCAGAAGAGGAAAGTGTAGTGAAGACGATTTTGTGTCTTCATTTTTATTTCCCAGTATTTGATGCATGAGTGGACGAGTTCTTATGATTTTTTGATCTGTAAAGCCTGAAGTCCTGAAAAATGTTTGTTTTTGTAAAAGTGGAAGTTAATAAATCCTGAGTTTTGATTGATGTCTTATTTGTCAAATATTATATACACATTGTAAGTGTTGACATAAGTTGGATGAAATTATAGAAACTAAATTCTCTCCTTTTCACAATGTGAACACAACAGTATCATTTCATCAAGCATAGTTTTAAAGACTATTATGAGTTCATATTGTAATAGCTTGTGATTTAACTCTAGAATAACGTCCATCAGGCTTCTCCAGTGCCTGTGGGAGTGTATTAGGGGAAAAGGTCCTTTTTTTTCTTCCATCCATCTTTCTCTAAATCCCTCATAGTTTATCCCTGGAGCAGAGAAAGACCAAATCGACCACTGTTTTACCACGAGGCTTCAAAAGGATTAGAACTTAATATTGTCATTTTTTTAAGTGCTAATGTGCTCATTTTGTAATTGATCTTGATACAAGTGGCCTGCAGTAAACCCACTACTGAACAGCCCCTGCACAAATGTACACATCATTACAAGTCATATCATTATCTCATTAAATATGTGTGGGTCCGGATCAGTGGGTGGATATTTTTTCTTTAACATAAGATAAAGACATTTTTCACCATTTCTGTTTCTCAGAAAATAATTCATCTTTTTTGATTGAAAAATGTTAAAGGAACTGGTGTTTATGATGCAAATATAAATCTTTGCCTTGATGGGGTTGTGCTCTATTCTGAGTTTAATTGTAGTTCTACATGAAAAAACAAATGTCTACTTGAACACTTATTAATCTATACTTAGCTTTTACCTTGTCAAATTGAAGATGAGTAATGTTATTGAAACTACTCCTACAACAACGCCCTGACGCCACTGGACAGATTAGTAATGATGTGCGTTTGCTTCAATCCAGTAATGGACCTGCATCTGATCTTTAATCAGTATCCAGTAGATAAATCCTTGAGCATGATATACGACCCATGTATCTAGAGTAACTACAGCGCTACAATTGTGGACTCATTAAGATGTGTACCTTTGCAAAGAAAACTGTTCCCTCGCAGTCCATTCAGATATCCACTGCTGAATGAGAAAAGCAGTGTGACTGCAGGACTAATCTATAAATGGTGCCACCTGCAGGTTTTGTCAGGCTGCATTAACACGTAAACGGATGTAACACATGAACTCCCACTGCCCTGTGCAGCACTCCTCTGTGTTTTAGTGCGTTTGAACATCTCCGATCACACAGCTTACCTTTCTTTCTTTTTTTTGTCATCTGTAACTGGCACATAGATGCTCTTTGTTCCCAAGCCGGGCTCGGCCATCTCCATTTGACGTGTTTACCCTGCGAGGCTTAACGCAGCTGCATATGCAAGGAATTGGAAGTTTATTCCATTTCGGCGTGGCCTATGATAATTTAGCAAATGAGTTCAAAAGTGGCCTCACCTCATTACACTAAGATAAGAACGCTATAAATATGTGATTCATTAGGCTCTTAATGAGAATGCTGTAGTGTGGAGGCAGTGAGGGGAATTCTTTTCCTTCCAAGGGTGGATTTTTTAGAGCCTTGTTTTCCAACCTGTACATGCGCACTCTGGCCCCTGGAAAGAGACAAAAGGCTGCCAAGGTCAGGCCCGACTTGAGAATGAAGGACACGTTATTGATCAAACTCTGCCGAGCTGCAGCTGTAGAGAGAGAATGTTGGGGGGGGGATTGAGCTGCAACGCAGACACGCACACACACACACAGGCAGACATGGCCATTGAGTGATGTGTACACAGGAACGCATTGTACACAGACCAACACACAAAGAATCATTATGGCACCTAGTGAGGGTTAGTACAGGCAAATATTTACCCACTGGAATCATAACCGAGCCGCCGGCTGTGTGGCCTCGCAGGGAACCCAATTAATACCATTCACACAAATGACCTAGTGGCAGACATGGTGCTATTGAACCATGTGATTTCTCTCTTACAAAAACACTGAACTGATGGTTCTCATTTTGCATGTCCATGTGCGTGTCAACATGTGAGTATTGATCCCAGCCTCACATCCCCCAGGTCCGAGCCACATTGTTTCCCTTTTGGATCATTAAAGTAAGGAGCTCCATTAATGTGAAAAATCCACCTCTGTTCATTTCACATATAGTTTTAGCCTTTTGCCGCTTGTCTGGCTCTGGAGGCCACTGGTCCCCACTCACCCCCGTCGAAGCCAGACGGGCTCAGGGGCTGGCGGAGGATGCTGCAGTGGCTCAGTGTTGACGTATGGAGGTGAGTGATGGAAGGGAGAGGACAAAGGAGGATAGAATAGGTGACAGCCTTGTTATGGAGGGAGAAAAGGAGAAAAAAGGGAGAGACTCAAGTCTTACAGCACCACCAGCTGCCAGAGTGGCAAAACTACAGTAGAGACACGGCAGGAAAGGGAGGGAAGGAGGGAGGGAAGGAGGAGGGGAGTATGACTTTGGCCCTGACTGATCACTGCAGCATGACTGTCTAGCCTTTTCACAAGGGATCAAAAGATGACAAGGACAACCTGAAAATCTGTGTTTTTCAGTGTTGGGCTGTGCAATGTTCTCATTTGGAGGACAAATTGCTGTCTTCCATGCAAATCTATTCAGCGTGGCTCTTTTCACATGAATGTATTTACCAGGGTTCAAAGAGGCCGCGACACATCGGGAACATTCTGGTTATTTATTTTTTCCTCCCTCGTTGGTTTTTCTTCTCGTTGCAGTACATGTACACGTTCATAGGGATCAGTGAATCATAGATGCAACACACAGGGTTGGACATGTGAGGCATGTTGCAGTATAATGTATCACAAAAGCAGCACAAACTAGAATGGCACTCGTTGTGTGTATAATCAAGCCGCAACAAATTTCACGCACTTATCAGTCCCCTAAGTGTGGTGGGTTATTTTTTATATCAAGATTTATGAATTATTCCCTGGGAAAATGATGAAAAGTAAAACAAAATCTCACAGTGTTAAACAAAGTGAACAAGAAAATCCTGGATCCGACTCCCTGATCCAGATCCACGGCAAAACTAAATTAGTTCTTCCCTGACTCGTACTGCATCCCGAAAACCAACAAAGAAATGGACAGGGATGAAAAAATATATAACCTCCCTGGCCGAGGTAACTACATCCTTAAAAATGACCATTTGGTTAAGAGTTAAATAAAGATCATGTTTCCTCTAAGTAACAGTTTTGTTGTTTTTTCTTTTGCCCGTGTAAAGCGAGGCCCTCCTCCTCACACTGTTTCGGGATCCGCTCTGTCCTGCGTGAACCTGACCGGGTTGAACCTCGGCCTGACAGCCCGTCACGTGTGTGGGATGTAAATGACGACCGTGACCTCCAACTCTGCGTCGACGCTCTCGCATTCCACCGGCCTGGGTCACAGGTTCCGTTAGGTTAGCGCAGAATAAACAAATACCACAGAAACGGCTTAACAATGGCGGGGCTTATGTCGAAGACAGCTGCTCCTGGTTAATGAAGCGAATCTCTCCTCGTTTGTCTACAAATCCATTCATCCAGTTACATCCTGTCCCCTTAAAAAATATAAATCGGGGGGGAAATGAGTGTCCCTGAGCGTGGCTGACATTTTGATCCAGAAGGTTCCCTGCTCCACTCTGTCGTCTTTCCGTAACCTAAATCCAAGTTCAAGTTTGACGGTTGTTTTGATCCTAATTGAGTGTGAGGGCCTGTGCTGCTCCGTGACGCTGTGCAACCCCTAGGCTCTTTATTTAGCCTCGAGGAGAGTCAACCTTGGCCAGAAATGTGACCCCTGACCCTCTTATCTGGAAGAAGCTATTCCCATCAGGGACAGGGGCTTTTCGTGATTCATCTTGGCTCCGGATGGCAGCGTGATGCAGATGCTAAGGTTAGGGGAGCGCGACTAGGTAGAGGGGCCAGAGAGCTGCACGGTTGCAGTCACAGAGCGTTTGCTGTGTGTGTTTGCGTGTGTTGCACAGGATCTGATAGTTTGAGCAGCGACAGACTCACAGACACCAGGCGGAGGAACTCTAGCACGGTTCAGTAACATGCTCCACGTGAGTCCTTGAACCCTGACACCCCAAAGACTCTCCAGCTGTCACAGAACAGCAGGTTCTATTTTAGAAACACGTTCTCCTGAAATCTTACTGCACGGTAACCATATTGTATTATTGACCTGACCCCCTTATGCCACAGTGAGATGGATGGACGTGAATGCAAAGCACAGCATCCCTTTCCTTTTGGACAAAGCAAGAGTAGAGTTCAACGTTTTGTCTTTCTTAACAAAGTGTTGCTTCTTCAAATCACCTTCTGTTTTTTACAAAATGTCCAAATATTTAGTTTTTCTTCAAATTCATTGAAGATAATTTGCTTCATATATTTCATGTGCTAAAAAAGGTTGTAATATAAGACACTTATTATATTTATGATCTATAACAGAGCAGTAGACTTGTTTTAACTTGATGAAGAACAGGAAGCGATATGATTGAAAGCACTTACAGCTGCTAACAGGGCCTTGAGGTGTTTTGATTAAATACAGGTTTGTGTTGAAAATAACATTAAATTGAAACTTAACTCTTAAACAGACATGGACAAAAAGACCAAAATGAATCAACTTGCTCACAAAAATAAAAAATGAATGGCAGCAGAACTCCTACATCCCCTTTAATTGAAATAAGCCTTATAGCTCAGGCTCCACTATGTTTCTAAGCTACACATTGGAACTAGTTACAGGTTTAAAGCTCAGTTTGTTAACCTACAGGGGCTGGAGAAATCCTACCAGCCTATGAAACTACATTTAAATCCACTACATCCCCATATGTATCTGTATCTACCAAAAAAATGCACACACTCGATAGATACCAGTTCCCTAAATGTGCCTTTTTTCATCAAGGTCCACAAACTGCTGAAACAACAACCCGACAGACAGGGGTGACAACATAACCTCCTCGGTGTACGTGATGAATCCATGTAAAAACCACGAGAGGAGCAACTCAACTCAACTGACCTCGAGTTGAAAGAAACTCAAGTCTTTGCATTTGAGAGCCGGGCTGTCCTTCAAGTCACATGGATCTAATAGTAATGTACTGGTCCTATTTACTGAGATGTCTATGTCTCAACAAGCAGCTCTTTATACAGCTTTGGAAGGACATTTTTTTTAAGTGATGCCATTTGAGTGATCAGTATACACAGACAGAAATGTCTTGCAATGAACTCGCAGCTTGCTTGAGACTCGTCCTGGACGTGTTTCAATAAATGTAAAAACCTCATGCTGTTACAAACAGTGTGGCACATGTTTGGGATCAATGTCACGTCCGACTGTCCTCACTCCAAAAATACACTGATCTGAACTTTCCACCTTTGATTACTGAGAAGAAAATTTGTTTTTTTCAGGGAAGTGAAATCCTGTGACAAACACTTGATGAGCACATGAATGAGGTCATCAGTGCTTATGAGTAACACTTAGTGAGAATGACATCAAAGAGCCTTTCCCCCGTTGCCTTTGTGCTTCCGAGTGGCTACCGCTCGTCCTATTTGTCAGCCAAGTCTCAGGACTATGCACATGAGATTTGCATGAAATACAAACTAGCCCTGCACTCAGGCAATTAGCCTCCATTACGCCGGCGTTCCGATTGCCAATTTGTCTGCCATGCAAGGTAATCCCACGTGCTGCTGGCAAGCACCCAAAAGGGTAATAATGGTATCGCAAGAGCCTTTTGTTGTTGTTTCCTCTCAGAGTAACGGCCACAGGCGGCTGGCTGGTGTGTCACTCTGAGATGGAGAGGAAGTGGAAATGTTTGCACGGCCGTCAGCAGCCAAGACATGAACCTTTGCCCTGGAGTGCTACAGTGCAGAGGCTTTTAGGCTGCAGTTGATCAGGAAGTGGTCCAACTCGGTCCTGTAACATGACCCGTAAAGAGTGAGCACAAAGGGAAATATGCCCCCCCCCCCCCCCCCTTTCAAAGGTTTTTAGGAGAGCAAACAAAAGATTAAAGCTGATATCGTCAATATTTTTACCTCTGACAAGGAGATTATCTTTTTAGCCAGGCCCTTTTGTTTGCTGGTTGGTTGTTGGTTGGTTTGACTACAGGATTACACCAAAAACTGCTGAGGCTGGTGGATACATGGACAAGGATTTAAATCATAACATGAGATAGAGTGCTCTTTTGTTGTTGATGAAACAAATCAGATAATTTAGGGGAACTGATATTTATGAGATCCAAATAGAAATTTGGATCTAGTGGATTTAAGTTTGGTTTCTTAGGGGGTTAGGTATTTCAGCTGCTGTGCGCTAACAAATACAAGCACAGACCTGTTACTACTATCAGTTTGTAGCAGAGATCATGTGGATTCAGTGGAGTATCAACATGTTTATTGGTATAGTCAATAGCTTTTGAACCATGTGCAAACACAAATCAGATTAGGTGCAGAAACTTAAAGGGGCTGTTGGGCTTTGACGGGGGTGTGAGCTCTACTGAGGGCTACTCTAGTTATATCATCAATAATAAGTGATCATCTGCAGAATGTGAAGCTCTCCTCAGCTCTACAGAGAGTGTCAGTTCCGACTGGACTTTTTGGGGTTAATCCTTCTCCCACCACCAAGCCACTGACACAGTTAGCAGCTAATGGTCCATATACTTGCTCTGGATCTGCTGCATGTAAATAAGAAGCCGTTTGCTTCATCATTGCTCCATTAACTTAACAGTCAGAGATAAACGGTGCTGTGTTTACAGTTTCTTTCCTCTGCCCCCCAGTGGACAAAAAAAAGTAAATCCCTCTAGGTTTTCTTGAAAATATTTAGGGCACCATGGTCTTTATTGATGGGACAGAATTCCAGTGTGAACGTTGGGAGAGACTCATGCAGCAGAGTGCCGGGTGGAAACAGAACCTGTAGCTGCTCAATCCTCAGTACACGGGCACCTGATCAACCAGGTGAGCTATCAGACCCACCATTCATCACAGGGTTACAGAATCATTCTGCTGAGTTATAACTCGGATCTTGTGTGTGTCAGTTAGACCTTTACTTCAGGTGGTGAGGATGAAACTGAACTCAGTGGGTTTACGGATTAAATCTGAGAGAACACCAGAGTTTCTCCTAATGTAGTTAGAGGAGAAAACAGTTGAACAGTAAAACATCTGTTACATCCAACCCATTGTGTGAGCTTCTGTACAATAGTATCATAACAAAAACAATTGATGTTATAAGAATGTGGAAACAAAAATCATGTATAACTCGTGTGGCTCTAAACTGACATTTGATCTAATGGAACTTCTTTCCTCCAAGTTGCGTTGAAGACAGTCTGGGCGTCTGACTGAGAGTGCGTGTGTGCGTGTGTTTGTGTCAGTTTGTGTGTCCGCAGTTATGGAGAGAGGCTCGGTGGTTCGACTCGCTGCACTTAGAGGGCCTGTGATATTGCTCAAGGGTAAAGCCAGACAGGAGAGTTATGACTTGAGCCCATCTCTGGCCATCAGGGAGGTCATAAGGAGGCTACAGACTCAACCGCACACACACACATTTACCTAACACTCAGGAACACAGAGTGAGCTACCTAATCTATCACAAACACAAACACACACACACACACACACACACACACACACACACACACACACTGGACTAGGGCCAGCATCAGAGCCAGGGCTCTGTCATAAACACAATTACAGCCTTTCAGTCTTGGGCCCGAGCTAAG
Source organism: Pleuronectes platessa (assembly GCF_947347685.1). Taxonomy (NCBI): domain Eukaryota; kingdom Metazoa; phylum Chordata; class Actinopteri; order Pleuronectiformes; family Pleuronectidae; genus Pleuronectes; species Pleuronectes platessa. The sequence continues at coordinate 9,120,365 of NC_070628.1, read as the reverse complement.
TCTCTCCACTGATTGTGTGTGTGTGTGTGTCTGTGTGAGAGAGAGGGGCTGTACGTGGACATTTGCGTCAAACATATTACGAGGCAGACGAGGGAGAGCACCTTTCACATCAAGATATGATTTCCATCACAGAACAGTGCAGCAACAAGAAGCCATTAAATTCAATGTGACACTCCGCAGGTTAGCCACCGATGCTTTTTACGTGAGAGTTTTTAATGACCGCCATGGAAAGTGGAGAGGAGATGCTCTCTGGCACACAAACACACACACACACACACAGACACACACACACACACACACACACACATATACACAGACACACACCCTCTTGCAGAAGGCGCCTGTAGAAATGGAGGGGAGACTTTTATAAGGAAGCCTCATATAAAGGAAGACGTGGGGCAGGAGGCATTTGACAGACGGCTAATGAAGCGAGGTGAAGAGAAGGGTCACAGCTTTTAACAAGACCACAAACTACAACTTGAGAAATATTCTTACATCATATTTGTTTGTCATCGTATTGTGGCGATATTGATGTTGTATCCACAACAGGAAACGCTTGCATGACCTTCAAATTGAACGTGTGCAGTTGTGTTTTGGTTATGTACAATTTATCTGGACCACTAGTCCCGGCAGTGTGTGACTCTGACATGTCTCTTGCAGTTATAGCTAAGCCCCTTGCGCCCTCTAGTGGCAGACATCGGTGGTTGATCCCACTCTCAGCCAGCCACTCAGCCCTCTCGTTCCTTATTTTAATTGACCTGGATTTGTTCCTTTGCTTCGCTGTAATGAAAAAGCGAGAGGTGCCTCGAGACTGAGAAACCCTGTCAGCTTCGCCCTGCAGCAATTCCCACAGCCCAAAACTGGGTCCCCTTTACAAGATCTACTGTTTGAAGCTGAGCAGAAATAAAAAATTTAAAAGACCTGGGTGCTTCAATGCCCCGCGATGAATAATTAAGAAATATGCATTTTCAGATAATGGAGAAGGGAATTTTAATACATCTGGATGTACATCCATTGAAGAAACACTTTTGCATATATTTGTGTGGCTCCTCTACATGAGTTTGTCTTGTTTCCTTATTTCTCTGTGTAAAGAGACGGTAAAATATTCATCCGGCATTTGGCACTGAGTTGGTGGAAATGTTTAACATAAAGAATGAGCTGGATCACTTAAAAAAAATAAAACAGAAACCTGTACAAATAGGACATGTGCTCATTTGGGTCGTGCACTGAAAGGATATGATTTCACAATATGAACTGTTCATATACATATTGATGCCGTCTGTCTGCTGCTCACTCAGCTGCGGTGAGGCTCAGACTGTCAATACAAGGGAATCAATATTCCACATCATGAATAAGGCCAATCAATCATCATTCAATTAAAAATTTAATTGGAAAGAAGATCATAAATCTAACTTAATTGTAATTAGTAGATTAGACTATAAAATAATATATATATATAGAGTTCCTTTATGAATATATATTATATGAATAAACCAAATACTGTGTATATGTGGGATTAATCACTATCTATTAATTACAAAGTTCTACTATTGACTTTCTTTCAGAAACAAATGTAATCTCATTAAAATGAGATTACATTTGTTTCAAAAGTCAAACTTTGTAATTATTGATTAAATGTGATGTGATATAGTTACTGTTTGAATGTATAAGATGCTATACAAATACAAAAAACTGTATATACCGTGTGTATATATATGTGTGAATAAACATTGTGTGTGGAAGTATTATAGGTCAATGTGTATTTATGTGAAACTGCAGGCGGGACAGTACCCAAAGCAAATTTCCCCATTGGGACAATAAAGTATATCTTATTTTATCTAAACATAACCTAATCTATTAATTTCAAAGTTTGACTTTTGTTTTTCTTTCTGAAACCAAAACCTTGCAAATAACTGATCAGATTGTGATTTGATATATACGTAGTTCCTATATGAATATATAAGATACTATATGACCAAATACTGCATAAAATCTATAAAAGTTTAGTCAGTTTCACCTGTCACCATCTGCATGTGACAGGATTATTCCAGACGTCATAAAAATGAAATTTGAGGATGAGTTCTCCCTCGATGCTCTTTGCCCCCCCCCCCCCCCCCCCCCCCCCCCCCCCCCCGTCATTACAGAGAGCAGCTTACAAGTCCCTGTACGGTGATGAATCATAGACCATGTTTGATTTTACACTTGATGAGTCATCACAGGTTTAACTCTTCACATTAAAGCCCGGTGACAACTTTATAGTCTCCATATTGGAAAAAGACTGAACGTGTTTTGCTTTGCTACAACAGAAACCTCTCGGTCTTCATAACTCATCTGCTGCGATGGCAGAGCAGGATTGAATCCTCTTTGCTGGGGGACGAGGTGTGTGTGTTTGTGTTTGTGTGTGTGTGTGTATGTACTGCGTGTTTGTGTGTGTGTGATTGAATGAATGTTCGTCCTATTTAAGTATCAGCAGCTTCTTGGACCAAGGGGAGGCAAGTCTTCACAGCCATTAAATCAGGACAATGCTTTTTGTGTCACTGATGCTGGCGTGAGTTGCACTGCTCCCCCTCCCTCTCCCCCTCCCTCTCCCCCTCCTCCTCCTCCATCAGTCTCACAGCCGACATACAGACCAGGGCTCCAAAAATAAATGATGGCTTCCCAAGTGCATGGTCAAGGCCAGGCGAGTTGGCCAGGGCTGGGCATCTTTCGAGATTGTGACTTCTTGTTGGTGTACCCTCTACTGGTAGATTGTGTTAACTACACTCACACTTCAGGAGTCACTGTTGAATACAACACAGTCAAAAATCTTCTACTTTATCACTGACAATTTCTTGATTTTGCTAACCCTAACCCTAACCCTTACCCCTAACCCTAATTGCAACACTAACCCTAAATTGGGTTTTACCCTTCCGAAGGTCGTAGAAGCTCAGGGATGGTACCAATCGATCGGGCGTGCCCACAGTAGTCTCTACGACCTTCTTTTATCGCTATCCCTAAACCTAACCCTAAACCTAGCCCTAACCCTAGCCCCATCCCCGACCCCAACCCAAACGCTTAGTCTAATCATGGGAAAAACTTGCCAAGGTTGTACAAACTCGTTCATGGTACCAATCGATCTGGCGTGCTAAAGTCAATGATGTTTTTTTCTTCCCTATCGGTTCGTGTATTGGATTCCATTGTCAAAAGTATTAATGTTCTTGTGACACTCAACTTTTCATTGAAATGTCCTTGGGGATAACTAATTGCTCTGTGAATGATGCAGGGGATTCAATTTACAATCTGTGTCTCAGGTCCCAGCGGATGACAAACACAGTTATCTGGTTCTTCATCCGTTTCTTTCTTATGAAACTTGGACGACGGAGATCTGGACCTGAGCAACACCAAACTTTAATAAACAAGTTGTGGAAGACAGTTTCCATCTCCTCTCCTTGTTCACTCTTGACGATAGCGAAGAGGAAGTGAGGGCACAGAGAAGCCAAAGTGGGCCAGTGAAAAGTTTTCCCAGTACTGACCTGACCTCAGGCTTTCCTGCTCTCTCTGGAAAATACTAAGTTAAAGAGAAAGGAGCCATCTGTGTGTGACACATAGAGACGGGGAGAGCATATTTACATAGTTCCAACCACCCACAGCTAAAACAAACATAAATTAAGACTAGAACTGAAATGATCATGATTCTGGACTATTACAGGAACTATTTCAGTAATTGATGAATTGAAGTTCAGCTTCTCAAATGTGGAGATTTGCTGCTTTAAGCTCAATATATTACAAATGAATGTGTTTTGGTGAAGAACTATTGGTTTGAGGCAGAGACATTTGAAGATGTGACCTGGGGCTCACTGTTTTATGACAAACTTTCAAATTCCATTTCATTTGTATAGCACCAAATCCCTACGTACATGATCTGAAGGCACTTTCCAAAGTAAGGTTAAGACCATACAACAATATGAAGACTCAACAGTTTCCTCGATTAGCAAACGCTGTGGAGAGAAAAAAATAACAGTTAAACCCATAAAAGGTTTGATCAAATTTCAGGAATACTTTAACTCTAACATTATACAATAATTAAATTCATAAACATGAGTTGATGAAACAACTCTTTTAAGCAGTTTTGGCACAAACAATCATTTGTATTTCATGGCCTGATTCTTAATTGTTCACATATTCATATTATTCTGTCCACACATTACACAGTTATTCATGTTCGGAGGCAGCGTCGCCGTCGGCTGCTCAGTCTCTGTGATACTCTGATTCTAACAAGATGACTTACACTTGAAGTCAAACATGGAAATGAAATATACAAAAGAGGAATATCACACTTGTGTCAGAATAAGAATTCATCCACAGGAAAATACGCACATGCACACACACATCCACAGACGCAGCCTCTTCTGCCCTCCATCAAACCTCAGCACACTGAAGAGGAGCTGCCGAGTAGATGAAGTGTCTCACAGGCAAGTTCTGTGGTCTGCTATTAATTTTAGATACTCCGAGGAGTCCATATATATCTTTTATCCCTCTAATTAGTTCTGCTGTCTCCAAGTTGGTCGGATCCATTTCACCCTCCAAGACAGCGGCCGGTCAACTCGTTCATGGAACTCATCAAATATACACATGGCCTCTCGGAGGACTATTCAGGCTTTAATACATATTCAATGTGTGAGTTATTGTTGTCAAAGGCAGACGCACTCAACTGCAGTTCAGAGAATTGAGAGCAATTTAACTCACATTTCTGAGCAGCCCGATATTGACACTGGCATCAAACATGAATATGAAACATGAATAATGGCGTACTTACATACAAATAAATGTTCATAGACAGACCAGTGCTGGGGGCCTAAGGCGTTTTAGCTCCAGTACTTTCTGTAAAACAATTCAGGACATGTGTTGCCTGTGAAATCAAATCAAAACATCTCAATAGATCATTTATTCATTTTAACAAAATTTATACAAGTTTTATGGATGTTTTCCTCCTTCTTTCTGTTTTTTTTTTCTGTGTGATACTTGTGGAAAATGGAGGGTGGCGCACCAGTGGGTGGACTGGTTGTCCACTAGGGGTCAGGATGACACAGAGCATCCAGCACCTGCTGTGTGGAGGAGACACAACTCCACACAGGATGTTTGAGCTTGAGAATGATCCACACTGATAACGAGGAAAGTGTTGATAAAAAATAAGTCATTTAAATGGAATAAAAAGCAATTATAAGCATTTTATAATTATGTTTTTGGTTTATTTATTTTACAGGGGAAAATAATACTTTGTAGAAATAAACGCTACATTAACAGAAACACGATAAAGAGCAGGGGACAAAATAATTGTGTGATTTAATAGATATGTTTAAATTCAACATATACAATAACCTAAGTTTACACGGTGGCATGAGTAATTTTTACAACTGTATTAATACTCATCTATAAACAGATCTTAAATAAAGACTCTTCGTTAACTTCAAGTTCTGTGTCATTACTATCAGAAATGACCATCAGCTGTATTCTGTTGTTATGTATTCTGCTGTTTATTCTCCTTATGGATATGATCACACATTATTATATGCAGTAAAATGTAATTATTACTAAATATATTCCAAAATGTGTGTTATGAAAGTTTTTGTTAGAGAGGTAATAGTAACTTAGTGGTGAAACAAAAGATCATTGAATTAAATGCTAAAGTCCAAACATGTAATCCATGTTTACAATTTAAACGGGAAGCATTGTCGTTCAAGATTTTTTATATCTGTCATGTAAATATAATTTTTCTATGAATATCAATTTCATCTAAAGTATGTACACACTGAATTGACCCTGTCCCTTAACTGGGACGATCCTTCATTGTACAAACTCTCTCACTACTTGACAGTTCACACCTAAAATTACTGTTATGTCATTTTGTTAAAGTAAGACAGTAAATCTGACTTTGGAAAATTATCAAAACATAATCATAAAAAACTGCTCAGATTCATTAAGCTCATACAGTGATTATGATGTTGTGTTGAGGTTAAATTACTGTCGGCTGCACACAGCGTCTCTAATTATATCCTGCTCATTGGTGTTTTCATATGTACATTAGAAAGTGATAGAAATTAAGAATTGTTATTTAAAATCAGGATTCTTTTATCGGTTATATATGTTATTATAGGTGAATCCAGTATATCAAACACTATTTAAGAATAAGAAATAAAACACATGTCAATTATAAGTAGAAGCAACCGCAAGTTTACTTCAGTTTACTTACAACTCAAAACAAATTGCACGAGTTTCAGCTGTGTTCCATTTGGACTTGTACAGAACCCTGTGTTTGTGTGAGTGTTTACAGTGTGTGCGTGTGTGTTGAAATACGTGTGTTATGTATGTTATGTACAGTATAGGGTGCTAACACACAACGCAGCAGGAGCAGCTCCAACATGCTGGAGTCTTTAACAAGCTGTCAGGGGCCACAACATTGTTCTCGACCAACAGTTAACACAGAGCACTGAGCAGCTCCAGGTAGTGACACCCTCAGTGCCCTACACACACACGCACGCACACACACACACACACACACAAACTGTCTGCACACACTCGTGCTCACATTCTCACTTCTGGCCCCATACACACCACGGCAGCTAATAGGCGGCAGTGTTGTGGCTTAATGGAAGTGCAGAGAGAGTTGTGCTGTTGAGGTAGATATGGCCCTCTGGGCAGAAACACATTAACCTATTTGGAGGGTGTGAATTCTAGATGGTGTTATTAGCAGAGAGTCTGAGCACCTTCAGCCGAGCTGCGCCAGTACTCAGCACGAGTTTGTGTTTATGTGTCAGAGGGAGGAAGGAGGTGAGAGGAAGAGAGAGTAAATTCTCGTTGGAGTCGACTGTCTCGGACCAGAGTGAAGTTTTTTTCTTTTTCACACACAATCCCCGAGCTGGGTGTGAATCAGCCGGCTGGAGGAAACCTTCCCTCACCACCAGTGTTATTAGACTTTTCGGCTGCGGCACCACGGGGCGACACAGAGCTGTGAAGCTGAGGCCGTGACGAAAGAGACCAACAAACACACAAGTTCAGTCATCGTGACAACAGGTTGAGCCGTCACACACTTTTCACCAAGCAATAAAATGGCTTCAGACTAATCACCACTGTTAAATACTCCATTTTGCACTAAATGCTTTGAAAAAAAAAAGGGGCAATTACACTTGTGCCATCCACCAATTCTATCCAATTAGCCAATTAAGGCTAATTACAATTTGAGCTGTGGCACAAGGGTTTTCATAATTAACCATCTATCAAATCTCCACCCTCCTTCTCTGCAGAAGACACCCAGGCAGCAGCAGCAGCGGAGGAGGAGGAAGAGGAGGAGGACGAGGAGGAGGAGAGACGGAGCTTACTCCTGATCCTCCGGACCGCTCGTCCACCTTCCCCCAGGGGAGTGAAGCTTGGCTCCAGTTTACAGCACACTGCCCTCATACCTGTAAATACATTTTAATTTGACCCCCTTTAACCAGATACATGAATTAATCCATGCTTAATAATTGTGTTGTATAGGCTGTAGAGCACAGAGTGAACCTGACCACACATTATTATTGAGGTGACCACAGGGGCAGCAGGGGTCTCTAACCCCCGGTGCTCCTCTCCGCCGCACACAACACTCTCACCCCCTATTGTGCTCTCGATCTACTTTTAGTTTGATTCTCCAGTTTCACAGTGTAAGTGAATTTCATGGAGTTGTACATTATTAAAGCAGCAGAAATTATTTATCTAATATTCATTATTTATATTTACACAAGGAGCTTGTCCGCAGGGAGCAGGTCTCATTTTCAGCCTCATATTTTGTAAACAGGCAGTCACAGAAGCGACAGTTCGTCTGATTTAAAGAGACAGGCCTGCTTATGGAGAGTGATGCCTACCTTGAATTCAAATGGAAAGGTGATGAATTTTTGATATATATTTTCTTTTTTTCATGTGGCATTTGCATTGACTCGCTCTCGGGCTTCCGCCGCTTTCAAATGGACAGCGGGGGCCGACAGGTGAGCTGGAGGTGGAAAGAGGAAAGAGAGACGCCATCTGCCCGCTGGCCTCCGAACACGGTGACGACACCAGCTCGGGCAGAAAAAAAGGATTCAATCAGCTTTGGCTCGAGAAAACAGATGCGACTGCAGCACCGCTTGCTCGATGCTGACCCCGGAAGAATTATTGATAAGAGATTAAAATGAATTTATCCAGATGTATCAGCTTCAGTGAGTTCAATGAGCCCAACTTTCTATCTCCACGACTATCCCAAAAACCAACAGCCGCAGTCACAGCAGCCGGAATCCGGCAGGAGCAAAGTTCTCTACTAAGAACACGACCGAGAGCAGGAGGCCTTTAAAAAGAGAAGAAGAAGCAGTGTTCAGCTGGTCAGGGCTGTAACATTGGTTATGTATCGTCTCATGTTCACTCCACGGAGACGACAGACGGGAGCGATGGCGAGGCCAGACAACCGAGTGAGTGTTTGCCAGCCCGAGCGTTCGGCGCCCACACCTCCACACCCTCCACGCCCGGGTACCTTTAAGTATGAACAAAATCACTTTTCAAAGGGAATAATGTAGAACAACATCATGTCAACTTTGCGATATATATTTATATATTTCCTTTGGGCTGGCATTAAATTTAAAGCAGTGTTTTAAAGTTGAGGAAAAGGGAATGCCACGTTCAAACCGAGACGAAACAAGAGACACGGGGAGCAGTTATGCAAATGAATGAAATAAATGTCAAAATGGCAGTGAAGAATTGATGAGGACAGAGAGCGCTTGTCTTGGTTGCGAGGGAAGTGGATGACTGAGCGGACAAGTGATGTTCCTTTTCAAAGGAAAGTTTCACGCCGCTATCATGGCAGCCATTGTGACTCGCGGATAAATTTTAATGCCCCACTCTGACGATTCTGTGTCACTCTCCCTCTTCCTTTCCCTTTCTACCCATCCCTACCTCCTCCCCCCATCTCGCTGCGATGACATCCGAACAGACACATGTGCATGTGGAGCGCCAGGACCCAGAAAGCCTGTGCACATGGAAAAGAAAGATGGGGGGGGGGGGGGAAGTCTTTATAAAAGATTCATCACAAATGTCTCTAATCCACTACTGCATTGTCAAGGAGATGTTATAAAGCACACATTGTAAATGGATTCTTCCCTCACTGACTAAAGTCATTTCTGCAGAGGGATGGGGGAGTGGAGCCGGGGCGACAGGGGGCATCTTTGTGTGGCACCAGACAAGTACATAGTGTGAGCAGATGAGCAGCACTCTCTGGGACTGCATTACTACCTGTCCCCAGTGCGCTGCTGCCTGTGAGCCCGACTCTAATGTACAAGCTGGCCACATTCCCCTTGTCAAGGCCTTGACGTGCACGTCTGAAATTACCCAACCCGAAGTGACAGTCCCCTTTCTTCCCGTCTCTCCCCTCTCTGCAGCCGGGCCCCTCTTTCCAGCCGGCGAGAGGAGTGCTTTGAAAGCCACGGCTGCCACTGCCACTCCGCGGCGGCAGGCACTTTATTTATTCCTCACCGCAGGCAACGGGAGGTAAAACAATATGGATGGCACTGTGGAAGCTCATAATATTAGCTTTGGCTGTGGGCACTCGGCCATAAATATCGCACTGCCTCGTGGAGAATATGATTGGAGGCGGTTGAAGCATCGGGATTTTGAGCAAAGGTCTGAGGGGGAAAAAAAATGGAGGGTGGTGGTGGTGGTGGGGGTGTCACTACCTTTTCTTTCATCTCTTATCAAATCACCCTTCAGCTCCTCCATCCTCCCCGCGCAAAGTGACACAAGTCTCTCATGCTTTTAGTGGCACTTTGAAAGAGAAGACCTCAGTGAAGCAAAGATAATCACTCTTTTCAACACTTCACTTCATCTGCCGACGCTCCTCACTCCTCCATTTCAGAGCCCTCTCAATCACATATGATGATATTAAGTATTACTTATTTATTTTCGGTTGGAGAGGTGCAGAGGTTGGAGGGGGAAAAAGGAGGAAGCTACGGGAGGGCGATGGGGAAGGAGCCCCCTTCCTGCAACACACACACACACACACACACACACACACACACACACACACACACGCACACACACACACACACACACACACACACACACACACACACACACACACAGACACACACACACACATTTTGTAAATGTTTGTTCTCTTACACTGTTTGACTTTTTACATTAGTAAAAATGTGACATAACCAGTAATTTGTGTGTGAGTGTGCGTGCGTGTGTGTGTCAGAGAGAGATGTTGTGGTGTCTTGTGTCTTCACTACATGTTTCTCTTGAGGACATACTGTATGACTTTTTGATTTAGTAAAAGCAGCTGATGAGACGTGGACTGACATTTGAACACGTATGTGCACACCCACACATTCACGCACACATACAAGGCTGTGGCTCAGGTAGTAGAGAGGGTTGTCCACTAACCAGAAGATCGGTGGTTTGATCCCCCTCCAGTCTGCTCCTCTGAAGTGTCCTTGGGCAAAATAATTAAACTCATATCACCCCAGACGGCTGTGCATGAAAAAAACAAGTTGGGACTGGAGAAGACAAATGGCAATGCAAACATAACCTTGGTGGATGTAACACACACATGCACTTTAATAATGTTGGACAGACATAATAATGATAATAATAATAACGCATGGGAGAAATGGACAACAATCGTTGAATTAAAGTTGTAGTACACATGTCGAGAGATGACGATGATAAGTAATGACAGTTAACATGTGCACATTTCACTCAACAGGGTTTAGAGGCTTCAGAACAAGAGAAGCACTTTCTATCGTTTCTTCTGAGGAACCTTGAAGTGAACTCTCCACTAACCACCGAGTTTCTAAGAGTTTGAGTGCATTTCCTGTGAAGTGAACCAATTACAATCTAGGTTCAATCTAGTACAGAAGAAAGAGATACACGATTCCTTTATTTTGAGGGGTTTAGGGTAAGCAGCCAATTAACCACAACCCCAACCCCAACCCCAACCTCAACCCCAGCCCTAACCCTAACCCTAACCATTACCCTAATCCGAATGCAGGTCCCATATTAGATTAGATGTCTTTATTCTGCAAGTATTGAGACAAGTCTTACACATGAGTGCTGTTTATGTCAAAATCAAGTTAAATATGCAACTGTGATCCTTTCATGAAATAAATTGCTGCTCATTACAGAGGCAACATGAGGGTGGGTGTTAAATAAACTTCCAATTAAAATGCTGAATATGTCACGGTTCTAAATCACAAACTTAAGTTAAATTCCTCAAATATGGAGAAGGAAGTTTCCAAAATAAGACAGATATTTATGTTGGTTTCACAGATCTGTCAGTTCTTCAGGTTTTAAAATTAGTTTCTTAAAAAAGGAAAAATGTTCTGGAAATTCACAATTGTCACAAATGTCTCAGAACGAATCAAACCTCCAGTGAAATAATGTGACAATGGCTCAGAGCGTGTGTTTACATATAGTGATGGTATGGCAAACTGTCAGAGTTGCTCCTAATAATACACTCAATAAAACTCCTATATGATGTCTAACCTTAGTGAAAGGCAGCTTAAGTTCATCATTTATATCTCAAACTTAATTCAACACAATCTGAATAATCATGACTCCCTTCCACACAAGTTTGCTCTCAGGGAACTTTGAAAAAGTACAAGTACCACATTCCGACGTGATAGTTAGAGTTGAATTGAAAGTACAAGCAAACTAGAGAATGAGTATCAGCCTGTTCTCCTGTATCCACATCAGCACACAGACACCACTCACATCTGAGCCGGGTCACTTAGGACCCTCTGCCTCATCACTTTAACCAATCCTCTGCTCCTCCGTCTTTTCATCCCCACTTCCCCTCCTCTCCTCTCGCCCTCCTGTGCTCGCAGCTGTGTGCGTCTGCGTCCCCAACTGCTGCGCAATTAAAGAGAGATGAGCAGCGCTGTTAGTTTATTAAAAAAGGAGCGAAAAAACATAATGTAGTTTGTGTGTCACCATCAATTTACTGCATGCTGAAACTTTAACGGAGACGTTGAATAATTCGAGCGGAGTGCAAAGGGGAAGGAGGGCAGCGGCGGAGGGCGGGTGGTAGAGAAGAAATGAGGGGAGTGTGGAAAAGAAGACGACAGGAGGAAGAGGAGGAGGAGGAGGAGGTAGGAGGGGGGGGGGGGGGGAGGTAGAGAAAATGACGTTGTTATTCATCTGACTCTTTGTCACAAGTTGGGAGTGAAAGATGCAAAACTTCAAGTGCACAGGGTCCCGTGGGTGAGATAGTGCAGTTCAAACAAAGTAAACAACTGTTTTACTCTGATGCACACTTTAGTCTTGCTGGAGGCTAAGTTGCCTTCCTGCTGCAGCTGGTGCCGTGGCACACTTTGCCGACAGGGGAGAGCGTGGAAACCGTTGCAAAGATCTCACAGTATTCTCACCAAGTGTGGCAGGCAGGAGACTCTGTCGTTATTTACATAAAACGAGCAGGTTGGCTTTCATGTGTCGCTGCTCGAGGAGAAAGGGAGGCAGCATGAAGAGCGACTCATAAAGACATGAAAACGCACATTTGGGAAGAAGAGAGCAAAAAGTTTTTCCACTTTTTAACCCAAATTTAAAGAAATTACATAAACAACAGCCGGAGATGGATGAGGTGGAATATCAGAAGCCTTATTTTGATAAATTTACTAAAAGGAGCTGATATTCTTAAATGTTTCAAGATTTGCTAGATTCACTTCATGTCATTCAGACCATACGCAAGACAAGTAGTATAATTAAATGACATTTCATCCAGGTCAAAAATGTAATTTAGAATGCTATGGTTTCCTAATCTAAACAAATAAACTAGTAATAATAAATAGAAGAATAAATAGATAAATATGGAACTTAATGAAATGACACATTAAGATGCATTTATTCGTCCCAAACACAGTCATGCAAAGGCACACTCATGCAGGTAGGGAAATTTAATCTCTGCTTTTGACCCATCTTGTGCAGTACACACAGAGCAGTGAGCAGCCGCGTACAGGCGCTCGGGGAGCAGATGTTGGGGGAGTAAGGTGCCTTGCTCAGGGGCACTAGACAGGGTAGGGAGACTCTTGGATTTTTGGACAGATCAATCCAGGTTCGTCTTTTGTTGTCTCTCCGTGGAGTCGAACCAGAGACGAACCAGAGACCTTCTCTGCCCATAGTCCAAGTTTCTGCCACTAGACCACCACCTCTCCTAATATATACAAAATACAAAATACAAAATACAAGATACAAAATATCATATTGAATGACAAGTTAAATAAATTGATAAACAGATAATTATCAACACGATTATATCAACGGTTCGACACAACCGAGACAGACTGACACACACCTGGAACAAAAGTGAACCAGTCTTTAATCATATTCACACTCTTCACACTGCAATAATTTTGGATTCAAACTACCGACCCTCCGACTAGTGGACGACCCGCTCTGACTCCTGAGCCACAGTCGACCCAACTAAGACTCTTGTGCTCAGATTATTTTGTTACACACACATGTAGCAGGTTCAAGATTGCGTGATTAAAGTTTATTTTTACTTTAATTTTTATATAAAGATGAACATTTTTCTATTAATACATTTAAATCATTTTAAGCAAGATGATGGATGCAATGCGCTTAAAAAAAGGAACACACACAGCACATGCATCAACTGAATTTCTTCAGACCTAGAATAACAGCCTGTGTACAAAACCCAATTAAAATAAAACTCCTCACAAACAGACAAATGTTACCAAACACACAACAAACCGGTGCATTGCTCTCTGTTCAAATGTACACACTGAATAAGATATGGAGGAAAATGAACCCATTTCCCCTCTTGTTACTTTTAAATGCAAATTGGGTCCTTCATTAAAATGTGTGGCTAAACTTCATTAGCAGCAGATATTGATTTTCAGGCTGCGACGGTCTGATAGGCCCTATAGGCAAGTGAAGGTACAAAGGTTTGTCTAAATGCTAACTGCTAGTATGTGGCTCGGGGCGAGCTGGAGTTCTGGCTCTGAGAGCTATAGAACATCTGGAGAGGTAACATTTACATAAGTTTCTCTTTGTACATGGGAACCTTCATTAACATCACGCTGCTTTGAACTCAGGATGAGATGGTAATACAGACGAGGCTGAAGTTAAGGAGAGCGCCGCCGTGTCGGATTGTTGCAGTGATCTGCGGTTTTCTCTGATGGCGTTTCCTGTTTTTGAACAATATTTCTGGGAAAGTGCGGCAACGCTCAGTAATCCCACGAGATCCCTTTCTCCATTCCCAGGTCCGGATTTCTCGATATCAAAAGTTAACTCGTCAAACTGGTGAAGTCCTGGAGAAGACCAGTCTATACCTGGTAGTTTGAGGGAGACCTGTTCAGACCTGGTGTCAACATCTGTCTCTGAATGTCCAGTGACCTCAGCTGAGTAGTCTGTGCTTTAATATGACCCAGGGCAATATGACTGCTCCTCACAATGAAGCCAAAGTATCTTGATCACCACCTGGCTGAAGTATAGGTCATAAAGCCCGCCTCCTCCATGTTAGTGGATGGGACATTGAGCAAACCAAAAAGTGAAGTTACAGGTTTAATGAATTTTCTCTGAAAGATGGTTTCATTTTAGGAATAGTTCTTATCACATAGTTTTTTTGTCCAAATGCTTATTTCCCCAGTAAGTTTGGTTTTAATTGGTTATTTGATGGTATAAAAATAGGGTGAGGTGAGATGTCATGATTGACATCTCCCGTGCTCCAAATGCACAAGATGGCAGTTTATGTATCCAGGATATGTTGGCCTAACTTCTGGAAAATGGTAGGAAGTGGAGAAGCTTATTTCATCTATATATACAGTCCAATGTGTTTCAGCTGAAAGATTGTTGCAAACACCTCTGATGTGGTCTGAGGGATCGAATCTCAAATGAAAAAAATGAATAAATATATATGGAACATTTACTAAACTCATTAGATTAAGGTTGTGAAGAAGTGTTTGCTAATAATTTGGCATTATTTCGATGTTGCCTTGCTTTCAGGTAAAAACAACAACTTAACATAAAAAATGATGCCCTTTATTTAATTGCTTATCAAATATAGCTAAACTCTCAGTAAAGCATTTTTGTGTTTTACAGTTTTTATAACATCTATATTCTTATATTTGTCTATATTATTACACTTTTCTATATCAATCTTTCACTGGAGGTAGAAGCCTCTGCCGGTGTCTCTCTCTTCAATGTTTCTCCCACTCTTCCTCTGACTGATACCCAGGTCTCAACCATAGACTCGCTCTTAATTCAATATCATTATTTTCCCAAACATGGCCACACTCAGCGGCTCCCCCTCAATTACCGAGCGGCCTAACCCCCTGATCTCTGGCAAATGGGACCCCAGTCGAGTGCCACCCCTACAGAGCACACAAAAGGCCACGACCCAAATTGCGGGGGATTTAGGCCCTAATCTGTTTTTACTCTGCAGAAAAATGGATGGCTTGGATAGAGACCTGAGGAAAAGAAAGGCGGAGGAGGAGGAGGGGGAGAGGAAGAGGAAGAGGAAGAGGAAGAGGGGGAGGGTTGTGTAGGATGGTAGGTATAGAAGCATTAGGAAATACCCCCCTGTTGGGAAAACATCTGCTCTTTATCATCTTGGCGCTCGCCTGGTCCAAAGCCATGTTGTGTTAGTGTGTGTGTGCGTGTGTGTGTGTGTGTGTGTGTGTGTGTGTGTGTGTGCGCACTGTGGCTGGTGGGCAGGCACGAACACGGCCTGCTTTACATTTTTAAAAAGCAACACACGAGGTGTTTCCTACAATCACAGTGGAGAGTGTAAATTATTGAAGTCCTCCCCAGTGTTGGTCTAAGACAGCACAACATGATACACAGGGACATGATATGGCTCTACCTGCCAGGCCCCCAACACACTTGTAAACAACTGTGGTTCTCTGTAAGGCAAGCTCCAGTACAGTCTGTGTGTAATTTATTCATCATTTATTGATATGACTCACAACCAACACTGGCGAGATGAGGTGAGAGATTCTGGCTTCATCCACACTCGTATGTTTTTCTTTTTTAATTGCAACGTGTGTCCTGACGAGTGTTTTCAGCTCCGCATCAGAAGTAAACTTAGTCCATAAGAACCCACATGAAAACGCATATCACATGACCAATCCCATAAACCTTAAGTATTCATACCAACTAGAAATTAACAGCTGTAGAAGTTGAAATGGAAATAAATAAAAGGCCTGATATGTGTGCGACAGGAGAGTCCTCACTAAATCCAGAATCCAAAACAGAACAACACCAAATACAGGTTTTGGTTTCATATAATAAATCATTATGTGATGTTTGAATTGTATCACTTTATTTAATATTGCAAGTAATAGAAAAAAGTAATTGAACTTTTTTAGGGGACTGTTATGTATGAGTGTCCTGAAAATCCTAATGAAAATGAAAATGTGGATCTTGTGAATTCATATGTGGGACAGAATTTGTGGAGTAATGCACTCTCTCTGTGCCGTTGTTCCTAGAACTTTACAATTATTTTGGTTATAAATTCCAATATTATTAAAGGTTAAAACCATGACTTTTCCTGATCATCAGATATTCTCCAGGTTTTGTGTTTCTTTCAGAGGTAAAGCATGTTTCAATCTGAGGTGGATTCAAGAGAGAAGAAATATATATATATATATACATTTTAAATAAAGGTGAAAATGAGATCCTGTTAATATATGGAAGCTGTAATGTAAGTACAATCTGGATGCTACGATGTTCTGTCTGAGGAAGGCGAGTCTTGCTTAACCAGCCCTAGGGAGCGGGATTATGAAGAACAACCATCTGATTTCTTCCTCCTCCTCCTCCTCCTCCTCCTCCTCCTCCTCCTCCTCCTCCCCACCTCCTCCGACCCCCTGCCTGCTCCCCAAAACCTCCCATCTCATCACCGCCCCTCACTCACCCCGGCCTCCTCTTGCTCGTATGATTAAGGGTCAAGCGTGCCACCTCGTCTCCAGGCCATCATTAAAAGGGCGACAGAAACGAGAGAGAGAGAGAGAGGGAGAAAGACACCCTGGCACACGGGGCTAATGAAAGCCATGAATCACAGTGTGGTCTTTAAAGAACATATTAGTGGCATCATTAACTCTGCACAAAGGCCAGAGCTGGGGTGAACAGACAGGTCGCTCCACCAGCAAACCTCCTGCCCCACCCCCTGCCTCCCGCCCCACTGCTATGCCTTTCATATCCCCTAGTGCTGCCTCTCATTAAGGAGGCACCCACACTGCCACATAGGCTGCCGCTCGCGCGCCTCCACTGTTCCTCCAAATAGATAAGAGGAAGATCTAAGGTGTGACATGAAACAACAGTCGGAAGGACGCAGTAACAACTGTGTTTAATAATTGGGAGAACCTTAAGAAAGGAGGAATCCGTACATGAATCTGCGGCAAACTGTCCTCTCAGAGTATCCTGGAACAAAGTCCAAAAAAACCAAAGCTCCCACGTCGACTCCTGTGACATTTTTTGATGGACACACTCCTCTTAACCTGCCACTTCCTATTTGGACAAAAACAACTCTCCCTCCAGACGCCCTGCAGCGAGGGCCTGTGGGTACTCCTCACGGGCAGTGACCTTTTCACACTGCCTCGGGACAAAGTGGGTCTCCCTGCTTACCCCTGGAGCAACACCCACCGCACCTGTCCCTCCCGCACGCCCCTTCACATGCCAAGGACCAGGCGATGCTGCCGGTGGAGGCCGGGGCCCCTCGGTACCCTCCATCTGAGGTGTGTTTGGAGCCCCCGTGCTCCGGGAGTCGGCTCAGGCCTCATTAGGAGCTCCATGATGAAATGAGCTGAAAGGCCCCATCCTCATCCAGCAGCAGGCAGCAATCACAGCAGCCCGAACCGACGAGGCTCATCTCACGGCCCCACAGGCGTTAAATCATGGATAACCTTCTCGTTTCTCTCGACATCTAACTATCCGTACGCCCCTAACTTGCTCTCTGTCTCGCTCAAACTCTTCTCTCTTTTACTTCTACAATGCCCCCCCCCCCCAACCTCTCCCCCCTTCTCCCCCTCCGTCTATCTGCCTGGATAGGTCCTCGCTCTATTACTGCTGCTCACAGACCACACTGTACTTTACTGCTTCTCTCACAAGAGGCATCAAAGTTTAACACCTACAACTTACAGCTCTCAGTCACATCTCATCTTTCACTCTCCATATTTCCATGTTTCTCCAGGCTTTTCATCATGCGTCGTAATCATAATTTCTTTCTTACTTTCAAAACTGCCTCTGTCCTACTTTGACCTCCGCTTTTGGTTCTTTTCCTTTAACTTTTCTTCTCTCGATCTCGACATGAACATATAGATGCACACGATCTTTTAAAAGACTGTCTCAATTTTATTGGCAGAGGAACTCTTTTATATTAAAGAAGTTCAAACAAAGTACGATGGAGGTGCTCTTCGACAGGAAACACAAAAAGTTCAGAGCAGAAAAAAGTTCCATGGAACTCTTCAAACAAAGAGTTATTTATTCATGGTGACATTTTTTATAATCTTAGAGAGCATACCCACACCCCCCACCCCAATAAAGGCTAACACCCCACTCGGCCTGGTAAAGAAATTAAAGAAAAATCCTGAATCTGCCCGTTTATCTCGATCTGCCCCAAATATCAAATTAAGATGTATGTATAAATTTTTCTGGGTTCTTCCTTGAGTCATGCCTCAACCCTTCATCAAATTGAATGGGAGTTCTGTTCAGTACTTGTTGCGTAACACTAACAAACAGATACAGAAAAAGCCGATGAAAACACAAACTCCTTGACTGAGGCTGAAAATGAGCTTAGTGTGATTATTGACTGCGTTTGCTCTGTTTCTGTGATAATTTGTGTTTTTCTGTTAATATGATATGTGTTGACCATGCTGCTGTCAGCCATGGTCAAGGTCATTATGTTTAACGTGGACTCAAGGATGATTAGTCAAAGGTCAAAGTGACTGTGACCCTCATGTTCGGCCCTTTCTTGCAACGCCAGGAGGGAATTTCATCACATGTGGCATAAACATCCGCTTGGACTCAAACATCAGATAAGAACTTCTTCAAAAACATTTTTCCGGCCTTTACTCAACATCATGACTCAGGTACTGGAGATTTTGGACATATTTCACATTTGGTTGACTCCTAAGTGCCCATCCTGAAACTGTGTGATCCTAAAGATATGAGCTACTTCATTTATGGCTAAAATTGAGTGACACTTTAATCTGATGTGGCTGGAGAAGTCAAACAACCATTATGCGGCAATCCTAGTTCGCATAATTTGCAAAGGGAAATTTTGATTTTTAACCGCAGTCAACAATCTCTCTCTCCTCCACTGTCTCTGTTTCTCCTTCTCTCGAACTCCCAGGATGGTTTTTGACTCTTATTTGCTTTAATATTTCAGAAGTTTGCAGCGCTGCGAGGGAAGGATTCACCGCATGTCTTAATAATGTCACGGCCCTGTAAACAACACCGTATTTACAGATGTCTCATGGCCGCGCTGGGATAATGATGCCTAATGAAAGAGGGATGAGAAGGGACCATAAGGGGTGATGGTTTATTTAGACTCTCAAACTGGCTGATACTGTAATATTACAAATATGTGGAGAAATAAAAGGTCAAACAGAGGTAGAGGTGCAGAAGTTGAAAATACTTCTTGTCTTGGGAACTTCAGATATTATGAAATTGTACTTTGAGGCATCTCAGTGAGATCAACATTTGTCTTTGTGTATTGGTAAGTGAGTCAACCCCCAAAAGAAGCCTACTGATTATTATTTTTTATTTTTCCGTTCATCATGAACTCATCCGTGGCCAAATTCTCAGTTCAAATTTGCCAAAGCAACCTCTGAGTCAAAGACCTTCTTTTGGGGGGGGGAGGGATTCAGATGGCACTGACGATTAATACCAGTGCGAATGGGGCACTTTAATTATTAACTCTGCGTTACATTTGAGGAATACTCGCCAGGCGTGAGATTTAAAAGAAGCTAATGTTTCACTATCAAACCATTTCATCCAATCTTCAGAACAGATGTGTGTGGAGGGGAGGGCATTAGTTTCCACAGCGGGCGCTGGAAATACGCCTGCTTTCCCTTCATCAAGAGAGGAGGCTCGGTTTGTCTTGAGGGGCCAAGTGTCTTCTTGTGACTGGCCATTGGTTTTAAGTGGCTTGTGCATTTTTCATGGGACAGTGGTCGTTGGGAATGTCTTGTCACTCTATTAAGGCCCATTCAAATGGCGGCGGCCATAAAATGAAGCAGCCACTGAAATATTCATTTGATATTGCAACACACCACAGTGTGTGTGTTAATTAAGGAAAGAGCTATATGCTTCAGATGGGACGGGGGCTTTCAGCGAAGCATGATGGTGGAAGACGAGTTAAATGGAAGTGACACTCAGGCTTCCCAGCTCTAGGCCCATGTCAATATGTGGATTTCATTTCATAAGATCCTTTAACCTCAGTAAAGTGAAGAAGAAATTTGTGACCCGACTGAAAAGGAGAAAAATGTAAGAGCTCATTAACAATTGCTTTGAGCGTCCATCTCATTTCATTTTGTTCTTATTATTATTTCATCCTAATATCTTGAGTAGTATTCTAGTTTGTTTTACTTTAACTGATTTAGTCAGGATAGGAAAACATCAACCTGACGTTCCTGCATTAAGGTATAAACCGTTGTAGCTGTTGCTTTATTGTCATATTGCTTTTTATTTTTTTCTGCTCAGAAACCAAATATGTAGTTAGCCCCATTGCTAACTCTGGCTCAGTTATGTTGTGCACGATCCCAGTTAAATAAACTAATAAACATAACTTAAAAACAATAAATGTGTAGATTCCACATCATTAATCCAAAGTTTCTATCTATTTTCTTTAATCGGCTACTCCAAAAAATTGCTACTAAAATCTATATAGTTTAGTAAAAAATTACAGCTAACTCATATTCATCTATACTGTATATATATTTTATTTTATATTTTTAATATTTTTTTTTTATAATGCGGTGTCGTTTCACTCCACTTCCTTCTCACTTCCCTCTTCTGGGTCTTTTGTTATGGCTCCGCCATCCTTCCTCACTCTGGGACAGACCAACGATTATATACCCTATCCTCCATCTTAGAGCTTATTAACCTTTTTGTTGGAATATCTGGAGCATAAAGAGCTCATTAAATATTTACACATGCACTAACCACTATGAAAAATTAAGAAACCCAAAGTTTTATTAACCTGTAGTAATATAATGTCTACTCCTGGCCAACAAAGAAGGGTCTTTTTTCCCCCTGCACATTAAAGCATTCTGTAGCGCATAATAATATATGGTAAGAAGGTTCCCTTGCATTGATTAACTCCACTTTAATATAACATTAGGTTTGCCTTAACTAGCTTTATCATCATAGAATTATGCTTATAATACAAGGTGTGGAGGGGGCTGGGTTTTGCCTGCAGAAATGAAATATTGCAACATTCCTTAATTATCCACGGCTGTGTGTTGTGACACGAGGACTTCGGGAAAAATTCATACGCTCACATTTCATGAATATGTGAGAAGCCGTAGCATGAATGCCTGTCCCTGCTAGCCACGCTGACCCCAATGCCTCCATAGGTGTAGTTGATCCACGACACTCAACCATTCAAATGGGACTAAGTGGCTTTTAATTATTCAAACATATTCGAGAAAAGGCTGTATAATGCTCCCGATCGCCTGCCCCTGGCATTCCACTGTGTTTCTGGATCTGGCAACCGATGCCTCGCTGCTCGCAAACGAGTCGCAGCTCACTGAGATGTTTGGATGTCTACTACCAGCTAAGTGGAAGGAGAAGGAGGCACTAACACCTCCTCACTGGTGTCTCCACTGTCGTCTTTAGTCCCCTCACATCAGTCACCTTCACTGTGATAGACGCTCAAACACTGTGGTTCCTGGAGACCTGCTGCTTTGATTCTTTCTGCAGTGCATGCCGAGCACACTGTGCTTTATACCTGAGCTCCTGCAGGCACTTACACCTGCATGTCACCAGAGCAGCTCATCTGGGGGGGAGGTATGATTTGAATTTCAAAGCAGAGACAGGATCTTATCATCAGTGTAAAGGGATAGATGGATGGATGGATGGACTGACAGATGGATGGATGGATAGATGGATAGATGGACAGATAGATAGATGAATGGAAGGATGGATGGACAGATATATAGATGGATGGATAGGTAGATGGATGGGTAGATGGATAGACTTACTATTTACTCGAAGCCCATATATGCTTACTCAGAACCTTTGTTGTGACTTGAAATTTAGCTCAGGTTTCTAACCATTTCTCTTTGACACCTCTCTTCCACCTCAAGCTTTGTATTCGTGGATCAGAGGATTTTCTGTCATTCTTCTCGACAGATCCTCTTAAATTCTGTCTGGTTGGATATCGACCATCGATTCACGGCCATTTTTTAGGTCTCAACAGACGTGTTGGACTCAAGTCAGGTTTCTTGATAGAACATTCAGAGTATAAGCTTTGACATTTTGTTTGTCATTAATCAGATCTCTGTGCCTTGTTTACTTTCCACACAAGACCACCAGCGTTCAACCAGAGTGACCATCAGGGTCTTGGTCACATCCTTTATCAAAGCCTTCTGTTTAGGTTAGCTAAGCAATCCATACAATATACATACATGTTAATTTGATATTTACGTTAATATCGAAATATAATAAAAAATATATAATAAAAACAGTGTAGATAAAGTGTTTTAGCATGAGGTTGAAAGATAACAAAATGTGAAAAAAGCAATGCCCCACATTAGTCTTTCAGATGCTGCTGAGACCGATATCTGTTTAATTTGATACCATTTCATAACCGATAATCCTGAAATTATGCGGCGGATCCTGAATACAAAGGAGATTGTAAGCGGGGCATGCTTCTCTGAGAATAACTGATGACGGTGATTGAGGGATCGAGGGGGGAACAGACGAGGAGATGAAAGGGATCCGGGATGACAGGACGAGACGGGAGAAGAACAGGACCCTACACGATGGGGGGGCCTGAGAGGCCGTCTGCAGCGCTGCCTGATTGACATGCGATCGCAGAGCTACTGCCACGGCCCCTCCCAGGCTTCGGAGAAACAGAGCACGCTAAGCACCCACTGTGAGCAGACACATACACCTGTTCAGACACACAACATGACAGGTAGAAATACACAGGAAGACAGACACACACCTTCTATGGTTGCCGCGTGAGAGCTATTTCTGAATCAAAGACAGGCGATTATACTGTATGTATTTGCTGTATATATCAATTGATCTCCTGGAAGAAAGAGGAGCCGGAGCTAACAGATAACTTTGCTGCGCGGAGGAATAAATAACCGTCTGTGGGAGAAGATTAAAATACTGTAGATGCTGGTTTATAATTAGCTGGCTGGCCCACAGCTAGGAATCACTTGTACATCTTTGCCACTGGTGATGGAGTGTGTGTCGCTGAGTTGACTAGGGGAAGGATTGAGCAACCTGTCACCCATAATTCACATATAAACTGTGCAGCGAGGCCGTGCACAGGCTGTACACACTCTCTCTCATGCACACATCTGCATGAGATCATTCACAGAGGGAGGACGGTGTGAGATGGCTGCTCCACGAAAGTCCTTCTGAAAAAGTCAAACCCTTTTCTAGGATTTACGATTCCTATTCTATAAATGTGTAGCTTCTCTGTGACAGCACCTTTCTCTTTGCTGCGTGATGGAGGCAATACTCGGTACTTTCTTACTGTCAAGCAAAAAACAAAGGAAGTACTAGAACCAACAATAAATCAAGCCTACTAACAATAATCTGCATTGGAGAAGCCGGATAAACCCTTTGATCCGTGCCACAGTTGACCAGTGTTGTCCAAACGTGTTTAAAACACATCTGATTTAATCTCACATGCGCTTTCCTGCTGTTGTAAAAGTGCAATTTAATGTGTGGGCCATTAATACGCAGCCAAAAATGCATAATTCACTCCTGTTATTGTGGGAAATTAACATTAGTGACCTGTTTTTAAAGATTGATTTCTTCAGTAGGAATAGATGGACTCAGACCTGAAGGATCCAGCTCTCTGTGTGTGGATGTTTTTTTAAATTTTTTTTTGAATATCACCATCCTTGTTATTTAAACAATGACTGATTTGTTGGCACTGAAACAAACTGCAGCTACGTGAGTTTCCCCAGTGCAAACGCGTCCACATCATATCTAATTTGCCACAGTCCTCTTCCTTCAGTGAATAAACGCGCTCTCTTCTCTCCTTTTCCACTTTTTAAACTGAGATCTCTGCTGTCTGAAAACATCTAGGCCGTGTCTCTATTGCTGCAGCCGTGTCTGGAGACTGACAAGTTCCCTGAGACCCCTGACAGGTTCTGTCAAACATGGTGACATTTCAACCTGGGACTGTCTCGGGCTCATAGGAGATGCTGGATGTAATACACCCTATATGCAGTGTAGGCAATATACCTCACTAAGACTCTTTGCTCTAGAGTACGAATGTAAAAAGTGGTTATATATATATATATGTGTATACTGTATATGTGGATAAAACCATTATTTGAGCATTAATGCACATGGATGTAAAACACATGTAGGATTTTCAATTTATTGTCATTTTTTTTCAACGCATTGATTTGTGGTTCTTTATTGTTTGTATATAAATGTTTTTAATCATCATCTGTGATGCAGTTGAACGACCCTTTCTGTTTCCTAGCAGGTGTAACATCCTGTTTCCTACTGGAGGATTTATCTAAGCTTAACCTCGAGGCTGATAAGGACAAAAAAAGACAAATAAAGTAAAATATCAAATCGGTTATCGTATTTAAAATTCATCTGTATTTAAAAAAAACTTTGTTGTGTAAGGTTATTATGTTGTAAGAGAGAAATTGGAAATAAATGGTGTTATTTCAATGTGTTTTTTAATGAGGTTCGAATTGCTCCGGCAGCTCTGCATGTAAACACTGAGACAAACACACCAGCAGCACCACGTGTCAACAGGTTGCATGTTCCAGAGACAAAAGGCGGTGGACAACAAGCCTGAAGCTGGAGACAGGGCGTCGATCTCACACCATACCCCCCCCCCCCCCCCCCCCCCTTTGTTTTAATCCTGTCAGCGGAGACGCCTAATGGAATATTCTTTGACTGCAGACCGGATAACGAGTGTAACCTCTCTCATCTCATTCACATCAGGTCAGCTCCGTGTTCACACACTCACGCACACTGCGACCCATTAAGGTTCCCAGAGGTCCACGACGACGCCTTTGTCTTTAATGGAGGAGTCGACAAACAACGTGCCAGCGCGGGATCGAGTTCAGAGAACACCGATGGAAATGTAAGAAAGCGGCGAGAGTGAGAAGAGGAAGAGAGAGAGAGAGAGGAGGAAGAGGAGGAGGGGGTTGGGGGGGCGACAGAAAGACAACAACTGACATCTCAGGGAATTTCACAGGGATGGCTAATCCAATGTGATCAGCGGAAGATTTTAATATTTAAATAGCCAGCAACGCACCAGAAGTTTCTAATTAAATTATAACTCATGCTTGAAAAGCAAAAGTGCATGTGTTGTGGGAGCTTAAATAATTCAGCCCGCCCTATATCTCGTCTTTCTGTTAACCCGGAGACAAATGGCACTTGCTAGGGCTTTTAGACGGGGGGCTGGCACTGTCAGAAGCAGGAACAACATCAGCTTGTAAAGGGCCTCAGCCATCAGGGCCCAAATCCAAACTGACTGGCCTCACTACTGAACAACGTTTGGAACCTAGGAATTAATTTGGTTAATTAATTCATTATTAATTACCTTAAAGGCCACACAACACTGGCACGTAATAAAAAAGATGACAGAAAAAAATAAAAGCCTCTTCCTAATGAAGTGGGGACGTTAATGAGGCGCCAGACAACTGTGTTCTGGCTGCTCTCACTATATCATCCTACCTGCTTGCTCCTATTACAAGTTTCCAGCAAAAAAAAAAAAGAGAAAAGTATCAGAAAAGAGTTTATTAATTAATACACTCTTGAAGGATATATGAGGCGCTCACAATATCCATGAGAGGCGTAAAATATTTAGGGTGGTAACATTCATATTAATGGCAAAATTACACATACATCTCAGAAATTAAATTAGAATTCGACCCAACATTGATGGCGGAGTCATGTCAAGCATATAAATGTACTTATGGCTCGAGGTTAGAATATCTTTTTTCATTCCTTTTTTTTTTTTCTCCCCTCCGCCAGGTATCTTCGCTTTTGGCTACCCAGGCCTCGCGGCGTAATTCCCAAAAAAGAATTACATTTTTGATGGGAACTAATTAGCCGGGCCTTTACCTGAAACTCCTCCCGACTGTTGCGTGTTCCTGAGTTGGGATGATGGTGGTATGACTTATTGAGGGGCACCAACTGTTCTAACTTCTGCTCCAGGAACAGAGGGAGAGTGCAGAGGTCTGTCTGCAGCGAGCTTTTATACTTTTATACTTTTACACAACAGCAACAAGCAGAGACTCGACAACTAACTCCTGAAAACAACACAGAGACAGAAGGTCAATGGTTTCCACTAAGGCCTTTTGCTCTTTTGACACAAACTAAATCGTGGTGTCCCAGTCTCTTGCTCGGCCCCTGTGAGGGAGAGTCAGCGTTCACACACCACAAATATGAGACTGCGGGAGGCTTACAAAACAGATACTAGATCAAATTTCAAGAGAATATAACATCCCCTGCATTTGATGGCGAGTACACCTCAGACATTTTGCTGAGCACCCTCAATTTTCACTCTAGCTGCTTTATTCCCGCGCCAGTGCACAGGCCGACACCGTGCGTGCGCTTGGCAGAGGATGGTAAAGTGGTAAAGAGAGCGCGGGGGTGAGGAAGGCAGTATGGTGATCTGAGATGATGAAATAAAACGGTCTGGCTGGTTCCCGTCTCCTCCCCATGTCGGCAGTTGTAGGAAAAGCCACAGAGCAACTTCAGGTAGGAGGCAGATGCAGACACGAGCTACGTGTCGGCGCCAATACAGCTCAACACAAAGGAGACCAAACACTGCAAACTACCAACACAAATTGTGGGTCTTGTCCTCAACAAAAAAACAAGAGCAGGAGCGCAGGGCTGGATCCAGACTTGGCTGGAGGAAGGGGAGGGTGGAGGGTGGAGGGTGGAGGGAGCACGAGCCAAACTTGGGAATGTTTATTTCACAACTTGGCGAGCACATCGAGAACACGGAACAAAGACGTGTGGTTCGGTTCTTTTGTCCCCGCAGTTCACACAGCCCATGGCCTCTCAAGTCCCCAGTCATGAGTGATGTGAGCCAGGAAAGAAACACATATAGCTCAGATCGCGGCTGTAAGAAAGCCGCCGCGGCAGAGTCCACCCCAGGGGGTCCCGGCCAAGCCTCTGAGTCCTGGCACACACACACACACACTGTATAGATGCATGCGTGACTCCGAGAGCAGCCCTTCACGATTGCCGCTAAGTTCCTAATTGTTCTGATCATAAAGAAATACCTTTCAAGAAGCCTCTGTTTCAGACCCGCAGCCTGATTAAAGAATGCATGATACTTCAGTGACAAGACTGTATTATTAATTCATAGCAAACAGTGGAATTTGGGTGTGTTACTTTGAAAAATGTTCAAAACTGGCGGCCTGTAATAAAAGCACTGAGAGAAATTCCAACTCATTAACATTTAATGGCGAAATTCTCTTTCATATGAAATACCCAATATAGGCTGTCAGAATCAATCAGGTGTCCAGATAAAGGGAGATGACATGCCAAAGGGATGGGGAATATGTCAGTTGTGGCACTCAGTGTTTCTTCTGGCTGTCATGTTGCCAGCGCCGCCTTTAAACCGACGCTGATAGGAAAATGCGGCTGCTGCTTTAAAACACTTGGGGAGCAATGGGAAGAAGAGGAGAAAAAAGGAGGAAGAAGAAGAAGAAGGGGAAAAAAGATGGCTTCTGTTGCAGGAACCTTTGCCTGACAGGAGCCAGCACTGGAGGTTGTGTCATCTTTTGAGAGTGGGAGAGGTGTTCAAAGCCAAGGCTTCTGGGTAATGCGGTTCTCTAGGGCAACAAGGGGATCTAGAGGAAGTATTCACTCATAATTTTATAATTGGCCTGCTGTCCCGGGGATCCATGCCAGCACTCTCGCCTGCACCTCCAACTCAACTCTTTGAAAGTGCGAGGTTGGCCCCCGTGGAAAGTTGGTTGCAGAGATGCAGAACAAGGATCAGTGATGAAGATGATGAAGATGATGATGATGATGATGATGGTTTAGGGGCAGAAAAGAGGCAGAGTGATACAGAGCAGGAGACAAGCGTGAAACTAAGTTCAGAGAAAAAAGTTTAAAGTTGAGGACACAGTGTTTGATTATGAGAAAAGTTAAGAGGAGGTGAATCATCTCGAGGACGAACGAGAGACTACGAGAGAGAAGGGACCAATAAAAAAGCATCTTGATTTATTTAGATGTTTTACGCCTTAATGCCAGCAACAGTAGTGGACAGAGGCTTTATGTTACGTCCCATTCTAATGCCTCAACATCTCAGCAAGGATTCCTAAATATGATCTAATACTTGTTTCTTAATGCAGAACCTGTAGTTAGTCTTTTGAGAATCTGTGTATTTTGTGTATTTTTTGTTGGAGACACTTTCACAGCTTTGTTTTTGACCCAGTGACCTTGGTCTGGTACAAAAATGTCCCCATGTATGTGATTCATCAACACCCTTCTAATTTCATCGGTTTTACACTATTGATAAATTGCTTCTTTATTGTGAAATGTCACAGAATCATAGAAAAACAAAAAGGAAATATGAATAGATTTTGAGGTACTTACATTCTATGTCTGTGTAATATGTGTAATCTTATGCTACGCCATTAACTTCTCAGGATTAAACATACTTTATTGCCCTTATTGCTTCAGAGAAAGGAAAGTGACTGTTGACCAGTGTTAAATTGACATATAAGGAACATTGGTAATTTATTCAGCAGGAAACTCAAGGTATTTATTTTTTTATATTTTTAATAGGGCTGCATTGTGTTTTTTCCCTAGAAACCTGGAATACAAGTTAAATGAACCAGGCTCACTAGCTTCAAAATTACAGGCTGTAGCTTTAGCAGCATTTGTGCTTGTGTCATTACTTTTTCACTTTTCCACAGCATCTACGAAATACTGTGACACGTTGGCCCAGATACAGTAATACTGTGAGAGGAAGTATAAAGTACTTATGTTTGTCCATACATAGAGAAGATATCAGGTACAATAATTGTCTGTAAACTGAACCAACTGCATGTATACGACAAATTTAAGACCTTACTGAACAATATGATCACATATATTCAATGCAGTTTTGTGGTGAGTGCTGTAGTTTGTACATCATTTTTAACTCAACTGAAGTAGAGGTGATGAAGAGGTTGTGTCAGGCACTGGATCAGAGCTGACAGAGGTCTCACACCATTTAGAGAAATTCATTTAAAGCACATTTGTGAAAAAGAAGCTTGAATTCATCTATGATTTTAAATATGAAGTCTGATATTGAAATACGTGCTGCCTCCTGCTCGCTCCCTCTCTCTCTCTCTCGCTCTCTCTCTCTCTCTCTCTCTCTCTGAGTTTATGTTTTGCCTTCCCTGCCTTCGTGTCATTCTGACAGACACGTCAGCGCCTCTGGAGGACTCGGTAAGTTCTGCGTGTGCGATGTTATCGACGTGTAAAAGTGAGACTCAAACCGGAGGGTCTAGAGGGACAGGGGAGCAAAAATATGTCTCGTCTGGTACCAATTTGTCTCTTCCTGCCCAATGGCAGATCTGTTTGAGTTGACAATCCCGTCCCGTCTAGATTCTGTCATTTTGACTGTGTCAATCCAGAACGATTACGTTTCTCACACTGAGCGGAGCGGAGCTTCTTTCCCAGGGAAACAGGAAACTTATAAACACAGTAGGAGACACATTTCAAATTGACAAAAGTAGGAGATTTGTACTGGTCCTAACAATAGAATCATACCTCCACGGCAGAAATGACTGAACCGCACTGAATCAGCCACATCAACCATATGCAAAACATTCTGAAGCTGCATTAACTCAGAAAAACCAGTAAACAAACAATTTCCAACTCATCACAAGTTTCATGTTTTACCATTGAGCATTTTCTAACCTGTAACCTAAATGGATAAACTGGAGCAAATAAATCAGTTTTGTCATGGATAACATTATTATAATCAGTATTATAAAAGAAACCAACACTGTTCTAAACAGACAGGGTTTGAATGTGAGTCACACACACGGGCCACAGGGATTATAACAAGGCTTCTTCACTATTCTCTCCAAATTAGACCTCATACCACAGTGAAAGCAATAAAATATGAACAATAGGGACTACAATTATTTTTTAAGTACATGGATTAACTGACAGGAGACATTTTTGTCAGTGCTTCCCAGCTGTGTATAATTCCTTTAGTAACATAGTAAATCAATTAGCGTGACCTGGATCAATGGATGGACTATTGAACAGCCCCACAGGGCACAGGCCCATGGCCCAGGGGCCCAAGGGGACCGGGGGCCTTGGGCCAAAGCTTCTGTACAAAGTGATTGTGAATATTTCTTGTTTGAAAGTCACAGGTGCAGTTAAAGGGCAAAACAACCACAAAGAGACAAATAACAGCAATAATTATTATATTATATTATTATCAATTGTCCATTAGCATGAACCTCTGTATCACTGTCTCTAAACAGCAAAGTTTTAACTAATCCTTCACTCTGTCGGCAGTTTAAAAAATTTGAATAGCTTCTAATGACTTGTCAACATATTTATAGTAGTGTGACACTTGAGAAGATCTGCAGACACCCAGTATAAGATTCTTTGTATTCTATGGCCCCAACGACCAAATATCAGCAGGGGATAAAAAAGAAAGAGGAAAACCAAGAGTGAAAAGGATGAACCTCACATCACGGATTCAAGCCCTGTGCCAATGAGCATCCACCCTGCTGCAGTGCCCTTGAGCAGGACAGTGAAACAACCGCAGCACTGTGAACATCTCTCTGCAGCTGACTGTGCACTTGCCCCTTGGAGGAATTAACACTTTCCCCACAGCGGGATCAATAAAGCACTGCATTATCATGACTATTTAACTACAGAGGCTGAACCCGCTGCTCACATGGATGTAACACAGACTCTGGCTCCTGAAGCCCACCCTCAATATTAACCTACTTGACCCGAGTGAGAACCTCAGCAGCAGCACCACAGCGCACACACAGAGAGAGCGGCTGTGGGTTAGTAGACCCCAGAGCTATGCGAGGGTGCTATTATGACCGTATGAGCTGTTGATCTCTAATGGCTGTGTTGGGCTGTAATGGTGCTCGGAGAGAGTGGAACAGAGAGAAAAGACGAGGTAATCTCAGAAAATGCTGAGAAGTGTTAACGGCTGCCTGGCACTACTACCGAGGTTTTCTCCCTGACCTCTGACCTCTCTCTCTCACTCTGTCGACTCCAGAGAGTGGACCTCGTCTTTCTCCAGCCCCTGCAGTTACTATCGCCTTTTCACTGCCGTTATTACAGGGTCAAATGAAAGCAAAGATAAATCTCCGTTAGACAAGGTCCCGGTTTTCCTCCGAGCAGATGCTTAACTTTTAGTACGGTCATTTTGTTCGGCTTGTGCAGGAGCCTCTGTGTGTGTTGAGGCTACCAATCAAACGTGGTGGGAATCCAATGGAGAGACCAGAGAGACGGGATTGGTTGAAGATTTTCCTTAAAGGAATATAGATCTGACTTTAAACAAAGCAGTGACAGCAGTTATGAGGATCAGTCTGATGTGAGGGGTGAAATTATCCTTCAAATGGATCAAATCTGCTTTAGTTTAAATGTCATTCAGCACTTGATTTTCAAAAGTGTTCTGGAGTAAAAAGCACTTCAAAATAAAATAAATTCATGAAAATACCATCATTATTTAAAAAAAAATAAGATAGCATAAAGAAATAAGCAATTTTTTGGGAATAATCTGCCAGATAATTAAGATAATCAGATACATTTATGACTAATTTATAGATACATAATATTCATAGTGTTTTGTAGTGTGGTACAAGCTGTATACTGGGTGGTTTAAAAAACAGAAATGTATAAAATGTCAATCTTCTTGTAGTTTTCTTGTAAAATCCAGGTATCAGGTACTAATGCAGTAAAATAACAAATAAAAAACATTTGAGTCAGATTGTCACAACCTAAAGCTTTCACTTAGAGCACCTCAGATATACTTTTACACCTTATCTAAAAATTATAGCAAGTATGATGAAGTAGATATTATAATATGACACAAATAAAACTACTATGGTGAAAAAAAACAAATATTTAATGTGCATAATGGCCGGATGCCAAGTATCAGTGTTGCACTGAATAGGACAAACGACAGATGTCAGCTCTAAAGTGAGTTTTACCTTGTCACCAATATGTCGTGACCCTCTCCCTCCCCACACTCCACCTCCATCACACCCCCTCCAGCCATTAACGCAGTTAGAGCCGGGCCGGGGGGAATAAACCTGCGTTAGTACAGTGACAGACGTCCGCTGGTGTGATGCCGATGTTTGTCACTGCCATCGGTCGTTTGGGCCGTGACAGTCACACACAGGAGCAAACTCAGAGCAGTGGAACCAGCCACCACCCAGCACCACTCTGCCATATTAACCTCTAAGGGTAATCCCATTGTTCATATCTGGTTTCATTAAAGGGGATATCTTTCTTTCAATGGAAAGAAGACAGAGACAAAATGGGGATATTCAGATGCACAGTTAAAGAAATCAATCCATCAAGACCACACACACTCACACACACAGACAGACACACAGATACACAAACGCACACACGGATACACACACACACACGCGCTCTCAGATCTCCTGATTAAGACTGACTCAGTGCTCGCACACCTCATCAACCCTCAGCGACAACTCCCGGGAGAGAACAGGTCTCATTATGCCAGAATGAAAACAATGACACCCCACCGCTCG
The DNA here is from genome assembly GCF_947347685.1 of Pleuronectes platessa. Taxonomy (NCBI): domain Eukaryota; kingdom Metazoa; phylum Chordata; class Actinopteri; order Pleuronectiformes; family Pleuronectidae; genus Pleuronectes; species Pleuronectes platessa. The sequence goes on along the minus strand of NC_070628.1, from coordinate 9,087,438 downwards.
CCGTGACTCTTTTGCTAATGGACAAGCCGCGCGGCGCAGAAGAAGAAGGAGGCCGATCAGGCTCCATGAGGAAAGGCTCGTATCCAGGAGCGTGCGAGCGTGGAACCTGATGTGGTTGTGTGCCTCGTGGGCAAGTATTATTCCAACTGTATATCATTAGCAGGGTGCGTTTTCTAATTAGCAATAGGGCAGAATAATGAATACAGCTCCATTAATCAAAAGGTAATATATGTAAAAGTACTGTTTTATGGCCTCGGGGAAGAGAGCCAAAGGTGGGAGAGAAAACACAAAAATGAGATGGAATGTGAAAACAGCTATCATTGGCTCGTTGAAAAGAATATAGCCTTTCATACTCATTTACACATATTCTTTTATGCAATTTGTGGTGCTTGCTCTGTAAAGCCCAAATAGAGCGGATTAGAGGTATAGGGAGAGTCCACCGACAAAGTAAATTTGAGTCAGCAGAAATCCTCCCCCCTACTTCTGTTCAATTACTGCACCAATTGTTGTATTACATTATAAGGAAGGAGGTGCAGGAGGCGCAGTTCACTGGTGGGCTGGTGTTGAGGAGAAGTCGCACAACTGTGAGATAGAACATCAGGGGTCAGAGAAACAATGAGGCCCTGATCACATCATCTTCATATTATTTTCCACTGTTTAATACTTGTGAAGATGGGAACTAAGGTCAAAAGGTTAAATACTCACTTAGGTTCTGCTTCATTTGGTATGATATGAAGTATATTCATCTCAAAATTAACAAATCCAATGAAAAGACCAGCACGTCCTTATCATCCTCTCTATTTTTCTATTTGTTTACTGAAATATTAGAGATGCAAACTTAAATTCACATATAACAGAAAAGAAATGTGATGGAAAGATGCAAAAGTACAAAAACGAGAGAGATTAAGATCATTTTAAATAAAAAAGAGAAATCTATGTGCCGGTAAACAAAATATGTAAATTCAATTAGGATGAATGGACTATACAGTTTTCAAAGATAACCTAGAAAGTGAAACATCTCCAAGAGGAAATCAAACGTTAACAGCCTTTTCAAAATTTCCGTGTTGAGATAGCGGAGCGTTCCAACACTGATCCTCTGTCAATCAAACATGTGATTGAGATGTTCGACAGATCGTTGTTCTGAGGTTAAAGTCGTGACAGGCACAGCGGTGATGAAACTGGTGATTACAGAACAGATCACGAAAGAATGGACGAGGTATCGTTTTCAAATAGACGTTAAGATTTTAATCTTTGAGTAAAGTTTGCTAAAAGCTACAGTTGATCCTCTGCATATACAAAATGAAACTACATCTAATTTCAAAGTAAATTGTGTGTTTGTTTGGAAGTATTTCCATTTCCTTAATGTGCTTTTCTCTAAACACAGACATAAATACACTGACTGAACAATTTATTGTACATTTTTAGTCTGTTCAGGGGATTTATTGAAATGAAAATGAAGAATATCATAATAATTATCCTTCATTTATTTGGGTTGTGTCATTTAAAATAAAAAAGAATATTCTGACCAAGTCCGATAAAAAGTTAAGGATGGATATTTCTTCTGAGTGAGCAGGTAAAAAGAAGAGGAAATGAGAGAAATAACAGATTAAGAAAAACATCATTAATCTCATCCCAGTGCCATTACTCATCTATTGGTGTCAAAGCAGAAAGGAAACTGTCCTCAGAGGTTCTGTAGGTGAGCTGTCGTCGTTTCAGGGACGGAGGAGAGAGAGGGAGAGGAAATTGGGAGACAGGGGGGGGGGGGGAAGAGAAGACGGAGAGAAAAATGGAGAGATAAAAGATGATCTTGGTGCCTCCTCAAGAAATGTTCGAGAAAGCATTTAAGTGATCTGATATTTCTGCCGCCACAACACTCCCAGCTACTTTGCGCTGAATCTCGGGCTCGAGCCTCTTTTCATACATTTGCACCTCGAGATCCAAAGTGTGCAAAGCCATCTCCCTGTGACAGCAGCCGGGCTCTTAAATGCATCCTCAGATATAAATAAAACCTTCGCTGAGCGGAAGCTGCAAATGCATTTATCCACCCCTACAAAAAAAAGAAAAAAAGAAGAAGGAATATAAAGACGAATCCCGAGGTCTCTCCAAGAGGAGAAAATAGAAATGTCATTAAATTCCTCTGAAATATAGATCACTTTTCACACGAGAAGACACTCGGCTCGCTGGAGCTCAAGTTTCTCAACTCGCCACTGAAGCGATTTGATAGAGTTGATCTTAAAGGTTTAGACGTGGAACCAGTTTCTACTGAGATGCAGTTTTATTTGTAAAGCGGTAAATCACAACATATATAATCTCAGGGCACTTGCACAAGCTCTCACAGTATTACACAGAAATCTACATGGATTAGTACTTAAATATAAATATAAATGCTAATTCACTCTATTTTATATTTAGATATTCTTACACAAAAATAAAGAAAAATAAAACAAAAAAGTTAAGTTTAGATTTTTGGATATATTGTGTCCATTGGACAAATAGCAGATTGGCTAATTTAAAGGTGAACAAAAGACTCAAGAGTAAAATACTAATATATGTTCACAGGGTCTAAGCTGCTGAAATGGTGCAAGTGTAGTTAAATAAACTAGAAATGAAAAATATGACAGGGACATTACAAAAAGTGTAAAAAAATATCAAACTTTTGTCAGTGTTTGTCGGCTTCAATGAAAAGAGAAGGAGTTCAAATGTTACAGAGGAAAAGGGGGAGGGGGGGGGGGGTGGAGGTGCTTCTAACATGCATAAGATCCTCAATGATTTGACATGTTGTCTCAACCATGATTTGTTGCCACTCCCTGGAGAGCCGAGTTAAAAGACTCGGAGTGACTGAGGAAGACGTACACTTTAATCACGTTAGCGAAGTTTCATGAAAATTTCAGATCAAGATGCCAACATCTGCTTTCCATTATTTATCACTGTTGTCACCACAAAGAAGATCCCGGCAACCTGATACACTTGACTTCTGAAGTTACTTACTTTCGACTGTAACACAGGTATTACTGTCACACACGTGCACACACACACACACACAAACACACACACACACACACACACACACACACACACACACACACACACACACACACACACACAGGGACACGTTGTACATGCACACTCCTTGCATACAAACACACACATACAGACAGAGGCAAGGCTGGTTAATAATGGAACACAAATACAATTATGCATGAAAATGAGAATAAAAAAGAGGTGATAGTGAATGAGTGTCCTGGACAGATGGAGGCTGACGTGTTAGTGAGAAAGACAGAATAAAAGAGAATAATATGATTGCATTCTTCTCCTCTCCTCCCTTACACATCCCACTCCTCCCTGCACTTAAAAGCAGGGCCCTCCATGTCTCTTTTCACATTCCATCTTATCAGTGGCATTTACCTCCTAACGAGGGGAACGATATCAGGGATATCAAAGTAGCACTTTTGTCATGTTGCATTAGAGTCCCTCCTCCTCCACCTGCTTACACACCTCTGATCAGCGATTGTTTGTCGAAGTACCAAGCGAGAGACAACTGTTTATGTATAAAAGAGAGTGCAGCCTGAAGTCTGATCTCTCTCAAGCAGCTCACCACCTCTTAACAACCTGCATCTCTTCTCATTCTGCCTTCTTCTTTCATTTGTTTCCTTTTTTTTATTATTCCTCCTCTCCTCTATCTCTCTTTTACTTTGCCCGGGCTGTCGTTCACTCCTCTCTTCCTGTGGACTGGGTTATCCGATCAGACTGCGAAACAAGCCAGTGAAGGGACGCCTGACAGCGCCAATTAGAGAGGACAGGACACTGAACTCTTTCTACATGCATTATGCCAAATAAGTCTTTTGTGTACAAAGAATTGAGCTGAAACGCGTGGACAAGCTTCAGCGGCCACTTTGCAAACAGATCAGCTTCGGTCGCTTGTTGTGATGCCAAAACATGACAGGTTTACTTTGCACTTGGTACAAGAACATTTCCTCTAAAGATAATTCAAACGTGGATACAAATAACAGAATTAAATAGTCTGTGTAAGGTGCAAGTATACGGATATAAATTTGCATTATGAAGAAAAAAAGTAAAAATAAACTCTCTGAATATTGTGTTTATTTCTTTCTTAAATTTCAGGTTTATTTCTTATAATTTTCAATTTCTCCTAACTTATCTTAAGCGTCAACAAACCAAAGAGTATAATACTATGGAATATATATTTTAAAAACATAATTAACAATGAAAACTGGAACAATGCCCTATTCTCTGACCTAAAATCACCTTTTAAAAACTGTTTTTCTCGAGGACAAACAACCCTCATGAAGAAACTGAACACATGCGGAACAACCTGCAGCACTGAACTGTGAAACCCTAAAGTTTTATGAGTTTCAGAATAAAATTTTATGCAACATCTCTGCAGTTATTTGTTTTTTAACCCGGTGATGAGGGATCGTAAGTGTGCAGATGGATAATTATTTCAGTGCAAACCACCCATGTTGCATCTCCACCAGATGGCGCTTCAGCCCTTTAGATGTCTCTTTCTTTCTCATGCAAAGGACGCACAATCAAATATACACGCGCACACACGCATACACACACACACACACACACACACACAAATACACGCACACACACAGAGACAGAGAGAGAGAGAGAGCGAGATCGAGAGAGCCTGCATGAATGAACAGATTGGGCCTCATGTAAACAGGCTGCATGGAGAATAACATTAGATTTATAAGAGATGCTCTGGCATGATGCTACTGGACCTCCCATTCATTTATTTATAGGGATGTCAATCCTGCTAATGAATGCATATTACAATTATTAGCATTCTGTCAAATATTTAGCATTATACTTTATTTATCGGGTTCGGTGGAGACTCATAGTTCTGTTTGCTGTTAAATTATCTTCTGATTTAATGCTGTTATGCTCACCTCTGCTCTAATTAAATTATTAGTTGAAATTAAAATGAAATCATTATAGGTTTATAAATATAACACTATCAGATTATTTCATTTTCATTATTAGTATTGTTACAGAGTAAAATAATAATACATGGTCTAAAAGGGTTTAGGATTTTTTGGTGTTGGAATTAACAGATAAATACAAAACACACACATGCACACAAACACACACACACACACACTCACACTCACACACACACTCACACTCACACACACAGCAACAGTTCTCTTGCCGCTTGCCGTGACAGCACATTAGCCTACAGTGCAGTGCAGCGAGAGCACAAAGCAATCCGAGGCGCTCGGGTTCAAGGAAACAATATAAGATCAATATGCACGCGCCGCTCTCTGCCTCTCCGAGGTGTGCGGGGCCCTGATGCCCGGCGGTGCTGCTCTTCTAACACAGGCTTCATTACCACACTGCAACACAGGGTCTCTTATCAGATACAATAAGAGAGGGAATGAAGTGAGACAACAAGGAGAAGCACCGGGGGAGGCCAGAGAGAGAGGCTGATCATCTCAGTGTCCACACAGAGAGGGTTTTATCTTCATCAGAATTATGTCAGCCGAGCTGCTGAGCTGCTAGTCGAGAGCAAAACCCTGATAATAAGAAAGAAATGACTCACAGGCAGATTAGCAAAGAATCAAACAGTGTCAGATTCCTGTATAAGATGCTTTCCTGTGCTTCACAGCATTGCAGCAGTGACTGGCTGACTGAAGGAGTGATGGTCTGTGGGAACTACCTGCCTCAGCCCTTCACGCTCCCCTGCTCATCATCACTCAGCCACCCAGGGAGCCGTGTCCTTCATGGGACCTCCACCTCACACTGCCCTGATGGTGCCTCTGCACCCTCGTGCCTCTCCACGCCTCCACCGCTGCATCTGCGCGGGGGAAAGAGAAAAAAGAGACACTGGCCTTACTAATTGGTGATCAGGGGATGGATGTCGCACCGGGGGGGTGGCCTCTGAAAGATAAGGGGGCAACGGGTTGGGGTAAATATGAGGGCTACAGGCAGGTGTGATGTTTAATGTGGATGATGAGTATGTTTAGGTTTAGATGCACAACACAGTGCATGAGCTCACATGTGTACACACAGATGCAGCTGCAGACTATGCATGATGCTCGGATGATGTTTTCACAGGCTTGATGCTGACATTGATTGACGCACACTAAAGCAAATTGCCCCAGTCCTTCAGAGGAACTGATCACAAACTCAAACAGTGTATCTGACCCCACCCCCCCGTGCACCTCCTCGGGCATTTGCTCAGCCTTCCACTATACTGCAGGTAAGAATAAACATTTGAATAGCGCAGGACAGCGGAGCAATGAAAACCCTCCTGTGTTCACGCTTCAGATGAACAAACAGCTGTGTTGCTCCTGGAGCCGAACAGAGGTATCGAGCTGTGTGGCCAGCCCCCTGCCCTTACCCCGTTGCCTTGGCTGGCTGTAAACAGCCTGAGAGACAGGGAGGTCGAGGCACGCTGCCTGGGAGCCCGCGCTCCACCGAGGCACGCTAATTACAACAATAATGGAGCCTGATCGCAGGTCCTCGCAGGCCACGTCTCCCAGTAAACTACCTCGATACACCAGCAGCCGATGTTGCTTTTTCCTGTTGTTTGAGATTAGCACACGGTTGTTCTCTGTATCCCATTAGGGGGACGGCTGGGCTGGTTAGAGCATGTTAAAAAGGCCCCCAGCTCCGACTGCGGCAGCAGGCCCCGGCCTAGCATAGTTAGGCCTAATGAGCAGGCGCTAGCGTAAACACGCGTTAATGCTGTGGGGAAACAGGCAGGGTCGGGTCAGGGAAGTGATGTTACCGGTAGGGTGGCTAGCACACCAGAGCCAGGGTCCTGATTAGTGCTCATAAATGATGCAGCAGGCGAGGCCGGTCGGAGGAACGGGATTGGCTGCGGCGAGGTGAGGCTGCATAACGATGACAGGGGACCGGTGTGAGGTCGCAGCGAGTCAGGCTCCGCTGGCAAAGCTTACGATTCAACCACAACCATGACAGCTACAGGATAAACTCCCACTCGCTTTGTGTTTTCACTGTGATGGTGTTAAGTAACCTTTAGATGTGCGCCTGTTCCGTTGGAGGACATATGCCACTGCAGAGCGGATCATTAGCCCGCGTGTGGCAGGGATGTGGCGGACACGGCTGCAGGCTACGGCCGGTTGGGCTTCACACTTGGCTGTGTGTCACTTTGAGAGGCAGTGGGGGACAGAGGTCAGAGGTCAAATCCATTACGGGGGATTGAGAGGGAGTTTCTGTTTGAGGGCGACATGTCATATGTTGCTATGGGAACGCGGGGTATGAACTCTGCCCTGTGTGAACTTCAGCTGAGACCAGAGGAGAGAGTGAGACTCAGGGGCGACCACACAAGTCCATTAAACCTCTGAATCAATCTGCACGAGAGGGGGGGGGGGGGGGGGGGGGGGGGGGGGCAGAGGTGCAGGAAGAGGAAAGGGCTCATTATTCAACTACTGGCCAAAAATGGAGGGAATAAATTGATCAAATAATACTTCCTATGTCTTATAAGGCAACACACACACACACACACACACACACACACACACACATGATGAATCTTAACATCTCCTCAGCGAAGAGGCTCACTGATGTTCCAGTGTCAGCACTCTTACAGTGGAGCATCAACACTGCAGCGGGCTGGGAAGGAATTTGGGGCAACTGTCTGGCACTATCATAAAATCAAAGAGCATATCTTTAATGTGGCGTGGAGTTTTGTGACATTTCTATTTTATCATTACTGCTGATTTATCGCTCGTAACAGTCGCACATAAAGTTGAACTTGAGATGCGCGGCAAAAAAAAAGAAAAGACACAAGACTCAAGCTGCAGCGGTTGCACTGTGTTCATTCTGTTAATGGTGCATCTAGATTTTTATGCGTTTGACGATTATCCACACTCCTGATTTCACAAATGCGTTGCCCTCCTTCCAACCTGTGTTTCACCCACACGCACGCAACCACAACACATTTAACTGTAAATTCACTCCCTGCTACCACATTATGATGACATGTAATTGTGATTGTGTTGCTGTGCTCACACGCTCGCTTGTACCACAACAAAACAGGAAGGTCTTAGATCTGAAATGCTAGTCAGACAGCAGAAGCAGCAGGGGTCCAGAACCAGGCTTTATACTGCGTTTACACCTGACAAATTAATAACAACTCACAAAGAGGAGGGGGGAAAAAAACACACAAAAACCACAGTGTCTGTAATGTCATTCAAACGTTATTAAGGAGGATACAAAGTAGTGAGGAGAGTGTGATAGGTCCTCCACCACTAAATACAACAGAAATTAGATTTGAATCCTGATAATTCTGTGGTTATGTCACATGTTACATACAAGTTTCTCATAATTAGAAATAGATCAGTCCTTGGTTGGAATTTTTCACTAAAACAATAAAATAAAATAAACAAAAAGAACTGAAGGGATTTCCAGGAAACTTGGTGGGAGGATGGGTCAGGAAAGAATCCATTACATTTTGGTGTGGCTCTGGATGAGGGGGGGGGGGGGAGGGGGTGGATCCAGGACTGCTCTAACATTGTGAGACAGGACTTTATTCAAAAATTTTCTCAATTTTCTCAGGGAATAATTCATGGAGCTTGATGAAAAAAAGGCTTATCAGGCATATTTAGGGAGCTGATATCTGAAGTGGGGGGAATTTAGTGCAGCTTGGTTGAATTTAAGAGGACTGTTGGGCATTGGCAATGGAAACGTGAGGTCTGTTGTGGTAGATTGCTTGGCTGATATCAGACCATATAACAGGTATACTGTATTTGGAGGTCTGTTGTGGTTTAACCCTCTATTTGCTTTCTTGAATTTGTGAATGAGTCATGTAATCATATTTAACCAAAGTGCACACATTAAGGTGTAACCTGTCTTGTGTCTTTATGGCTGGGAAGTCATTTTATAGCACCAGTCAGTTCAAGATGTTACTGCACTTCGCCCCTTGAAAGCAAAACAACACAGACTTCCATCACAACAACAACATATGACAAAGTCCCAGTGAGTGTCTGAAGGAATCGATTCTACCGAGATCAGTTGAGTTTTAATGTCTATTCGTTGGTTTCTTTCCTTTTAATCAGGATACCTGAAGAAAAATTACTAAACCGATTTCCACAAAACTTATGAGAGGGATGAGGACTGGGCCTGGTGTAAACCCATTAGCTTCTGGTGCATATTAAAGGGCGGATCAGGGATTTCGTTATTTCCGCTTTCTAGAGTTATGTTTTTATGAAAAATTTAATAATTTAGGTTTTCAGAAAACATTTTTTTTTCTCTTAAATTCCTACTATAAGCACAAATAGGATTGGTCGTGTGGGTGGAGATATACAGAGATATTCTGAGTGCCGATCTAGTTTGGAAGGCATTTCCTTATTCTACTGATTCATCCTCAATCAACAATACTTAAGTTGCTTTTCAAATAATATGACACATTTATCTGCACAATATTCTGTTTACACGTAGTTAAGGTAGATTCTTGTCTGATATCAACGACTGGGAAGAAAAAAACAGCACCAAACATGAATCCTCACGTGCCTTAAAAATATAGCGCCGTGAAAACAACATATCTAGTGAATCTATCAGATTAGAACTCCAAGAAATCCGAGAAGTGGATCACATCTCATGCATGGCTACACAAATCACCAGGGATAGATGAAAACAAGCTGTTCTCAAATGAACCATCTTCAAATCAGAGAAAGCAGTAAGGTGAGACCAAACAAACACCCCGGGACCCGAATATCTGATCAATTAGTCCCCAGGAATCCACCAAGGTAGCGGCTAACACAGTGCGCTTGTATTTATTGTAAATGTGCACAGGAAAACAAAAAGCAACCAAAATCTAAGTAATATTTCATAAAATCCACAAAAAAGGAAAATAAAGCAAGGAATTATCAAATGGAACGTGAGCCAAACTGGAGCTGGACTACACAAGGTCTGTCCCATTACTTTTTTGGCTTCAACCAACATCACACACAGATGCATGTGCAAAGTTTCTCACACACACACACACACACACACACACACACACACACACACACACACACACACACACACACACACACACACACACACACACACACACACACACACACACACACACACACACACACACACACACTCACACACACAGACCATTCCCTCTCTGTTCCCTCTCCACACACAATGATGGCTCAGAGTCAAGTCCAGGCGAGGGCATGCATCTGAAACCAAGAGTGAATCCATATTACATGTGTAGTGTGCTGTCTGTCTGGGTCCGGGTCATCAATTATGAATAGAAATATACAGCCTCCACAGCCCAGGCCCTGGTGTCTCACCACTTGTAAAGGATTTCTTAAAAGGGGGACAGACACACAGGTTTGTCATTCAGATGCATGCCCGGGACTTAAGAGACAGACACTGAGAAGGTTTCCTGTTCTCTTACACTTCCCGCCTGGGGAACTTTCCTCTGCTCTCATTTAGGCCAATCCCCTCTTGTGCTCAACTTAAGCGAGGCATCAGAAACTTGTGCTGTAAAACACTAACCGCTACAGTATTGAGAGTGAAGGCAGACATACATAATGATGCCTCGATACAGACATGGCTTACAGGGCCTCAGTCCTGCCTGGTTGCATTGTTCTGTCAGTCACACTGTGTCAATCCAAAATTGAAATATTAAAGCCTGATACATGTGTTTGTGTTGCTTTGTAGCTTTTGTAGAGGAAGAAACAACAACAACAACAGGCAACAACAAAACAACACTACATCATAACTCCTGTCTGCATAATGTTTCTCCTGCAGAGAAGTCATTAATCACAACTAAACATCCCAAGTCTTCTACGAATTAAACAAAACATCCCACCTTTGTGTGTGTTTATGTAAAAAAGAAAAAAAAAATCTAACACACTTGGCTACAGCGCATGATGCATGAAATTACAGAGCGCATGTAGCTGGCAAAACAAATTTGCAATTCTCCTTGTCTATTCCCAAAACCCCAGTGTACTGCACGTGCCCTCTAGAGACAGAACAAACAGCAGTTAAGATGTTTAAAAGGCTTTGCTTTCTTAGATACCTGTGCAGCTGAATACCAATAAACTGCTCTTATATGAAGGGGGGGGGGGGGGGGGGGGGAGACAAGGTACTACATTCAGAGCTAGCAGGGAAATGTTAACTCCTCTGGTTTTCCTCAAGGGCAAAAAAAAAAGAAGTGCTTTATGCCTTTTCATGCTGTTGTTTTGAAGGTGTGTGTCCTGGGCATGTGTGGCTGCTCAGTCTGTGAGCCGAGGTAAACACTGAGGCCACACAAGTGGGCTGTTCATTGTCGTCCTTTCCACTGGTGGGACACATCCCACTGGTTTCTAAAAGGTCACTGTCATTATTGTTGCTTAGCAACCTTGTATGGGGAGCCATACGTGTGCACTGTACAGTCGTCCTCGATCTGTACCATGAGACAGAGGAGATACCGTAAAATTATAAGATATGTATGACAGACCACATGGAAAACATTGATCTATGTTATGATGCATGTTACAGACATGTGGCAAATGTATTAAGTGTTTCCAGCTGCTTGCTTTTTACAAGCAGTTTTATATTTGTTTAGTTAGTTTTAATAAAGTGTGAGAGAAATATAATTTTCCATGTAGATGATTGATCCTGCAGAATGTACTTCAGCCTCTGATTTTTGGGCGTAAGTGTAAAATCAACTGTTGCTAAACACAGTTTTATTTCTCTGTTCTACTAAAAAAAAAAAAAGAATAAAAAGACATATGCATGAAAGTAAATCAAAGTAATATAAGGGTCAAATGAGGTGAGGGTTTTTTGGTCTGAATTATTACATCAATAGTTATTCAGTTTATCAGAATTCTATAGTCACCCGTATTTATAGTAGTTTTTTATTGTAATGGATCAATTTCTTTTGTGATTGTGCAGGATTCAAACAAAGATTGAAAAAAAGACACACGGCCATTATGCACTTCACAGAAGCTGTGGGAGAAGAGAGAGCTTTAAATCGAATGCATACAACCACCAAGGCCCACTGGTCCCCTAAGGTCAATCAGGCAGCACCAATTTCCACACACTCAAACAGATCAGTACTCTAAATATGCCCAATTATTTCATCAAGACCCATTAATTATTCCCTGGTGAAAATGTAAAAAAACGCTCTATCTCACAATTTTAATTAGAGAGGAAAATAAATCTTTTGTCCGAATCCACCACAAGATTTTATGGGTTATTTCTTGGCCCATTTCCCATCTCTCCACCAAATTTTGTGTAAATCAAATCTGAGGTTTTTGTGTACTGCTGCCGAAGAACAAGCAAACCAACCAACGAACAAATACATCCAATGCAATTTCAAGTTTTTCCTCTGGGCTCTGTCCCCACAGACCTGACTCTTCTGTTTTGGAGGATTGTGGAATTTTCTCTGGATGTTTTTGCATCTTGTGTGATGATGTCCACCCGTGCTCGGGTTGAAGTTGGCCTGAGTTATAACACAATGTTAAAGCTAGTGTAAGGTATGTACAGAGCCAAGTATAGAGGCAGAGTGATCTCTGAGTCATGTCCCATTTGTGGAGCTTGATGGATTTCTCCCTTGCACAGCTCCCTCAGCTCAGTGGGGAGAAGGCCGGGCTGATAAGGTGATTTATCTGCACCTTTCCACCTCCTGTAATGGATGGCACATCCACCTTTCGCTGAAACTTCATCATCTCACAGCTGCAGCCCATCTCACACGAAGGGGTGGGAAAGAGAAATGAAACTGACGTGCTGCAAAAAAAATGGAAAACAGACCAACCAGATAGTGACTTCTCTTCCACACCCTCTCATTAAGGTTAGGAGAGTGTGGGAACATGACACGCAGCTTTCTGAAAATCGCTAAATCGCTCTCCGACATCAAGCAGAACCAAAACCTCGGCCTGATCTCGGCTTCATTGCTACCGGTGCTTTGATTGATTCCTCAATTCCTCCATCTGGCCTCGGTCCTTTGGGGTCCGGCGTGGTGTTTCCAGTGCATAGCTGCAAGGGCCGGACAAAATGATGGGAACGGGCAACACCACATGGACTTGAAATACCAATGAGGAGTTGGTTGCTGCCATTGTAATTTTTTCTGTGCTCAGTAACTTTGCTCTGACTTGAATATGGATCTTTCACAGATTATTTAGGAAGAAGGTGGGTGGTAGAATCTGAAGACTCATTTATGCTCAAAGTAAGACACGTATATGGAAACGGACGGAGCTAAATCGCACTGCCCTCTAGTGGATATATTGCTTATCGGCAACGCCAACCTTAAGTTAGAAATGGATATGTCCTCTTGTATGTAAAGGCATCTTAAAAAAAGAGACTCAAGCTGGACAAAGCTACAAACTTCTTGAGCCACCTCTCAGGCCCTAAGATACAGTGCGGTTGAGTTTTTGATACTGATATAAAAACTTTCTATTTAAGGAAGCCTTTAAATAAAGTTAAGAAATGTAAAATGGTTGAGATTTGAAAGTTGACATGAGGACAAATAGATGCACTTCATAATTTCATCCATTTAACTTGCTCTCCACACATTTTTTGTATATCTGTACGTCAACATTATCTTAGGACGCATTCTGCTTTCTTTACAGAGAGCAGCGACTGTTCTGTTGATGGGTTCATTTTACTTCTTAGGTTTTGAGCAAATGTGTAGTTTAATAGAGTTGTACCTTTTAAAAATAACAGTTCAGTGTCTTTTCTGATTATTTGTCTTGAACATCATTGGCATCAATCGAGGAGCGTTGTTCTAAAATACAGATTTCCCCTGCTGATATCAAAGTCAAAGATTCCATTTGAAAGAGTTGGAAAATATTCTTAAACTCAACAACAAAGTCAAGTGGATCATTTCAAAATTACATAGTTATTGTTTTGACTTGGCCGGTTGAATATTTCTGCAGTTTTTGTGTTTGTGATATTTAGTAAACTCATCATTGGTTGCTACATTTTCGGACTTACACATTTCATTGTTTGGCTCCTGAGTGCAGTGCATGACTCATTTTGGAGATTTCATTTATTTGTCTTTGACCTGTTCCGTGCATTGTTCAACACTTTACATTAGAATATGGAAATCTGTAATCTAATGTTTATTAGGTATAATCTACTCACTTTGCAGTTCCCTTGCATATGAAGGCCTGCTCTGTATTATATTCTCCTCTGCAAACAGCACCTCAGCTTTCCTTACACATGATTATAATTTCAACACCACACAGAGGATATCAATTAACCTCAGTGGTCAGCAGTTGAAGCACAGCAGCGTGCCGCTGGTTTCTGCCTCACTGCCTCGGGCCGCTGGCTGACTCACCTATGTTTTAACAGCGGCGAGGAAAGAGGGCGGAGGGAGGGAGGAGGAGGAGGAGGAGGAGGAGGAGGGAGACAATCAATAGCAGATCAAAGTGTTTTAGCTTACCTTGGGCTGCAGTGAGAGTACGGCATTGTAATCAGCAAAGACACTGTTTACTCGCCAAGCCTTCCCAAGGGTGGGGGGGGAGACTCCAGACACTGGGTAGGCTAGCTGTGGTACTTTCTACAACCTCTGAAATCTGAAATTAGAGAGGGAAATAAGGGAGAATGATGTAAACCAAGGAGCTGCTTTATGTGCCTTGCTTTTCACAGAGCAACGCAGAAATGTACACTTCAAACGCTTTGATTATAATGTGCATTTTTTAACATGATCATCACATTCAGTGACGAACTATTTTTAAAAGAGGTAATCCCGAAAACATCAGAAGAATTTGGTACTCAACCGAATAACTTATGGTTCACATGTTTAAAATACATATTTTCAACATTTGAATCGGTTGAAGAAAGTTTTCGTCCCTCGCTTTGTGGCTAGAAGACAACTGTAAGGGCGGGGTCAGCTGATGACGCAATAGGAAGACCACCGGTGACTGGCTTCAGTATAGGTCATAAACTTGGACTCCTCCGTGTTACTAGGTGCGTCACGGGCCACACAATAAGATGTCTGTTCAAGTTTTCATTTTCCAAGTAGGTTTGGTTTTATTTGATTATTTTATATTGTAAAAAACGGGGTGAAATGTCATGATTGACAGCTGAGACTGACTCCTGATTGGTCAGGCGTCTGTATCTTTGATTCCACGACTCAACTCCATGATCACTACTGTGCAGACTCTAGCTCCAAAAGACGTCCCCAGTGACTTTACACCCAGTCTATGATTTAGTCAGTATTACCTCATCAGCATATGACCTGTTAGTTTGAGTTGATTGTTTATCTTAATAAATGATGAGAATGAAGGAGAGGCTATAGGAAGAGACTGGGAGAAAACCAGGTGGCCTCCTCCTAGTGATCCACGTCCATTCAGCAGACATCTGGCTGAATGACATTGACCCATGACACCAACCTCCCTCCACTGCCACATCCTCCGAGCTGTAAAAAGCATGTCTGCAACAAGGAGGGTGGGGGCAGTGAGGGAGTGAAATGGGACCGAGGAATAGGAGCAGGAGGAAGGGTGTTATGCTGAGTGTCCATGGAGGAAAGACTAAAGTGCTAAGATTTGTGAATGAACGAAGGGACTGGATCCCTCTGTTGGCAAGTGTCCCCCCCCCCCCTTGATTTTCAGTATTTCCTGCTGTCTTTTTTTGACATATGTCCTCTCTCGGTCACCGGGGTTGCGCCTGAATTGCTGCTTTCTCTCTCCCCGAGCCGAAGTGACCACACACCACACGTGTCACAGGCCGACCAGACAGGGGGAAACCAGCAGTGATTTAGCAAACAAGCTCTCAATCAATGGCGCAGTGAAGCGTGTAACACATGCCAGTCAAAACCTATTACGTTCAAACAGCCCTCTTCAACTTCCACTCCACTGGTCCGACCCTTGGGCCGCGAGCCAAAGAGAGTGGCCAGAGGACAGACACGGTGTTGTGAAGTCGTACACTTTAAAAGACTCATTAGTTGACATTTCTAGTATCTGGTGAAAAAGAAGATGGTGTTTTTATTTTGTAAATATTGATGGTTAAAAGGGAAACCTGAACATATCCAAACTGATGTGATCCAACAGTGTCATTTATAGTGATACACATTCTCGTGCAGCAGAAATAAAGCAGCAAAAACCTTTATTTCCAATTTATCTACAATTTACCTCCTAAAAAGCTTCATTTACATTTGAAATTACTGCTTTGATGAAAAAACATTTTAGCGGATGTGTCTGCAAATGTCTACACTGAAAATGCATCAGTAACAAATGTCCTTGACTGGATTCAAACTCGCTCCAACAATATTTATGAAAGGTGGATTTCTTAATTAGTTTAGTTTAAGTCAATATCTAACATGAGGGAAATGTCTTTTTCAATATTTAAACCAAACCACAATCTTTTACTGACCTAGAACCTATGGGTGTGTTTTGGTGAAAATCTGGAAAGTAGATATCTTATTGGAATCTTAATATCTACTGTATATTCTAATACAGGGATTCCCAAGCCTTGTGAACATGATGCAACTTCTGCTCACCGCTGCTTTTCACAAGGAGCATAATGCTTCTATTCTCCTCTCAGATTTGAACAGACTGAAGAGGTAAAACAAAGAAAAAAGAGAAAACATGAACAAATTGAAATACAGATTATTCTTGTTCATCTCATTGCCCTTCACATTTACGTTGCAACCTTTTCAGTCCCAGTCTCCATAATGAGAAGCAGTGGTCTATACAAATTAAGATGAGTGAACACAGTTTATAGATATTCCATATTCATTTTCTTGAAGAGATTATAGCGAGCGGGATCAGACTGAGTGTCTTCATTGAAACGGCGTCTCTTTTAGCCTGATGCTAAAAACTCTGTGTGATGATGAACTCATTGCTCAGGTCTCTTTCCTTGTTCCTGTCATTGCTGCTTTTTGACCCATCAGTGCAAGAGTGAGGTTCCTGGCATCACCTTGTGATATATAAACGTGCATGTGTACGTGCGCTTGTGCAAAAGCACATTCACCCACCCACACATAGGCACACAAACACATGCAGGCAAATACGAAGAAGAATTTGAAACATGCACACACACACAGACACACACTCACACACAGGATTACTCAGACATGGACACACACACACACACACACACACAAGAGGCAGGCTGCAAGCAAGCCGGGTTTTTGTGTAGCGCCACATGCGAATGAGGCTAAAAGAAGTGAAATGAACCCTTTGAGTCAAAGAGGGGCTTGGGGCATGCTGCAGGCAGAGAGCTCAGTCAGAGAGGGAGCTTGGCAGGCAAATGTGCCTTCTGTTGACAGCTTCCACTGAACATCTAATGGCAAGAGATGGGGGCCCACAACCGCTTTCTTCCATGCCATTGGTTTCTCATTTCATCGCGTTTAGTAGGGCGCCTCTGAGCGCATTTGTAAATATGTCAAGTCACCATTCATATTTTACCGTTATTAGCATTGTCTCTAGTTGTCTTTCTCTCTTTTTTTTTGAGCGATGTTGTTTTTGTTCTGTTTCTTTCTAAGGAAAGTTCTTTGTTTCTGCTCCTTCTCTATTCAGAGTTAGAGAACAGGGCTAGGCAGTGATGCCTTGGAGACTGGGTAGTTTTTTTTTGGAGAGGGGGTTTATGTATTCTTTATGATGTGATATACAGCCTGGGAGAGGGAACATTGGGTAAGAACATACCAATGCCAGGCTACGTTCACAGCATGATATGAGGATGAAAATGATACGAGAGTATCTGAGCGCCTGCTCTCTTTCTGTCAGTACCTGAAGCTGCTGTTGTACCTCGCCGGGCTATCGGGATTTTCAAGGTGATATCGCATATTTTCTGATTTGCTTGTATTGTAAAAATAAATAAACAATAAAAAACAACATGCAAGAAAAACAAGCTCAACCATAAGTGGCTGCCATTTTTTGTGTCATGAGAGAGAACACCTTTTCAAACACAAATATCTTAACGCTTTGAACACAGTGGAGCATTTAGCTACTAAAAACCCAGATATACTGGTCGCTGGAGACCAAAACAGAGCTTTGTTAATAGGCAAATGGATGTTATCATGTTTGTCACAGAAATGTATTAAGTTGACATTTGGTGACAATTTGTTCTGCTGACTTCAAATAACCTACAAAATACATCCACGAAACCAAAAGAGTGAAACAAAGGGATACGTCATTTAAAAAGTATTGCACAATTTAGCTAACATATGAGTTAGTCACGTGGTAGTCATTTAAATGTATCTTACAGCTGATGCCCTTACACAAGGTCACTAAACAAACTACATGGAGGCTTTATATCAGCAAGTAGGTTAAAGTAACAATGTCACAAACACATGTCTAGATGTTCAGTCATCTTTGTTGTAGTCCGGACATTTAAATGTCCTCTTGCTTCTATAGTAGATACCTCAAATTCTCAGCTTTTTTAGGACTTAAACAGAGATTCTATGAAAACCTTGGTCTGCATGTTTAAACAGGCCTTTGCACATTTCAAGTCACTGTCACTGTATGTACAGTAAAGAATGGCGTCATTACGTGCAGGCACCTCACCCTCAGCACTTGTCCTCTGTTTCACAACCTTTAGAAGAAAGGTCACATCACTGGCTATGCTCCAATTAATATTTCCCCCTCCACACTCTACATACATACATCACCTTGATGTGCCCGGTGCTTTGAATGCACTGAAGGAAATGAAGCAGGAAAGAACTTCTCTTAATGCTTGAAAATGATAAACATGTTGCTCCTTGGCTATCTAATTTGCTGTGATGGCATTAATCAGTGTTGCACGGCGGGCGACGGCAAAGCAGAAAGGACAAAATGAACCAGGACATTAGTCAACGAGAAGAATGATGCATTACCTGTTCGCCCCTAAAGTCATTGAGTGGGCAAATTAGAGAAAGGACTTATTGTTCACATGACTTAGACTCGCTGTGTGAGTGTTAAACTACAGAACAAAAAGAAAAGACAGTCAGATGCAAATGGCCTATTTTCAACTTGTTCACTCAGCAGAAAATTACAATACAAAAACTTCTTTTCTATGATGTGCTTTTTAAAACATATGATTAACAATTTTTGCAAATTTTTCACTGTGAGTTTTAGTAGTTGCACAATGGTTGAAAAAACTCACATGTTACTGACGTTCCCTAAATGGGACAAAATGTCGTGACGTCAGAAGATGTGGGATCCTCCATCCAGGTTCATGGTCTTCTCTGTCTGTGACTGGAAATACATTAATACTGTTGGTCAATACAGGCATTATAAAAAAAACAAATTTTAAATTCTCAGAGTAAAAGAAGTATATTGCTGAATGTGAAAAAATTATATGAATAAAATGGAAAGTGTAGAGTAGAACACGATGCTAAATATTTGCATTAAACAATAAAAAATGAATACAGATAACATATTCAAAAGTATACGTTATTTCACAAATCCCCCTTTTAACAACGCTTAGGCCAGGGGAGCTCACACATCAAATTCTAGATATTAGAATAATCCATAATGTTAATAATTGTTGGTTGCAGCCCTAAAACTCTATTTCTTATTCTCTTTAAATCCCACAAGAAGGTGTGTTGATCTAAATCTGTTACATTCAGCTCAATCATAGAGTCCTTAACTGTGATTTTGTTTATTGGTCCTTCATCAAACCTTGATTACATCTACCTTGAGAAATAAAATGCTTTTCTTTCAGTAATAAAACACAAATCGTTGGAAATCGGATTACAAACACCTCATTTTCCTATTGTGGAGAAACTGCCACTGTCAAACTGTATTTAGAGATGAAGCAGGGAGTTACAGCCAGTGTGGAAAGTTGCAGACAGTCGGGGAGAAGGAAGAGGCATTTAAAGACAAAGGAGGAAGAAGAGCAGACACAGAGGAGGAAGTCATGGGGTAAACAGAGAGGGGGGGGGATTCAGTCCAGATTGGTGGATGGACAGAACTGGTGGTGGAGGGGGAGTTAGGAGGTTCCTGGGAGAGGAGGAGAGAAAGTGGGGGACAGAGCCAGACCTCTAACAAGTGATTATACCGTACGCACCCCCCCTGCTTCTCTCCCCCTTAGGGCATGGGGACAAGAGAGCAGCAGGCTGGCAGTGTCTGCATGTGTGAGTGAATGCACGTGTGTGTTTATGTGTGTGTGTGTGTGTGTGTGTGTGTGTGTGTGTGTGTGTTGCTCCCTGCCTGCTTCAGCATATTGTGCCCTCAAACACAAAAAGATGATTAGTGGGATTTTCTGTGGGCTGAACAGCATGCCTTTAAGACTGAGACAGCTGGTAAAGGATGTTCAAGATGAAATGGTCCTGGGGTCTCCTCGCAGCCATTCCACTTGAAGAAAAGACAGAAAATAAAAACTGTCTCTGGCCGACGCGCTGCCGCTCTATTCATGTGCCGCTTTTCATATTCGGATGAAGTCGGCTCACCCAGGTAGCTGAGCGTGATCGCTGTGACGGACAGCTGGAGGTAAATGTAAACACATCTCTGTTTCCCTCGCTTTCTCCATCACAGGCACGCACATTTAACGTTCCACGCCGTTATCCACAGACTCACGGAGGTGTCCCTTTGGCCCCGGAGGTTAAGCAAACATATTGACTTTAATCAAACTAAACACTTAAAGTCAGGCTTATATTAAAACAAGGGGTGAATCTCTGCATTCCCTCAAAGCTCATATAAATCCAGCCAACAATATCTATTTATTCCTTTATGCAATATGCCTTTAATAAACATAGTGTCAGAGGGAAACCAAATCATCCGCAGCTGAGAGCATGTAAGAAAATCAATTAAAATGAAGTCACGGAGCCGGCTGCCCAATTGTCTGTGGCAGTTATTTGATATAATATAGTTAATACTACTGGCTGGGTAAATTAACACAATTTTGCCAGAGTAGACTAGAGTGTGTGTATATGTGTGTGTGTCTCTGTGTGTGTGTCTGTGTGAGGGTAAGGGGGAGGTTTGAGGGAGGGCACTGCAAGGCTCCCAAGGGACCTCTGGGAGTCAGAGTAATACAACACTTGAAGTAAACAATAGCAGTGGCTGACCAGAGAGGACCTCAGATGCTCACTGAATCTAGTGGGTTATAATTAAAGCTCAGACAAATGTGCACTTGCTCTGCACATTGTGAAAGAACCAAACAAACTAGTGTTTCTAGATCCCCCAAAAAGCGAAAATGTTCCTCTTTGTTAATCATCTCTCGAATAAGCAACAGAAATAACAGGAGGTGAAAGGTTTAGTCTGTGAGTCTTGATTTTTTGCCAGCGTACAAGATTTACTGACCTTGTGGGGAAAGAAATAATATAACATTTAGTAAATTTTTGGGAAAGATTTAAATAAGATGAACGATACTCTTCTTATTTCTGTTTAAAATAAGCGTGTTTCTACAAAGCTTCTTCAAACAATCCAGTTGTCTCCAATAATGACTTTGTTGTCTCGTGCGACAGGCATTTTGTATTTGTTTCTAAGCTATGCAAAGATATGACACCAGAGTCTGTCAGTTAGCTTAGCTTAGCACAAATAGAAGCGGGAAACACAGCTAGCTGGTAGTGAACCAAGGTAACAACGTTTCAGCTCCTCTAAAGCTAACTTATTATTATATTATAACACTTTTGTTTGATTGTTATTAAAGACAAAGATTAAATACAACAGTCAGACGTTTTAGCAGTTTCCAGGTAAACAACTGGAGCCCTGTTCTAATTCAGGTGCTCCAATCTTCGGAGGCTGCATTTTTAAGACCACACTAGGCCTTCCCATTTACGGGCTCCTTTGAATGTGTATAATATAAGTCGCCTTTTATTCCCGACCAGACGATTCACTGTGATGTGGATAGCTGGCCATGCTTAAAATAGCTAAAGATGGTCTTGTAAGGAGCAAGCATGACAAGCTGTTGAGGCAGATAGGAAATCCTCCATAGACCAAACTGTCGCCTTTCAGTTTGGCCTCTGCCTTCGTAGACAGCGAGTCCTTAGAAGGATGCAGCCTCTCAAGTGTGACACAGCTGGAGACTCCAGAAGATTCTCAGCCAAGAAAAGTCTGGTTCAACTGTTGCTTTTACTTTGACTTTTGCACAGATTAACCAAATGCACTATTATATTTTAATTAGTTATCTTAAAGGTCCTGGTTTATGGGTTTTATTGCCTTTGAGCCCAAACTAGCTGTTCCCCCCTTTTCCAGTCTCATGCTCAACTAAGCTAACCAACGCAGAAGCCTTATATTTAATGGAATAACAAATGGAATGGTCTCATATTTTCAAAGATGACGAGAGCTGAGAGAAAGCAAAGTAACATCACAGAGGGTATACGACTCTCTGTAACTTTAATGTTTGTAAAAATAGCCATTGGGCTGTGTGCTTTGTGCTTTGTACTTTTAGAACCACAAACAGAGTGGTCAGTCTCGCACCGAATAAATGATTTAGGTGATTGCCTCCTCCTCAGGTTTGGACAGGTAGCTAGCAGGTAGCTTGGTAGTCGTGGAGTGCAACCGTGAGACGAGCGGAGAACAGAACCGGAAGGTCTTAAAACTTTCAACCACATGCTAGCAGGATTCAAGCTTCTTGAATCTGGACCTTCAGGGTAAAAGGTTGAAAAGCTGCAGAGCTGAGTATCATTCAGTTTCAGTCACTTTAATATTATCAAATGTGACGTAGTGAAGTAATGTGCCAGTAAACGTGTCGTGAAGTAATAACAACACTACAGGCGTATTGAGTTTTGCCATTACTGGACAACTGTTATTATCAATTATGATGTAGAACCTTATTTTTGATTAATTAATTTAATTTCTAGTGATAGTTAAACAGTTCCAGTGATGCAATAACTAAATGTGAGCTAAATTAGTAGGTTTTATAGCGAACTGGGAACATTCCCCTTGAAGGTGACTTTCTCAGATTGACCCATAGTATATTTATAGAAAATTATTTGCAATTGCAACACGGATGAGGTTATTTTCTGTTTTCACGTTCTATATGTTTTGTGTGCAATGTTTTTCCTTTTCACTTTTTCTCTAGCATTTCAATTTTGTATCTACCTGTAATAATTCTCCGTCTTTTTCTCACTCCATCTCTCCCAGTCCCGAGCCACACGGCCGGTCATTGTTGGTGGTGCACTGTGCTGTGATGCATGGACTCCAGTGGATCGTTTGTATGGTGTCGCAGAGGGATTGATTCTGCTGGTGGTGGCGGAGGTGGTGGATGAGACGAGGGAGGGGTCGCGGGCAAAGGGGCGGCGGCCAGGCCCCCCCACGGCCTGCTGGGAGAAGGAGTTGGAGCCAGGCGCTGAGCTGGAGGGCGGTGCTGAGGGTCACAACACATTGTTCTCCCCTCTCAGCCCGTCTGAAACCTGTCACACACATGTAATGGATGGTGAAAGAAGGACTGTGAAGAAAAGAAAGGGGGAGGAAGTGAGAAAAAAGAACAGTCAGTCGCACTTTTGCGTTTCTTTCTGTGACTGTGACAAACGAGGGATCAATCGGCCCTTGAGACACTACAAATAGGATGATAGCAGGGCATCTGTTTAAAAAAAAAGACAGAAAACATGTGTGAATCAGAAACATAATCTTTACTTTCTACTATTTATTCGATTTCTGATGGTAGATGACTTTATTTTATTGCTAACCATTGCTCAAAGCACACTGCCGGTTTCCATTTGTTTGGTCAGCGTGTAAATTACCATTTAGGGACTTGAAACCTGGTGGAGATACATAATCCATCACTGCAGCTATTATATTCAATGTATTTTTCAGTTTACAGCTGTGAGGAGGAATTGTTTTTAAAAGTCGATACCTTCAGATTCTGAAGACACATGTTTGCTGCCAACCTGCAACCTCTCTGATTTAGAACATGAGGCCGATCTCACTTCATGGTGAATGCAAGTCAAGTATTCCACAATTCACAGATTCTGTTCAGTGATAAGGATTTTTTTTTTTTGTCTGCCAACAATATTAGTCAAACTCTTGGTTTCTCAAATATCTGCAAATGGTTTTGTTATGGTTATGTAAATATTGACGTTTTATGCAAATTAATATGGTTAATGTTTCACAGGTAAAACATTAATGACAAGTTTAGTTAGATAGACACAAACACTAATATAACTAATGCAAATAATACAAATCCAAGTTAAAAAAAAGAGTAAATCCTAAAGGTTGAATTCAAATCTATAGATCCAATCATGAATAATAACTTCAATCCTTCCAACCATTCTCAGCATCATTATCTTTGTGAGGTATCAGGGAGCTTGTTTGTTTTCTTAAAGATCCAAGATAAATTGATCTCACTAAAGTGGTACAAAGGTTTTCAGTGAAGCTGCACAACTCCCAGTTGTTTTAACCGCAGCACTTCCTGCAGCGACACAGAGAGAAACAAATTATTATCACTATCATTAGTTTACAACTACTGCATAAATGCTTGAATAGAAACAGGGGCAGGTTAGCATTGGCTCTGATGGATCACCTCTCTCTACAAGGTAGTCGCCAGGAGAATTTTTACACCGATGTGAGCTGGAGCCGGTGGCAGCCTGAGAGGAAACGCACTGTGTGTGCTGTGTTTCTGCCAAGCTGGACTGGCTGTGAGTGAGTATGTTAAGACAACAGCAGTCAGCAGCTCGTCCTCCTCCGGTGGATCAAAAGGTGACAAAGGCTGAACAACTGCTGACAGATCCAATGGTCCTGAGAGTCTCCCCGACACAACACGTCTCATCAGCAGCCCCAAAATGAAGACATGGAACAGGACACCGGATGACAGAGGCTCCCATCGGTATGCATGTGTGTGTGTGTGAGTGACTGTGTGTGTTAGCGTGCAGGGTGAAGTTGGCACTGTGGACCTTGCAGCTGTGGCACATCGCAGTGGCAGTGTTCGGCGTCGACATCAAGGAGCCGTGGGCGAGTTCAACATGCAAATGATAGCAGATCAGTGAGGCCGGCCGCTGTCTGCACTCTGCTGCGAGCAAGTGAACAAAAAAACTATAATCCCTACAGCACAGCCATTTCATACGATGACAATATCTGTCAGAGAGTGTGACGTGACACTCTGAGGTGCATCACATGGCTCGGTGTGTGACTGTTTAGTCTGTTTCTCACTTTTCCTTCCTCTCGCCCTGCTTTTCTTTTGTCTGGAAACGTTGTCTGGGTTCCTTCCTGAGGTCCGTTTCAAAGGGGGCACACAACACAAAGGCAATGAGGCTTAATTAAGACACTTTAGTGAGCGATCACAGTGGGCAGATGGCTTTCTGTAGTGGATCCAAGCTCAACCACGGGACACTGTGGACTTGAAAAGAACTGCCAAAGGGGGCACTGTGAGTGGGCTTTCCTCTTCCCCAGCCAAACGGGTGAGGGGTCGAGGGGAGGATGAAAATGGGGGATGATAAGTGAGAAGGGTGAGGGATAAAAAAAGAAAGACCACCCTGAAAAATGTTTACCTGAAGGAGAGTGTGGTGAGGATGTGCAAAATGTGGATTGAAAAAAGACGTACAAAACCTGAAGAGGGACCAGTTTGATGTTGTTTTGTCTAAATATCTGACCAGGGAGCTCAGGATGCTGCAGGATTTTCCGGGCATCCGTGTTTCCACTGTCGTCACCGCTCGCTCTCAGCCCTGTAAGACAGCATCGCATGGAGCGTCTCAATCCTGGCTCGGTGTGTTTGTCAATCCTCAACTGGCCCTGCTCCAGCAGCAGACAGATCAGAGCATTATGTAAGCTGGAGGGGCCTTGAGCTAAGTGTGCTGAGAGTTACTCAGAGGTGTGATTTGACAATCTGCGTGCCGAACCATCACCCAGCCCTCGCAATATATGCAATAGACGTTAGTGATCACATATCCAGAGGGGGAGAGCGGGCGAGAGAAAAGAAAGCAAACCGGTGTTTTTGTTCTGTTTGCTCTCAGCGCTCTCCCTCTTCTCCCGTGTTGCAGTTTCATTTATGTGAGTTGAAGGGAGGTGGGATGAATGAACGATGGAGAGAAACAGGTGAAAAGCGGTGATTCATCTTCAAGGAAACTGTGCTGGGACTGTACAGAATGTTTTTTTTTGTTTTTTGAATGGTAGTGTGGCACAAATAAAATAGTGCAGATTGCCACTGGCTATTCTTTGAATCACACTATTGTATACTAGAGTGCATTATCATCTATAGGTTGCTATTGGAGCTCTAATTTAGAATATAGATCAGTTTTACCACAAACTATCACTACTGGAGATTTAAACCATTTAGTGTAACAATAATAACACAAACTGGGGTTTGCAGTATGTCTCTTGATAAAACTGAGGCAAGATTCACACAGAACAGCAACACGCTTCTATATGAACAGGCCAAGGATACAATAATATGGACTGGATACATTTACAGGTAGGATTTTAAAATACAAACTGTCCACACTGCCCCAATACAACCCAACTAAGGCAAATGAGGCCAAAAGGCCAAAAAACTATTGGTATTATTATGTATATATAGTCATTTATATATTATTGCATGTCTTCTGCTAAACACAGAGGCTCTTCCATATGACTGGATGATATATTGAACATATAAGACACATTTTTATAATTTAAAAAAATACTTTTTTACTATATAATTGTAAATTCAAGAGCTGAGATGACTGGCCGATTCATTGATTGGTCGATCGATAGAAAAACAATGTGACTCTACTTTGATAATCAATTAATCCATCAAAGTAAAAAAGTGAAAACGTTTTACTCCTCAATATCAGTATTGCCATCGACCCCAAGAAAACATATCGAACAGGCCCTAATCCATAATACACATAATGTTTGTCGCAGCTTTACACAAGCACTACTAATGTACAGAGAAAATGTTGATTAATATAATAATCATAATAAATCATTTTCAATTCAAGATAGTTATTTGTAGGGTAAATCTTTTGTTTACTTTTTGTTTTACTTTCAGATCCCAGATGAATGTGACATCAACTCTTTGAGTTTACTTGTGTAATATTATGTGTAACCCTAATGTTCTCCACTTGTTACTGTTGGGGAGCAGCTGAATGATCAATACCCAACACTTTCTAGAAACACACTATATATCCTGTATACGCACATGTGTGTGTGTGTAATGTTGGTGTATTGTTTGTTGATGCCGAATGACTGTTGTGACTTGAAACTCCCCTTTGAAGTGTGTGCGGTGACAAGCCCCTGAGCTGTGGATGAATGGATGAACATGGGCATCGGCAGCCCTGCCAGCGTGGTGCCCATTCCTTTGAAACAGCCAAGGTAAACGTATGCGGCGCGCTATTTCCATCCCTCCCTGGCTGTCAACCTAAATCTGCCTCCCCAACTGGTCATTTTTATCACTTGCCAAAGCTGTCAACGGGTGATAAACTTTTAAGTTAGTTTTTAAATTTCATTTCCCCAGAGTCACACCGAGCACGAGTCAGCCAGAATTTCCAATGAATTGCCCAGGGGCAGTAATGTTTTGTTTTTTTGTTTTTATCTTCAACCCCCCACCACACCCACGCACACAGAACAGAAACAAATAAAGTGGGGGAAAAAAAGAACAGGGGAAGAATTGTACACAGACAGCGGGGCGAGCCTACAGACATCCAAACACATACACATACAAATTGTGCATGTTACACAAAAAGCAGACTCACAAGAAGCAAACTCTATCTATCTATCTATCTATCTATCTATCTATCTATCTATCTATCTATCCATCTATCTATCTATCCATCTATCCATCTATCCATCCATCTATCCATCTATCCATCTATCCATCTATCTATCTATCCATCTATCCATCTATCCATCTATCTATCTATCCATCTATCCATCTATCTATCCATCTATCCATCCACCTACCTATCTACCTACCTACCTATCTATCTACCTATCTATCTATCTATCTATCTATCTATCTATCTATCTATCTATCTATCCATCCATCTATCCATCTATCCATCTATCCATCTATCCATCTATCCATCTATCTATCCATCTATCCATCCACCTACCTATCTACCTACCTACCAATCTATCTACCTATCTATCTATCTATCTATCTATCTATCTATCTATCTATCTATCTATCTATCTATCTATCTATCTATCCATCTAACTATCTATCTATCTATCTATCCATCTACCTACATACCTACATACCTACCTTCCTACATATCTACCTATCTATCCGTCTATTTGTATGTCTGTATGTCTGTCTGTGCAGGAAGAGCTAGGTGCTTGTAATGGCAAGGCAGCACTTGTTAGAGAGGTAATATCAGGGTATAAATAAATCCTCTGTATCACAGATGGGGGAAAGAAAGAGAGTGAGCATAAAGAGAGCCATCCATCAGTCTCCCAGGGGAGCGGGACAAATTAAAGCCCATAAAAGGGCCTCATTACTGGGGGCAGCTCTCCTGTCTCAGCCTCCCTCATCCTTCCACATCACCTCTCCTACTCTCTCATGCTCTCTCTCTCTCCCTCTCTCTCTCTCCTTCTATGTCTCTCTGTTACACACACAGACACACACACACACACACACACACACACACACAAAACAGCACCACTATCAGGGGGAAATTATACACATAAAACACTAAGAATCCGGTGCTGCTGCTAATATGTCCATATGACAATGTCCACGGGCACTCACTGATTCATTCCACACCATCGTGGCGAGCACATACACACGCACACGCACACACACACACACACAAACACACACAAACACACACACGTTCTTTGCATAGTGTGTTTTAATTGATTGTTATAGCAGGTGATGAAACCACTTCACGAGTGTTTTTGGTTTCGAGCACCTTTTTGCTCATGCGGACTCACGAGGGCTCATACATTTGCATTTTAATTATTTTTACTTAGTGTTGTAGAAAGGTGCAAAACACAGAGCAATTTAACCTTGGCTCCCAAAGAAAGACTTAATGATGGTTTTATGAGCCCATAATGTTGCTTTTTCCATGAGAAGAATTACAACGTCCTCAACCAGACGAGGAGCAGCTCAGTGAAAAACATTAGATATTGTAAAATGCTTCCTCCGCAGCAAAGTCTGTTTTTATTGCTCCACAAAAGCTGAACATAATTTGTTCAAGGTTATAAAAAGATTGTGATTTGGGTTAAATATTAAAAAGATAACTAATCCTATCTAGTGCTTCAAGTCAGACTTAATTTCTTTAACATTTACCAAGACCATTATCTCGATACAAATGTGCTTTGAGGTGACAAATCCATACAAACATACATCAGGATTAAGTTGCTTCTAGCAGATATTGTTGGAAAAGCAAATGTGTGCGTTGCCAGTTATTTGTCGTTCTATTTTCCATTCAGATAAAACATTTAGCAACTTTGCTACGTTCATTAAAACGTAATGTTGAAATGTTTATATTGAGGGTTTTTCCTTTCTTCAAAATGTTACCTGCCAGCTCCGTGTTTAAAATGAAAGGATCTGCAACATGTTTCTAAAACGTATGTGACGCTGTCGATCATGAAACCAGCACATTCACGAGTCCTGCTCCACTGAACTCTGAATAAACAGGTGAACGGCTCTTTGTGCAGCAGTGGTGGAGCAGCTCCAGGGCTCTGTGGACCGAGTTCAGCAGTCGGTCTTTACTCGCCGCTGTTCAATTACTGCAGGTCACTGTTACAGTTTCAGACACAAAGCTGCAGCCAGTATCACCACAGGCAAAGCAAACAGGCGTGTTTAGAACAGGAGCTGCACTAGAAAACCAAAAACCTCAATCTCTTTATCCTAAATAGTACCAAAAGCATCTTTGGCACATCTGTAGCTACACTGCACTTGAGCGCAAGATAACATACATTGATACGCTATTGGTACCGACACATGGAAAAACATGCATAATTGGTCAGTTACTCCTCAGAGTTACTTTAAATAAGTGCCTCAGTAGCCGTGACACATGCCTGGTCCGCCCTAATCAAGCCAAAAATATTTGTTAAAGCAAAACACTTGAATACATGCATATTTTTAGGTGAGGCTAGTTATATATATATATGATAATATTTCAATGTGAAAAAGCCTAAAGTGGATATGTTATTTTTTTACCTAAGGATGCAAGACAAGGGTGAAGAAGAGGAAAAGAGCGACCAGCAGTAAGATAAGCAGTGATAAACAGGGGGGCTGTTGAAAGCAGCTGTGGGAGCCTTAGTACAACCAAGCCCCCCCCCCCCCCCCCCCCCTCAGAAATTAGCCTACAGACTAAGTACAGAGTTATGAGAGGCATTTTATTTCATTACAGGCACTATGTAAATAAAAGAAATTCGCCATCAATACGGGCAGAAGTATCTGCTGAATCCCACGAGATCCCGGACATGAATTATTGACAGTCTAATGGGACCGAGAGAATGGTGCTGGAGTTGAAGCCTGAGAGCAACCGTGGTGAGAAGCTTTAATATAATATCTATTTCTGTGTCTGACGTGTAACCTTCCCCCTCCAACCAACCTCCTCCCCACACAGTCCCTGACGAACCGGCATCACAGCGATCACCTCTCCATCAACAATAACAAGTGTGTGAACACGGCAGCACCTCGAAGAGCCAGAGAGCATCCTCAATGCAAATCACTGCAGGTTGAGTGAGCTGTCCAGGAGACTTGGAGGGCACAATTAAAACAGTGAGAGAAACTTGCTGCCTGTTTACTCTCAGAAACCTTGTCAAATTACACTTTGACGCCTCGTATTACAGCAGCGTGAAATGAGACGGGTTGATGGGATCTAAATCAGAGAACACTAGATGAGATGGTGTGGCTCTTCAGGGGATTCATTCCAGCATTCGCCCGCGGAGACGCTAGAAAGAGGCCGATGTAACATCTCACTTTATTTTCCTCAACGCAATGTGAGGCCCCACTTTCTACTTTTGTCTTTCAGCTCAAATTCACACACAAACTGCATACTCAATGATTATTTGCATTAAATTATTAATATGCCAATGGTAACTGTGCTGGGCTTTGGAGTTGGTGCAACCAGCGCACATTCTTTCAAGATGAACATGGCAAGAAGGAACTTCAGAGCTGGTAGCCCTCATTTAAATCAAGTAAGAAAAGAAGACACTATTGATTCCATGCTCTCTCTCCCGCACATTGGTTTTGCTTGCCTTCCAAAAGATTATTTTTTTGCAAGGGGGGTCCCCATAGAGCTCAAAACAAAGAGGACAGACTTGTTTGAGGGTAATACTCTTGTGCACAGCGTGAGGCATGCACTAACAAGAAGGAGCAGACTGGAAAAAAACAAGATGTTGCAAACTTTATCCATAGTTGTGAAGCTTCTACCTATGTGGCCGCACAGTCAGGGACCAAATATAAACAATTCCAACAATGACAGGACGGCCGTGCCTTAAAATATGCCATGAAGAGTCGTCTCACCAAGAAAGTCCCAATTGCCAACAACACAGTCGCAAACTTCAGGTATAATAATACAAAAAAAAGTGGGAATAAAAACAAGAAATAAGGCTGAAATTCCACCCATCAACACGGCAGGATGTTTGTGATTTAACCCTTTACAGATTTCGACACTTTTCAAAACAACGGAGGATCACTTCTCCGTCATCTTCACAGTAATGCACCAAGCAAAGTTTGAAGGTGCGGAACGAGACAAAGCCGGAGTCTGACTCGCTCGGCTCACGATGAAGAGAAAGGAGAGAGACACAGACTCTGGAGTCTAATTGATGGTGCTGCCGTGACTGCTGCCCTTCAGAGAACAAGAGCTTATTATTCGCTCGTTGATGATATGACACAGTTTGATCTGCACACACCCAATTGCAGGGCTTTCGGCATCGGGGGTTTGTTTACGGATTGATTGATCAAAGAGGCCCCGCATGTCTCTTTGTTTGTTTCATGTATGCATACAGAGGGACAGTTTGGCTTTTATTACCATACTGCAAAAAAGTGTAATTTTTTCAGTCCATTTGATAAGCACTGAGTAGATTTATAGAACACCTTGCTCTGTGACTTTGTGTCCTGTTCAGTGTGTTCGTTTGCACAGGGAACTCATCAAGTGCTTGTGTGGGTTTTAATCGCAAAGACAAATCAGGCTTAGAGTGAATAGACTGACAGATAGGAAACAAACAAACAGACTCAATCTCCAGTTAAAGAATCACTCTGGTTTATCAGGTGTTATTTTATAGCATAGGCCATAGTTTCTATTGGTTAAGATAACATAGTGATTAACTATTCAGTTGCTTAAATCTGGAAATACAATGACGAGCAAAATGCGGCAAAAAACATAAGAGGAATACAGCGTCTTCACAGCCGATGCTCAAAAACAACATTCAAGTTTTATCTTTTTAAGAGTTGCAACAACTTCCATTAAAGGATGCGGTCATAGCTTTATGACCAAGGAGGTCATGTTTTCACCCCTTATCATGGGTTTGTTTGTTTGTATGTTTCTCTGTTTGTCAGTTTGTCAGCAGGACAACGCAAATGGATTTCTTTCATATTGTGCGAGTCAAAATATTGGCCAACATATATATTTGACTAGTTGATCCCAAATTTTAAAGTTTAAATGATAAACTTAAGAAGAGAAGACATATAATGCAAATGTGAATGCATATCTTTTCTACGTGATCTATTCTGTAAAATAAAAGTTTTGTTATCATCAAAATCAACACTGATATATATCAATATGTCTGAGAAATTATCATATGACCAATTAATGAATCAGACTCTCGTGTTATTGTGAGTTCAATGCACAGAGAAATAATCCACATCAGGTTTAGTCTCCACAGATTAATTGACCATCAAGAGAACAAAAAACAAGGAACAATGCTTGAACATGGAAGGAGACCAACTGTCACTTTCTGTCTCTGATGTACACACAGACACTCACACTCTCACAAACACACACTCTGCACATTGTATATTCACAGGCTTTAAACAGACAGTTGTACTCGTATACCATGAATACTGCATGTATACAGTGTGTTTAAAACACAGTTTACAGAGGATTACAACCTACAGGTGCATCCTGCTGTCAGGGCTTTGGGGAACTGCACTGGCGTGGTTTGTAACCACTGGCTCTTCATAAAGCATTTACCAGTCAACATCCATGGGAAGTGTTTACACAGGGAAAGAGAGAGAGAGAGAGAGAGAGAGAGAGAGAGAGAGAGAGAGAGTGAGAGAGAGAGAGAGAGAGAGAGAGAGAGAGAGAGACGTTTAATAGATGGACAGAATAGTTAGAAGGGGGGATGATGACTTTGAGGCAGGGAACAGAAGATCCTGGCCAAGCTGACTTTTGTTATTAGTCTATTATCCATTTATACAGTGCTTTTGTTGGTTGTAGCTCTGTCTCTGTTGCTCTCTCTCTCTCTCTCTCTCTCTCTCTCTCTCTCTCTCTCTCTCTCTCTCTCTCTCTCTCTCTCTCTCTCGCTCTCTCTCTCTGTGTGTGTGTGTGTGTGTGTGTGTCTTGGTCCAGGTCATTAGAGGCAACTTGCTGTGCCCTGATTTGTGCATTCACAGTATGTGAACACAGCAAGGGATTGATTAGTACTTTGTGTGGCATTTCACACAGGTCTCATCTCTCCGCCTTCATTTCCTTCTGCCACTGGATCAAATCTACAATTTCTACTGTGTGTGTGTGTGTGTGTGTGTGTGTGTGTGTGTGTGTGTGTGTATGTGTGTGCGTGTGTGTGTGTTTGAGGGGGCGATGCATTGACCTTTTTTGTTTTATATGGCTACAATCCACCAAAAGCCATCGGAGCCAGTGCTGCTAAATGGATCTCGAGTGATTTTCTGTTTATTTTGATAACAACATTTTCACAATCATGTTGTGTGTTGATGAGTTCAGGAAGTGATGGGCAAGTTTGCATATTAACTTCAATTAAAACATTTGAGTAATATTTAAATGAAGAAATGAGGGCGTCATAATTTCACTGTTGTATCAGTCAGTATGTGTGATTTGACCATATGTGTACTGCAATACACCAGATATGGAATCTATCCACAAATGTGTTTGTTATTTTAAAACACATAAATCAAATTTAAAGTGCAGTTCAATGATGAAAATACAAATGACTCACTACATTTCTTGTGTTGTTGCTAAAGGGTAAATTTAAAACATTTTTAAAACAATAAAATAGATTTAAACAAACAATTTCCACACTTTGCACCAAATTCTCTTTGCTTGGGTGATCAAATGCTGTCCCGCCAAGGTGTCAAGGGAAAACAACATTATTGTAATTGTATAAATGTATAGCTGTGCAATTGTTCACCAGCAAAAACATCCATTCTCTCATAAAAAAGTTAATGAGGCCACATGGCAAAAAGCACTGTACAGGTATAATGTCCTCTAAGGGTCCATCTGGTAAATAACGAAATGGGAAAGAAATGGAGGGTTTACCGATATGACAAGAAAATAGCAGAAAGCATTTTGCCACCTGTGGTTTAGATATAAATGTGACTGAAAGCCCTTGACCGAGCGTCTCATTATTCCCCAAAATAATCTGACATAAACACCCACGTCACACTGTGATTGGCTGCTGTACTGAAGTGAGGCAGGGGCCAGGTATTGAATTCTCTCGAGCTCTCGCCCCTTATTCTCGTCGCAGCTATTTTTGTCACTTTGAGGGAACAAAAGAGTGTGGCACCACGAATACCTGGGAAGACTGTCAGAGAATGGGAGCCTTTATCCTCTATTTCACATCCCGATTGTTGACTGAGGCCGGGGACAACAGCTATAAACAGTTTTTACTTGTGTTGCAAACTTGTTCTTTTCAAGCATGAGACGACTCCGAGTGACATAAACGCTGGACACCAAGTCAAATGCTTTGCCACATACCTGTCCGTCCACCCCGACTTCCATCAGAAGACTGAGCTCAGTTTTCAAATCCCCAAAAAATGCCATTTTACCTATTTTTCCACGTTACGTAAACGGATCAATGTCTATCACTAACAAATGACAGTAGTTGTTGGAAATGGCGTCACATGGAACGCGAGCACAGTCCAACGGTTTCTTCAGGAGGTGAGAGGCGAGAGGAAATGGAGTGTGCGTCTGCCCAATTAACATTCGCCGGTCTATTTACATACACACATCCAAAGTGAGTGGCCCTTAACACAGCAAGGTGCTCAGGAGGCTGCAGGAAGCATCGGGGGTGGAAAGCTGAAATCAGCACCACATGCACAAAAAGAGAAATCTGGCTGAAACTACACAAGAAACAGAACATGTCTTTTAATGAAGCAACCGTGGTCCTCGGTCATAATTTTCAAAGAAGCTGCCAAGATTAAAGTCAAAGGAGTCTCCCAATGGCTTCAAGTCTGCACTGCTTTGAAAAATACCCCCAGTGTACAAAGCACCCCCCCCCCCACCCTCCACCCCTCCACCTCCTCCCTGCCTTTTTTTTTCCCTCACCCACCCAATCTTTCTCTCTTTCACACTCTTCTTGGTCTGTTTTCTCTTTCTTTTCTTTCAAATAACTGGAGCTGCACTTTAGCCACCAATTCTCGCCCCTGATCCCATCATTAAAAAGGCTCAGGCAGAACAAGGGCTTTTTTATGCGCGTGCGTGTGTGTGTGTGTGTCTGTGTGTGTGTGTGTAAGAAAGGCTCAGAGACAGACAGAGACAGGCTGACAGACCTGGGCCTGCCATGCGACGTGGCGCTCACTCTTTAAGTGCAACAGACACCTCCTCTCCGACTACAGAACTAACACTATGCCACGTGCACGCACAATAGGATGAATAATTGATCGGCCCGGGGCTTACGTGTTAAGAACAGAGGAGGCGTGCCAGTAGCGTTTTCACTTCAAATTTGTATTGTCTTTAGTCTCCGCCAGCCATCTACATTTCTAACACCTGCCTCAGTCAGATGTGCGCTGGTGCACTAGCCCCGGAACTATCTTTCATCTGGCACACACTGTTACTGGTAGAAGAGGGAAAAAACACACACTTTCAAGAGATCATTATCTAGTAGGGAAACCAGGACACAAGTTTGATAGCTTCCCTCTTTCCTCCCACCTCCACCGGCTGTAACCTCTGTTAGATCACTTCAGCACCTGCAACATTCTTCAAAATAGAAAAAGAGGCGTCGCCTCCACAAAGGTTTCGCACCTTTGTTGTGAAAAAATGGCGACTTGTATTTCAAGTCTAAACATGAGATGTTAAAGGTGCTATTACAGGAGAAATACACTGCCATTGAAGGAAAACACACCAAAAAGTTACATAAAGCATTAATTGTCATTGTATGTGCACTTTTAAAACAGTTAAGTTAAGTTAGTATAGTTAATGGGCTACTTTCATCTAGATAACTCAAGTACCTCACATTCACACACACTCACACACTCTATATGCTACACTTTCCTGTCACACACCCCTCACACTCACAAGTCAGCGTCTTGCCCATGGACACTTAGGAATACAGACCGGAGGAGCTGGGCATCGTCTTGCTTATTAGTGCATTGTCACTGCGGAGAGTAACAGACTTTACTGGGCCTGAGAGAAGTACAGTTCATTTGATTATGTGAATAAGTGAGGTCACTCTTACCTTCTTATATTCCAGATACAGCACCATGTGTGTATTTGGTGTCTTTGGCCAGAAAAGCACATTATTTTTATAACACAATTATCCTGATGAAAGTTTCCAGACACTAATTAGAGACCTGGGAAGGATCTATCTTTAAGAGGTTAAATAAACAATATGATGTGATGCAAAGCAAGAATATAAACATATAAATAAATGTATAAAAACACCCCTGACAAACATCTGCATGTGAGCTACAGCAAATGAGTGTTTAGCATGTTAACCCACGGACATGTTTCTAAGTGAGGGAGCCGCGTGTCAGCTTTTAAAAGAGTGACGAGAAACGAGAAACCCGTCAACACGAGCTGATGCTTTTGACTTTAATACTCTCCCTCCATGTTTTTAACACATCCTGAAAAAAGGAAACCCCTGAATAACCAATAAGTCAAATTGAGTCCACATGCATTATACATTAAGGGATTAAAACTCTCTAAGTCTTTACTGCAACAAATCTACTTGGGGTCATTTGGTTCTTAAGTGTGTGGTCCATCCTCTTCTCTTGTCTCCTGAATAAACTGTTTCACAGAAAACCAATTTAAACACTTTGACAATCTGCGCTTTTTTCACCTCAAACCATAGATTTGATTTTCTTCTTCATCTATGCAATAACCTTTTCAAGATTTCTTGACATGGTTTACTATCAAATATATACAGTATCTTTCACAACGGCTGAACAGTGGAGATATGTATCTGGTGTCAGACATCAAATCATATATGAAATTCAAAGATCTTAACCCAAACCCCTAAATCAAATAGATTAAAACTCAATTAAAAGCAACTTTGTGTAATTTTGCTTTGTTTGATATCTTGGAAAAACACAAATTTTCCTTTTCTGAGTTATATGAGAAGACCATTAGCATTAAGCCTGAATGTAGAGGGGGAAGAGTTAGTCTGGCTTTGTCCAAAGTTAAAGATACTATCCACAATGCTAGTACAATAATTAAGACATCAAATTTAGTTAAATTTGTACAAAATCTAAAATGTCCAAACAAAAAGTATTTATTTTTGTTATGTGGGACTATTTCTTGGCCGAGCGTTTTGACTCGTCCAAATCTCAAAGTGAACCTGAACAGACATCCGTTCAAAAAAGTCAAACTATTTCTCTCTTAATCTCAAGGTACGGCAGAGAACTTAAAGTTCTTTCTCAAAGTGTCTAATAAGTTCCACCGCTGCCTTGACTCTGCTGCCAAGCTGTTCATAACTATGTAATGTCCTCATTTATTATAAAGACCTGGCCACGTTTGAAAACAGCGCAGTGAAAAACAACAAGTGATCAAAGATGTGGAAGTTGACTGAACAGGAACTGAGATGGCTTGACCTTAAACATACTTGGGTTCCCTGATGGACGCGAGAGCCAACTCCCTCCTTGGTAAACAGTCCTGTAATATTAAACACACAGGACGTCAAAAGGCTCTTATGTTTGCGCCCCTCTGCAGCGTATTGGGATGTTTTGCCCAGGGTCGGCGTCCCACCATTATGACATCACTCAGGACCCGAGCAGGAGACGTTCAAAGGCGCCGCGGCGGTGTATCGTATTCATCAATTGAAAATATTCATATGCATATTCACCCCTGCCACCCTCGAAGGGAAGCGTCTCCTTTTTAAAGGCTGAAATCCACTGGCAACACATGAAAAGTTACAAAACATCAAATAAAGCACTGGGAAAAGAAAATTAAAAATACAAAACGTTGGCGTGAAATGGAAGACGCGTGAAAAGAGGAGGAAATTCTGTAGAAAGTGCAGTGATTGAGTGGCGGCTGATTAATCGGCGAAGGCTTTCTCGGGTAACTGTCCGACATTACTTTTGATTTAGCGCGCTGGGCGATCAATACAAAGAGCTGGAGGTGGTGTTTCTAATTAAGGTAATTCATGGTGTGGCTGATATGGGTAAATTACACATTGCTTTTGCACATTTAGACATCGTGTGAAAGTCTCATCAATTACGTTGGGACTGCTGGTTTTATGTTTCCTGTATTGGAACTGGAAATTGTATAGGGCTGGACTCACTGTCCACTCAGTCTGTTCAGTTTATCTAGTTTATTGAACTAAAAAGCTAATTTGGGTTGTAATTTGCATGATTCACTTGGATTAAGGATTGTGTGATACTTAGAGTTAATATCAGATTTTTCTTCTATGCTTGATCTCCACATTGTCTTCTTCCAAACTGTAGGAGTTTAAAGCTTTGTTTTGCTTCCACAAAATAGCTCTCCATAGTGTGGGATATGTTCATCGTCTTTCTAGTGTAGAGGTGGGCTAAAACATTAATGCAATCCTATGTCTTTCTGTTATAAGTAATGCCACAGCCAGAACTGTTAGCTTAGCTTAGCAAAAAGACTGGAAACAGAATGTAACAGGTAGCCTGCCTTTGTGGAAAGATTACAAATCTAAATACCAGCACCTCCAATTGATGTGTGCCTTATTACTTGGTAAGTATAATTGCTAAGGTATAAAAGTATTCTCAAACACTTGACATCATGATGAGGTCACTAGGCAACCAATAAAAGCACAACTATCGCACTGTCTCAATTTAGTGTCCGCACCCTTCATTTGCTGAATTTGTTGAATTCGTCTTATTTCTGTTCGGTCAACGAAGAAAAGATGACGCCGGACAAGACAGAAGTGTGTTTGTGTTGGATGCTGAGACCCATCTCTGGCAGGTCAGTGACCTCACTTCTGTAAATCCCTGTCTTTATATCGGCAGCTCACAGGAAGAAAGGATTTAATGGAAAAGGTTAAATGTTGAACCTACTGAGGATCGAGGAGGCTTCAAGGCAAGAGACATGTTCTCCACCAGAGAAAACAAAAGTCAGGTCTCCAATGGTCAACAGAGATTTGTTTGTGTTTCCTACATGACAGGACGCACAAAGTTCTCAAAACAAGCATGTTTGTTGTCAGATCGGATGTATTCCTTTTCAACCATGGCAACATAAAGGAAGGACGGAAGTGTGTGAGCTTTGACGGCTACATCATTTAAAACAGACACAAATGTTTTCATACATTAAGGTGCAAGGCTTTATTGTCATATGCAGGAATAGACAAGTTATCAATGCAATGCAATTCTTAGTTCTCTTAAAATAAAATAAATAAAAAAGCTAGAAACATCCAAAGAAAACTAGAAACATTTAAATATACATACATATATATATATATATATATATATATATATATATATATATATACACCGAAAATGTTTACATGTCCATGCATTCATTTATCAAGGTGTT
Organism: Pleuronectes platessa; assembly: GCF_947347685.1. Lineage (NCBI taxonomy): Eukaryota > Metazoa > Chordata > Actinopteri > Pleuronectiformes > Pleuronectidae > Pleuronectes > Pleuronectes platessa. The sequence goes on along the minus strand of NC_070628.1, from coordinate 9,047,879 downwards.
GGCTAAATTAGAGGTTCAGGAGAGTCTAGAGTGTTGATATCTGACTTCAGGGTAAGCAGGCTTGTTTGTGGCTGAAGCTTTCTCTCCATTGTTAAAGAGAGAAAAACAGCTGCATCAAACATCTGTAAGATAAGGCAGTGAACACCGGTTCAGCACTAATTCAAAGCAGCTCTGTTTGTCCACTGCCACTCCACAACCAAACGGTGTCAATTGAATAACTGCAAATCTTGCTGTTTAGTGTATAATCAGAAGGTGTCCCGTGTTACCACAGGCCTCGGAGCCACTATTAAACCCGCAGACGGCACCGAGACGGGGCTGCGACTCGGTGTGCGAGGCATCAAAAAAACAAGGTGCCATGTTCTCAAACACAGAGGTAGGTTAAGTGGCAAAGAATGGCAGCAAGCAGCAGTCATTTCAGAAAGCCGCTGCTGCGCCGCATGCTTATGCCAGCAGAAAGGGCTTAAATATACCCGCATGGATGTGCAATTTCTGCATGAAGAGTTTGACAACAAAAGGGCCACCACATCATTTCTGATGAGATTGGATTGTCTGTGTTTGTGAGTGTACGTGTGTGTGTGTCTACAGAAAGGAAGGTTTCTACCAATCTGTCCTACTTACACCTCAGGTAACGCAAAATAAGGCAGAAAAATGAATAGTGTTTTAGTTTTTACATGACCTTTACCATGCTCGGCAATCTTAAAAACATCAGTAAGAACCAACCAGAAATGACATTCTGTTTAAAAATGTGAAATCTTTCCTGTTTTTCATCCTTTTGTTATTCTCTGAAAACAGAAACCTTAACAATAAATGGCTCCTTTCGCTTAACAATTGGACTCGACGGTCTTGATTTCCCGAGTTAGTAAAAACTGCAATAAAGCAATACAAAATAATAATAAATTATCCTGAACTTCTTAAAGACACATCATTTAAAAGCATTATAATCTATTCAGGCTTTGGTTTCCAGTGGAATCAAGTGGTGTCGTGTCATGTTATGAATCTGTAGAAGATGTGCAGACATCTGGTGTTAATGATGTTAATTTATCTCTAGTAGACAAAGCAGGTAACAACCACATGGCCTTGATAAAGAAAAACATCTACTGTGGTAACAATAATTTAATAATAATGTATGACAGCACTTTTTAATGCATTTGAAGTGGGTTTCTAACTTCCAAGTAATGGTTTTATTAGTGGTTTAAAAATCCCCAACAACTGTTCAGCATTGAGCCAATAATAAAAGTGATGTGGTTTTCAGATTGTAGATCTTCGATGGACCAATACATCACCTGTCTTCTGAAAAGTGCTGCAGACGTGTGAACTACTTAGTAACTCACTGATAAATGATTCTATACCCTGCTGCTCTTAGCATAATTAAAGTTGACTTAATAACTTTTGCATGTATTGTTAAAAGTGAGATACTCATGAACCTTTTCTGACTTTATCAATGATGTAACTGTAAAGTCATTAATATATCTTTAATAACCTGGTGTCCTCACAGCTGTTCTGCTTAATAAAACATTTGTAAATGATTTGTTAACATTGATAAACCAAATAGTCACAACTACTAAATAGAGGCTTATTATAGAGTAGTACCAAAACTTTGAGGACAATGTTTTCAACAATACATTTATAAACACTGAACACATAAAGCTTACATTAAACCGATTTAAAATTAAAAGTGACATTTACAGATTTGTGTATAACAAATATCTGATTGAAGCATTTCACACTGTTTCCTGACTCTTAAGCCATCGATTAAATCTTTAATTTTACAAATGGTGTTGCCATTTGAATTTTAAACAAATTGCATTCAATTGTTCAGAACAGCTGAGAGGGCCCATGAGTGATGATGTGTGAGGACACTGTGACTGATGTGGTTAATGTGACTGCAGCGGTGACACGATGAGGGATGAGGGTGACCCATGAGAATCAGGAGGACACTGGTGTCATGGATTTCCTTACATCTCCGCCAATGTAGACCTACACTGGAATACGACCATTGCAATACAGCAAAAGGAAATGTTTTCATATTTCTAACCATTATGCAGATAATTTTCATTTGATTGCTACAAAAACCATTAATATGAACTGTACTAATGTTAACACGCCAGGTTTTGCCACATTTCATAAAGATGATTGATTCCAGGCTATTCTTCTTTCTGCGATATCATTTCCTGGAGACTTTTCTAACCCAAATGAACCCTCAAAAATCTCCATGTATTTCTCCTTGAACTTCATTCCTACGTTTACACTGTACTTAACTTTAATTTTACAGTTCACGTCCTCTCCAAAGCCCGGGCAAAATAGCTCTCCTTACGACTTAAGCAGAATTGACAATTAGCCTGCTAGCTGGAGCAGAGGTCTCTGCAGTGGGTCCCTGATGTACTGTACGGCAGATGAAGAGATTGAACCACCACCATCAATGGTTGCCTGTCTGAGATTGGCTGCTGTAATTGGTACCCACTCTCTAACACTCACATTCCATCACACTTTATTAACGCCCGTCACCCAGTCAGGAGCTAATCTTTTATTCTGTTTTCCAATTATTGTAAAGTGGCGGGGCTTTAAATGAGGAGGAGGAGATAATGAAATTAACTTCCCTAACTTAGAGCAATTCTCCATGGCACAATGATCAGATATTCTCTTGGTCTGGGAAATGTATGCTAATTTTATGCATCTATCATTAGTTATTACCACTGCAGCAACATAAGACACAGTTTTCTTGAACAATTAGACCTAAAATGCTGCATTTTAATCAGCCGGGGGAGGCGCGTGTGCATATTAAAACTGCTGTAATGGAAAAGTGTGAACTTTTGACACTTCTTGAAGCAGGTGTTTGACAGCAGTGACAGTTTGTTTACATCCTGCTGTGTTTGTGTTCCGTTTCAAAGATTCTTCCGTAATACCTGAGAGAATACTCCAGGGCTTTTTCTCTCCTCTGTTTGTCTATTGTTGCTACTTCAACATCGTTTTTTCTTGTCTAACATTTTAAACACTCTGGTTGTTTGATTTTTTTTTGTTCTTTTCTTTACTTAAGGAGGAGAGAGAGGAATATAAAGGATGGTTTGATCGCTTTTAACGTAACAATCAATTACACTGACCCCTTGAGTCAGGATAGCAGGGATGCACTCGGACTGTCACAAACATAATGAAGACGTGCACGAGGCAAAAGCTCTGACGAAGCCGTTCAAGGAGCAGAAGCAGGCCAGATGAATAAATTGGGCTTTTAAATAATGCAATTGCAGACTTAACGCAAGAGATTATCTGTTTTATTTCTACTTTTCTGGTCGCTTGTGCAGCCAAATGACTTATTAATGAACGACAATAAACTCAGAACATGTGTTCCGCCTTTTGTTCCAGTAATCTGAAACACCTTAACTACAGTTGAGCTAAGTATTCAGACTACAGTTGAAACAATTGAATAATTGATCCTTTAACAGGAAATTAATTGGTTTATATTTTTGATATTCATTTCAATTAATTTTTGCTGTTTTTCTCTGTATTATATAATCGATCACAGAATATGTTATTTGGCCTGTAGTGTTTGAAGATGTGCAATTGGGCTTTAAGGCATTCTTCAGATTTATCAGAGATTTTATAAATTAAACAACTAACTGGGAAAATAATCATCCAATTAATCGCAAATGAAAAACAATCATTTGTTACAGCTTCAGTTTTATTTGTCTCAATTGTTCCCTCACAAAGATCATTCTTCCAATTTTAAACAGTAGGATAAATAATTTGAGGTGCACATGGGCAACAAACAAGGCTTTGTGGTTGCAGCTCTGTTGCACGGCAAATTAATTTGATTTTGCTTAACTAATGAATCCAACACTCAATAAGAACCCCCTTCCCTCTTCTGGTCTGTTTCTTTGCCACGGGCCCAGCGCTCCGAGGCCCCCAGGCGAGCTCCTATCCCCACACAGCTCATCAGTCACCCTGGGCAGTCTCTCCCCCAACGGGACCCCCTGATGCCCAGTAATGGCTGTTTGATGACCCTCATAAAAGGAGTCAATGTATTGATGGAGCCCTTTGAGGACAGACCTAATTTGTATGAGGATCAATTTAGCCAATTCATAAGAAAAGAACCAGTGGACGAAGAGGAGGGGAGTGTGTGTGTCTGTGTGTGTCTGTGTGTGTGTGTGTGGGTGGGGGGGGGGCTCAAGACTTCAAAAACACAACATCACACCTGTGACCTCGCAGCTCCGACTGTGTGTTTGCGTTGACACACACAATTTGTTTTAATGATAGCCTGTCGTGTTGTCATTAAATAATTGAATCCCTCTCAGATCCGATTACCATGTAAAGGACTGCACGTTATATTATACGTGTCACCGCTGTCTGTCACACACGCAGCTTGGTGTCATCAATTTTTATGAGTGGGCTACATGCATATATGGGTGATCTTAACTCAGGGTCTTATGAAGCTCTTAAAATCACAGTGAAGTTACTCAGGAGTGGTTATAACCTGAATTCGGATGAACACAGCGCTGACAGATGATTACTGTGTCTGTCAGGGTGACAGAGCAATCGTTTATCTGCAGATTAATGAAACACGAGGGGCCTCGCACAGACGACAGCAGCTGAGATTCAAGAGGAAGTGTGGGAGGAGTTAAAAAAGAACAGTACAAATGTCTTATAAATACAAAACAACAATTTGCAGACAATAAAGAAATGAGTCAAAACACAACTTCTTTAAATGCAGCAAATTTCAAAGCTTTCGACATGACCCCCACACAACAGGCGAGATTAATTCAATTTCCCGAGTCAAAGAGGGCCGGGCTGTGAGAGACAGTAGCTCTAATCAGGTGTATATAGCTGAGGTGAACCTCCAGATATTTGCTCGCAGAATAATCAGTGTCTGGCTGAAGCCCTGCTGCCCTGGCCTCTGCTTACCTAATGAGACCCCATGCCCGTGATTTCTCAGCGTGCTCCGGCTCACCAGCCCACTCCTGCTCCACCCAGGGAAAAGGAGAAGAAGACGAGAAGTAAAAAGGAGGAGGAGGCGGAGGAGGAGGAGTAAGGGAGGGAAACGCAACCCCCCCCTTGCTCCCACTCCCTCCCATATCATTTGCATGTGCAGAATCAGGAGTGATATCCACAGAGAACAAGTCAGGAGGGGATGAATGAAAAAGAAAAAAAGAAGAAGAGAAGGCAGAAGGAGAGAGGTGTGCTCTCTGGCCACCAAATGCTTCCAGAAGTGGGTCAGGTCTTTCTTTCTCCATCCTCGGGAAAAGTGAAAGAAGTGATAAATGAAAATAGGCACCACAGAGTTCCTGTCTTCTGAAAGCGATGAGGGTTGGAGCGGGGGGGAGGTGGAAGGTGAAGTAATAGGAGAGACAAAAAAAAAAGAGCGAGCGGGAGCTGAAGGGGTGGAGGAACTGGGGAAGTTTTTTTTTTTTTTTTGAATGGAATCCAATGGCAGGTCCTGATGTTGAGGAGAGGAGAGAGTGGAGAGCCCCAGTGTCTGCAGCTCCAAACGAGGATGTGATGAGACTGCATGGCTAATGAAGCAGCGCTCCTCTCCGGCTCCACAGAGAGCCCAGCCTTTTCTTATTCCCATTCATCATTAATTCAAGAACGTTGATAATTTCATTAGTTTCTTCTTCTTTTTTTTCGAGCATTTTCCAGGGCCTTTATCAATAAATGATGGGCAATGGACCAGGGGCTGCCCCTGCTTAGCTAAACACACACTTCTCCCTCTCCCCTTTTCTTTTTTCCCCTTTTCCCTCATTTTCATAGGAGCAAATGTGTATTTGTATAGTGTGGTGGAAGAAAAGGGGGGACCTCGCCCCAAACTCAGACTGAACTCTTATCTTCTGTTGTACAGTTACACAGAGGTCAGGAGTAAAAGTTTGTTATGTGGGTTGTTTATGGGCTTTCCAAACTCAGTTGTAAACAATATGGTTAATATGGTTCCATTTAGCCAAGTAATTGTGCATCTTACTGTTTTGAGGCACTTGAACAAAACCGAGTTCTTAATAGCTTTAATAGAAAAGTTGTGCTTTTTATACCATGATAACTGAAGCTGTGAAGACTGATCGCTGCTAGAAGTCAAAACTCAGAGGTCCAAATTGTATTATTATGTTTCTCATATGACTATCTTCTAGTCATTATTTATATATACTTCAAATGCAAGTTTCTTTCCATGTCATTGTTAACTGTGTTTTTCATTTTTGTGTGTTAACATTCTTTCCCTATATATATTTATTTGAATCAACTTTTTCTTTAAATTTGATAAAAACCTAAAACATGGATTATATGCCTTTGCTGATGGGCCCATATGAAATATCTATATTTTTAAGCAGAGTTGTTCTTCTTCTAAGAATAAGTGAGATAAGATAGTTAGTACGACATACGACTAATGTGTCCTTAACCTTTTTTCATGTGTATTTTATTGGTTATTTTAACCCATCTTCTTGCCGTAGCATCTTTATGTAAAACTGAAACTAGATCAGCTAAACCTTTAACATGATAAAAAACCGATATTTTTTTCTTTTTCTTTTAAACACAAACGTCATGCTTTAAAAGTTTTTTTTTACATGAAATGTGTTGGCAAAGGTCGCAAGCAAATGGAGCAATAAAAATCGATAAAATTAAATGCGAAGAAATTATGAGGAAACATGATCAATTAAACACAAATTTACTTTTCAATGTCTTGTTTCACAATCTTTGCTGCAATTTTTGTCGACTTACCTGGTATATATCTATATTTGTGCCTTTTGTTTACCACTAACTTTTCTAAAAACACTAACTTTTCTGTTGGAGTTGATTTTGAATTCGTGTTTCAAGATATGACAAAATTTAAAAAAGAAGAAAAGAGAAGGTGCATACTGGGACCAATCATTCTGGGATATAACATATGGCACTCGCGGTGACACAGGGGGCATCTCAGGTAAATAAACCAGTATCTGGCACAACACAGTAGAGTCTGCCTTGGCACGGCTGTAGTGACACAGGGAACTTGGCCAGGGTATCCATGTATCCACACACACACACACACACACACTCACAACCCCATACACACACCACCACACACAGCTAGATCGGGGGCTCTGAGGGGCTGGATCCAGGGATTACTCTAACCACATTTATTTATTAACTCTCAATTAAGTATGGGTGTCCCAGGGCTTAGAGTGGCTTAGTGAGCAAGTGGGACCTCAAGCACGTTTTCATGACAGTCGAGGCCCCTGATCTCAGTTCACTCCATTTTGCTGATTAAATATAAGCTTTTCATCTGTGGATACAATGCTATTAATTAAATCATTATATGAGTGACTCGCTTATGAGCAAAGGGAGCAGTGAAAAGAGAGACTCGCGCGATTAGCTCGTTGCAATAACTACTGAAATATTCATTAATAAAAAAAAGATAGCCTAAATTCAATGACAAGGATTACATGTGTAGAGACCCTCTCCCTTCCTTCATTGGACCAGCCCCCTTCAGCATGTGCCCGCGCTGAAGGCCCCTTTTTGATCACGAGATAAAGGAATCGAACAAATGCCGGAATCACACACTGGCATAATGTGCATGTGCTGCCGCGCACAGACACACACACACACACGAACAAAGTTACAACGAGCCCATTAAGAATGTTGCATTTTAAACAGTTCTTTAATGAAATATGACCATGGAGTTGTAATAGCTTGCTTGGGGGAAGTAGGATGACTGTAAATGCAGAGGGTACAGACAGAGTTGTGTTTTCTGTTTCCCTGCTGAATTGCAAGACAAACATGATGCAAAGCGTCCGTATTTGTAGTGAATCCCTCAGCTGATTAAGGGCATGTTCATTCACAGACACACTACTTAGGAGAAATGCTAATGTGGCGTGCACTTGTTTCAATGAGAGGATGTGACTATTCAGGTTGGGGCAGGGCAGCAGTTCATCATTTGTCAAAAGCATTTTAAAAGTTGAGGGTACTTTTCAATGTATGCAGCAAAGATCAAATCCAAAACAGAAGTTTGTCAATCTGAGGAACAGGACAAAGGAAACTCGAAAGAAAGACCTCAATCAATTTTTAATCAAGTTTTAATTTCTGTTATTGCCAACTGTCGTCATTGTCAGACCATAGGCTGCATGTAAAGATGGATGAATCATTTTGCTTCTTTTTGAAAGCTTATATTTCTACCAAGCTTCTGTCAAAGTATATTTGGTTCAGTACCTCTGATGCTCAGTCTGACTTCTGGGCTGTAAAATTTAAGACATGACCTTTCAACGGAGACCAGGGTTTACGACTGTTATCACAAGGGTTGAAGAACAGTACATTTTAAATTTTATATTCGGGCTGGTGCAAAAAAGAGGAGGGGAGAGGGGTCCTGTGAAGGGACATCAATTATTTTATATTAACAATGAATTAAATGACTGTGTAATGTAAAAATGGTCGCTTGTGGCTCGTAAAGATTAGGTAATTATCCTGAGCTGGCCTTGTGTTTGAATGTCTTTTGGATCATTGATCAGATCAACCCATCGGGCAGTAGGCTATATCAGTTTATATGTCTACAAATACTCTATAGGTATGCAACTATCGGGTCAACTTAATGGAGCTGGAGGAGACCAAAACAGAGGTTAAAGAGTGAATAAAAAACGTTTTTGATATATTCATGGCAGATTTCCACTGCGTTTCCAGATTACTGAGTAGACAGAAGCCAAGAAAAATGTTTGTGTAAAGTGGAGAAAAGGTTTTGTGGGAGGCAGGAGGAGAGGCTGATGGCCACAGACAGCTACAGAACTCTGTGAGGTGTAATATGAAACAAAGCTGCAGGTTCTTCTTTACTGTAAGACACCTCCTTCACCTCTCACTGACATGAGAGACGAGGAGTTGGGTGAGGAGTTAGCTCTGATAGACACACAGGCAGAGGGAAAGAGATTCAGGGGAGGCAATGGAAAAAGTGGGAGAGGGAAAGAGATGAAGAATTAAAGAGAGGGAGGGGGAGAGGCCTGTCTGTCAGGAGCCGACGTTCTGGGAGGCCTGTCGGAGGAGGTGAGTGCTGTCGAGCAGATAGAGGCAGACCGAGCGGGCGGGCGAGGGAGAGGGAGACAAAGCAGGTCAAAGCTTCAACGCTGCCACCCAGGAAGCTAAAGGCCAGACAATCAGCATGGCAGGGACCACAGCTGTGTGAAGCTATGATGGCTGCGCTATACTGGAAAGGTTCTGACAACACGCCGTGCGTCTACGAGCTGGCAGCAAACAGCATTGCAGTTCATGTTCTTGATGGGGAAAATACCAGTATGACACACAGGTACTGGGAGAGGAAACCTCTCAGTAACATAGACGGCTCTCGTTAAAGCGTCTCACCCTGACGCCTGTTTCCACCTTGATTAATGAATAATCAATCCCAGCAGAGGGCAGTATACTGTGGCACTGGTTGAGGATATGAAAAGAGAGGGGTCATTTTTCCAGGCAGGCTCCTGGCCACCCCCATGTGTGATCATAGACAGTATGATGGGGCACCACCATGATGTGGATTACCACTGCATTGGCGCCCTGTCCAGCCGTTCCAGCTCTCCATTTTACACAAACTCTAATTTGGCTCTGTAACTAACTCCATTGTGCATAAAGGTGGAACACCAAAGCCCCTCCATTCAAAGTTTCTACCTTTCATTCAGAACAGCGAGGCACAATGAAGGTGCAACATTCCTGCCTTGAACTGGCTGAAAGGGGCTGAAGGCCGAGCAGAGATCTGATGCTGCACAGTGGTCGATTCTACTGGTAAAGCAGGGTTCACTATGTACAGCTACTATGCATTGTTTATTCCAAATTAATGGAATAAACAATTCTAGAGGATGATGTATAAACCAAACGAATAAACATATCATTTGTGTGACGTCTTATATTTCAAAACTAAACAACTACGTGTTAATCTATTACAATAGCTGTTCATTTTGAATGTAGCGAATACGATTTTAACTAGAGCCATTGAGTTGTTTGTAGCCTTATTAGTGCTATAGGCTAGCAAGTGTGACTCGTACAGAGTTATTCTACCTGATGAAGGTTGTTAGCTTCTGTGAGTCATTGTTGCATGTTTCGCTGAAAAAAATTAAGGACTAATAAAAACGGGTTTTTACAGTCACCAGAACACAGGAGGCTCCATCCTCTGAGGACTATGAATGTCTACAAAGTTTGTATCAATTAGAGATGTTCCAGTCATCAACTGGGGCATTGTCTGTGAAAACAGATGTTGCTGTATAATTTGATTTGATCTCATTAGCCCAATGTGGTCTAGTGGTTACGATTCCTCGTTTGTATAAGACGAACCAATGTTTTGAAGGTAGAGTACTGGAAATACAAAAGGAGAACAAATCACTCATAAGGACAAATGGTCATAACTCTTAAGACTGAAGCTTGCTCTGTAAATGTTAGAATGGAAGGAATTAATCGATTGCACAATGTAACGTGCTAAAACACAAATCTACAAACGACAATGCACTTGACTAATGTCTGGTACATGGCTGCAAGGAAAACCAATGGCAGGCGTACAAAAGCAGATGAGAAGGATGCTCCTCCCGCCTAGATAGAGTTGGGTGGTTTGAGCATCTGCCAGTTCACCACCCATAGGGGAGTGTCAGTGGGCTCTTCAAACACCCTGCGTGGGTCCTCCTCCTTTTGATGCTCCTGGAGAGGGAGAGGACGGGGGGAACAGGAGACACTCCTCCACACACGCTGTTGAGCTCTATTGGACCAGATGGGGGGGAAAGAAATGTAGGAAATGGAGAGGGAGAGGAAAACTGGAAAGGAAATTTATAGAATCAAATGGTACCTTGTATGTTGGAAGCAGGAAAGGTAGGGAGGAAGTGGACTGTGTCAAAAGGTCTTTAGATTTCACTCCCACAGTTGAAGAACATGCAGGGTCCTGTAGGTGACCTGTAAAATGCTTGTAGGTGAGAATCTGAGCATTGTTATTATTATTGTGTGTGTCTGTTTGGTAACCCTCAACTGACCCTGCATCTCCGCTATCAAAGTTAATACTGTCAAATATCCACAGGACATATTGGATGTGTTTCTGAGATTCTGCTCTCAATCTGATGATGAGAAAATGGTTTAAAGCTATTTAGCAAACTAGGAAAATTTGTGGTATTATAACACTTACCGTACCGGAAATTAATTTGGTTAAGTTTGGGTTACATACTAAACTATAGTAAAGTAAGTTTTGTTGATTAAAAGTGATGACATACTGGGAAAAAAGCCCATTGTACTTTCCCACAGACATGCATAATTTAATATATATTAGAATATTTCATACATATATATGTCTTTGTAATTTGGTGAGTCAACCATCCATAATTCAGGCATGCTAGGTTTACTGTTATCTTGGACAAAACAGTAGATCTCCACAGTGAGGATCACTTCATTGATTAGTCTCTTCAGATCTCATCTAAATAGCTAATAAAAGAAAGAAGAACACATTTTCACAAAAAAAAAATATGCAGGAGGATCCCCTTGGCTTCCAATACTGCCAATATGAGCGAAGGATGCACATGCATACATGCAGGTGCACACACACAAACACACACACATGCACACGCAGCAGATCAGAGGGAAAGCATCACAAGAAGGGAGCAGTAAGGGGGTAGTGAATGCCTTCGATAACTTTGAGTCTTTCTCTATGTTTTAGTGGCTGTTGAAAACAGACTCGTATTCAGCAGTTTCATATCTTGGAGGTGTCTTCACAACCTGCATTCTAACTGTGTGTGTGTGTGTGCGTGCGTGTGTGTGTGTGGATGTGAGAATGGTGGGTGTTAATCTCCGGTTCTATTTCGAATTCAGAGCAACACAGACACCAAACAAAGCACAGAGACGCACAATTCTATTTGGACAATTGGGAGATCAAAAATGACTCCTCAAAGGATAACTTTTTGGGGTAATTGACAGGATGCTTGTAAAAAAAAACACAAAGAGGACCATAAATAAATGAACACATGAGGCTTTTGTGTGGTTTTTGGGTGAGCACCTGGTATCAAACACAGTCACACCTCGCAGATAAAAGCTCTGACAGAAAAATTACAGCAACAATCAGTTAAAGCCTGTGCGAGAGGAGAGGCAGTTTGACGGACAGCTGTAGGTGAGAGGTAAGCTATGGAGACCAGCAGTCAAATGGACAATGGAGGTCTCACCTGCGCTGACGTACAGATACAAACATCTTACGCCGTCTGATCTTCAAAGACAGTGGACCGAGGAGCAGTCGTGTTGAAACGGTTTAAAAGCGGCGCTGAATTATTGAAGAGCCCCGGGTCTTACGATGACGTGATAACAAACCATTGAGCTTGATAATCAGGTGAGGAAAACAGATCTCAAACCAGTTCCATGTATTCAAAACACAAGGATCAGATCCGAGTAAGAAAAAAAAGGAATGGGCCTCCGTTTGACTGAGGACGGACAAACTCTTCAGTCTGTCCACAAAGCACTTTCAAAAGAGCCCCGAACATATGAAATAAAACACAACTGATGAGATAATATCTCCGCCGCAGACACACAGCTGAACCGGTCCAGCTGACTGGAGCCCCGCCGCCATCTCAGCTAAGGGCGCCGTGAGGGATGGACCCTGGGAGGCAGACATGAATCATATGTCAGGGAATTACGTCCGCGACATTTAATAGTGTGTTTCTGCTCAGAGCCATGTGGTCCCAGCGAGGCCGAGACGGGGAAAACAAATCTGTAATGGGCGCACAATTGAATCAGGTGTCTGGTCCTCTTAAGGAAATTAAGTTGTGGAGGGAGCCGGGCCACTTAATGAGAGGCAGGCTCGTGGACAGTGACGAATGGAGGGTGACACCGGCAAGAGTGCGAGGCCGCCACAATATCTGCATTTGGACTGGTGATGATTTTTCATCCACGACCCCCCCCACCATCCTGCTTCTTTCTTTCTTTCCCTCTCTCTCTCTCTCTCTCTCTCTCCCCCACACACACACACACTTCTCACCTCCCTCCGCCCTCCCATTTCCGCAGCTTCATCTGGGACACATTTGCTCCCCCTGTGATACTAGCCATTTATTTGCACATATATTCACGGGTATGATGACAGCTAATAAAGAGGGGAATCTTCTCTCCACGTGTTTTTACTTCACCGTGCATCTTGATGGTGGCCATTATGCGATTTTGATAGATGTCCCTCCGTCCTCGCTGCAGTCACCCGCCGCATAACCTACACAGCGTGCCCTCCAGTATGAGCAGAGAGATATACAATACAATTAAGTTTCAAGGGAAACCTTTTTTTTAATAGAGAGGTACAGTAATGGTACTGTAATGTTTATTTTTATTGCAGGATTTGATTTGGTGCATTATTATGCATTCGTTAATATGAAGGTACCAAGAATCTTATCCATTCAACCTTTGGGCATTAATTATTCATTGTGCAATTGTGACTCAGGGATAATGTGTTTTTAAACAGATGGTATACACAAATTCCCATTAAATGTTGAATCTTGAACATATTCCAGTGGTGATGAGTTGTGACAAATAATATTTAAGTGTTAAACTGAAAGGTTTCACCACTTCACTCTGTTCATGTGAAGCAAGGTAGAATGCAAAGGTCTGACTAAAGCCAAGCTCACCTACACCTGATCAGCATTTCGAAGCAGTATTCAGAGCTGTATCCCACAATTCACCTCAGTCTACTCACCATTCAACACTATTGAATGGGCATTGATAAGCTGTTTTATACACTGATAATAATCAACACACCGAAGAATTGAAAGTTGATGTCGCTCAGGAGAACTTGAATTATATAATTAATGTCCAGAAGCGACACAGTTGAGGTAGAAACTGGTGATAATCTCTCATGATGATCTTTTTTGATGAGTAGAATATATCTTACCTACTGCTAAAAATGCAAACAGATGGGTTGACAGTGGAAAACCGGATTACACTGAAGCTGTGGTTCCTTTGGAGTCTAACCCAAATGGATTTTTGGAGGCCGTTGTACATTGAGGAGTAAAAAATGTATTGAAATATTGATTTATTGAGTTGCTTCCTTAGATGTCATTATCAAACTCTTTTGACAAATAAGTGTAATTGACGCTTGATATTTATGAGGCTGCTGATTCATCGGTTGAACTCTAGTTTCAACGTTTTCCATCATGTGTCATCACTACAGTTAACCAGGGAGAAACTGATGAATTTAAACTGACCAAACCTGCTATAACAGACTTTTAACAGCTACATTTGAAACCTACACACACACACACGTAGTTGAGTATCTAATGATGAAAACGCTGCATGACACTCTGACCACTGGTGTAGATACAGTATGCAAGTAGGAGATTTATTCTGTCCCCTTGAGCTGGTGAACTATTAAAATGCAGACTCATATGCAACTTGTGAGTGAAAAGCTCAGCAATCTGTCACCTAAATGGATTATCCTGATGTCAGAGATATTGCCACTAAACATGGAGACATGGAAATTTCTGCCACGGCAAAATGGCCTTGAAAGGAGGAGTCATTCTCTTTCCCATGAGTTGCTCCATCTATGTCTTAGCTCTTGTCTTCATGCAGTATGGAGGCATGTTGTGGTTTTTTTGGTGATGTTTTTAACGTTTGAAGAAGTGGTCGCCATCTACTTCAATTAAATTGGATTTGGCTGCAACGCTGTTTGAAACTCCAAAAGTGTTTTGTGGACTTAAACACTTCACCCACCACCTGCATCGTAGTAGTGAATAGATAATAAGTGAATTATTGTTTCTGGGTGAACTATCCCTTTAAATGGAGACCATTTCCCAAAAAGGGCTTAAGATTGATCCTTCTATGTTGCCATTGTGTGCTCATTTTGTTTTTGCCATACATGAGAAAATTGTCATTACAATTCCCTTTGATGCCTCTGCTCTGGTGAAGGATCTTGTCTGTTAAGATATACGTTTTTTTCCCTGTCGTCCCCCCCCCCCCCCCCACACACACCTTAGTTATGGCAGAGACTCTACCTATACAGAAGCAGCTACGATGCTAATTCAGTAACATAATCCATGAGCGGTACAAACTGGCAGGACCACTACTTGACTCTGAGGCTGCCCACGCTGAGTCATTCTCTTTGATAGCTGACCCCACACGGTCCACTGTATGCATAATGGCAGGACATGGAAACAGCTGTAGTGTGTTGACGATCAATGTCTGTCCTTTCAACACAGTAATTGTGAGGCCAGAGAATGGCTGAGTAGCCGAGGCTGCTGCTGCTGCTGCTGCAGGATGGCCACTAGAGTGAGTGGCCACTCATGTATGCCTTTTAAAGATACACTCCATCCATCCGGACAAGACTCGGACTCAGATTTAGTTATGTGGATGGAGGCAGCACTGCAACAAAAATAAAAAATTTGTGTGGACTGTGGTAGAATCGTAGGATTCAATGAGGCTTCAACACCCCTCCTCTCCAGCTCCATCTCTCCCAGCTGACTGGCCATGAATAATTGACCCCATAGTCTGGGCCCCTGCTCATTACTGGGGGATGTGTCGGCCTGGTTTGTGATGCTATGAGGGAGGGTGCGAGCGCCCGGCGTCCGAATGCCTGGCTCGGTTTTCCCCTCCACCCCTGACCACCACGCCAGTCGGGCGGATGGGCTTCATCCACTGCCTGAGAGGAGTTCTTCGAGGATTCTTTAAGAATTCTCTTGTGAATTTAAGGAGTTTTGGGCCAGATTATCAAAGGGTGCAGGAGCAGACCAGGGAGAGAAAACACTGATATCCAGGAAAAGTTTTCAGGTACACACTCAAACTAGAACAAAACTATTCATGGTCTTAAGGTGAGTACTGTGCTTGAATGGAGTCATGACCCTCTTGATATGGGAAGGGGGGAAAGTCATCCGAAGAAAAGTTGCACAGGGCAAAGTTGTGCAGCGGCTGAAACTCAAACCCAACAAATTCACAGCACGGCAAGATTTAACCAAAAAAAGAAATTCACACAAGACAAGAGAAAAGTATCTCAGTGACTATTCATATGTTAACGGAAATTCTTAGGTTGACATATGACCCATTTCTCCCTGCTGTAACAGTGAATCTGACACATCTGTATCCACACAGGAGGGACAGAGAAGGCTGGTGACTGAAGCCACCGAACGCTTGCGAGGAAAACAATAGCTGACGAGACGCCCCCAGTACATCAATCAGACGAGTCTGTCAGCTCTGCTCCCTGCAGAGAGATCCATGGGAAGCAAAGGAGGGACCACACAAAACACGGAGCCTGCAAATGAGAAGCCACAGTATGGATTACTGCGTGATGAGCAGCCAAACTAGACGGAGACAAGGGATGGATGAGGAACATGTGTGGGTCACATCTCCAAGGACAGGAAGTAGTGGGAAGGCAAGAGTGTGATGGTGAATCTCCACCATATATTTTGGATGTATTGCCATTGTGACACACAGTGAAGAACTTTTGCAAGTTAATTCATAATGTACTTAATTAAGAAAGTATTTTTTTATTGAAATCCACTGTTATGTTTTTTCTATTCACTATTTCAGTATTTCAGGTGGAGAGTTTGCATCTTTAGAAGAAGATGCAATTTCCAAAACTGCAAAGGCAAAACCCAGGTAAGTAAGACAAGCAGTGAACTGTAAGAATACAGTAATAACTCCACTTAATGAAGAAAACCCCACCGGTAGGTTTGCTTGTGACAGGCCTGTAAAAGGAGCATCTTTGAAAGCAGTTGCTGAGGACATGCCTCAGTAACCATTACACAAAGGAAAAGGACCATGGCGTGTTTTACAATCCAAAATCTACACTTACACTGTCTTGACAAATGACGACTTCTTCTTTCTTCTTTCCCTTTGAAAAATGGAAGCAATTTTTTAATAATCGCAAAGCCCATTCAGGAGAACACTGACCTTGAACCTGACCTTGAGATCTCCCCCTGATAGGCACCTAAACCTGACGATAACATGTCAGTGCCAAGTGGAGTTATCTTTTAAACAAATAAGAGTTATGTTTACAAATGCATTGTTTGTACCCTTAACATCCAGCCATTATCTACAGCACTTACCCTGTAAGGGTCATGGGGGGTTGAAGCCTGGTCCACCCTAAACATGATGAAATTAATTTCCTTCCCTATGAAGCATTTGTAAAGTGGATGACTGTTGTTTATTTTAAATCCTTTCCAGAATGACAACCAGTCTTCTTCACATTGTGAGTCACGGCAAAGCCACAGCACCATAATGTAAAACTGAGAGCAGGAACTGATTCAATACAGAAATGTGCATCATCATGTCTCTGCACAATATAATAAAACACTAATGTGTGGTGCTACTAGTGGTCAGCAACACAACATGTCACCTTTGACAGCCGTGAGAGATGAGCAAACGATCACATGAGTTGTATTTGGACTCGGTTTTTGGAATAATGTTGCATTTTTGGATAAACTACATTGACTGGACGTCTGGAGGCTCAGCTGAAACAGTACTTACTTATTCATGGCACTGTTTGACCTTTTGAGGAGACTTTCCTCTTTTGATATTAGGCCTTTACATATTCAATATATGTTTTAAGCTAAGTTACTGACTTTGTCATGTGAGGATAGAGGCCAGTTCCACCAGCTGTATGTTTCTCTAGGATGAAGGTGATGAATGGCATTCATTTATCACCATGTCCTTTTCCTTCAGAGGGGAATTCAGCTATCAGGGCAAAATTACGTCAAAAAAATACAACTTCAGATGAATTCTCTGTTAAATGGTTATTTTTCCAGCAAAATTCAATGTATGACATTAATGATACACTGTTAGACGTTGTTATCCTTGCATTAGCCTGTATGTGGTCATATTACTAAATTGATTTCATCCTCAAGTTCAACAGTATGGATCTAATACTCTTCATGAACAAACAAACAACAGTGCAAACAAACATCACAAAGTCAGGGCTCAAAAATCACTGGATTAATTCCCAGACATCACACCCAGATTCTGAGCACGCTCAGTGCAGACTGTGTGAGTGGCACAAGTTTCAGTGCACGGAAACAAAGGAGACGAGAGAGGTGTCTTACCCACAATGCAGATGAAGAGGATTATCAGAGCCGTTCCTGGTTGTTTCATTGGTCGCAGGCAGCTAAGGATTCTGGTGGAGAATATCGCAGAGCTGTCACTGTGTTTTCAGGGAATGGAGGGGGGGGGGGGGGGGAGGGAGAGCGATTGTTTGAACTGTGAGTAAACGCTGTGAAAATGGTGGAGCTGGCATATTTACACCCAGGGTCTGCACAGGGGGATTACAGGCAACGTTTTTATGTCACCCATTTGACAGCATCATCTCACGGCGGTTTTGAAGGCTCCCCCTCATTAGTTGAGGCTGGGGCTGCATTTAACACAGCTTTGAGTTTCTAAAGACTATGGCTGCTAAAAACCTCAGGGCCTTTAGCAAACAACAAAGGAGAGGGTAACAATCAAAGTGCCCTTGTTCCACTTTTGCCAAACTTGAGTGAAAAGTCGCCAGCTCGGAAAAAAAACCCGACGTTTTACATGACAACCCAGAGAATCCCACAAGGCAGTAAACGGATATAAGTGGAAAGTGAAGGCAACATAATTGTGCCTCAGTGGATTTAATAAAGTAAAGGCGTGTTGCAGATTCAATGTAACGTGACATAGACACAAGTTTTAACTGGTTCTTCAATATTCAGCCCAGTTAGGGGTTGAAAAGTCTGTGGTCTGTAGTCAAACAACTTGACTTGGTGAAACTATTAATGATAAACAATCAATAAGAATAATGAAAAACTGTCGTTGAAATGTAAGAACCTGATATTCTGTGTGATCTGGACTTTGCTTTTAGCAAGACCCTGTTTTACTGGAAATGTTTGATTTCATATTTGTAAATGATGTCAGGGGTCAATATATTTTTTTATTAACCTCACTATTATCTTTGTTGGTTGATGTTTGGTCTTTTACAAAATAAACATAGCAATCAGAGTTTCCTGACGCAGCACCACTTTATTTATTTGAACTGTTGCATCTTCAGACTCCATCCCGACCACTGAGGTCGACCAACCTGATGCTAATGGCCATCTCCAGATCTGGAGTCAAAAACAGAGGTGACCGGGCCTTTACAGTGGCTGCAGCTAATCTCTGGAACAGTTACGCTTTTCATATGAGAATATCTCAGACCCTCTAAACGTTTAAATCATTGCTAAAGACCAACTTCTTTTTACTGATATCGTTCTTTTATTTTCGTATTTTAAGCATGTTTAGCACTTTGGTCAACTGTGGTTAATCATGATGTATAGATACAATTTTTACCTCACATGTTTTGTTTTGCTGGACCAACAGTCAAAAACCCACATTACATTTTTCACCAAAAAATAAATTGAGGCTTTTCAATCATTTCGGGGTTTTGGATGTCTGGTAAGACAATTTAAGACATTCTGTGAAGTTCCCTTGGACTCTGGAAACTGGGATGGGTGCTGTTCTTTACTTTTTGACTAATCATGCACAACACAATTAACTGATCAAGAAAAGAACTGTTCATAGTAATAAAAAACAACAACTCCTAAGATTTCAAAGGCTCAATCTGGGTTATGTTTGGACTTTATCCTTAAAGTTACTTAAATGATTGACTGATTATCAAATAGAAGAAAATTTTCTGTTAAACAACCAACTGATTAATTGCCTAATTATTTCAGTTTGGTTGACAAAGCCTTAAAGATCTTTGAATCATGAGCAGGGCATTACAAGATGTGCTGTTAACTTTCAAACTCCACACAGTCACATCTTGATATGAGAGAAACCAGAGAACCAAAACACTTTGTCTGATGATTTAGAAAAACAATATAAATATGATGAAAATACACCTAAAAGGAAACTCTCCATTTAATCTTTGTCTCTCTTTGCTTCCTCCTAAAAAGCAGCACAAGAACCTGCTCATGTTACACCTTCTCTTTCCCTGACGTTTAGTCGCAGCAAAGTATTTACCCACCAATTACCTGCAGATACCCCTCCTCTCGTTACAGCAGGGGCCCCATAAAAGGAAACAAACAATAACAACAGTGAAGGCTCCTCGACGAACAAGAGACACTTTATAATCCGCACAGACGTGAGTGCGAGAGAGAGAGAGAGAGAGAGAAGGGTGTGGAAGGATCTCGCATTGATGGAGACAAAATTGAACTTGATTAAAAAGCAAACAAAACAAACCCCCTAACAAAACACAAACAGCCCACACACTTTGTGAATGGGGGCCCCGCACAAAGCTAATGCGGAGCCATACCCGAGCACTCCTGAGGAGGAGAGATGAAAAAGACGAGTGTTTAAAAAGGAGAGACTTTCCTCTGTTTGGTTGACATATTTACACAATTATGTGCAGGATCCAACGCAGCGCAACCGGCTTTTCCCTTCTCGACAAGTCGCGGGAAGTTTAGTCTTTTTTTTTTTTTATATTTATTTTCCTCACCTCCCTTTTCACTTTCACGTCAGGTTGATTAAATGAGAGTGTGCGACATAGATCTGCAGGGTTAAAGTCACCTGGAAGAACAGTGTCATCATTCCTGTTTCTGATGGTGTTACCCGTTACACCTCCTAAATGACACACAAACACACACTTAAGATGCTGCCCCACATTTCCGATATCCCCCGAATGTGTGTGACTGAATGTTTTCACTCAAAATACAGTCATCATCAGTCTAATTGCTTTGTTTACGTGATTAACTCCATTAAACTACATCTCCTCTTAGTTTCATATTGATTGCTACAGGATGATTAAAAACCCCGCGCCTTGCTTCTTCGCTGGGAGTCGTCCTACTTACAGGTGGATGTGTCACATGCACATAATGAACGAGTCCACGCAATAAAAAGTACAATAAAATACACGAGAGATACAGTATAATGCTATGGGCAATTAAAATCCAGCTCTTATACATATTCACTCTTCAAACCCGAAATCCATAGGAATTGCTCCGTCCCCCCCTCTCCGTGTCTCTGAGGCATTCGCATACAATGGCACTTTTATCATATGCTTATCAGAGCTGGCCCCTCTCTCTTATAGAGCTCGATCTTTTGGCCCCTCAATCACGGAGCATATTACTCCTCTGTCAGAGCAAAGCACTTCCTAACGACAGGGAGGCCAGCTGGGACTGAGGAGAGGGCAGGAGGCACACGCATTAACATAATAATCCCAACCACACTCCCACTGGCCCCGGGGCCAGACAGCATATTAGGTAGGGCCCCCCCACCCCCCTACACACCCCACCTCCTCAGGAGGGTCCTCGCAGAGAAGTGAAGCGGCTTTAGCGTGAGCCTGTCAACCTGTGGCAAAGGCGAGGATCTACCTGTGCTAATTGTTGAACGGAGAAAGGAAGAAAAGAAACGCACACGACCCCCCCCCCCCCCCCCCCCCGCATGTGTAAATAGTGATCCTGTAACGCGCTGGAAAAGGCTAAGTGTTGGATAATGTGAGGTGTAACTTAACCTAGTTCTGAATATCTCACGACGGATTAAAGAGAATGAGAAAGGATGTTTCTTTCTCTCCCTCTCCGTGCGCACTCGCTTTGTTGCCTTCTACACTCGCACTGCAACACAACATAACCCAGTAGCCTGACACATATTTTTGAGTATAGGAAGCATCTCCTCGCCTCCTCATGTTTACTGAAGTGAGGCGCAGAGAGACTCGGGCTTTGAGGACAAGAGAGACCGAGAGGGGAGAAAATAAGGGGGTTGGGTGTTGGTTCCGCATCCTTCCCCGTGGCATAAACTGGGGTAGTGTTAGCAGGCCTCTGATCCTTTGCACTGGGGGTCCCCTGGTACCTTGTGTGGCCTGCACATCCCTAACCACATGAGACACTCGCTATCATTGCGTCAAAGCCGTAATAATGAAGCCATGCCGCTGTAACACGCTGCTTGTGCCTGGAGACACGACAACAAAAAAAGCCAACACACCAGCAACAAGAGAACAAGTGAGGAAATGAAAAAGAAAGAGAGAGACTCAAGTTCAGCTGTTTGGTAGAAACTTCAGCTTCTGCCATAGAAAAAAAATGAAGTTCATATGGAGAAGAGAGCCAGCAAGTGATGTATAAGGAAACCAGCAGCAAAGACCTGTATGGAGGGGTTTTATTGGGAGGCCTGTCTAGCACAGCCTGACTGTCAGAGCCCCTCTAATGTGAATGTCCCACTGACTGCATCTGTAGGGCTGTCAGTCGCTGGTTGGGGTCCTTGACTGAAGACTCTCACTAGCAGTTCACACACAGTAGCGCCTCAGTGGCGAGAGGGAGGGAGGCAGGCGAGACGAAGAGACGAGTGAAGAGAAGAGGGATCTCCACAAATCATTTTGATCAAGAGACAAGGTAGCAGTGAGGTAGACCTCCCCCAGCCCCCGCCCCACAAGGAGACAACTCTGTAATTGGTGGAAAGGGCAGCCTGTCCGTGGCGGTGTGCGCTCTCAGATCTCTCCGAGGACAGCCAAGGCAACGTGCCAATTACTGCCAATTGTTGGCCTGTGGTTGAGATGTGGACAGTTGTCCGCAAGGAATAAGAGTGAAGGCCTGGCAAACGCTCCTGCTGATGCTGTTATTGTACAACAGCAATATAATATGGCACTGTTAGCCCACAAAATGTCGGAAAAAATTAAGCTGTGACGGTCGTTTCTTAGGGAAATCTTTCTGGATTTAACGTGTTGATTCAGTGATAATTCGTGAAAAACTGGAAGAAATTACGATCCATCACTCAACACCAAGCAGCAGCACTGGGACGGAGAAAGAGCTACTGGACGCCAGGCTTCTTTAACACCAAACTAAACTGCTTAACAGCCCAAATATAGCTCGTTTAGTGGAGCCAGGAGACCATTACGGGGTCTTTTCAGCGGGAGTTGGACATACACTTCATCCATTATCCATTAGCCGCTCATCGTGGTATAGGTCAAAGCTGGAGCACAACCTCTCCTAGCAGTCAGACATAAGCAGAGCAGAGCAGGCCTTAACAACGCAGCTCACCCACGGCTCATAATAACGAAGCCGGCGAGTGCAGCGGCAGAGGAGGGAAAACAGTCATAATTCTTGTTCAACTAAAAATCACTATAATGCTCTTTAATTGTGTAGGCAAAAATCTTTTCAAAAGAGCATGGTAATTTTACCCTGCTAAATTATTCAGCGCACATTAATAACGGTCGGGGCCGGGATGGACGAGAGCGCCTTGTTTTAGGAGTGATGAGCTGCCGGAGCTGCGAGACGGGATCTGGCTGCACGGCAGTTTCAAGCCTTGTTTTAAAGTTAGACTTTCAAGTAAACGACTTGAGAAAAAACATACTAAAAAGACCTGGAGTAACCCTGAGAGGTGCTGGGACTGGATGTTGGTGCAGGACGTTAAATACACTCATTAGAAATGAACATCTTCCCCATCAAAAGTTTAATATGAACAGAAACGGCTCGTTTAATAACAACAGATGCCTTTCTTGGTTTGTTTGGTAAATGTGGCATATGTTAGCCACCACCATAAAGTTCAACTTCAATGAAACAGAGATGGGCTCGTGTATGGATCCTCAACAATGTGAATTAACAGTGGACGTGAGCATAAAAAGGTTGAAAGAAAGACTATACTCGGTAACTCGAGCCAAAAACAATAAAACCTCAGTATCGCTGTATAGAAAATTCTCTTTTTTGTCGGTTGTTCATCTGTGCACTTCAAACAGTAACTCATGGAGGAATAACAGATAAAAAGAGAAAAGGTCACAACCAAGATCTGATGAAGGGCAGTGCTGACGATCAGCTTTAAGGGATTCCAGCCGGCAGATAGCACATTCAAGAGAGCGATGCAAATGAGAATTTGCATGAACCGTGCACTAGCAAAGGTAATATACATAATTGGGGGAAGGGGTGGGGGATATGATGAGGGTAGGGAGGGGGGGTTTCCATCAAATACGGACACAGAGCAAAACTTCCTATGCTTAATTATTAATATTTTACAGTGCACACACACATTGCATGGGATGCATATCATCCATCGGTTGAACAGTGACTTTTAAGTGCACTGGAACAGAGTGAGCCTGACAAAATATGCACAAATGTGTGTGAGATGAAGTACGGCTCTTCCCCCTATAAAGATGAATTGAAAAAAAGAGCAACAAACGCCTTCCCTAGGCAGAGAAAGCTTAACTATTCTTCTCGGTTCAAAGTCAGGGGTCTACTCTAAATATTTGTGTATTAAACATAACACATAAGATGGAATAAATGGGAGGACTCTAAAAGAAGTTCAGGGCCTGCAGGAGAAAACAACATGGAACTCTAATGCTTCTTAATGTCGGTCTGACTGGAACACAAACAACCACAGTGAAAAACAAGCCGAGGCTGCAAACGCAGTGAATCGTCGCAATCTAGATGCTTCTTAGCTTGGGTTCCTCAGTGAACTGGTTATTGTGGTGTAACTGGTCTGGTCCCTACTGGCACCCTCTCCCTCTCTTGTATTGTTAAGACAGAAAAAAGAGCAATAAAGGCAGAAGTAAAGCGTTTAGAATTATAATAATCACACCTCAGTTGAATCAATTCTGCGTCAACACTTGCAGCTTTCGAGGTACGCATCAAGGGCCGGTCTAAGGAGGTACCGTGCAGCACGGTGAAATCTGAATACGCTGACTCTGGCACTGTTTGTTTGTTTATTGAGGCAATTCAGGGGCTGTTCGGAGCCTCAGAACTGCAGTTAAAGCTGATCTGGCTCCTTCAGACAGCGCCGCATCCGACTTCCTGTTGTCGACTCGCACTTGCCGCGGAAAAATTGCTGCTGCAGCCTAAGACAACCTACAGCACTTTGTATGCCGAAAGAAAAGAGTTAATTAGAAATACAAATTCTCCCAGATTGTTATTAATGGGAACTGTAGAGTAAGCAACACATATTTTGTGCCCATAAGTAATTCTCAGGTATCTTTGATCTGTGGCCCACAGCGGATGCTGCTGCGTGCTGCTGTCTGGCTTCTGGGATTCTGCCAGCACCAGACATCTGGCTACTTTGTTATCATTGGCTGATCTGCTCCCGGGAGGCCACTCTTGTGACACCAGGCAGAGAGTGTCCTGGCAAGGAAAATTATCAGCACATTTTGAGTGGATTAGAGTTCCAAAGTGGTCTTCAAATCTCTACAGGGGTCTGGTGAGCCCTGCTCTACTGGGGGTTCCTCAGGGCTCTGTTCTGACACCACTGTTCATTTGAAAGGCAGCGAGGGTTCGGCTCCCACTGCTGCATCACAGGTTCCAGGGAACATCTTGGGAAGTGGAAAAAAGGCCCCCCAATTATGATCTGTCAGATGTAGAAGGGGGGGACATGCACCAAAGACTTCCCGTGATTAGTTCGGAGATCCTGAGTAGCAGCAAGTGTTTGTGTGTCGTTAATGTTCATAGTGTCATATCTGGCAAAAATGCATCAAGTCTGCATTTGCTTTTTTTACTGACTAATGCAGTTTTGTTGTTCTTCAATTTCTGCTGCTATGAAATTTTCAGTCACGTCCCTGCTACCTTTGCCTTGAGCTTTGTTAACTCTAAGGGAGTTCAAAATGACTCCATCTCAAAGGTGGTGTCTGACAATCCATCATACAAAACACTTGTTTAGAGGTCAAAGAAAAGAATGCTGCCTAAGCACTGGCTTATTGGAGGGGAGGAAAATAAAAAAATCCATGATGTGACAATCTGAACCTTATTCACAGGATTGATTGAGGTATCGTGTCTTCTCCCTTTTTTCTCTTGGAGTTTCCATTTGTGAATACAAAGCTGCGGTGACCCATAAATATTACATGGTGCCGAGATGCAAAGCAGGAATTAATGACTGGGGTGTGTGTGAGAGCGTGTGTATGGCAGGTCCCTGTGGGATTCTGCTTAGACAGGCGGGCATGGTGAGGGTGTGGTCTCTCTCTGTCTCTCTCTAACACACACACGCACACACTCATACACACTCATACACACACACACACGCACACACACAATATGGACTTCTTTTTCAATGCTGGACTGCAGCATTTTTGGTCAGTGTGCTAACCTGCCTGTCAGTACCTCTGTGATTGCATTACTCTGTAAACTCACTAAACTCTTAGCAGTTAAAGACAGCCCCGACCTTAAAATCTGTTTCAGAACTAGTTAGTGCTGTTGAATATTAAAATATGTAATGAATATGATGCCGATTCATCCTTTAGGTCATTCATTGAGCAGAAATCCCAGTTTCAACACATAAAACATGATAATTTGTAGCTCTTCTCCATTTTAAATCACCCTTTATTAAATTTCTTTGGATTTTAATCATAGGAATTTGTAAATTGAAGCCAAATATTGATATAATTGCACAAACTTCTAATATATCTAATATATATTGAAAGTAACTTTGTCTTTCTCACTGAGAGAAAATTAGCCAATTAGTTGAGCAATTATATGACTGAAAGAAAAATGATCTATTGATTAATCAGTTGAGTCAGTTTTCAATAATCAGTTATCGGGATTTCTGTGCCTAATCTTTCCGTATACTGGTTTTTATTTTTGCGTTGGACTGTTCTGTGGACAAATCAAGAAACCTGAAGACATCTTGTTAAGCTTCAGATGATTTTCATGGGCCTCTTTAACTCAAGAATATAGCTGACAGTTTAAACCACAACTAAAATATCAATTATCTGCAGTACCTACTCTCTCTGTTCTGCACCAACACACACACATTGTATATTAATTTGTGCTCGATAAGCACATGATGCAACATGAGCTGAACCAAACTGGGGCCTAGGATCTGATTCATTCTAAACATTGTCATAGATACTAGCTGAGGTGATGCGGCACCCTGAGGTAATGACAAAGTAGTTATGTGAGGTTACAAGAAAGAGACGGACAAGCAGAAAAATACAAAGACAGATCGAGAGAGAGGGACAGAGAAGGAGAGACCGAGATCGGCTTTTCCTCTCTGCTTAGCATGATGAATCAGTCGAGGAGGGGCCACTTGACACCTGTCACCTAACCAGCCAGGCACAATTACCTCCAGGGGGAGGACAGGGGACTTGCTAGGGAGTTGCGCAAAGCTCCCAGTGAAATAGACGAGCGTTTGAAGATCATTAGTGTTACAGCCCCTGTCTTCGTGGCCCTGTCCAACCTCCTGAATGACTCGCTTTGATCACCGCGCCGCGTTTTTGTCAATAGTATGGGCACACCGCATAAATTATAAAGTTATACACACAAAGTCAGCAGGTAAAACGCCACACTCGATTTCTGTTCCGGCCACGGATGGGGCGGCCGATTGCAAGTGATGAGCGTCATCATCACTCCGCAGCCAATAATGTGCGGTGGCCGAGCTCTTGTGTTGCTCTCTTGTTCAGGCCAATGGCTTCAAAGAATGGCAATCACATGGTCCAAATGCAAAATATAAAAATGCTCAGTAAAGATATTGGATATTCAGGTTTCTATGAGAGCAGAACATTATGTGCCTCGGATATGTGAATATTTAATCAACTTTTTGTGGGATGACTGTGCTTTTACAGTTTGACACCGTGAGGCAGGTAAATGTGATGAATTGTAAATAATCTGTTTAGGAGCAGGTTACACTGGTGCCGTTTTTAAAGCCTTTAAATAAAATATAATCTAGTGTAAATTTGAATTTGCGATAAATAATAAATGTTGCTTGTTTTCCAGATATAGAAAGAGCTCCTCAAAATGTCTGCGCACATAAAATTTACTTGAAAATTTTACATGGAAAAAAAACCCCTCACTGAATTCCAATCCTCCACTGAGAGCATGAAATAATAAGAAAAAATAAATATCCTAATCCATAGGTTGAAGGACGGTTCAAGATGAACTGTACTGAAGATTTCACAGATGACACACAATCAGATGTGTCACACACGCACCGTGCATCTGCAGCAGCGAGGCCCCTTTAAGTATTGTGTTTGGCAGTGCAGCGCCGTGGTTCCAGTGAAGAAAAATGATCATTATAGCTGATGAGGCAAGGGCTCCGAATGATGACAGCGTGACAGCAGAGAGCTTTTTAATTTGTCGGATCAGATTGTGACATGCTCCATCACAGGACGGAGGGAATCTTTTCATTTGTGCAGAAGAAAGGGGGAAAGGAGGTCAATTAGCATCAACCATTAGACAACCCAATGACAAGCAATATATTACCATGTGGGACAGTCAAACTAATGAGAGAGGCAGCAGGGATGTTCATCCAGGTTGGACAGACTCCTGCGTTCATCCTGCTACATTAATCACTTGTATAGCACATGACGAGTTCCTTATAGTCACACGCTCTGAAGCGTTGCTCCTCATACATATACACACGCCACCTTCCTCGACATTACGTTTGTTGTCATATGAGGTCAGATTTACTCAAAGGAACTTGATGTCTTGTCAAATGTTATCGGGCTGAGCCACGTGCGTCACTGCTACATCACATGGATGCAGTTAATAGTAGCTTGTGCTTTTCTAGGAGGTTAAACTTTGTGTTGCTTTCGTCCTGTTACTAGAGAATGATCACTCAAATCTGGTCAGAACTTTAGGATACCTTAAAGATCATAAAGGCTTCCGCCAATATCTTTGCCAAAAGCAGCACGAGAGAGAGGATCTCATTTTATCAGATGAGACTTCCTCAAAGCCAGTATTTTTTTTCCCCTCTTTGCGAGACAGGCTTTATTTGACTGGCTGTCAGGTATAAAGCTCCTCTCTCGATATTGATCTGAAGTACCTAAAGGTATGTGACATCATTATGAGGGTTGACCTTATCATTTGCTGCCCTGCAGCCTATGGGCACGACTGGGCCAGAATCTAATTCCAACCCCCCCCCCCAAAGGTTGGTACTTGGTGCGTAGTAGGGAAATTGGTGGCGGTGTTATTTGTTTTCCTGACCTCATGGCAAACCTCACTCTTGAGGCCTCTAACCAGTCAAGGCCTGACTGGGACTTCACAACTCGACCAGGTTAGCTGGTCTCGCCTGTGCTTTCCGGACATGGTAATTTTGTGCCATGAGAAAAAGTGGAGACGCATTTTCCATCTTTATAAACCACCAATGGGTTTATCCAATAAAACGCTTGGTTAAATCAGTAGTAATCAATATCTTATATTTACAAAGGATCAAATTATTCTGTTATGTGATACGTGATGCTTGTAGTGATGACTCCACAGAAAATGGTCACCTGATTCTGTCCCTTCAGTTCCACCGAGTATTTTTTTTTTTTTACGTCCAAAACATCGCTCCGGAGATGGTGATGACCAAAACAGAGCTAAAAGGTAAATCATAGACTGAACATTTTTCGGTTGACGTAAACATAATTTCAAATAAATTCTTTTTTGCTAACACATTTGCTCAATAAATTTAGAAGACGTCGCTGTACATCTGCCTTCACTGCCCCCAGGTGGCCGACAAAAATATCAATCAAGCTTTAAAATTTGGTAATGACAAATAAATTCCTCACGGTGAAGCTGGGATGTGATCGACATGAATCCACTACATCAACCTCCACATCCTATTTCGACTTCACTATGCGAAGAAAACACTACGCACAACACAACTGACCAATATGAATGTTATCTGTGCAGACGTTATATAACATAGAGGAATTCAAATTATTACATAAGCTGAGTTGTTTGATTATTGTCTTTCCCAATGATGAACTTGACCTTCCTCTAATACATGACTAGTGAAACTTGTTAAAATGCAAGTTAAAACTTTGTGTGTTTAAATTAATTACTACCATTTAATATCTATTAGCACAGAAGCCAAACTGGAAGTGTGTCGTCATAATTTGCCTTCACACTACAGGTCAAAATATTTTAGGGCTTATTAGCAACATTACAAGCTCCTATTTAACCCCATGAACAGATCAAATAGAGTACCATCGCACATTGTAATTCAAATGCAGTGTTTGAACCCGCTTTCATTATCTCAAGTGGTGGGCCACTTGTTCCCGCTGAGCGCCACAGTCGACTATGTGACATTTAGTAAAATCCTGAAGGCTTCCAGCTTTAGTTGGATGCATTTAAACAACACATTAAAGTCTGTGTTTTCCTCGTGGAACCTGTCACATTTCCCAGGTAAAGAGAGATGAATAAATAAAGCACCACCGTCAGTGGCTGGATCGCTCCCCCTCCTCCTTTGTGTGATTTGCTGTTGCCTTGAGTTAGATCCAGATCTCTTTGGAGGCCCCTCTCCCAACAAGCATTGACCTTCTGCTCCGACATGTAAAGAGCTCCACGAGATCAGAAAGGGGAGGGGGAAGCTGTGAATAAAGGCATCACCAGCAGCAGCCGAGAGACTTCATCCACTTCACTCCGCACTCCGCTCTCCCCTCTCCCTCTCTTCAGTGCAGCTCTATCTCTGTGTTCCGTCTCGGAGCGGAGATACCTTGTTGGCGGCACAAAGGAGCGGTTCTGTAATAAAAACAGCTGTCTCTGGTGGTCTCGGTGTAATTGGGATTGTTAACGTGAAGAGCTCCTGAGGGAGGCTGAGAAGAGTATGTCTTTGTGTAAAGCACACAGACACCTCTGCAGCACTCCTTGATTCGGATGTAAGTAAGATAGTGAGGAGGAGGAGAAGGAGGGGGGGGGGGGGGGGAGAAAGCAAGCAAGTCACCTGAGTTATATCAAGCCTCGCTGCGTGTGCTCCTTTATTTTACTTTGGCGTTACTTTTATTTTTAGGCGGTACAGATTTATTTATTCGTATTAGAGCTCCTTGAAGTGAGAAAAATATTGCTCTCGCACAATCCCACTGAGGTGTTGTGTTTTTCAAGGCAAGGTATGTGACTGTCTTTTTATGATGGCAACATTGCCTCCAATTACTGTACGAGTGTGATGACACAAATTTAAAGGCAGGAAGAGAATTTAGCTGAATTTTTTTTTAAAGGTGACGCAATCAAAAACAAGCTCAATTTCAAGGGCGTAAGGATTTTTTCTAAATTGGAGGCCTTTTTATATTTCAAACACTGGAAATGAAATTACAACCAGTGCATTCTCTTTCCCCAATAAAGCCTTGCTAAGAGTCATATTTATTTATTTATTTTTAGCTGTTAAATTATTCAAGATGAAATTATAATGCAACATATAAAACCGTGCTATTGTTGCCAATAGGTGCCTGGAAATAAATGTTAGACAAATAAAAACTGTTCCACACCAGTAAGGATTTGGTCGAGCAGCTGGTTATTGGCACCTCATTGTCAAAAGTCATTCAGTCAAACACTTTTCTGACACTGGTTTCCAAAAGCTGTTGCCATAGGAAGTCAAAGTCTCAGGTACGTGAACACACTCGCTAACGTGTTGAAAACGCACTTCAAAGTCAATTGGTTGGGAAAAGCGCTGGGCTGATTTATTTGACTTAAGATATACTTTTGTGTGTGTGTGTGTGTGTGTGTGTGTGTGTGTGTGTGTGTGTGTGTGTGTGTGTGTGTGTGTGTGTGTGTGTGTGTGTTAGTCTTTCATTGTGGATGAAAATTTCATACGCCGATTTAGAGGTGGTGAAATATAAATGATTCCTTTAAAGTTTCATCATAAATCAGTCTGTCGGTATATATGAGCAGACACTGATTACTCCTTGATGTCTCCTGCAGCCTGATCCCTGTCTCCCGGTGTCTGGAGGTGGCTCCAGCAGCGCCTGTTGTCCCGCTGGGGGGAGACACACACGTTGCTGCAGCGTGATGGCTCTCTCGCGATGTAAAACACCACACACACAAAAAAATGCCAACCGATTTTTGTTGTTGTTGTTGTTGTGTAGCAGCCGTGGGGACACGGAGAAATGTATCCGTGCATCACAACAACAGAACAGGAGCTGACATGGAACGTCCTTCGCGAGGAGAGCAGCGCCTCTGCCGCCTGCACGCAGCTGGAACATCTGTAACCCCGGTTCAAATGCTCTCGGACCCGAATGGAGCGACGCACGAGCTGTGGCCACACACCAGGGCGAGAAGGCGTGGAGTATAATTAGGATAAGACCACACTTAATAACCACGAGAGATCCGGGGGAGAAATTAATGTAGGTTTCTCCACATGATATATTATTAACATGTTTAAGGAGACGGAGGGATAATTCCACAATCTGTCAAAGACGATGACCATTGTTTCACACCTGCTACATGTGTGTGCGCGTGTGTGCGTGTGTGCGTGTTTGTGTGTGTGTGTGTAGAGAGAGAGAGAGGGAGGTGTTCAGAAAAATTACAGCCACACAGGAGGAAGCAAAAAAAACAAAACTAAATCCAAGACGCATTGTTCTCCACGCGTCTTTAACCTCCGAGTGTTTCGTTACATCATAACAATTATCTATTCCTATATAGACGTGACCACATTAAACAAACGAGACACCCCCTCCTTAATTACGACGTGGCTGAATGTTTTAATTACATTACCAATGATATGGCTTAATTAGAGGAGGGGGAGATAAGTTAATAGCCTGCTATGACAAGGACATAGATTTGCAATTAAATGGTGCTAATTATTTTAAAACTCCACTTTTATCGTCATCCATTAAGTAGCCTTTAACTAGTGTCCCTTTTTTGTGCATGTAAAACCCAAGGCATGACAATAGGAAATAGTACAACAAAAAGATAACACACTCGTATAGTTAAGGAATTTATTTCCAGTATTTTGCCCTGATTTATTCAGTTTAAGAAAATTGCTATATCAACAATGAATAGGAATTGCACGAAACACTGTGTTTCTATAGAATGAAATTGAAATATTAGCAGTTAACATGAATTTCTTTTTTTTAAGAAATATTATTTTACCTCAGGTGTCACAATAAAGGAAAATATAAATTCATATTTGACATTACAATGACAAGTTAGCTTTACTTTAGGTGACGAGGAGCTGTCCATGGTGTTCATTCGTCTCCTCTGCGCGCAACTGTCTGTTGGGCAGAATTTCATTTGCAATATTCGACAAGAATAGAAGAAGAAGAAGAAGAAGAAGGGGAAAAAAAGCAGGTGCAATAAAAAGGGAAATTCAGAAAGTCTGTGAACTTCACAAGACGTGGTGCTGGTAACGAGGTGTTGGTGGCGAGAAGTAAAGAGTCATTTGAAATAAATGCCCTGTCGCGCACTGCCCATGCGCAAAGTCCCCAGCGGCGGCGGTGGTGGTGCTGCTTCTGCTGCTGAGGCTAATGAAGAATAATAAATCATGAAAAGGGTTTTCAGGTGCAGCTGCAAAGAGTGTGTGTGTGTGTGTGTGTGTGAGAGAGAGAGGGTGGGAGAGCTGCAGAGAGAGAGAGACAGGGGGTGTGTGTGTGTGTGAGAGAGAGAGAGGGTGGAGGGAGAGAGAGAGAGGAGGAGAGAGACTCAGTCTGCCCTTCGCCTCAGAGCAGAGGCAGTTCGGGTCCCCGCAGCATTGAACGTAGTGGAAGAGGTAGCCTCCAATACAGAGACTGTCACCGCCATTACTTCTCACTCACGGTCATTTTCGAGACGGAAACTTTTGAGCAAAAACGAGAAAAAAAGAAAGAAAGAGCTAAAACAGAAACAAACAGGTGAAGGGAAGAGGCAGGAGTCAGAAAAACTTCGAGCATCTCGGAAAATCCTAAGAGACGGAGAGAGAAGAGAGAAACTTTTTCATATCTTTTTTTTTTTTTTTTTGGTTTGCTCTTTCCCTTTTTCCTTTTTGGCGTCGTCCATGAGGAGATCTGCCAAATAATCCAAGGTAAAAAGAAAAGAGACAAATAGATTGAAGTGATACAAGGAGAAAGAGACAGCAGCCACACGTCCACAAAGGGAAAGGTGTCGGCTGCGCGCAGTTGCATGGCTCGGTGGCACCTGCGATTTCTCACTCGCCCAAACAGCCAAGACCTCCGCGCGTAATAATAAATAGATGTGATAACTTGTTTGGACCAGCGTCTTCAGCCCGCTCTTCATTCCACGGCGACTCCAGATTCCAGCGAAGCAGATCGGGGCTTCGACTCCCGAGCGAGGAGGCGGAGTCTTAACTTATTAAAAGGAACTTGCTGAGGCTCGGACGCCAGCAAAGATGATGATGATGTCTCTGAACAGCAAGCAGGCTTTTGCCATGGCCCACAGCAGCTTGCCCGAACACAAGTACTCGTTGCATTCCTCCTCTTCATCCACCCTGACTTCCAATGCATCGTCCTCCTGCTCGTCCTCCCGACACAGCAACAGCATCATCAACAGCAACGGCGGCGGCTCGGAGGCGATGCGGCGAGCCTGTCTCCCAACCCCACCGGTACGTATTCTGCATAATCACAGCTTAAAGGCACATTTTGACAGCCCACTTTTTTTTTTCCCTTTTTTTTCTGCTTGATGTTTTTTTCATGTCTGCACAGCAAATCACCCAACACCTCCATATATTTTTTTCTTCTTCTGCTCAACTTATGTATTCAGTCGGCTTTGCCTTTCGTATTAATTTTTATGACCTGGGATGTTGCATGCGTCTTGTTTTGTGGGCTCCTCTCCTCCTCTCCTTTTTTTTTTTAGGATTTCTTTTTTTCACATTCTGGAAATGTTTTAAACCGAGTGGTGGAGGGAGAATTCCCTGCTGACAGCTATGTGTGCATTCTATTTGCAATTGCAGAGCAATATATTCGGAGGCTTGGATGAGAGTTTGTTGGCCCGGGCTGAAGCTCTAGCGGCGGTGGATATAGCCTCGCAGAACAAGAGCCACCACCACCCTCCACATCACAGTCCCTTCAAGCCGGACGCAACCTACCACACCATGAACTCGCTCCCCTGCACCTCGTCTTCTTCCTCCTCGGTGCCTATTTCTCATCCGTCCGCCTTGTCCGGCCACGGCCACGGCCACCACCATCACCACCACCATCACCACCACCACCAGCCCCACCAGGCACTGGAGGGGGACCTGCTGGACCACATCACCCCGGGACTGGCACTAGGATCCATGGCTGGGCCGGATGGCTCGGTGGTTTCCACGGCTGCGCACCCTGCCCACATGGCGGGCATGAACCACATGCACCAGGCAGCCATCAACATGGCTCATGTCCACGGGCTGCCATCGCACATGGGCATGAGCGACGTGGACGCCGATCCCAGGGACTTGGAAGCCTTCGCGGAGAGGTTTAAGCAGAGACGGATCAAACTCGGGGTTACCCAGGCGGATGTAGGGTCAGCGTTAGCCAGCCTGAAGATTCCTGGTGTGGGCTCCCTCAGCCAAAGCACCATTTGCCGATTCGAGTCCCTCACGCTGTCTCACAACAACATGATCGCGTTGAAGCCCATCCTGCAAGCGTGGCTAGAGGAAGCCGAGAAATCACACAGGGAGAAACTTAATAAACCCGAGTTGTACAACGGCGCGGAGAAAAAGAGGAAGCGCACGTCGATAGCGGCGCCGGAGAAGAGATCACTGGAGGCCTATTTCGCCATTCAGCCGCGTCCCTCCTCGGAGAAAATCGCAGCAATCGCGGAAAAGCTGGACCTGAAAAAGAACGTGGTGCGGGTCTGGTTTTGCAACCAGCGGCAGAAACAGAAACGAATGAAATACTCAGCATGCGTCTAGAATCCGCTTTGGAAAAACCACCACCCACACAAACAGAAAAAAGACTTGGAACTGTTTAGAGACGATTTGTATCATATTTCCTATCTCACACCTTTTTGCAATCATCGATGACTTTGTGCTTTGAACTTCGAAAAATTCCTACAAACTGAACAATGACTGAAAGAAAAAAGACAACAAAAAAAACAAAAAAAAATGACCCACCACAATGCAGTCACCTCTTTTACTCGCTGAGATGTGGAGTCCAGTAAAGCCTCGTGTGACAGAGCAAGTAAGACCACTGTTTCCACACTTCACCTTTTCCAATGACTTAACAGGACTCTGCATATGCTTTCATTTTCATTTATGATCCATTTCAGATGAGGACTGTGGTTTTTCCTTAGACCCTGATGCAAACAGCATTGTTATTGGGAGTATAGTTTAACTCAAAGCACTTGGTTTGGTGACTGCTATTTTTTAGGCTTATAGGATAAGCTACGTTTGCCCCCCTACCCTCCCTTCCCCTCCTCCGAGTTCATGACGATGCAGTCTGACATTTATTCAGGGTCCATGAGGGGATTGAGAGAACAACACACGACTTGGTCTAGAGAGCTAATATTAGATTACTGCCAAATAACCCCTTTGTAAATGAATAATTTACCAGTCACACACTTCATTTTGTGTCTAAATGTGTAATTAATTCCACTTATTTTGTTACCATGTGTGTGATCGAAGTCAGGGATATATTTTCGTGATACCTGGGGTTTGGATAAAGGAAGGAGGTTGTTTATTATGAGGCCTCAGTATCAGTAAATAATCGAAATAGGGACTCACTTGTAAGGATTTCGTAGATTTCCCATTTGAAAAAAATAGGATTTCATGCCAGCTGCAATAAGTTTACAATTCAGCGTGGGCCTGTATCTTATGAACTATTTATTGAGTGAGGTCATGTTTACTTCATTATATATTTATTGGGATTCCCCCCCTCCTCGTTTTGCTTTAGAAAATCAAATTCTGACAGCGAGTTACGCGTGTTGTTCTGGTTTCAAAAGGGAAATGACTGCGAAATGTGCAGTCACAAAATTTTAATTTCACGATTTCTAACGTTTGAGATGGTACAATCGAGATATATATGAGATAGTATTCTCTTTTTAAATTATTTTATGTATGTTTTCCTGCTATTTATTTGTATAAATAGGCTAAATACGCGCATCATTATTATGAAGTCGTTGCTTGTTAAAATCACCTTGTTTAAGTAATGTTTTTCTTGAAAAGAAACAGCTTCATGGAAGTATACGTGTACAATGTAAATATTTCATTGGAATCAGTTGATGCACATAAATATATCCGTACAGGTTTTTGCTGTATTGCTGTTTTAGCTGAGGTAACTTATTTCTGTAATGTA
This sequence comes from Pleuronectes platessa, assembly GCF_947347685.1. Lineage (NCBI taxonomy): Eukaryota > Metazoa > Chordata > Actinopteri > Pleuronectiformes > Pleuronectidae > Pleuronectes > Pleuronectes platessa. Next base: position 9,011,185 of record NC_070628.1, on the reverse strand, counting down.
TGTTGCTTTAGGTTCCTGGTTAAATAATTCTATTAATTTATTTCATCCATGTAATTTTAATTTATTTAATTATTGAACTGCAATATGTGTTTCATTAAAGAACAAACTTTAACATTTAATCGGACGTTTTGCATGAATACACTTGTGTAACGTGGCTCATCCAGACTAATATTCTTTTTATTAATTCATCTGTTTATTTATTGATGATGAGGAGGGAAACGGTTTAAGCTGTGGGCTGCAGAGCTTGTAAAATACATTTTATGGATTCTTTAAGGTTATCTTGACAAAAGAAAAATACTGACATTTTTCAAAATAAGGTTACGTGACTTTGCAGATACAGAAAGGTGTCAGGTTTGATCTTAAAAGCAGCCGTGAGCCCTGTCAGAGTACTCACGAGCAAGACACCACCATGCAGCCCCCCTCCCCCAACCAAGCTGCTCTGCCACTGTCTGGCCAAGAGATGAAGAACTAAGAGGAAAATGTGAAATGTTACTAGAGGCAGCTTTATTTTTGACGTGTGGGTTACACCGGGCTCCCCCAGGCCTCGCCACACAACGCAGGCCTCAAGATCCACCTTATCTCGATCCCATCAATGTTAAAGACACACGTGGCCTCCTCACCGACTTGCTGCCAGCTTACGCAGCTCAATGTTGCCTTACCTGAGAGCAAATGCTAATATTCTATTAGAGTCTAATCAGGGGGTCTGTGGAGAGCTGGATGGGTCCCTGGAGCGCAGCCTTGCCAGATGTCAGCCCGCCAGAAAAACAGCTCGCCTGCCAAGGTGCCCGTCTCTATTTAAATACACACTCAAACATGCTCCGTGCATGCACACGGGCTTTGAAGCAAAAAAGCTGTGGTTCTAAGTTGCTCAGAAGGAGCGAGAGGGTGAACACAAAGAGGGAGGGAGGTGTTTTTAATGTCCAGAGCAGAGTTGCTGGTTCGGGGGCTTCAGGGGCAGGAGAGGCGCTGAGCAAGCGTTTCAGCACCATGGACAGATACCTGAGCACCAGCCAAACACGAGCATCCCTGAAACCTGAATATTTACAGCTCCTGCAATACATGTGCATGGGGGTTGGTTTTGTGTGTTTGTGTGTGTGTGTGGGATAATTTAGAATCGATTATAACAGTGCATTTTACCCGAGGTGAATTTGTTATCCTTGAAATACAGAAAGAAAAATAGGAATACTTAATAATTAGCCATTTAGAGTTTTGACCTTCAAATATTCTGCTTCAAGTGATTTTAAATTGTTGTACCTATTCATTTATTATCATTTTCAAGCTTTAAAAAAAAGTGTGACATGACCAAAGGGTTGGTTGGATTTATCCCCTTAAAAAACATGTATCTTTTATTTTAATTAATTTCCTAAATAGACACACACACAACCACATGCCAACATTTTAAAATTGAGTCAAACAACGACTCGATCTCATCAATCCACAAACCAAACATCTCCCACCGCCATCCTTGTGACAAATTAAGAGAATCAAAACGACCCTTATTAATGCGACAGCCATGATGGTTCATCAATTAAAAGATGCTCCTGGTGAGTGCTTCTAATTTCCCCTAAATGAGCCATTCACTTAATGCGTTAATAAGAGCGAATTATTAAATTACACATCGAATTATGAAAAGCAGATAATTATGAGGAGCGAGTTAAGGAGTCATTAGCCATCCCTGTTAATTACCGCTGGTCAGGGAGGGCTGCCGAGTGAGGGTCTCATCGGGAATTGAAATTAACTTTATGCATTGGAGCCTCGCTGCTGCTTGACAAGCACAGACAGACAGGGCACAGACCGACAGACAGGGAGCAGACAGACAGTTTAGACTGGTGCTGCTGCTGCTGCCTTCTCTTTCACATATTGGAAAAAATCAATCTAGATTCTTTGATAGCGAATCAATGTTGCACCAGCACCAAAAATATATAAAAAAAGGAAAAAAAAATCACACATAGAAAAAAAACAAGGCCTGAGCACAAAGAGGAAAATCGAAGGTCTATTTACTAATAAATATGAGAAGTTTACCTTAGAGCCACACGTGCAGCCACCACGCTGCATGGGCCCCATACATCCACACAGAGAAAACACGGTGGGAGCTGTGTACAAAACGAAAAAGGGCAGCGCTGTTTCCTTTTGTTATAATTACGCCCTCTCTTGTTTTATTTTTCTCTCTTTCTCCCCTGAACATTCCCCCCCTTTCACAGGGATCCTGATGAAATTTTAATGAAGCCAGGGACCGTCGGAGCTGCGCCTGGGGACGCGGGAGTAGAATATTTTAACTGTACATTTACGCCAAGTGTCTGAATTCAAAGACGCGACTGCACGAGAATTAGACGAACCTCGCGAGCCATAAATCGCGCGACGCTGCGCCGCCATACATCAGCGCTGTGTTTATCATGTGTCGGCTGCAGAGGATGTTGTGCTGCAGCCGTCACATGCTGCTGCTGCGTGGTGCGGAGCGGCCATCGCCATTTGATAGTGTCGCCAATCAGTTGTTGTTGATGCAATATTAATCAGCCATCAATAGTCATTAGTTTGTTAAGTGTTTTCCAGAAACTAATCGATGGGGCAGCGTTGGATGGAGGAGGAGGTTGCTGGTGGGATACTTTATTTGGATCTAGGACCGCGCGCACTGCAGCCTCTCCGCCAATGAAACGGCTCCATCCATCTCCCTCTCTCTCTCTATCTCTCTCTCTCTCTCTCTCTCCTAGCTCTCCGGGTGACCATACGCGCGCACACGTGTAAACCACGCGCACACACACAATCATAAACAGCAGAGTTGATATCAGATGGAGACACGTGTGCTCATACTTTTTGTTCGAAGGCTGAATCTTCGTCTTGACCCATGAAAAACAGTTTTAAATCCGCACATTTAATTTGGACTAAATTTTCAATTTAACTAATTGGTGTGTTCTTCATCACATTGGAGGCCAAATTCAGAAGAAAGAAAAAAAAACAACTGTCCCTGATCCAAGTCCTGACACACTTTATTATTATTTTGTATTTTGCACAAATCTGAAATTATGCTGAGGTTGCATCACATCCATAAGATTTATTTTCTGCAATGTGTTGGTAAAAAATAAATCAAATGCACTGTGGCCAAGAAATAAGTTGGTTAAGAGTTTGAGTGAAAAATAGAGAATAATTGTAGGGGAGACCTGTGCTGCGTTACCTTTATTTTGAAATCTGAGAGCAGAACTGTAGCTGTGCTGCACATGCTGGATGCTGTCTAGACATGCGTAGAGCTCTCGATTAAAAATTCATCAGGTCCTTGTGTTTAAACACATCACCTTTACTTCAAGTCAATTCATATATATATTTTGATATCATAGAAAATATAGGCAAGGTTGCATTTTATGTCTGATCTCTACACCAAATGATTAAATTCAAATAAATAAATGCAAAACATTAATTAATTAAATAGACTATACAAAAAAATGTAATCATATTTTCAATTAAAAAAAATTGAAAACCTACAATCTGAAAAAAAGTGGCTGTAAAATGAATGCCGGTGGAAACGTTCTCAGCCTTCATAAGTAAAATAGCTCAGGGGCGTGATTAGAGGGTGGCTGCTGGGAGGCCACAGTCACCCCTTGACATGTGGCTGCCCCCAAAATAATGATTTGGATGCAAAACGAAGTTTCTCCTTTTTTTCCTCGGAGCGTTTTCATCTCTTTCATATATTTGTTACTAATGGAAACACTAGGCATATGTTTAATTTCTTTAAGATCCTGTATTATAATTCTTGGTTTTGTAGATTTGTGTTAACTGGCCATATACACTTGATGCTGTTTTCTGAATTTGTGCATTATGTAGTCTAACGTGACACTAAATTAATATTGAAATGCTTGTGCTTTAGGGGAAATCTGTCTGTACGTAGCCTAATCTGTAGCTAATACAATGATCTTCAACATGGAGTCCATGTCAAAGACTGATTTTACTGTGTTCAGTAACAGCTGTCTGGAAGCCAGTGGAGTTTATCAATACAGATATTGATAAATAATTAAATCCAGTCCAGAGACGTCATCCACATATTAACTAGGACCCATAATGTTGCAAATTGAAATGTATTTAATTATGATTATTTCTGTACATTGTGAAGTGACCTCTCTACCCCTTCCTAATAAGGCTAATGTTATTAACTTTCTGCAATACGTCTTCTTACAGCTAGGTGGATAGTGAGGCGCACACACACACACACACACACACACAAAAAAAGGTAAACATTATTGTTATAGTGACCATGAAGGCAACGTTTTTTGATGACATAAATTATTTAGTTTTCTGTGAATGTATCCTCATATTTTCAACAAGACACATGACATGACTGACCTAAAAATAAGGAATTGAGTCAGTTTCATTTCCAGACTTTTTACATCACTGAAGAAGATGGTGCCCGAGTTCATGAACATGAGCAACTTCTCCGAATAATCAATTGTTATCTCATATCTTAAACTTGTGTTCTTTCTTTGCAAAGTCAGTTTAAAAAGAGAAAAAAATAAAAAATACCAACCAAGGTGATTTAATCATGTGATTCCATTTACCAAAACATACATAGATGTAAGGAAGCTTTTAAAACCTTGTACTGATTAATAAACAATGGCTCACAGCTTCTTCACTCATTCTGTTTATAACAGTACATGTACATGGGCACACCCCAGCAACTTTGACATCAGAATAGCAGATCTCAAGTTGTTCGGTCTTTACAATGTGTTTAAATCCGCAAGCTATTAACTAAATGTGTTCATCATTTAATTCCGCATCACTGTGTCTACTCGGTAATGTATTATGACCTAATGTGTAAATTGATGGCATCAGAGGGCCTTCAGCGATCAAATATTTAACAACATCTGAAGAATATGCACCTTTATAAACACCCGCGTTTTATTTTCACCGGATCTCCATGTTGCAGCTGTGGAGTGTCAGACCGGCTCTCAGAGGCTGGTTAGGTGTTCCCAATGAGTAAGTTGTAGACCTCGTGGAGATTGGACCTTAATGAGAAGGTGGTAGAGCTGTCTAGTGGATGTGTGTTCATTGGGCTTTGACAGCCGTGCTCCGTTGCAGATCTATTAATCATACCCACAAGGAGTGCAAGTCTCTCTCCCTCTCTCTCTCTCTCTCTCTCTCTCTCTCTCTCCCTCTCACTCACTCACTCCCTCAGTTTTCAGTTTATACAGAACAGAATCATTTACATAAAGTCCTTAAGGCAAATAACTGTTGGGGGCTCTAATTTATATCTGATCGAAAATTAGCCGTCATTATGCGCGCCATTAGCTGCGTCTTTAATGTGCTTCTAAGCACCATTTGTCAAGCAGCTTGTTAATATCCTTCAAGTCTTTAAAGTTGAGAGCTCATTAAAGACTGCTGTGCCTGCTCTTGATGCTATTTCATAAAATTCGGTGGGAAGGGACAGACCATTTAAAAGTTTTTCTTTTTCCCTCAATGACATTGTCCAAAAACAGAATAGACAATAGAATAGAACAGAGCATGTGCGTCCTGAATTAGAGATTCACAGTTTTATCTTTGGAAAATGCTTTTCTAGTTATAAAGACAAACGAAATTTAGGCAAAAAATATCAATTGACTTGAGTCTAATTAAATCTTTGTTAACAATATTTTACCAACTGAAACGTCAGCTGCTAATCATCAGGAAAGCAAATTGTCTTTTGCCAAACAAACTGTTTTCAAACGTACACATCAGAAAAGGCAAACGGACCTCTTCATATAAATTCTCTCCATAGTTGTCTTGCCCACAGCCCATAACATGGAGACCCTCCCAGGCCCAATCTTTGCCTTTGGGTAATGGGAGTTATGCTGCTTTATTATTGGTTAAAACTCCAGTGTCCTTAGTCTCCCTTTTTTCTCTCCAGTATAACAGACTCCTCCAGGCTAAAGCAATAAAGAGAGTAATTAGAATGCTAAAGACAGATGTAAATAAAGGGAATGAGACAGTGGTGAGGGATGAGGCGTCTAGGTCACACACTCTCATCAAAAACCCAGTTGGTAGCAAATGACACAACGTTCAGTGCCAGAGGCCTGGGGCTACTACTGCAAACCAGAGGACATAATGGACTAAATTATGGCCTCAATGGCTATGCATCTCAAAGCACCAATAAGGACACACACACACTCATGCACGCACACACACACGCACACACACACACACGCACAAGTCTGTATGTTCGGATTTAATCTATAGCATTACATAATGTATTCAACATTATACACCAAATAATCTACAAGCATTATTATTCTTGTTGTTATTATGATTAAGCAATATGATCGGTAGACAACCCACAGAGAAAACAATGTCCATTGAGTCTTTTTTGCCCACCAGCAACATGGGAATACTATTTTGCTAAATCAATACCTGATTTCATTCAGATACAGTGCGAGGCTTTCACTCGGGCTTCGTTCATTCATTTAGAGGAATAACATTTGGGAAAATAAGAAGAATCTTATATTGGATGAATTAGAGGAGCAGCGTCAGAGCGAGCGCACACAGACCCCAGCAAGCATCAACACTAAACACTATACACATGAGATTACATGCACGGCGAGGGGGTTGGGCTAATTACAATATTTGCATTATTAAAAATACATTAACTACTAGAATGCCATCATATTTAACAACATGAGACATTAATAAATTAGCCAAATTTTGGTGATGAAATGAATCCTGTCTTTTTATTGGGCTTCAAGGGGAATTTCAGTGAATTTTTCTGGTGCGTCAGTGTTATTGCTCCTCCACGTTAACTCTCTACTCTGGTGTGTCATGTTGACGAGTTGGAAAACAGCATTTTGTATCATGTGATAACTGTGGTGTCATAGAGGGGGTGAATTCAGGAGGAGAAAACACGGGATCCAAGTTATACAAGGTGAACATGACTCATCACGATGTCCCCAACAAATTAAATCAGACATATGGTGGTGTAAACTCCACTGAAGATTTTAACAGCAAAGAAATAGAGGCTATAGTGTAACATGGGGGAAATGATCTTGGAGAAAGTGTTGTTTTATGAGGATTTCGATGTATCGCAAGTTTTGTACATTTCCTGGAAATTCAATTAAGTTAACATTTAATGGATCAAAATCCAAATACTCAGTTGACTTACATCCAGTTCAATGGCTTCATTGTATGTGTCTATTTACAACTAATCCAATCAATAACTAAATCGGACAAATCAAGCTACTTCATCACATTAAAACACAAATCCTGTAAATCCAACATTGCACTAAAACATTTCCAGTGAAAGATTCGTTGGTATAAACCCCTACAGAAAAATAAATATTTGTTTGTCTTAACCAGCTTTAACCACCATATATGATGCTGTGAGTTTGCAACATCAATATATTGTCAAGTAACTGTTTTTATTTAGAAGGAAGAAGTCAGAGGAGAGAATAAACGTCACAGATACACCAACATGCAACAGTGAACAGTGACACAGACTCCAGACCTGCGCGGGTACTTTACCCTCTCACGTGCAGGAAATGTCCAGTTATTGTCTAGTCTCACATTTCTGCCATGGTTTTTTGTATTAATTTGAAAACTGTACTTCCAGTATTCCTGACAACACTGGAATCCAGCCTTTACTAGCATCATCCAGATTGTTAGCTGCCAATCATGCTGGGAATAGGCCAGCGGAAGAATTTCAGCCAGACATTCCCATTGAAGAACTGCTACTGAAAATTATGGACCTCATGCAAATGTGCAGTGAGTATGAAAAGACAGTTATCTGAAACTAGAACTCAAAATTAATTTACTGTGATCACATTATTTCAAAGTACATAATGTGCAAAAAAAAAGAAATGACAACGCACACACGCTTGACCACTAGGAGGCCATTTCAGGTGAGTATGTCATTGACTGTAATGGAAATGAGAGGTATATATTGCATTTTTATTGCCAATCACAAAAGTTACATGATCTTGTCATGCAAATATTCAGTTGGAAGTAATGTCTCTGCAAAGCTAGTTGATGCCAGCCACTATATCAGGTTACACAGGGCTGTAGAAATGCGTGTTTCTGAGGTGCCTTTGCGAAAGGTTGATTACCCTGGATATATTTCTTCTACCGCTCGGGGCTATTATTGCTTGAGATACAGACTACAGTCAAAACCCTGATGGAACGATCCTGGATGGGAAACGTCGCTGGTAAAACCATATAAAGTGATTCAATGCAAACATAAAGAAATGTTAATGATCATCAAAGACCTTTGTGTTGGATGGCGCTACACCTCCAGTTCCTCTCTCTTTTCTCACTCTCTGCTGTCCTTTTTTATTCCCTCCTCACTTTCCAACCAGCACTGATTGGTGCAGGGTTTTTAAAGAATATTTTAAAGAAAATAATGAAGTAGACGAATATGACACATCGCCAAGAAATAACCCTGTTGTGAAAAAGACCCCAAAAATGTAGTCCATCGACTTGTCTCTGCTAAAAAATGGCTAATATTGAGAGTGAGCTTTGCCGGGGAGCTCTCAGCGGCGGTGCTGTGAAACGTGGCAGCAGACACAGTTTCTGACCTCTATAGAGCAGCGTGGAAGGACCTCAACAGCTGTAAACAACACTGCAATCAGTGTCCCATCTGCTCCCATGTCCCACTTGTGTGGATGCCTTTTTGCCATTTCTTTCACCCTCTGCCAAGTGGCTGCCTCAGGACATCTAACCCACCCAAAAGAGCTCATTTACCCAAGGAGGGAAGAAGCAAACTAGATTTCTGAGTGTGTCTGCTGATGGGGAAACTTGGTCGTGGCAGCCATCGACCACGTTAGAGAAGTTACAATGTGAAATATGTAAAAAATAAATAAAAAGGTTCGATAAAACACAGAAAAGAATCTGGGACTGACAACGATCTTGTGAATAAGCAGCTATCCAGGCAGCTATCACATGTTGAATTAACCTGTATTAACCCCAATTCAGGCTAATGATGCTTCACAGGGATTATATGAAGAGGGTAGCTAAGCTGCATGCACTCCAAAGGTAAGTGATGTGACTGCTGCTCAAGTGGCGCACACGTCCCCAAGAGGGTCCCTGCTTTATTTGTATGGTGCATGAATACAAGGACACACACTCCTTCACGCTCTTCAACAGATCGACAATTGATGGGGGTAACATGCAAGAAAAAAACTAAGGTGAATCAGTGGAGGCAGAAAAAACAAGCTGATGTTGTATGGTTATTTTGTTTGTTTTTCAATGACAAATGTAAAATGTTGGTACCATTATTCAAATTAACATTAAATCTATTATAATAAATTGTTCCCGTCATATTAAATTCATGTAAATATTGCGTGTTTATTAACTGTAAATGTGTAAAACGTATCTTTATCTACATTATTGTGCTCGTAACGTCAAGCTTGTTGACACACTATGCTAATGACCACGTTGCATGCTGGCTGTTTAAAGAGCGAGAGCACATTAATTAACCATTTCCATATATTTGGGTCCCTAAAAGAGTTTTCCTTTAAATATGTATGATGATGAAGATGATAACACGCTGCCCTTGCCACCTCGATACAGGGAGGTCATCACGCCTCAATCAATCCACGCTCCTCTGCTCGCCAAATAATTGCCTTATGTTTCTATAATCAAAGTATAACATCTTTACAAGCTCCTCGTTCGGGGATGGGCCGAGGCAAACTTTGTATTCTGAATGCATAATCCCGTGTATAAATATGCCTCACACCGGAGCCCTGTGTGTTATGTGATGTGAGTGGGGGTCAGAGCCACCTGTATTCCTGTGGGTGGCATCGTGGAATTGCAGGAGATCTGATTGGAGCATTACACGAGGGCCCTCCAGAACTGCTATCTGTTGTTCCCCCTGCTCATTTACTTTATCAGTGCACTCCTGTAATATACATAATTCAGACAACCGGGGAATGTCTTTGGGCTCTGAACCACCTGCTGGCTTTTATTAGCTAATTAATGGTGATTTATCAGAGCTGCTAATTTGAGTGGGGCCGCTTGCCTCCAGGAGTCTCAGAACACCGTATGAATCCTGATGGTGATTATGCTTATTTGATGGGCAGTTTGCTAAAACAAAAAGTTCTGTCTATTCCACGCCACAGGGACAGAGTTTCTGTTCTTACTGACGACGACCTTGTGTGGGTTTCTCTTTTTCTTTCTCATTAAGGTCTCACACACAGTTCTTGTTCATACTTAAATTCAAAACATTAGAAAAAAATATATATTTTGACCTGTAGAGGCGTGTCCTTGGGAAGGTCTTTTTTTGATGCCCTTATGTTTCAAGTAGTTTTACGGTTCAAAGACCACAAATTCACCTTAAGTTCAAAACGGGTAGTACGGCAGCCTTAAAGGAGAATTCCAAAGTAAAAACAACCAATTTACTATGTACTATGTATTTATATGCATTTTTAAATATATACTCACTTTTTTTGCTTGTTAACGCAAACTTCACCATGTTTAAGATCGATTATGGAAACTTGTGATGGAATGTTTATTTCCTTAAACACAGACTTCTAATTCTCCCTGTAGGAGACAGGTGGTTGACAGCGAGAATACCGTGCATGCAATGATGCAAACAAAAGTGCTACAGTATAGTGTTAGTGGACTATCAATAATAAGTAATTGTCAAGTTTATTGCTCATGTCAAGAAAAATAAATGCCAAATTCTTGTCGTCTGGAAGATAATATTCAAAACAGTTATCAAAGATTTTGAATATCACCTTTTAACTCACCTCAGACTGAACCCAGTGTCCCAGAAATTATGTTCATACACATTTAAACTGCTTCTCCAATTACATTGTGGTGGGGACGTAATCAGTGACTGGATCACGTTCAGAGGAAATGTTTTCTTTAATGACTGAAGCACTACATTTCCTAACAGCAGAGGGGTCATCAGGGGGTGGTTGGGGGTAGAGAGCAGGCCCACAGAGCACAGGACTAAGACTGTCACAGCCAGAGATGCACCCACAGATCCGTCCATGGTTAGACTAGAATGCAAAGGTTAAGAGGCAAAAATATTCTCTTTGGTCAAAGTCAGGGGGAAAGATTGTCAGAGACCACAACGTTTCCTTTACCCCAACCAGGAGGGACGAGGCCCCATGCAAAACAGAATGAGTTTATTGAAGCTACGTTCAGTTTTATATGGATTTGCAGAATCTGTTATTTGGTGAAACAACAATCTGTACATGTGTCAACTCCCAAAAGCAAAATGATTCAGCTTCAAGTTACACGGGCAGGGTTAAAGATTTGTTTAGGGAAAAGTTCTAGTGTTATAATTCTTTTAAAGCATCCTCTGTTTGTAAAAGTAAAATGCTTGCAATGCTAACATAATGATCCTTAGCAGGTTAATTTATATTATGTTCATCACCTTAGTTTAGCGTAATGCAATGCTTACATCTGCTAGTGTCATTAGAGTTGTGAGGATTCAGCAAAATCATAAGGGTTCTTCTTCTGGGAAGCATGAATATCAAATTTAATACACAAGGTTGGAGATGCTCTAAAGACACGGACTAAACATTTAATGATGATTATATATGAATTTAAATCATTATTTAACTGTTACAAGGGATCCATCCTTTTCTTCATAAAGGGATCTTTGTGATGCCATGATATTTGATCCAAACGGAAGTATTCTATTGTAGAGAATGCTTCATGTCATTCAATTCACCTCCGTTTCAAAACATTTGACAGCAGCTTGTCATATCAACAAAGATCCGACGTGTAAGGCATCAGCTGGCTGATTGATGTTTTCTGCCCTCTGCATGCATATCCTTGGGGAAATACCGTCGAGTCTCACCCTTTCTTCGCAAGCTGTTTAAATCCCCGAAGGCAGCCAGAAGTATAAAACATTATGTCAAGTCATTTTGTATGTCTTGAATTAGAAGGTGGATGTAGAAAAAAAAACAGGGTTAAGATATGTCTGCCAGTGCCTACACTATCCTTTCCTGATCTTTTCATCCCAATTCAAATAAAATTCAAAACAGCAGGTAAATGCTAATATCACACAAGCAAGCAACTGTGCCTCCAGCAACGCGCTCTATTAAAAGAGTTTGCCGCGCAAGGTGCCGCAGCTCTCTGCAGAAACTGAAGTGTTTGCTCAGTGGGATTCGAACAGGAAACGCACTTTAATGTTGAAAACCTCTCAACAGCCTCTCCACGCACACACACACAATACAGATGTAAAAATAACCATATTGTACGTCTGTCATGTTGTTAAAGGTATCAGTTGTACATACATGTGTTGCATCACATCATCAAAGCACAGTTGCACAATGACAGCAGAGCTCAATTCGTAAACAGAGGTGGATTATTTGTGTAAAGACCGAATAAGTCCTGTTGATCACATTCATGTGAACCAGCTTAGAGTCAATTAAGATGGCGGTCAAGATCTCCACATGAAAAGATGGGATGTGTCTATGCAATTCCAGCGATGACCCAGGGAGGTCACACTGAGGGTGTTTGTGTGTCTGTTTTCTGTTGGTGTGTACACACAATAGACCTCTGGTAGAGACAGGCCACCTCAGCCCCTCTTGGGAGAGAAGCTTCAGTATAAAAGCATGCTATTCACAGGGACCTCAGCAATTGTACAAGGAGAAAGGGACCAATTCTCCCCCCTTAACCACAACACACACACTCACACATACACACACACTGGAAACTCACTTGGTTTGATGGGGGGGGAATGGAAATAAGCGCCCCTGTGCCTATGAATGCTATCATTTCATTCCTCTACTCTGAATGCTCCGGGGATCTGTGTGAAGGAGTAGGAGCAATAAGTTCACTTTGCTGAATTAATGCTGTAATTCTTTATCAGGAGAGCCTTGGCATTACCTTGAACCGGGCTGGTTTTATGCAAAATGGTTTCAAGCCTAGTTTTTTTAATGATGGTCCTAATTTGTTGGCTCACTCTGAATTATTAATCTCTTTTATATTCAAGTAGTTATTACATGTCATGACTGTATCTATGGGGTGAGTTTTAATAGCATCTGCTGGACCTTAGGAAAGGAGCCAGAGTAGAAATGCTATTAAAAATTGATAATTAGCTAAATATTTGCCTTGGCACCTGCTTTGAGCCACCATGCTAATTGGCATGGGAAACAGCTGCAGTGGTCACCGAAGACACACACACGTGCACACACACACACACACACACATACACACATTGAGATGTTCGTGCAGAAACTCACAGACAGAGGCGAACAAATCAATTAGAGAGATGAAAATGAGACTTCCACAGGATTCCACTGGTGGCTGTTAAAAATCTGGATATTGTCTCATTTTGAAAGTTATTAGAGCATACTATGAAATTTAAATCTAGTCTCATTTTAGATAAGGTCCTCCCGCCGTAGGGTTTTTAAATGAGCTGTGTGGGCCAGGGAATCAAACCTCAACCTTCTTTGGTACTAACCAGCTTTATATCATTATACTGTCCTTTTTAGGCCAGATAGTTTTGCTTAATTGAAGTGCTTATACAGGTTCTTCTGTTTGGGAACAATTAACATTTGACATGTTAGACTCTAGTGTTGGCTACTTCTGTGGTAGCTCACAATCTGTGCAGCACATTGTGCGTCCACCTGGAATGAAATGTGCTATATAAATAAAGACTTTTTTGCTTGCTTGCTAAATGAAAAACCTTCATGTTTACAATTGTGTCTCAGAGCTGCAGTAACCTCCATGCAATATGAGAGGTGGCAGTTTAGGGCTATTTCATATGACCAAAATATGATAAAATACATTTCGTATCCATATTGATACATAATGCGATATAGCAAATTTTCTGTAAATTCAATTAATATTTAGTTTGTCAAATTTACCACATGGAAAAGCAGATATGTCACTATATTGAATTAAATACTCCAAATAAAACAGAAAGGTACATATTTATGATTGTTCCTGTCCTTGTGTACAATGTAGCAAAATATTAATGTGGAAAATGTAAAAAAAGAGAAAATACTTTCAGCTATACTTGCAAACACAATAAATATAGGCTTAAAATGTCAAAATGGTCAATATCACATCTTAACATACGAGTTGCAGGTGCTATTTTTAGGTATGAGATACCGTGTTCATTCTCCTCCATTATTATTTACTCAGGTTGCTTTCATGCAAATTTCCGGCCTGCATCCACCATGTGAAAGACTGTAAATCGTCTAAATGACACAAATACTGCTGTTTAGAGTTTGATCTGCCACACAACGAAACAAATAAGATAGTATAATACAAAAACAAATACGTTTTTATATTATACTATCTTATACAATATATATCATCGTATCACATTGGCTCTATTGCAATCATGTAAATATCATATAAAAACTGTAGAGATTTAGACCATACATGCAACAGAGGAATGACAGAGTCAGCAACATCCATCCATCAGTCAGTCAGTCCATCCATCAGACATACCACTGAACCATCTGCCAGCCTCCCCCATCCCTCCCTGAACCCCCACAGCCACCAGCCAGGAGAAGGCTCTCTCTCGGGGCCTGATGTGCTAATGTGAACCTTTGTGGTGCTGAGCCAAGTGCGTGGCTAGGTGGTTGAACTGTGTCTGTAGCTTAGCCATGGGGCCTTTCTTATCAGGTTCGAATTCATCTTTGATTAATGTCAAGCCCATGAACATCAAACAATTTCTGTGTATCATTATGGTCTTGAATTGGATTCAGGGAAAAACCACAAATGCTCAGAATTATTTTTGAATCTATTCATAAGATGTTTTAGAAAAACCTTTTGTTTAAACATAAAAAATAAAATAACCCTCAACAGTGCACTGCATGGCATCCTCTGCAAAATTCAATTAGAGATAATGTTGCACTGCCATCTATTCATTTGAGGCGCCCAGTGAGGCAGCCAGTGGGAGTGTATTGATTGGAATGTGTCATGTGTGGAAGCGAGAGAGGGGTGGCCGAAGATTTTTGCTTAATGGACTGAAATAATAGAGGCGGGCATGGGCTTTAATTAGGGAGCAGTGGTGGGGGCATCTAGTCTCCCCTCCTTGTAGTTGCACCCTCTGCAGAACACAGTCAATGGCCCATGCATTTTTACATGCGGATACGTGCAAACGCACTTGCACAATTCCACTACCAATGCATTCACACATACACAAACAAACACACACTCACACACTTGCAGTCTACCACCCATGCACACCCACACTAACACACACACTGAGACACACAGGAGGAGGGCAGAGGAGAATGGAGGGGGTGATGGAGGGAAGGATGAAAAAAAAAAAAAAGAAGGCGAGGGGAGTGCTGGGCTCCCGGGGTCTCAGCTGCTGCCAGGGTGCTGCCTGCTCCTCGCAATGAGTTGCAACTGTCAGTTTATTTTATCTCAGGCTTTTCATCATCACACAGAGCCTGGTTGGAGGAAGCCACCTGAGAGTGCAAGGAATTTTGTTGGCTACGAGTCATTAGCAAAGACTGCTGTGATGCGCCGGGGCCAGAGACGTGGGTAGGCAGGGTACCGCCGCAGACGAGTGTGTCCCCTTAACCCTTGATGGGCTGATTGGCACGGCAGCTTTGCTTTGATGGCTGGATAATCACATGCAGTCAGGACGACACAGGGCAGGTCAGAGAGGATTAGCAGTGCAAGTGAGGAAAAAGAGAGATGCTGCGAATGAATGCATGTGGCGAACAAGCCCTTTTATTTCCTCCTAGTTTGAATCTTTTACGAGCGCACAGAAAATTTTAACCAAATATATTTGACGATGACCTTTTTTCCCATGACTAGGATGAGATGACACGAACATCAACAATCTCTAACTGTGACAATATCATTATCAACGTGGAAAAAAACAGAAAACTGCAAAAATATCTATGTATTTTTGGTCTAAACAAAAGAGAGGAGACAAAATTACACACTGAATGTTTGTGCAACACACCGACAACAGTGCTGGGCTTCGACACAGCGTCGACATTGGAGCTGTTGGAGATTGGATAATATACAGTGAAGGGAAAAGAACATGACATTTGGAGCCACTTCAAATATTACGCCACTGAGAGAGAAGAAGTGAGCGTGTGGTATTGTCAGGAGAAGCCCTGCAGCTACAAAATCGCTGGGAAGAAAACCACAAACCTAAAGAGACACCTTGAGGCGCACCACAGACAGACGGAGGTAACCCAACATTAAGACGTTCGATAGCATTACTTTACTTTAAAAGCCATATCAGGCTAACTACTAACAGCAGCAGCATAACAGTGTCTGTTTACATCCTACAACAACGGGACATTGCTGCTTTGTTTTTCCAGATGGAGATTTAGCTATTCGCCAAGTCAGCTACGACAACCTTTTGTTCAAGACTATTTAAATAAAAAATTTAGGTCTGGACGAATACTAGACCAAAATATCCAAATTAAATCATCTAAAAACCGAATAAAATAAATTGTGAGGTAAATTTATTATGACTTACACAAACATGGACTTTTATATCAGGACTATGACTAAATCTGTAGATAGTGGACATCATGATTAGTAGAGCTTTTTCACTTAGCTGCACATTCACTGTCAGATGGACATGACTAAAAACAGATACTGTAGACAGCATGTTAGGCAGGTGGACGGATGGTTAGCTGGTGCCTTAGAGGAATATTTCATCCGAAAGTGAGTGCAACCAAAAGATTGCACAAGATAAATTCTAAAGACTACACCTCAAGTGCAAGACATGAGAGCTCAACCAGCCCTGATGGGTATCTACTGCCCTTTTCCAAGTTTAGATCCTCTATGACTGTCTAAACCCTTCTTACCCAGCATTAGTACAGGTGACCCAAACAACACATATAAAAATAAAATATAAAAAAATATCTATTCTTTTCTTTCATAAACAACATCCACCTGACGATCTATAGGCAGGAGAGAGCAGCACTAATGTGTTCGGTGACCGCTGGCTGCTTAGATGAGTGTGGATCACTGCACATGTCATTTCCACTACACTACGTTAGCACGCGGCAGGTACAGTGAAATGTCTGGACCTATCTGTGTGACCACCGAGTGCCGAGTTATCACTGGGGCCGTGTTGGTGTTTGTTTTGTCTCTGTGTGTGTGTGTGTGTGCACGCATCAGAGTGTGTATGCGCATGTGTGTATAATATGTAGGTTTCCACAGCTGATTTACATTTTCTTATAAAGGCTACCAGCTCGTCTCTGATGCCACAATGCCTCGGTCAAAGAGAACAACGTCTCTGTAGCTTCTTTTATTCTGACTTGAAAGAGTACATGTCCAAGTGAGAACACATTATTAAATATGGATTCAGTTTGGGTCCCACTTCGGCTGCCTCCCTGCTCCTGACAAACTCCCGACCAGTGTCAATGTCTCCATGTATGAATCCATGTAAGTGGATGTTTTTGTAATGTGGAGGCTCCAGAGTGCAGGGCGGCTTACCTTGGAGGAGCTCTATGATTACCCGACTAACACAAACAGTGGTTGTAACCTTGACCACACGAAATTATTCTTTGGAGCGGAGGACATGTGAAGAGGAGTAAAATGTGAAATTCCAGCGGGTGTCTCTGTGTGTGTCTAACCTTGTGAAAACACAGAGGCGTGAGTTTGATGGAGTTATTACACATCCGTGCTTCCACCATTTGTGCGGCTGAATCTATTATCGCGACAGAGACAGGGCTAAGCTGAGATTCGGCCGGGACCTTTCATCACCTCGTGGTCACGGGTCAGGCAATTGCAGCAGCCACTGTTTGCTTTTCATTACTAAAATACAAACTTAAAGGATGTCTTTTTGCTTCTCTTAACAGAACCGTGTTGACTCTGGCGATGATTACGATGTTATTATTTCTACTGCGCCTCCGAAAATGTGATTTTAGAAGCTGAGAGACTATTTCGGCTTTTGCTCCAACAATATGATTCCAGTTTATTGTCGTTATGAGCATTGAGGAAAATAATCATCCAAACACATGTTATGTATGTTAAGTATATGGCATCTCTGTGCCTTCTCTGGAATCTTCTTTTTCACTGAAATCCGGCTCCACTCTGCACTATGGTGGTGACTAAATCATTTCAGTCTTCAATTCAACATCAGAATAAAAAAAGGTGTATTTGATCATCTTAGTACGTCAACAACATCAGGCCTTTATCAAATGTTTACCATGTGGCTCGATGTGCGTGTCACTTTACATTGTCAGAGACCGTTATCTCACGTTTTTATCTCTTTGCTACATAAGGAGCAAGTGGTCGCTCTCAAGGTGGGTCCCTATATCCATCAGGGAGGGGAAATAAGACGCTGGTTATCACTGCTCGACCTCCCCTGACAACTGTCCAATTATGTATATCACACCCTGCCTACTGTTTGCACTAGAAGTAATCAATAAAGGACGTGGCTGAGTGCACATACATTTTGGCGAAACCAAATGCATGAAAACTTAATCATTCGCTCAGGCTGGCGGGGGATCAAATATCGGTAGGGGAACAAGTAGGCAGTGGTTCTTCACGAGGGGAGGGACTGATTAGTGATTGTAGCTCCAAGTTCGACGGGGGGTGCGGGTGGGGTGGGCTTCCCTCCTGACGGGGCAAATGGAATGGGTGACAGGTGGAAACGGGGATGAGAAGGCGGTCCTCTGTTTCATGAATAAATGTAAACACATCGCCGTGCAATTACTGCGGCTGGTCATCTCTTTTAGGTCGTGATGGGGGTAAACGTGCGGCGACATCCCTGCAGGTCCAATCTAATGAAAACGTGCAGGTTACTGGGGCGTTTAATTGTATATACGGTTAAAGCTAAGAGTGAGGAGTGTGGCGGCTTGTTGCGGATGAAAGCCTAACCCCACAACTGGAAAATTTGATTCAGTTTAAACATAGCGTTTCGTTTATTGATCCGCTGTGGAAGGTGAGATCATCACAGGAACAGGACCTGAGCAGATGGATTCATTTGAACATGTCACGAGAACACATGGGTCTTGTTGCTCCAGAGAATAAATTGTTACACAGGGGCGGCAGCACAGATGTCATTTTAAATGTAGTGATCAGATAAATACCTCACAGATTTCTCAGAAGCTCACTGTGCACGATTCTGTACATTGTGTATAGTTCATATGACGATTTATTCCGTTATAAAAATTTATAAAAGTGAACTAAAATCTCAGAGTATTGACACCCGACTCAACCAGGATTTAGTTGAAATGTGTTGTTTTACTAATTTTAACAGGAGAGTTATTCAATTTATTCCCTCTTCGAAAAGCAATCACACAGACAAGTGCTAATCTTTTCCCTATTTAAAAGAAATCTTATGTAATCATCTGCATACGTATGCATATCTATTTGGTATTAACACTTATTCACCACAGAGGAAGCAGGTCAAAGCATGCCACAGTTATATCTTTTCTATTACCAAGGTTAATCAATAATTCATGGGTCACAATAGCAGGCAGTGGGAGTCGGGGGGGGGGGGGGGGCGGGGGGGGGCACCCTGAGATCCTGTCTCTAAGTAGGATCCCCTCAATACAGGAAGGAGAAATCAGAGCCTAAAACCAGGGAAGAAAAAACATAAACATCCCAGTGGTTCCCTTCTCACACCCACCCACAATTACAGCAAAGGGTAGAAAGGTATTCAGGATCATCATCATCATCACTGACACTACAGCCCTCGTTCAGGCATTCCTCTGTGAGACGATAACCTTTTCTTTCCCCTCTTTCCCTGCGCCGGTCTCTGAGTAGTACTCACACCATCACTTAGAGCATTAATCAGAAAGCATGTGCCTAATGGCTCCTGACAGGCAGCGCCCGTAATGGGCTGCAGTCCAAGCCTGCATCTTCCTCACGCATCTGATAACACTAACAGCAGCCGCCCGAGTACAGCTGCCTGCACGGCCACCGCTAGATTGTTAATGACAGTGGGCGATGCGGTCTCACTCACCATAAAACACTTAGGGCCCCGAGATGCTACCAGATCATGCATGAAGAAAGCTTTTTGATAGTATGCTAATCTCAGCCATTACTGTAGGATGATTTACAATCACTTAAACAGCACATGAGCCGGCTATAGAGACACAGGCCGGCTGGCTGGGATAATAACGACACTGGCATGTGTTGATCATTAGAGAGCTCTCTCTCTCTCTCTCCCTCACTCCATCTCCCTTTGTGTGTGTGTGGAAGCATGCACTCTGGGTGCAGTGGCATTTGGCTTAATTAGTAAGCGATTTTTAACATGAAAGAGACAAAAGAGGAAAGGAAGAGAGCGTGTTGGGCTTTGTAGTGGTGCAGTGTTTACCGCTAATACCTGTGTGTGTGTGATTGCAGGTGCTATATTAACAGAGAAGAGTGTGAAGTGCAAAGAAAAACCTGCTACTATTTCAATAGAGTGTTTTTTTTAACTGCCTTGGTTGAAAGTCAAACAGGAAAACATTTCATTTGGATTCTCCGACGACACTATTTCTCCAAGTTGATGCTTCTCCATAGACTTCTTATCTAATGTAGGAGGGAATTGAGAGATAGATGTAGGATTCATACTGGAGTTAATTTATACTAAACATTCAAGCTCAAACATATTAATCCAACATGCACTATTTGCCAAGAAGCCGTAAGTTTTGATGTCATGAATAGAGATTTCCATCCTGCTTTACGTATGGTGGCTTATGAATTTTTAAGAATGAACTGATACACAAACGATGCGGATACATCTGTTATGATCCAATACACCATGTTTCAATAAAGATTAGATTAAAAATTTGACTCTGCAGTGATTTATCGTATTTCTATTTTTGTTGATGAATGTACGTGTTCATAAACATATTTTATCCCCACGTCTTCTCAGCACCCACTTTTCAGCAGCACCTAAAATAGTTTACATCCTTAAAGATCCTTAAAAGAAATTCTATTCACAGATTTTATTCCAATTCCCTCAGGGGCCGGTGTTAAAATAAAAATGTGCCTTACAATAACAATAACAACATGTGGACCTGACCCGCAGCGAACAGTGTGACAGCTTGTTGTACCTGCGTTTCACCAGTGCTTTGCTGTGTCTGACAGTTTCTGTTACCAGGCTGCGTGCCATTCAGCAACCTGCTGCCAGTGTGTAACACCTAGGTTTTCAATTACTTTTGTTCTACATGTAAAGCTAGGAAATTGCATCAATATTTCATAGAAGGCAGCATTTTCTTGTGCACGGATTCAATGGGCAAGGAGATAAACAGTGGGTTATTAATAATGCAGTGCGGTGACACTGACCTTATTTTGTGCCTTTCAACCTGCACTGATATTTTGATGCACAGTGCCCCGCTACTCCGAGCACACAGGAGGTTTTCACGCTCTTTGTTCAAAGCCTGGAAGAAGAAAAAAAAAAACACACTTCCTGTTTGACAGAGGTTACATCACTGCCTAAACCTCCTAAAGACATTAACGAAAAGGCTGAGGCCACGTGCCGTTTTGTGGGGATACACTGTGGAAAAAGCATATCTTCATTTTCACAGAAACAATGTGAATGCTAAGTGTCGGTTTGACAACTCGAGTTGACAGCTGAGCAGATGCCTTGAAGGTGAACTGTGAGAGGCTTTGACAGGGGACTAAAAAGGCAGCTCACACTGGATTTTCCCCACACTCAGTATCTCCCCCACTCTACAGTACGGGGAGGATGCTAAGCAGCCAGCAAGAGCTTGTTAGTATAACTTCAGGTCACCTGTACGAACAGAAATGTCTGAATTCAGGTTTTTAAAGGAAAGATCAGGTCGGCTGTGTTGCACAAGGAATTTTATACATTTTACACAAAGTTTTGCTGGAAAGATGTGAAACAAATAATGTACAGCTGCTTTTCAAGGTGAGTACATTTTAGGAAATATAAAACATTGATGATATGATGACATGATATTGTTTAAAAAAAAAAAAAAACTCTGCTCCTCTAATTAATCTTTTCCCATACCGTGATTTATACAAAAATTATATTAATTAGGTCTCCCAGCACTAATTATCCTTTCATTGTGGAATATGCAAAAATAATGGCAATTATAATAGTAACAAAGTGATTCTACTATTGTATATACTTTCTGTATAAGCTGCCTGAACTAATATTTCAATATTCTTATAACTCTTGAAATAAATAATGAATTATATTAAATCTTATTTTCAGACATCAGATACAAAAATGAGAAACGTTAAAAAGGCCAACCACTTGATCCACGGGTCATGAGTCCCACTAGACCTAGTTTAGGTCTAAAATTTCTGAATACCACTTAAATACGATGCCACAGTTAACGGTTCAGCTGGAAAATCTAAATCTAAAATTCACATTTTATCTGGCATGTTTTAGAATTAAATAACTAGAAAGTTTTATATTTCTATAACCACTGAGACCCTTGAGTGTGTGTGTATGTGTATGTGTGTGCGTGTGTGTGTGTCAGTGTGTGTGTCAGTGCGTGTGTGTGTGCGTGTGTGTGCATGCGTATGTGTGGCCTGGTCATGAGTGGTCATTTCTCTAAGCACCAGAAACACTTGTCCCAGTATAGAGTTGTGTGTATGTATGTGTATTTGTGTGTGTTCGGCCTCTCGTTCACACATTTACAAATGTGACAAACAATGACTAAGCCCCATCTGCCAGGAGCTTTTACCATGAGTGTTATAACAACTAGTAATAAGTGTAAATAATAAATGGCCCATATCTTACCATGAGGGGGCCTCGGCAGCGCTGCTAAACTATTTAAGGTGCCTTGTTGATGGGAGTTATTTTTTGCTGTGGGGTTGTAGAAATTCTCGGGCTTCCCAGTAGAATTTTGGCCTGACAATAAACAACAGTTTAATACTTTATCTAATCCCTGCCAGGAGGTGAGTCCAACAGCAAGCTCTTGCAGATGTTCACATCCAATAATCTATCCATAATTGATGAAACAGAGAGGTCAGATGTAATGGCTGCTGCCATTCCAGCAACAAATAAATGGTTATTGACAAAACAAGCCAGTGTGGCACTGAGTGGGCTGTGAGATGACAAGCGCAGGGCGGAGTGGAGAAGCCTGGAAACGAAGGCGGGATGCAGGAGAGGGAGGCTGAACTCTGGACCACTGATCCTCAGATGCACCAGCAGGGGCCAGCAGGGGCCAGACGGGGCCCAGGGATGGCCCAGAGAGCGAGGGAGATCCTCCCCGGGTGGAAAGTGGCGGACACGCCCGCAAGGAGCCGTCAGGAGAGCATAAACATGAGGAGAATGAGAGTGAAAAGGGGGGAGGAACGAGGAGGGGGTGCGGCGAGCGGCATGGTGAGGTGAGTGCAACTGCATAGAGCGTGCAGTAGGCCAGCTGTCCGCTCCTCTTTCATCTCTGGGCTTTATGTCAGATACAATCTACCTGGCTGTCAAGCCTCAGCAACCATCTCACAGCCCTCTCTTCCTCCCTCTCACCTCCTATAACTAAATACCCCCCCTCCCTCCCTCTCTCACCCTCTCTCTCTCTTTCCATCTCTCTGGTGGCTGTACAGAGGCGTCCACCTCTGTGTCCTCTGATTCTTCTGGCTAAATCTGTGAATGGTCGGCAGCATGCTTTATTCTCTGACTTCAAAGTCTCTGTCTTTTTCAAACCATCAAGTAAGTATGTATTTCCCACATTTAAATGAAAATATTGGGGGGGGGGGGACACTAATGCAAAATTAATTGTAGTGATGGAAAAAAATCAAACAATTTCAAAATTTTATGTTTTGAAATACTGCATCTAAAGAGGGTAAGCATCCATGTTTGAGTGAACCACTTAGTGACTCTGACAAAACAGAAAACAACACAGATGTGCAAATACTAACATGAATATGTTATTCTAAAGTTAATAGTGTTAATTCACATTATATTACTTAAAATGTTTACTGTATACCCAAGAAACAGTGGTGAAAGATCAAAGTTAAACGTGACTTAAGTTTCAACTCGAGAATTAAATCCCCAGTGAAAATATTCTTATCTAAACCCACACTTAATATGTTATTCAGCAAGTTGCTTTTGAAAAGTGTAAGGCAGGAGATTGTTTCATTCTATTTTCAGTCATATGTAGAATCCCATTTCCGAGTATCACTGTTTATATGGAAAAATTTGTAAAGGGGAAGTTAATGATGGACGTGGTGCAGAGAGAAACTGAGAAAAACAGGCTGGGTGTCACAATACGGGTCCTCTCTGGCACTTAACTTGAGTTAACTCACTAAACAAGACTGCTCTTCTTTGAAGCCTCATTAACTCTTACATGGTAAATGGCTCTGTGTTGCACAACAGCGTGCACACACACACACAACCAGGGAGAAGCTTCGAAGAATTACTAAGAAAGCAGAGGATAACATGCTTTTTAGTGCTGCAGAAAAAAAAGGGCCATTTTTAACTCGAGCAGAGGGGGAGTGACTCTCCCTCGCAGAGTTCCCTTCTCCACTGCTTAATTACTGCGTGCGATCATGAATATTTCAGACATATGCTTTCCCACTTTGTCATTGGAGTTCAGAACTAAGAGAAACAAGTTCATATGCATATTAATAGGGGGTTTGCGAGTGGAGGGGGACAGGAGGACTAAGGGTTGCCAGTGTGCTGGTGACAGCAGGAGGAAATGGCACTCATTCCCCAGCAGCTGCTCTTTTTAGATCCCCCTCAGAGGGAACTGCCCGAGGAGGGCCTCCGCCACAAAGGGGATAAAGGAGATGAGGGCTCTTGATGGAAAACAGGCAAACAACCACTGGGACCCCTTCCTACCCCCCTTCAAACACTAATGCGAGTGCGCACTCGCACACACAGAAACCCTTGGCCCACACTTAGCCAACCCCCAGGAGTTGTCAGGACCTCTTTAGCATTTTCCGCGGTGGCTGCTAAACTGTGCATTAGCACCAGGCTAACGGGACCGCTCTAATGACAGACCGAGACCGAGGAGAGACTTTTTTCTTCCTTCTCGCTATGTATAATGACAAATGGGATGCAGTCCTGAGGGAGGGGGGGGGGGGGGGGGGGGGGGAATGAGCTGAGGCCCTGGAAGCATCTGAGGCCCCTATCGGTTGAAGAGGGGCGTACTATTAAAATGACAATATAAATGTAAATCCTGAGTAATAATTCTTAAAAATGTTGACTCGACCCTCCCCCTGATCACGTGCGTCACTGCTCTAACGCGTTCTAGGGGCAGCATTAAATAATGTCTAATTGAATTTATGGACCTTTAAAATACCACTTAGCACCCAGTAGAGCATAATGATGGGCTTTATTTAACATATCCAAACAAAGACGATTACAGCATTGTGCAGGTTTAATGGTGCACAAAGTGTTCTCTTTCCACTTGATAAAGAGCCTGTTTGCACATGTGAATGTCTCGTTATCAAACCATTTGCAAATAAAAGCCTCTTGTTCAGTTATTTGTGCATATTGATTAGAACACCTTCCCACGAAACATTGAGAATACAAACAAAAAAATCTATTCAAATATGCCTGTTTTCTGCAATCAGGACTACACTTAATTAATTTGAACTCTGTCAGGGCTGCATGGACACATCCGGAAGTTTCGGTGGCAAGTTCAAAGAGAGCGCTAATTAGTTTGACCTTTCCTGTCATCATTAGCACGGCCCAGTCGACCTCCCACAGTCCACCCACGAGAACAAAAGAGGTGGCACTCAAGCTGCGTTTCTGGTTAGGAAACGTGCTTTTAATTGATGTATTCACACAATACATGACACCGCGTTTTGTTCGGCATGCCCCTCATTTGCACAATTCCTTAAAAAACGGCCGCGGATCTAAAACACACACGCCGCGCTAGGAAGTGCTAAAGTCGGCCGAGAGTCTTAAAATGTGGGAGAGGAGCACAAAAGATAAGACGCGCAGGGCGAGGCAATTAGAGCACTGGCAGCTATTTCCCTTCTTCTAACGTGTCAGTGGTACTAAATGTGATTTATAGTGGGAGCTCCTGCTGGGCACTCTAAAAGGGGAAAGAATTGAGAGGCATTCTAGAGTGCAAGTAGCGAGGGGGGGGGGGGGGGGGGTAATATTACTATAAACAAGTGCTTTTTGCCTCTGTTTGGTTGTTGTTGTTTTTTTGTTTTTTTAGGAGAAGCAGAAAAATAAATTCACCATAGGCAAAGACGGAAAAAAGGAGCTTGTAAGCGGCACAGATAACAACGGTCGCTAATATATTCTGCTTGGATACAAATGTATGTGTGTTAAGTAATCTTACAAGTGTAAAGCCCATTACTTAGGCTACCACAAGTAATGTTAAGCATTTATCTGCAGCCAGGGTGAGCTTATTACAGCTTATGGACAGGATTAGAGGCACAAGTCTAACGCTTATATCTGCAAACACATCAGAATAACTGCCAGGGCTACAATAAACCCCTGTGATCTGGTTCTGATCTTGTTCCACTTTGCCATCAGTCGTCATCATAGCTCCCATAATTCCCTTTCTTGGTGCCAAGATTTTGGGGTCTTTTTTCCCTTCAGATAGAAGGCACAAAGAGAACAGGACAGAGAGGGTGTTTTTTTTGTTTTGGTACCTCTGTGTCTTCCCCCACTCTTTCTCTTGCCGTCCCTCTGTGGGGCTCTGGTGTGATTATTACACTTTCAGTGGAGGATTTAACCACGGGCCAGTTGGGCCATCGCCTCGGGGAGGCCCCCATTTCAATGCGTGTGTGCTACTTTTTCCCCCAGTTTATTGCCTTGCCTTTTATTCTGCCAGGCAGTCCCACTGACATCAGGGGGCTCTTAGAATAACTCGCCTGAGGCGATCAGATCCCTGAACCTTAAATCAGCCACCGTATACTGGTATAGATTCCAGATTTGAAAATGAGCTACTGCTAATAGATGAAGGTAACTCATATAACGCTAAGGATGAAAGATTTTTTTTTTTAATAGCTTTAAAATTTGTGTAGTCTGTCAAGCAGGAACGCGTATATTTAACCACCTTCAGCGAAGATGATAAAACAAATTCTGATAAAAGATGTGGACTATTTATATCTGATTGAGAAACTGTGTTTTTTCATGTTGTCTTTAGCATGAGGGTTCTGGACCAACATGCTTTCACAGGACTCTTCCCTCCAATAGACACGATTTTAACCAGTGTCAGCAATTAATTTAGTATCTGTATATCTACATTGTAAATTACATCTCCTGTTTCTTTACATGAGACCAGATATGAGAGACTCCTCACACAAACAAAATGATTATTGTTATAATATGTTACATACTACTAATGTCTCTGAACCCCCAAATCTTGGAGACGTAGACTTGATAAAAAGATGATTATTTCTGTAATTCTAATTAAAAACTTGAATACATATCTCCTTTACAATCTCTTTGCTCTGTTATCATCTTTAGACAAATCTCAGCTCCGACATCCTTTGAAGGTTCGGATCATGGAGAGAAAAAACTTAGCGTGGTTTGAATAACAGCTAAAATCGATTGGTGAAATAACCAATTAGCAGATGAAAAAAAACAACAATATGCGAAAAGTTTAGGTATAATTATCCGTTGGTGAAGTCAGCGGGGACTCCGTTATGTATCGACAGTCTTGGCCTCTCTCTCCTCTGGTCAGCATGGACTGTGTGCGGATCAATGTGACAAGTCAAGTGCAGGTCAACCTTTTGTGGAAGATTCAGAGCAGATATGGTGAAATGAAAGGCGATCGATAGTCTTTTGTGTTGTGTGAATAAACAGAACATAAAGCCAACAATCCTGAGCTGTTTAGAAATAAATAATATTATAACGATAATAATCATAGAGAAGTGGCGTACGATCTTTGAGGGCCAAATTCTTTCTTTGGAAAATTTGTGTGAAAAGTGCAAATGGTGTTTTAGTGGTATTTCACATGGTATGTTTTGACAACTCAAAATGAAACATAGCACAAAGCATAAATATCTGTATAAAGCAATGTAAATACTATGTGACCTTTTTTCATGGGTAGCATGTGTTAAGGGGCTATAAATAACAGGGCTGCCCCTTATTATTCAAAATACTAACGAAAGTGGGAGGGGAAAGTTCACATTGGAACAGTTATGACCTGTTGTGAAATTCAATATATAAACTCCAGAATCCAGCAGGGGGCGATGACTCTCAGCTGAACCTATTGCACGCCCTCATCACCTATAAGTGAAGTAAGCCGGTAATTTAACATTGTTTTGCTACGAAAATGGAGGATGGTACCGAGGAAAGCCGTAACCAAAGCACAAAATAATAGCCAAAGCTTTAAAAGGGAAAATATTTCCATGGCCAAAATGTGCTTTAGTTTCCTAGTTTCTTGAATGAATTGGCGACCCCTCTGACTTTCTGCTGTTTCTTGACACAAAGGTTGAAAACCGCATTGTTCGAGGTTTCATTTTGAGTAACAAACCAAAACTCTGTGAGGACTGACAACAGGTTTACGGGAAAGTGAAGCAGCCACATTCTCATCCTTTGTTCCTCAGTAGCAATGAACCCACCACATGTGGGTTGACTGTCCCAGAGTTTACTCGTAATCAGTCAAGAGTCAAAAATGCAAACCAAGACCTGATTAATTCAAGCTGCTGAACACCTAATAATTTCTTAATGTAGGCCTGTCAAAAGACCTGATTTGTTGCAGGCTGATATAAATCCATAATTAAGACATAATGTAATTCCTGTCTACTGTTTGTGTGTGTGTGCACCTGCAAAGGTGTATGTGCTTCGGTGTATGAATGACAACTCGATGCGCCCATGTAGTGGGTAAATATTGCAGAAGGCCAGAGTCTCACGAGTGAGCACTGTGGATCTGAGATCTCTGATCTGTGCAGGAACTCAGCAGGACACTACCACTGGCTCCACAGCTGTAGACATAAACTCAGATTTGCTGGCCTCCCCCGTCTCCTGCTACAGCAGGTTTAGCATGTCTCGAATCGATGTCTCGCCCCGCCCAGTGGAGGTGTATCAGGAGTCAGAGCTCTAATAAGAAGTAATTGTGCCCTTTGCTTTACCCTGGCACCCTATGAGGGATAGAGGTCAACAGAACAGCTGGAACTCGGAGACTGTTAAAAACAAACATGGCTGTTTAGGGTTTATTTGTAGATCTTCTCCAACAGGAAATAAATGGCTTTGCTGATTTCACGCAGGGCTTTGAGAGGGATCTTCACAGAAGTAAAGTCCCGGCTCCAAAAGTCTAATTGCAGTTGGAACCGAGCAGCTGAAGCCATGCGTGAAAAGGAATAAATAGATACAGCTTAAAAACAAGAAAAGTGCTTTAAACTGAAAAAGAGCAAACATTGAATCATTGTTAAAACGATGTTAAGTTAAATTCATTAATATTGAAGCCCTCGCTTTGTTGAGACGGTTTTAAGTCAGATCGTATCAGCCTTTAAGATCTGACTTTAAGATTTTATATGCAGTTTATGCAAGCAAAATGGGCCAGCGCCACATTGAGTTCTCGCTTCACTCTTTATTGAAAGCCATCTTAAAAACGACTGATAAAAGCCAAGGGCATCTTTAAGAATTGACACACTCTTTAAAACATACATCTCATGAAAAAGACTTAAAGAGGGCCAGTTGCAAATTTAATATAACTGGGGGGATGCAGCAGTGAAATACCATCAGTGTGGTGCAGGCAGCGAGCGGCTGTTCACAAAGTAACTGCCTGGGTCTGAGAGAATACTAGTCTCACATCACATCTGAAAGCCACACACACTGGCAGACAAAGGCGAGAGGCAGGCAGGGCTGATGAAGAGTGAGGAGAAAAGGCAGGCTCAATTGAGCTGGAGCGATATACCCCTATTTCACCTTTTTGCATCACTTGCTTTTGTACAATATGTCCATGCAGACAAGGGCCTTTTGTGGCATGAAAGTGAGGGTTTGATGAGTTCATCTAAGTAAATAGGCAGAAAAAGTGTAAGAAGAAAAAAAAAAAGAAAAAGTTCCGTGACATGTCTGATTCCTCTACAAGCCAAAAAACAAAGAAACCTGGACAAAAGAACTCTCAGTATTCAGAACAATACAAGACAAGGGCTCTGAACACATGAGAAACTTAAGTGTAATTCTGTTCACCCCTATTCTGATTAACTTTTTTTACCCCATAAATATTTGATGAAATGGGCCCAAACCAAAGCTATACAACACTCCTGCATAACTGATACTCACACCCGTGAGCCATCAACATTAGGGGCATGATTGAGTGCATTCAAATGAATTCAAACTGCACATTGATTACTTGATGGAATAAATGGGTCCTTCCCATGCACCGCATTCTCCCTTCATTCTTCTACGCTAAGATGCAATAGATTCCGGAGAAAGCAGCATTTGCCAGACAAGGGAGCAGCGAAAGGGACGGACAACCTTGGCGAACGCTCGTTTTGATTTCACATGTATTTCAAAATGACGGGTAGATTTGATCTCTGTGGGAAGTTAATTAGGTTCACAGATTGCTCCAGGTATTCTTCAGGTAATTCAGAGTGTTGTGATCCCCAGAAAAAAAACCTTAGACCCCACTCTGCTCCGAAACACTCTGCTGCATTATTG
Source organism: Pleuronectes platessa (assembly GCF_947347685.1). Taxonomy (NCBI): domain Eukaryota; kingdom Metazoa; phylum Chordata; class Actinopteri; order Pleuronectiformes; family Pleuronectidae; genus Pleuronectes; species Pleuronectes platessa. Next base: position 8,980,854 of record NC_070628.1, on the reverse strand, counting down.
GGAGAAGCTAATTATTTTTACTGTGTCAGGGGTGTGCTTTTTTGCCCGGTAGTAACACAGTGAAAAGGAATAATAATTGGAAAAACTAATGAGATGAGGCTAGCAGACACAAAAAAAAAAGCAGAGCCTACATTGTAAAAAGTTAATGCAATTTACAGAAGTTGCTGTGATCCTCTGAGGCTGACGTTAAGACCTCAACCTCACCAGAACCTTTTCTCTTTCTTTAAATCATCATTATTAGCTGACATTTGCCGGTGAGGAATAACTAACACTGTTTCAGCGGAGCCCTCTTCATTGTAACAATCAGGCTGTCAATCAGGACTATAAAGGCGTGCAGTTTCAGGACAAACACTGTCACTGACATCGCACTGCAATTAATGGAAGATTGCAAAAACCCAAGGCAGCTCTGCTCTAAATAAAAAAGAGGTAGTAGCTTCAGGATGAGCCTTAGGCGACTCCCAGCTGTCAAAGTTGGGAGGACACGCAATGAGGCCACTCATTTTCTTGCGAGGAACAACTTGTTCAGCTCAGAGCAGGTACAGGACCTGCAGGGTGGTTTGCATATCGGCTCAGTGAAGGTTGAGAGAAGCAGAACCTCTCATTAAAACCCTCAGATATCATTAGTTCTTTCATCAACTCCTCAAACCAGCCACTTTCTTCCCATCTCCTTGGCAGCTTTTCCTCGGTGGAGCAGGTGTCTTAAGAATAGCGAAACATAAACATGAATAAATAAATTTCCCATCTAATCACTCAGTGGAGAAGATTCATTCACACTCCCACCTCTCAGGCATATTTTATTTAAACAAAGGACATCAATCCTTGAATCATAAATAGTGCCAATAGTTTTAAAATGTTAAGCTATAACTAAAACCTCATAATGAAGCTGATCCGGAGAGACCAAGGTCAATAGTAAAAAAAAAAATTTGGGAATCCAATGTACAACACTTCCCTAACTCTGCCATAATTAACTTGAATATATTAAATCTTTAGTGCAATGCTTATTGAATTATACATCCTCAATTTGCCTTCGACAATACAGTATATTGAGCAGTGGTGGTGCATAAGGAGACCTGTTGGCATATATAGAGCCCCTGAGCATGAATTATTATCTATGTCTCACTGAAGGACCCTCTGTTGGGTTCAGGGGGGACTTGAACCCCTCCTGAATAGACCTATTTGTCTAAATAAGTTGTAATTACTTTCTCAGGACATGCAGAACCATTTTAATATTTTAAGCCATATGGTCAAGCCTTTATACACAGATGCTGCAGGAGCTGAACCGACACCCAGAGAGAAGGTTGTGCACGTTTCTATCTATACAATAATAAATGTCAGTTCATTGATGGACAGCAGTTTATAATCAGATGATGCTTAAGGGAGTATTCATAAGGGCAGTAATTAGACTGTAATACTGTATTTTTAATTTTTTTTTAAGTAATAACTTAATTCCTATATAACAAGATTTTAAATGAGAATAAACGAATTTCTTTATTTGCCTTAAATTGTGCTCAAGATATGTACAAAGCAAGCTGGAAAACATAACAATAAAATAGACACTACATAACGATCGACAACACAGTTCCCCAAAAACGAAGCCAAATTGTCTTGATCGCCCCCTGGTGGCTGGCTGCAATAAAGATCATAAACTTCGTCCCTTCTGTGTTGGCGGATGGGACATTGACTAAAGTCCATATCAATTTGTCATTCTTATAACACTGATGTTTGTTTAGTTGTTCAAGTTTCTGATATGATAAAAATGGGTTGAAACATTATTACTGAAAGCTGAGACTGACTCTCGATTGGTCGAGCAAGTGTATCAGCAGGACCATCTGCTGATCGCTGCTGTGCAAAATCTGGCCCCAAATGACGCCATTGCCACAAGATGGCAGCGTTCGTAAAGCAGGCTTCGTTTCTGGTTAGACAGTAGCAAACTAGAGACACATTTTCCATACAGTCTAAAGTCAAGTGGACAAACTGTAACTGTAGCATTATTTCTAATTATATCTAACATACATTTTCTTTGGTTTTCTGTACTGCAATTTCATTTTGTTGCCTGGTTCTGAGAGAATACAAATGTTTTGGCCCAGAAATTACTGGAAATTTCATGCAAATGTTTCTGATTTTATGTTTAAAATTTCCTCAGTATGTTTACATTTGGGTTTGATCACGCTTGGGTCTTATTGTGCTGTATCGAAACAAGATATAAACACTTGAATTTTCCCATTAAGTGCCCTGCAGTTAACCCATAATCTTTTTCTTTTTGAGTGCCATCTGAAAACCAGTTCGACAAAGGCAGCGACACTGTAAAACTTTCCTATTGTCTTGTCAGTCATGCCTGAAGAACTCACATTCACATCTCTTATTCTCACTTTTTGATCCGCAGAAAATGGCAAAGATTCTTTTATATTCAAATGAGAACATTAACATTAGACATCCGGCATCACAAAGTCCCTCTCTGTTAGCATCTCATTTGAATATCTCATATCTTCAAGACACAGCTCAGTTAGAGTCATCTGGGCTTTTGTCCCCAGCACGGGACACCACAGGCAAGTCAGAGAGGTGTCAGACATCCAGCCTAGTAATTTGTCATGAAAGAACCCTTTCCCGGGATGAAGGTAACGAGCTGTCAGGGTTATAATGGCTAGCATAAACATAGCTAATTAATTAGAAACCAGGTGAGGCTGGGTGAGGCCACACTGCTGAGAGAATCCATAATTAGCTAATATGTTACATACACTACTCGGAGAAATATTGTTCAGAAGGCAAAGCAATTACATTGGTGTGAATATCAACAAGGAGAGACTGATAAGGAGTCTCTCAGTGGCACCTGTAACAACCTCAAAGAGAGCATGCATTATAAATACAAAAGCCAAGTCATTCTCTATTAGAGATGAAGACCAAAAGGCACTCAGACAATAACATGTCAGCATCTCTTAAAGTGCACACCAACTCCCTCAGACGTCTCAAAAATGCCAAACAAAATGAAAATGACATGCCACGGCTCAGAAACTTGGCACTGAGTGAAAACTTTGAACAATGCTTCTCTCAGAGGACCAAGTTGTCTCTTTTTAGACTTTGACAGTAAATTGCGGCTCATCTATCTATATAGTTCAGTGGGAGGAGAATGGCTTTTTGTGGTGTCAGGCTTGTAATATCACTTAGGATAATGTAATTTTACATCATTTCATGATTTCGCAATTAGTGATTGGAAACAGAGATCGAGCGATGCTGTAGGTGCGTGTGTAGACAAACACAGCTGGGACACTCAGGATCAATTTGAAATGTTATATGAAGTAAATAGCCTGGGTAGCTTCCTGTATGGAATCATTTATGGGGAGATTCAAACTATGACATTTAGAGTTTTTAGAATCCTATCAGTTTCATAACCACTAATTATCAATAACATAAGGTGAAGACATACATTTTACTCGCTCAGGTGTCCCGGGTTGTAGCTCTAAAAGTTGCTTAATTTGAAAAAATTAGCAAAGTTGTACATTTCTTCACGTCAATTAATAGAAACTGAATTCTTGACACATGAGATTTTGAAACAGAAATTTGTCTTGGTCTAAAATCACAGTCTAAATTTTTTTTTTAATTAAATCTAAATTGGTGGTCTTAAGACAGAGGATTGTTCACTGAGTTTGTATATGCCCTACAGATTTTATAGCCCACTGTCAAAAATATGGGATTTGGGGCTATTTTGTTATCCTATCTTTGTTTTTAGGAATACAGACATCCTCCATTTATTCCTGTGTCATGTATAATATAATATGGAGAGTGGGATGCAATGTGGCTTGTGATGATGCAGGGTGTTGGGTGGATGATGGGACAACTAGGGACACCCTTATTTCTCTTACACACTGACCACCCCTATTCTATCAGCTTGTTTAAGTTGCTCCAGTGCCACTCTCTCTCTCTATTGTTCTCTTTCTCTCACACACATTGACCTGTCTGTCATAATCGCACAGGCCGTCGGCAGCACCGGGAGAAATCCCACCACATATGAGGGCTGTCATACCATCCATTAAGTTTTAAATGTCCTCTGCAGGCAGACATAACTTGTTATAATACTAGAACTTTCTGCTGTAACTGAGTTCCTGCAACGGGTTCTCAGCAGGATTAACACCTGCCTTCACTTCTGCATTCATGTTCACTGCACAATCATAACAATCCACCCTCATTGGCCTGCATCCATTCCCAGAGCCGCTACCACCACAGATTGAATGTGATTCTGTGGGAAACACCGAAGATGTTTTTGTGCCTTGACTCCAGGCAATATCATTAAACCGATTTATTTCTAAAGGTTGATTCATAACAGCTTTGGAAAGTCCAGAAAACCAGACGATGATTTTGCTTTGAATTTTGTTCTATTGAATTTGGAGGTGTTGGTTGGAAGGGAGTCTGAGAAGGATTTTATAACTTGTAAATCACCTGTATAATATGAGAAGAAATCTGAATTTCCTTTTACAGCTCAATGGAAACAAGTTAAGAAGCTTCAGTTTCTCTTGCTCGTGTTACTGGGATCTTGAACACGAGTGGTTCAGTTGCTTTACACATGTTCTGTGTTGTTTTTCTTAGCTGACACCAGTGCATTAAATTCAGAAGCACACAAGTGCAAGAGAGCAGCAGAAGGAGGAAGGCCTTGCAGTCAGGAATGTTGAAGGGAAAGCACATTTGGAAGGAGATATGGCCACTCAGCTTGATGTTCGGAGCCACAGAAAAGCCACAATGCAAAATGCTTCATTCTATAGATTACTGTGCAAATCAATCCACATACAGAACCCTGGGAAAATGATGTTATTCTCTAAAAATCAAACAAACTCCACTCCACAGACCTATCGCCTAAACACAGAAAACTAATGAATAAATATTAGGGAACATCTTTGGCCTAAAAATAGTCATGCCTCCTTATAATTTCTGAATGTTCTACATTTTGATCGAGTGTAAATATGATAAAAAATGCAAACTTTCTGACTCAGAATGCAATGGTCCATTCTGAGAGAGGAGACGTGCCAGCAGACAAATGTGTCTCACCATGCTCAAGTCCTGAGGGCTTATGGTTATGTTACACTGGCCTCATAAACCAGTTGCCTGATATAACTGTTCAGCTCTCAATAAGGTCCTGGGCATTTTATTGACAACACATTTATTAGGCCAAATGCTATAATAGACTTAATTAGCATTTTAGTTTCTGATGCTTTAACAGAAACTCAATTCCCAGTTTTATATAACCATTTTAAGCATTTCTTCTTGTATTTGAATGGTCTCTGTGACGAGAGATAGGAAATGCAGGGAGGTGGGACAAGGAACCAGGGACCAGGGGCCAGGGACCAGGGACCAGGGGCCAGGGGCCAGGGACCAGGGACCAGGGACCAGGGACCAGGCTGAGTTCAAACCTGGTCGACTGTGGAAAGGACTTTGTGTGGAACGCTACAAGTTACTGGTTCGCTCCTTAATTGTCATTATTTATCTAAAAATGTTGTGTTGCTGGGTTTTATGCTTAAATATAACTGCTTATGAACTGATATATTTTCATTCGTTTTTTTAATGAATTTCAACAGGTTTTATATGTATTTTTCTTTGACAAAACCTTCATATGCCCTGAATATGTATCCTTGAGTGTTTTCAGTTTACAGTAAAAAAATAACTTTCTGTTAGTGAAATCCGTCTCTGTTAATAATGTCAGAGTTTAGATAATTAACCATAATGGATTTTATTTTGAAAGCAAGAACAGGCACAGCACTCAACAAGTTCTCCCTTACAGAACAGAGTACAGAGAGGATCAGCAGATTTATTGTAAGTTTTTAGCTGCCCTGACTTTAATTTCCCTTAGCATTGCAGATGCCATGGATGAAACCATTTCCATTTCTCTGCCCTCAGGCTGCTAATGGTGCTGCTGTGGTTCCTGCTGCTGAAGGGATAGCTGCCACCACCCCCCTCGTTTACCTGCTTGGTGGTGCGGCCCGAGCCTCAGTCAGGAAGTGCTGAAGCTGATCCAGCTTATATGGCTGGTTCCACCAGGGGCTTCTGCCACCATATGTCTGACCCAGGCCCTGCAGCCTCCCCAGGGGGGATTCGCGCCTGGATTAGAGTAACGATTCAGATTTTAAAGCTCTCCACATTACCCCACTACCGCCAGCATGACTACACAGATGTTGTTTAAGGAAATTTCTGAAAACATGAACAATAGCGTGGGGACATGCAGGTTAATCTGGATGCACCATCGCTCCTACATGGCTTATTTGAAAGTTGATACCAGATATGAAAGATATCAGTTTTTTTCTGTTTCAGCACTATGATGCACAAAAATAACAGAAAAATACATAAGTTGCAACTTGATTGGCAAATGAAGAGATGCTCTTCCTGTGGCAGTTTAGACCATGACACTCACTGTGGCCTGTGGGAGATGCACTTTCCAGCTGTTTCTCTTTTCCAGGCAGTGCCCTGACATTTAAAATGTGCTTTCACCAGTGGTTTCAATGGTCCTGCTCCAATATTTGCATGTCTTTTGTCACCAAAGGCAACAAAAGAGGAAGGAGAAGAGATGGGAGGAAAAAAGTCAGCAGTTTTTACACCAGCCAAAGCTGTATCTAAATATGTCTTACATCTTTGCACCCTGCTAGGGCCCCCCATCCCTCTCATCCCTCGTTCCTCTCGCCTCCTGGAGGGCAGAATGATTGAGGGGCGCTACCCCAGCCTTTTATCCTGCAAGCGAAGGTCTGCCTCTCTCCATAGTCAAAAACATCAACAGCAGAGGTGTAGTAAAAGACGAGGAAAGCATAGGGGAGGGATGTGACGTGTCACATAATCGCCTAGAGCACAATGAGCCATGCACAGGTTAGATGCAAGGGTATGGAAAGTCATTATTTGCAGGCCTAAAGGGATGTAGTTGAAGCACGGGCCAGATGGTGTATAAACAACAGGCAGAAAAAGCCGACCTATTAGAATCCTCTGTAGTATAGTGCTGTGCTATCAAAGACCTACAAAAGCCTTGTTGTGGCTACCTTGTTATCTAATTTGTGTTTATGGGCCGTGTGCACTGGTCGCCTGTGGGAATATGAAGATGCCATTTACATGTTTGAGTACATTGGGGAATATGGAAGTGTGAGCAGTATGTGGTTAAACCTGAAGAAATAGTGTTTAACATTGATTCTTAATGAGAGTTCATGATTTAGGTGTATATTTGTGAATAATTACAAAATATCCTTAAAAGTATACATAAGCATCAAGATTCAAATAGAGTAATTCAATTTGTGTATTTGACCTTTACATAAGGCAATTACTAATTCATTTCATAATGTCAATTCGATTTTCTGTATTTGATTTTTTGTTTGTTTATTCACAGTTACTTGAATGAGGAGCTTAGGTAATAGTTACCAACAGCTCGGAAGTATCGAAAAAGACATACAAAATAAGGGATCTGATGTTTTAATCCACAAATGTGAAATAAATACATAATAACATTATACTTACATACATAACACTTGAGTGTCAACAGCAGCAAATCATAGGATAAGCAACTGGAAGTCAACTAATATACCTACAAGACAGAGCCACTCCGCAGTCAGTATATCAGGCAATAAGACATCATGAATACAATTACAGCCCAAATGTAGCAGTGCAGAGACCAAAACAGACTCAAGACAGTTAAAAGCTATCACAGAACAAAGGAGACGGCACAAGGAGGAACATCAGGTTTCAGTTATTGCTGGGTTATTGCCGGCTTTGGAGGCAAAAAGCAATTATCAGCGAGAACATCAGTAAAAGCATGGAGCTGTTGACATAAAAATGTCCACTTCGGTGTTCCTCCGCAGCTCCTTCCAGTTGCTGGGAACAGTAAATTGTAATGAGGAGAGCCTGATGGAGGCGTTAGCTCTTGGGACTGTTAACTGACGGGCAAAGCGGGTATCATAACTGACAGACGTGATTTGTTGCGAGCTTGGGTTTGTAATCTAATCTCTGCTGTCATCAAATGACACTATCAGGGGCTGTTTTATCACCAATGTATAAGAAAATCACTTTGGGTACCCATAATATAGATCCTTGAACATTTTACAGCCAAAATAGTTTCATTTCACGAGTTTATAAACTCGGCTAATGTCCATCTTAGTAAGTCGAGGCATTACCAGAGAAGCAACCCAAGATTTTACCACCACCTTTTGTTATTTTGGAGTGCTGCGCTTTATTATAACACGTTACTTTATTAGACGCAAAATTATTGAGAGCATTCAGATGTTTTTCACATTTTTGAGTCGCTGTCGTGTCTTGTAAATATAAAACATCTCCATTTTAATTTAATCTTCTAAAACATGAGATCAAATCAGTTGGATTAGTCATGAAAATTGTATATACGAAATTAACCCAGAAATCATATACAGGCTAATATATATTGTGTCATTATGTTCAACGAAAATAGAAAAAATGTCAAGGAATGTACACGACACGCAAATTACTTTGTAATCATCAGTTACTGGGCCCTGTGGCCTCTGGTTCTGCACCAGTGAAAGAGATGGTGATGATTGTTATGTTTGCAGTTACAACGGTGCCACGCTGCGGGCACAGCCAGCACGGTGCGACGTTTATATGGTTTGCAGGGACACCTGTTGGCTAAATGTGGGTACTACACGGTGTGCTGCAGATGCACACAAGATGAAAATGTCCCAGCAATCAAGAGTGTATTGCTTTTAATTTGTGGAGTTCATAACAAACAAGACTTGTCATACATAATGGATAACAATTAAAGAGCAAGGCATATTTTTAATTCCTTTCCTTAAAAACAAGGGGGGGGGGGGAAAGCAGGAGCTCGATTTTTTTCTTAGACTTTAAATAGAGTTACACACTGAGCAGTCAAGTCAGCCTGTTAGGAATAAAAAAGCACTGCTTCCTTAGGACATACTAATAAATCATGTATTAAAGATAATCATTATTGGTTTATAAACGCAGGCGTCTCACAAGCCACAAGCACATAGTTCAGTCCCAGGATATGCAACAACGAGTAAGATTGTAATTAAAACTGGAAACATGGCTGAAATTATCAGACTTCAAATCACACAATATTACAGCATCACTCAACGTTCCGATATGCAGAAGTGTTGAAAAACTCTGCACCTTTTAAAACGTCAAAAGAACACATGAGTTTCAAGTTTTCAATTTGAAAACTGTGGATGTTATTTTTTATTTTAGTCACCGCAAACGCAATCTTCCAATTTTTAAAGACAACTTTATTATGAGAAGTAAAAAATGGACTGAGTCAAACTTTTGGTTTATAAATCAGTGAGTCGTGTTTGAATAATTCCTTCACACTATGGGGAGCAGCAGTTTCTATTTTTTGTTTGTGTCATTTAGCATATTTCTGGAGTTATAAAATTAAAAAGGGAGAATCGTGAGAAAACAAACAAAGAAAAGCATTAAAAATATTAACACTAAAAGATTGACTTTTAATGTTGCCCTAAGCTTCGGTTCAGTTCCACAGTGCTCAACAGGTGTCGTTTGCTGCCGTAAGTCCTACTTAACAGCAAAAAAGACTTTCCTCCTGTTTCAGCTTCACCTTTCATGGAACAGCTACCTTTGAAAGAGTGAGTGTATACAATAAATGGAATAATTCATGATTTTGTCATTAAAAATGAAAAGTTTCTTTTCCTCATACTTGGGATGTGTTTTGAAATTATACATAATGGACCATAGATGTTCAGAAGTTCTCCAAACCTCCTCTAGCTACATTGGGAGACGTACATGAATCCTCCCCCCCCCTTCACGTTTCACAGGAGAGGGGTACCAGGGCTTTAATTATGTGTAGAGCTCGGATCATTAGCATGGATGGGGGGGTGCAGTATAGAGCATCCTCGTCTCCAGTCAAGGCACCGTGCTCCGAGTCGACCACCCCCTCCTTTCTCCTCCTTCTCCTCTCATCTAACAAACGAGCCACGGTCTTGTTACCCAAGCACAGGTTAACAAGCGGTAACACAAGTTCATGCTGATGAGCCGTAAATACATGTAGGATAACAGCAGCTAGGGCAGGTTCCAGTCCGTTCACTCAGGACTAAATCTAATGAAAGCTTGTTTTTAAAATCAATTTGAAATAAAGTTTGTTTTCTTCCAAATAAATCCTAAACTTATAAATAAAATTCAAAATAAGAATGAATGGGTACGGTAATCAATACATTTGCCAGTACCTGTCTTTTCATGAACCCATGTGATCAATCCGCTTAATCCCACAAAAGACACCCTGCTCTATAGGGCTGCACTGCTGGAAACAATCCAAGCATTACCGTGACACAGATACATGTAACGCTCGCACACATTTATCCCAACCCAGTTCTAAACTTTCTCAATTATTCATTAATATGAAATTGTGTTTGTCTCAAGTGGAACAGTGTGATTTCCTCCTGCGACACACAGGCATTGTTTGGCCCCTCTCCAGGGCCACTGTCACTCCTTTGCCAATTTCTCCGTTGACACATATTGTTTAGGAATCCATTTCCCTCCTGATAGTTTGGAAAGCCCTGATTTGTCCTAATCCTGAGACCATTTGTAATACAGAAGACTGGGATAAATAATAAATTGTGTATGACAGAGTCAAAGGAACCCCCCCCCCCCCCCCCCCCAAAAAATGGAACTCGTGAACAAATGGTTTGCTTTATGGTTGGGAAAGAAAATCTTTCTTTACGGCCGCATTATCAAATCATGATATGTATATTCATTGTTGAAATGAATAATAATAAGTGAGTGAATGTGGGAGAAATATGTAGAACAAAAATAACTGTGAGTCTGCAATGTGCTGTGACGGCTTCATAATTGTGCCGCTCTGAGGCTGCTCACTGTGAAGATGTAGAATTTTGTATATTGTTGAAAATAGCGTGGCTCATAGATACAGCTCAGTCACATACTGCGGACATTGTGTGCTACTAAGAAATGAATGCATCAAAATATGAGTCAGGCATATTGCCAATAATTTAATGACAAATTTAAGGTTTTAATCATCTTTCGCTACTAAGAACATTGACGATTAAGAATGTATGTAGCACAAGAGGTATTTCATGAATGAATCATTCATTAAAAAGATTAAAGTGACTAAAAGTCTCAGGGGCTTATTTTATATATGGTTAAACATAATATTCAAAATGGGATGGGTTTGTCATTCAACTCACACAGGAATTTGTTTAATTGACGACATTACAACACTACAATGTACAGTGTAGACCTTATATTTCAGAAGGAGTTAAGCAGCTTATTTGATCAAATGTGATTTAACCCAAATGCTATTAAATATATATATACATATGTATACATATGTATATATATATGTATACATATAAATATATATATATATATAATAAAACGTATCAATGCAGATTATACAGTCTCTCTTTATTTAGATCAAAAACATCTTTAATATTAAAACATTTCATGTTGTGTAGTAATTAAAGTGAATTCTGCTTGGTTCATCTGGTTGACAAATAAATCAGAGAAAACTCTGGACAATAATTCAAAGTAATATCATGGAGGCAAATGGTCAACAAGTTTGAAAAATTTGAAAAAATGTACAACACTTATAGAGGATCATACTGCTGTGTGTTAGATTCAACTACTGCAAAGGACTCCTGACTCCACTACTGAATAACTTTAAGGATAAAATCTGTGATGCAAAAGACTCTCCTAAAACAATACTCATCCATTTTAATGCTCCATTTCAATTTCCTTTGTAATTTAGATTCATTTTGCAGAAGCTAAATTAGTTTGAATAGTATAATTTGTAAATATATGTTAATTAAGCCCTTTTCTTCATCTCGTTTGTTAAGAGAGAGCAGAGCCAAATGAAATTCAAACTTACCTGTAAGGCAGACTAAGGACCTGTCTATGAATTAAGGCAAATAAAAACACGCCCGCACAGTTTACTTTTTCTGCACACTCAGTTGTTTTTAGTTAGGCGAGGGTCTTAATTGCACTGTCGTTAGTGTGTCTAATAATCGCCACAGGACATTTGGGTTTATGAACCTATTCAGGCTTCTACTGTGTGTAAAACCCGCAAAAGGAAAACCACAGGAAAAGGATGCCCACCACTGCTCCCTAATTTAAGGAGAGATTAATAAAGTAGTTGCTAGACTTGCAGTTTGTTCTCCCTAAGGGTTGTATTAATAATCTCGGAGATACAAGGTTCATCTGTGGAGATCTGCCCTTGTGAAAGACCGACAAAACTTAAAAGGCTTGTCTTAAGAGATCACTGATGCGCTGCTGTTACTTGTCGTCTATAATTTACTGTTAGATTCATGCAGATTAAATGTTAAAAGAGAGTCTGTCTTTACAGTAGGAAATACTGTACTGTCGGCCTGGTAGACTAAACTGCTAACAAAATGGCCTGTAGATGAGAGGCCAGCGAGGAAGTGATGTTGAGGCAATCTAGTTCTATATTAAGACATGCAGTACAGTGGAGAGTGGTGGATGACGAAGGAGAAGAGTGAGGAGAAGAAGACGAAGGAGCAAATACGACAGCTTCAGATACAGAGACACCCTGTGGCTTTTCACCACGAGCCGTTCTAATTTAAGAATTTAACAGAAAGTGGAAAAGTGTTTGTTTCCCGGCTGGAGACCGGAGCTTTTCTACATCCAGGGGAAATCTGGAAGGGGGAAAGTTCATTGTTTACTCTTTTGGAAAATAGCAAATTAAATCACTGCTGGTCATGACTTTACTTCGTATAAGTTTACTGTACATGGCTTATTTCAAAATCCTTGTATTTCAAAGCAATCCCAGTAGCTACAGCTGAACAGACCTGCTGATGAAGTGGAGTTGACATTAAGTGAAACGTGTTTCAAAGGCACGCTAGAAATCCTCAAATACCTTTTACACATCTTCTGAATAATAACTGGTCTTTGGCAAAAACACAGGCCGGGGAGTAATTCTTCTAGCTAAATGACTAATGGCACTAAAGTCATTTGTTGATTAATTGATTTGTGGATTAGAAACTGGAAACTACTACTGACAATTTTGAATAATAGAATAAACTCCAAAGTCATCTGTCGCGTGAGAGATTGAAACATTTGATGTCTATAACATACCTGTAAATTGAACACCAAAAGAACCAGGGACTTCTACGACTGTGGTCATTCATGTCATTGTTACAGGTTTTTATTGTATTGTTTAGTCTCCCTAATTGTTGTGTGCATGTATGATATTTGTAATAATTTGTCTTTAAATTGTTTTTACTGGTCATTTGTGTGTTTATGCTTTCCATTACTTGTGTGCCTTTGTTTGTGTCTGTGCATGTAATTCTGTGTAGTTATACATATTTCTATTGGTTATTTTAGCCCCTAAGGCTAAATCTGGCACATTTACATGTTGGACTATGTATGCATATTAATTAATGTGAATTGTCCCTTTTATATAAGTAGCATTAATACCTTTGTTGTCCATATAAGCGGAGAAATATGATTCTACAATAACTACTTTTTGATTAAGTAAAAATTATCATTAAATGTGACTGAGTGGTGGGAGTGTTCAGAAGATGCAAACAGCAATAAAGAAATGTTCTTGTCCTCTGACACGAGAATCACCACAAAAAAAATTCCTAACGCAACTTAATTAAAACTCTTCATTAGTGACAGTAAATGTTACAATTGCAAATAAATGTTAATTTGAATTAAAAAAATATACAAATTTTAACAGGTCATTTTGAAGTGTTTTCTTTTACCACAGTGTTGCATCACAAGATGAATACGGGTTCATGTAGAATGGCTGTGTATCATTAATAAGATGAACCCAGATGACAGGGAGCATTATCGTATTCAAGTGTATTCACAGAAACACTCCAGTCCCTTTGCAGGGAGCGATCCTAGTCCCAAATGTTCATTAGTTTATAATTTATCATTTCTGTTCCCCCCAAAAAAATCAGACAGGCAATATTTTTCAAACACTGTTCAGACACTATTTGAATTGATTGCATTTAAATAAAAAAATCCAGTGTGGCTCTCTGGAACAGAATTCCATCAGTGTTTGCTTCTGAAGCACCACACAGTTTTTGTAGAAGTATCATGTAGAAACCGATAGTGTGGTACGCAGCATTACGAGTGGAAAGTCAGAGTGGAAACGGTTTCTCACACTGTCAGTATAAACGTCACTGAAGATAAATCAGTGCTTTTTTTTTTAAATAACAAAACGATCTCTTTGCTAAGAGGGAAGAAATATACAATCTTTAAGTTAAAATTCTTAATGGACAATTCTTTAATGAACAGGCTTTGGCCTCTAGATCTTACATAACATCTTCTGCTGTTTGCAATTATACAAAATTCAAATCCACTTTTATAATGCACGTATTCTTTAACAACTAGCTTCAAGTGGTATTTAACAGTTTTTTATATTTTCTGGCAATGAAATACTTTCCGTGTTTAATTCTTATAGCCTAGTTGTCATTTAATTACACCCGAAACACAAATATTGTATTGTATTTGTGTTATATATGTTAAGAGCGTTTATTTTTTCAATTAGAAGAAAACAAATGACAAAATCTCATAAGTACAAGTATCATACAACATTCATTGGTAATGAAACCATAGCCCTGCATTGCACTCTTGACCACCTGTTGGGACCTCATACTAAATATTTCACAGCCTTTCTCCCTTTTTAGCCCTTTGATGTTTTTGTTCCACATTCTTTCCTCCTTTCTCATCCTCCCTGGAATAGCCGAGGAATAATCCTACGGTTTTCGCCTTTCATGCCTGAAACTTTGCATTGCATTTTAACATTTGTCTGGAGAACATCCTCTGCTTTCTGTGTGAAAGATCATCTTTAATAAAAGTGAAGGGCTGAGAGGAGCTGTAAATCTGTACTAACCACACAGCACTGAGGTCTCTGGGAGACTGATTAGCATCAGGGAGCCGGCACATGGCTTCTTAGTAATAAAAAGTGCTGGTTGGCTGCCATGTGACTCGCATCGGCCTTGATGCCATTTCCCTGGTCGGGCAGGAATTATTACAGCCTACATTTTCTCCGTGTCCATCGTGGCAGGCAGCCATTCAAAGAACTTTCCACTTGAAAGCTTTGTTAATTTCTAACAATCGTGTCACCAGAGCGGAGATGTGACCGTTTCTCCCTTAAGATAAAAAGATGCTCCAGTGTGGCCACATATATAAATCTCAGATAAAACCTATTCAAAGTGTAGATTAATAGATTGGCTCTCTGCTTCCCATTAAAAATAAAGTACATGAAAATGTATTTTAAAATGTGGTACCAATGTTGAATCAATGAATTTAAAGACACATCATATTGTATTTTTTACGCAAGCAAAATTATAACAATCTGTGCCAGCGCCCCGATGATTACAAGATGGCGTTGAGACACATGGTTGCTGAACAAGAGAACAACAGCAGATTTAGTTTGTTTTAGATGTGGTTGTTCTTTAGTTTGAATTAAAACATTTATAAAATAGTGATAAATTCTCTAATGTAAAGGTTGTGATGTTTAAGTTTGTTATTTTCAATATTTTGTATGTTAAACAGCCACATCACATAATAAAATACAGATGCAGAGGGTAATTTCTGTGATTGTGATGCGTTGTAAAACATCCTTAATGAAATTCTCAAGTTTCCTGTCCCGGTGTCAGGTTTGACTCGATGATGTGGTGCATCCATGATTCTCTTCTTTTTTGTCTATTCCCTGGACAAAAAAGGGAAAAGATCTAAACCTTTTCTTTTCTACTGAATTTACATCTTCTCCTCATTTCTCCTGCCTTCTTACCAAGAGAATTCTAATGAAGGGCAGAGTCAGATATCTACTGGGATACAAGAGGACCTGGAGATAGGAGAGAATGCAGCCACTGATGGCAGGAAATTTCCATAAAAAGTACAATCAGGTTGGAATTTTAAAAGTGAATGTTTAAGTAGTCTAAGAGTCGAGCTTTGATTCACACTCTGATCAAACCCAAGGCATCTCATTCAGAGAATAATGATTTTTACCCTTAATTTTCTCTGTTTCTGTCTCATCTGTGAGCTTACAGGTAGAGCAAAGCCCAGTGGTATTGTTTTCCCTCCAGTACTTGAGCACAGGAGCCTTTCTTCTGCCGGATTAGACATGGCCAAAAAGAATGGCAAATGTAGATGTGCCACGTTATTAGCGGTTGGCTACAGCGTGAAGATTCAGGCCCAATCCGATGAATGCATTTCAGGTCCCTTCCAACCCCAGGATTTGCAAGTAAATAAAGATGTATTTTTCATTTGTTTTTGTTTGAAATGTGGAGGAAAACAGAAAACAGGCTTCCTTTTGTGCATACGTTCACATGCATATGAGAATGTGACTGGATGTCAAAATATCTATTGTTGCTGTTCAGAGGAATAACAGACAACACAGTGGTAGGAAGAAAGAAATGCATCCATTTGAGAAAAGCCCTCATTAGGATTATAGCCTCAACAAGAAGTCCTCCACAACTTTGCAGATATAAAAAGCGCAAATATTCAAATATAAGGAGTTTTAAAGAATCATTATGTGAATACGTCCACTTAGAGAAGCTCTTTTCGACCATCAATTCCCAGTAATTGATATTTCACTCTTGGTCGCTCCTTTGTCTCTCTCTAGGTTTTGCACTTCAAATGTGCGAAATGTCCAAGAGGCATAAAAGGTCACGACAGTCGAAAAAAAGATCAGAGCCACAAAAACTCCTCTGATCAACCAGCAAAAGCCTCACAGGAGCTGCAAAGGAAATGTAAACTCCAAAATTATAGCCTATTGTTACTTGATTAAACATTCCATTCATATTGCTTTTTACGTGATACAGAGTACAGTCTTATTATGACTTAGTCAAAATAACGTTTAACTACTTATTAAGACTCAAACCCAGGTCATGAGTCATCAAGAAGAATCACTACAATATTATATTATGTAATATATACAAATAATAATGCGATTAAGACGTATATATATGTCTACGACTAAGTTATACTCATATACATGTCATAATTTAATAATTGCCTATCATCTTATCATTTTATTCAGGTTAAAGTGACCAGATAATGTTGGCATGGCAGTGTCTATACAATCCAATGCTTATTATTATCCAAAGCCAATTTTAACACTATCGTTGTGTGCTAAGAAAAAGTAAAAGGAACTTTGTCTAAACTAGCTCTGAGGTTTGCAGAGCACAAAGTGTAGGTCTATACATTTTTTGTGTCAAATGTGATCTGTTAGACATACCTGTTTTTTGCTGCAAGCTATTACTCTTTCATGGCCCTTTTTGGAGAGAAGGTTCCTGACCAATTATTTTTAGACAGATGCAGGGATGCAGAATGACTCGCAGCATCAGTTTTTTTTCCAGATGATGCCTAAGGTAAGGGGAGAATGGCCAGAGGCTACGGCAGCCCTCCAGAGACACAGAGGGCTTATAAACTGTGAAATTGACATATCTCATCCATTACTCTTACTAAGTAAACCTTTAAAAACCTTGACAGTCCTCTCCATGCTTTTCCCAACCTGTATAAATTTAGCATTTTATGAATTTGAAGTCAATTTTGAAGTATCGACTGCGTATAATCTTGTGAATAATCACTGATCCAAGGATGAATAAAAAAAAGCACTCAAACTTAAGAGTACCACCTCATCTGCAAGTTTTCATATTTTTTTAAACACACCTTATGTTACTTTTATGTAGTACAACTTTCCAAAATCAATACACTCTCCACTTTCAAGATTACATATGTTTTATCGTATCAATATACACTTCCTTCACAAGTCGGTGTTCACACCTGCCCATCAAAGTCTGGCCAGTCAAAGCTAGTTGTAGGGTTGTAAAGTTGAAGTGAGTTTGTTGATGTGGTGCCGTGAGCAGCACGTTAATACTAAAAGAATAAAAAAAGCCACTCTTCCTGCTGCCGTGCAGGCTCCCTTGATGATGGGCCCTTGCAAACCGAAAAGCCTTGCAGGGTGCCTCCAGAAATGATCTTTCAGTCACAGGGAAGCCCGTCAACGGTCCCCTTTGCAAGGTCACCGTGTTTGAATGCTGTCACCTCCACTTAGAGACAGGCAAAGCAGCAGACATGTCAGTGTAGCTTCCTCCTAATCTGTCAGATGCTGTGCTGAATGAATGCTGTACATTATGCCAACATATAACGATGGTGAACTGCATTATATTTACAATTTATCTGCATAATATCAGTGAGAGACAGACAAGTCTGAATGTTCTCAATATCGTCTTTAGATACTTTTTCAAAGAACAGGATATTCTAGCATGATACCACACATCCGCAAAAAATCCACAAACTAATACCAATACAACTCTATATTTATCCATTTACTCATTTATTTATTTGTTTGTTTCATGAATTCCCTCTTTTGCAACAGGGTAAATGTAAAATAAATAACTGAACAGTTTCAAAGTCCTCAAGCCCTTCATCACACCATTTTAATAAGCCCAATTTCAATCAAATAAGGAATAATAAGTTAGGTCATTTTAAACTAACTTTAATATAATCATCTTTCACGAGCCAAATGTTATAATTCTTTTAATTTTCATTATTAAATTATCGTTAATAATGCTAACAACAGAAGAGTCACTAAAAATGCGGTATCTCACTGAACAGAAAACTGTATCAGTAAATAAAGGAAAAACCTTTACTCTGATACTCAGTGTCACCGGTTTGGCTCTTGATCAGTCCGCCAGGGTCAATAGGGTAAACAGATTTATAGTTCAAAGTACTACACAACATCCAAAAAGATCAATCTTTTTAAGGTCATTCGTATATCTGGGTCTGCAGTTGTCATTAGGGCAGCATTAATTATTCAGCACACCCCAAGGTATACACAGAATGTCTTGAGCAACAGTAAAGCCCAAAAGCAGGACAATGCCATTCCCCAGAAGATGGGACGAAGCACTGTATTTCACTTGCCAGTTGCTCTAATTTGGACAACGATCAATCATTGTTTGGAGGACGGAACAATTCCCCAGTTTGTCCAGTTATGTCTGCTGTCCTTTTTTCAAAGCTAAGGCCTGCTCAGTTATAAGCTGTAATAACCCAAATGGACGTAAACAGACTTCAGCTATTCAGATTGACCTCTGGAACTCAGGAGACAATATCTAGTCAATATTGCTGATCGGCGTGCCATTACAAATGCCCTGAGGCCTCGATAGGCATTATGATTAGCATCTTGGAGAATACACAATGAGAGAGGACATACATTATAATGGGTAATGTTCAGAGAGGCTCATCGGGCCTCTGCATAATGTAGCTGCAATGCTAACACGCCTTTCAGTTTTTAAATTTAATACCTCATTACAGCGTATCTCAAATCCAAACCTAATGTCAGTGCAGGCGTTAGACTTTGCTTCTCTGCAGCAGAGCTCTGAAGGAGAACAATAAGGGAAGTAACAACCATTTAACAACTAGTCTTGCCTCAGAGTCAGCAATCTTTAATGGATATAGGTGATTAAAAGGCAAAACAGAGCAACCTTGTTTCTAGGGATGAAATACAAGCCCACTGTCATAAAGGGTATAGTGCCCAGTTTTTGTTAGAACTATCTTACAGAGGTTTGGGATTTAGCTTATTATTTTGAAGGCTGTTCATGTTGATGAGAAAGGGGATTATTCACATTTTCAGGTTATTGAAACTGCTACTGCAAAGTGTGCTTGGAGGTGCAATAGAGCACACAATGAAAACATTTTGTTTGATAAGTGCAACAGATTTTTATACCAGAAGAGGTCAGCCTGGCTTACAAATACCATACATCTTAATCTTCAGAGTATAATCTCCTTCTTCTGTAAACGAACGTACCTTAACTGTGACAACAACCAAACTTTCGTGCCGTAACCAGTGTCTGGGGGTTGGATTATTTGGACAGATAATTCTACATCCTGCTTCTTCTTTTTTTTCATCAGTACATCCTGAAAAAAAACACATCGTAATGAGTGTTAGACTGGACTCTTCTGGGGAATCGGAGAGGGAACATTCCAGAGGTGCAGAGCTTGAACACACAAGGGATGTCAGCAGCATTCCCTGGTGTAAACTTGAACAGACAGCATACTGTTCACTTTTCAAAATGGGTATATCAATTCAGAGCATGAGAACTAATTAGCTCTCATAAACACGCCTATACAGAGGAGCAGGAATGGGATTTTAATCTAAGAGAAATACTTTTTGTAACCTCTAGGCCTGACTATTGAAATGCTCTTGTATGGCGGGCCACCGACAACTTGTTTGGAAAATCACGCCGCACAGCACTGATGAAGATGGGGAGTATAACACCTATATTAAAGTTATTGCATCAGTTTAAGAATTGATTTTAGTAGTAGTTTTTAAATCACTGAATCACCTGGCACTATAGCATCTCTCTCAGAGAAGAGTTTTAGATGTGCATCCTACAGATCCCTCAGACTTTTTGTTAAGACTTTTTGGCCTTAAACAAAAAGCCTAATTTTTTTCACACATTTGTTGTTTTATTGTTGTAATCTGTTAAAACTTGCCCTGTGATGCGCTTTGGACTTCACGTTTGAATGTAAGATGCTCTATAAATAAAGTTGAGTTGAGTAAATGGCTCAGTCGGACTTCTTCACAATTACATAGCTACAAACTTCTCGATTTAGAAACCAAACTCCTTAGATTGCGTAAAACTTCAACCTTTGTTGCAGCCAAGGCGTGACAGCCTTAAATTACCCCAAACAAATGGACCAGGTGCAAGTCCTGTTCAACCTCTCGTTCGGTTTTTCATCATCTCTAAAAAGAGGAGGTCGAGTTGCAGTCTCCAGCAAGAACTCAAAACCAAGGCACAGTGATGTGTAGCATGACTTCCTGTCAGTCAACAGAATGAACCTCTGTTGGATTTTCCCCCGTGGTCACTTAAAGCAACTTGACCAAGGAAACCAAACTAAAGGTCTAAAAGCAACCACAAGAAAAAACAAAACCTGTTTTATCTGATAAAAAATAAGTTTGAAGGCGAGTGTAATTACCAGTTAAGCATTTACAGGCAAGAAAGAATCAAAGAAGTAATAATGATTGCAGATTGTCATCCTTAGTGTATGTGAGAAGAGAGTCCAGGGCTGAAACACAGCCCTTCACAAAGCTGGACAGTGTTGTTTGAGTTTCAGTGAGTACGGGCAGCTCCATCAATATTTAGCTTCTCCACCTCCTACTGCAGATAAAAGCAAGTGGAGGCCAGAGTACAAGGAGACACCACCTCTCCCAGTGATGCTAATTATCCCTGTTTGCTATCTGGGTAGCTCCCAGGCATTCTGATTGGATTTACTTGACAGGATAAATAAATGATCATCATAAAAGTATAATGCCACCTCTCTGACCTTTCCCAACACTCAGGCCATGTTAGCAAAGGTATAGTGGAGCAAACATCATTAGAATCTTTTGTTCTTATGTTAGATACTTTCTCACTCTTAAACCATTGCTGAAACCTGCCAGGGAGAAGTTTGTGTGTGTTCCTCCCAGAGATCTTGCCGGGTTGACTCTTGTTAACGTTTCTGTCTTTGATTACAGTCAACAGTGGTAAGATACACTAGATTTAAGAAAACATATAAGACACACTGTGTATACCAGAGTAAACTTGGTTGAGAGCTTGTGTGTAGCCACAGACCACAGCACGGTGTGTAGGATTGACCACTATGGTATTTAACTGAGAATATTTAACCTCTGCGGTGATGGATTTTCAGCAACTTGAGGGCAGCTGAAAACACCCTTTAAGTTGATATATAACAGATAGAGAGGAGAATGATTACAGGATTCATTTTTGAACAGTTATATCCAATACTTGCTTTCTCTTTAGTGTACTTTTGGTCTCCACCAGCTCCTCAGTGAAAGTTATAGCTCTGCCTCACCCTTCACTACTTTCAACAGCTAGTCTCCAATTCTGTTGGTATTTGAAAAACATACTTTTGTACAGTTAAATCCAAAAATCACTTTCCCTTTTATCTGACTTTTGGTCTCCACCAACTCCTGAGTGAAAGATCGAGCTTGACTTCACGCTTCAATATGTTCACTCCTCTCTACTTGAATCTGTAAGTGTATGCTGGTAAAACACAGTACAATGGGTTTTATTTGGCTGAAAATGAAACTGTAAGAGTGGTGAGTTATAGACTGTGCAACTGAAACAATAAGCTAAAAGTCAATATGACCCTGAATAAAGCTAAAGGGGACCGACTGCATAGTCTGGCTTGTGGGTTCATCATCAAGTAACCTTTTAGCCAAGAATCTATGTTGTTAATAAAAAAATAAAGATTATATGAACTTAAAGTGATACAGCTCATAAAATTGATCTTTCAAGTCTCTTAAACTCAGCCCCTGTGGCCTTGGAAGGATGCTGTAAAAATATATGTTCTAATTTACTTAGCCTACACTGTGGCAGATGGGATCGAACCAAAACTAAAACATGTTAGAAACTTTTTAAATACAATCCAAATTATTGGTGGTATTTTTTAGGATTCGTTCAAATTAGACATCCTCACATAAATCTGAGTCCATGACTCACACGAAACACACGGTAGGCATTTTTCACAACTGACGTTTTGACTTTTCAAATAAAAGGGGACGTGAACAATGGCTCAGCTCGCTTCAAGTGCTGCAATAAGACTTTGCATTGTGTCATTGAGCCAGAATGCCCCCGGCCCCTGAAACTGAAGCAGCTAATCGGAATTCTACTAATCAAAAATTGTCTAATTGAAATTTGTGCTTTTCACTACTGTGATTTGTCTGCTGTGGTAAAACCTAGTGTAAGCCGAAGCTGTTGCTTGGGAGCATGACGGCCTTAATGAGATGGCTGCTTGAAAAGATAAATCATAGTAGCAAATGAATCCACTGTGGTAGTACTCACAAGCTGATGTAAGGTCACAGTGAGGAGATTTGCGGGGCTTGAGCAAAGGCAGCATAATCACAAAATGTTAGGAGATCCATCCATTCCTCCAGGGTTCCAAGGAGAGCTTGTTGATCTATCGTGTGATGGACACACTACGTCCATGTCTTCAGTCCGTTAAATCCGCAGGAGCATTGAGGTCCTTCAGTGACGTCAGCATCTAGTGCCGCACACACACCACACTGAAAGACGAAACAATTCAACAGGTCAATAAACAATGAAGTTTAAGTCCACGTCTGTTACACCGTTTTCGTGACCCTGAAAATCGGACTAAACCATTGGTGAGATCTGGATCCCGCTGCTCTGCAGGTTCTAAATGAAAGCGTACCTACAAACACATATTAGTGGAGTAAAGGAGTTGAACAGCATAAAATAGACTGAACAAAGTAAAGTACAAGTACCTCAGTTGATTACTTACTTAAACACAGTATAGTAGCCGATAGGTAATGAAGCTATAATTAACGGGACCAGTAGCTTCCCACTGTTTGAGCCAATATATCAACCTGACTACCTCCGTGTAGTATTTATATATATACTACTGTATATATAGCTTTTGATAATATTTGACTTTTATCATTAGGTCTCATATAATCTCCAACTAAGAAATCTGTGACACAAGACATGTTAGCATGCTGCTAATCAAGTGAAAGCTATGCTAACAAAGCAAAGTGCTAACGTCACTTACCTTTAAACATTGTCACAAGTCTTGAAGCAACAGCAGGGACATACACACATATATATATATATATATATATATACACACACAAACACACACCTGAGCTGTGTGTTTGATCCTCCTTCACAGGTGGTCCTTTCTTCTACCTCCTCTGGTTCTTCTTCCTGTTTTGTTTCTGCTCCTCTTCCTGTACTTCTTCTTCCTCTTCCTCTTCCTGTTCTTCTTCTTCATCTTCCAGTTCTTCTTCTTCTTCCTGTTCTTCTTCTTCAGACCTTGTATGGTTGCAGGTTGTATTTTTCTGACAGGTTTTTATCTATGGTTGGGAATTTAGAAATTAAATTATGAAAGAATTAATAATATTATTTAATTTGGTTCAGCATGTTCTCAGTGAATGTCGTGCATTTGTCTTAAAGAAATGTTCAAACAGAACCACAACATCGGCTTTTCATCTGATTTGATACACTTGAGATAAAAACCCAGTGTTTAACTTTACGTCTTTGCCATAAGACACAGAACACGGTCAGCACAGCTCTGTCCTTCAGGCTCAGATTTGGCCCACAATGAAATGTACACAAAAGAGGCCTAAAAAGTACACACAAAATGAAGTTGGGTGTATTTATCACACCACCGGATGTGGGGTACATCCTCATTTAATTTCAACAAACTACAGCAACCAAATAAATTGTTAATTATACCAATGAAGATTAATTCAAACTACACCATATTTATAACAGTGCTTTCTATAACACCTGCCCAATTCAAACGCCCAGATAACATCCACTATATTTTGTTTGATTGTGAACTGGACAGCCTGAACCCATACTTCCCTTCCACACCTTCAGATGGGATGATTAACAGCACTCAGGCAGGGACAGTCTAAAACTTGCCTCAGTGGCTGGGCCTGTGCCGCTCGCCCATAGGCCACAGGACAGCCCCCTAGAATCCGGCTTGCTCGCCTCGCCTGTCTGTCACTCTCTTTCTCCCGGGCTCAGAGGCTCACTTTATTGTCTCTGTCAGTTGTGAGCCGCTGGTTTGCCTCCACTCACTGTCACCCCTCTGTCAGGCCCTGACCGATAAAGCTAGCACCAGCGCCAATCTCCCTTCTTCGGCTCCGTCGGCTGTTCCTGGACTCCATTCCACCGCTAATTAGCTCTTCAGAGATTTCTCTTCATGGAGGCAGGGGGCTGGTGGTGAAGGGTAGGGGGCTTGAGGGGCGGGGTGGGCTAAGGAGGGAAGAGGCAGAAGGATGGAGTGAAGTGTGTGTACTTGTGTGTGTGTGTGGGGGGGGGGGGGGGGCGGGGGGGGACTCTTATTGGATATCATGGTTCAAATGATAGTCCTCTGATTCTTGTACGGACAGACCTACAGAGTCCAACACATAGATAGACAGATAGATATATTGAGGGATGATTGTTAGGGTTACGGATGGATGGATAGATGGATAGATAGATAGATAGATAGATAGATAGATAGATAGATAGATAGATAGATAGATAGATAGATAGATAGATAGATAGATAGATAGATAGATAGATAGATAGATAGATAGATAGATAGACAGATGCATGGATGAGGGTTAGGCTTACTGACAGATGGATTGATGGATGAATGGATGGATGATGGATGGATGGATGAGGGTTACGACTAAATGGATGGATGGATAGATGAATGGATGGATGGATGAGGGTTACGACTAAATAGATGGATGATAGATGGATGGATGGATGAGGGTTACGAACAGACGGATATATGGAGGGATGAATGGATGGATGGATGAGTGTTAGGGTTACGGACAGATGGATGGATGGATAGATGGATGGATACAAACTGTATATACTCCAGCTCCAGTCTCGTGGCTCTGGTTAAATCGGAGGTGATGGGCCGAGGTGTCTCACTAATGTCCTGCCTCTGCTGGGCCAACATAACCACTGCAAGTCCTCAGGTGATTAACATGTTGGCAGGGGTTCCTACATGAAAAGACCCCTGTTTCTTTGTCTTCTGGTGTGTAAATATTGTGCTAGCGGAATATGAAAGTAGTGCAACTATAAGGTACAAAAACATAGGGAAAAAAGATCAAGAGTGGGTCTCACATCAAGGAGGACCCTGAGGATGTCTTTGTTGTCAACTTCAGAAGGGGGAAGAGAGCAGCAGAGGAGGAAACTGGCAGAAGGGGGAAAGATGCCAGAGAGAGCTCAAAGGATTCGGTCTGGGCAAGGTGATCGGTATTCCTCGGCAGTCTGCCTTCTGGCTCAGATCAGTGGGAGTAAGCTGGCAGCCAAGCCAGAGGGCATAACAGCACAAACACACCTTCAGCACTCCACTGCTAGAGGCTCGGCTTCACAATCTGGAGGGGCGGGAGTTGGAGGGCAGAGGCAGAGGGAAGAGCAGGAGAAAATAAATACGACCGTAATTATCTTCAAAATCATCAACCGCTGACATCCCATTGTAAATATGTGCATGCGCGTGTGTGCTCAATGCATCACCCTCTGTTGTGTCAAAACAAGAGTCCAGCCGATGGGATTTAACGGTGGGTTAGGCGCGGTGGAGGCACCGAGGTCACCGCTCAGGCAGACTCAGCCCAGTCGAAGTCGTATCTGCTCACACCACCGCCTCGCTTCTGGATGGCGTCCAGAATACCCTCCATTTGTGTGACGAGAGGAGGGACGCCAATCCTCTTCAAGGGCTTCCTGCCGCCATGCTGGGACACGAGGCCGACACACTCCTTGCATTAGACACCTACATGGCCCTCGCTGATGTTCCGGTACAGATCTGACTAAAGGTCTAAACAGGTACCTGATGGGTGGGCAGAGCTGGGCAGGGCACACCAATAAAGTGTTTCGCAAACGCACAACGTGTTGTGACAGGTACCAGATGTCCTGGCAAAGGCCAGCTGTCTCCATGGAGGTGCACTACCCACACATACACACACACCAGACGGGCACATGCTGCACACACACATTGAGCTTGGCCCGAGAATAAATTCCATGCAGTGTGTGTCCCTCAGCACCCAGTGGTCTGGCTCATGAGTGGATTGTCCACTAATGCCCTGCAACACACATTTAGCTTTAAACCCAAGCAGGAAAAAGTATTTTCAAGGTTTTGTCAACCTCATGATAGAATAAAAAAAATTCCCTCAAAGTCGATTACAATGTTTTATTACCTCCCACCACATGTGACACCCTGGCATAAACGCAACAGGGCATCTTCTCTGTTATTCAGACATGACCCAATCGCAGAAGTCAGTTCTGATAACTCTTCTACTCCTGCAGAAACCTTCACCTCCTCATGGCTTCAGGTGTAAAGGCAGTAAACCAGTAGAGTTAATCATTTGTTATTTGTTGACTTGTTCATCCTCTTTTTGTGTCCACACCTCGGAAGAGTAAAAATGGTCTTTAAGACTTGTTTGGCCCTCTTTAAATGTACTTTTCTTAAAATAAAACAGGCTTCATGTGACTTAATACTGCTGGTACTTTTTCAAAGTTTCTTCAAGTTGACGTAGTCTCTGTTGGTTCTGCATCTAGTCAGTTCATTATCCCTGCAAGCATGCAACACATTGATTATTCTGAATAACAGATGTCAGTTCATTACAAGCAGAACCTCTTCTGTGCTAACAATACAATAAAGAGGTGTTTTATATACATATATACAGACTTTTAACTTGTGTTATGGATTTGGCCACAGCTGTAAAAAGAAACATGTTTGAATAAATGTTCAATTCTAAAACAATTTCTAAATCTCGTCTTTCAATATTTATCCCCGATGTAATTACGCACTCCATGAAGTTAGACCTTGAGATTCTGTGTCGAGAAACTCATTTCCCAGATATAACTACATTTTTGATGTGCCAAATCCAATACGCATTTAATGATGAATAATCGTCATTATTATTCTGTATCTCTGCAAATGTCATGTTGCGATGGATCGATGCGATGCCACCTTGAACCTTCAGTTGTAGAGACCCTGAAGAGCATCACTGTTCAAGGACACGCCGAAGAAACGACTAAAGTATCGTCAAAGGTTCTCGACTCAGATTGTCATTCTGTCCGTGCTCTTCATCCTCATGAACAGATCATAACCAAGTTTTCTCCCTTGAATGAAAAAAACCGACAAGTCCTTGCTGGTTTAAGGTTTTAAGTGGAATCTTAATGCGTGTTTTTCCTCCACTGAGAAACCCTGATAT
Organism: Pleuronectes platessa; assembly: GCF_947347685.1. NCBI lineage: Eukaryota > Metazoa > Chordata > Actinopteri > Pleuronectiformes > Pleuronectidae > Pleuronectes > Pleuronectes platessa. The sequence continues at coordinate 8,953,172 of NC_070628.1, read as the reverse complement.
TTCCTGCCGCACAAGGTCAGCACATTCACATGGCCCGAGATGGAATTAAATAAATAACTGCAAGAAACAATTAGCAATGCATCAATAGTCAGATCAATAGTGATGTTGGTAATTATCACTTTTGGGACAGGGGAGATGCTCTTTCCTTATTGATGCTCTCTAATTCACGGGTATAACCTCAGGGCCTGCAGAATAAATCAAAACACATCAAGGTAAACCACATTCCCAATTCCTTTATGACAGATGTGAATGAATATTGCCCTGTAATTTAAAATATTAAAACTAAAACTTAGCATTCATGCTGTTATGGTCACGGTCAACTGTTTCATATTCATTTAAAAGTAAGTAAGTTATGCTCATGTAAGGGGTTTAAACATATAAAATACATAAAAAAAGGCAATTCATCAATTTAAGACACATCGTTCGAGATAATCAGACAATTAAAAAATTATTTGTGATATTTATTTGAAATGACAGCAAATATCCACCATCCTATCTGCAATTCAAATTTTTATTAATTTATTAATTTATTGTCAAAACAGTGTTTGAATATCAATGAAACTACTTTATTTTATAATTTGGGGAACACAAGTTGTTTGTTGCTTGCAATTTATCCAGTCTATTTTGGGGGGGGGGGGGGGGGGGGGGGGATTCCCACTCTGGTGTAATGTCTAAAGAAATATGACACCTTGTTTAATTTTTGAATTTCTTTTTTACGGCTGAATGAAGAAGCAATTGTTTATATTAAGTGTAACCCGGACAGATCTGTGAGCCAGATACAGTCCATAATATTAAACCTCATCAGGGGAAATGAAACTTGACCTTTGCTCGACACCAGAGCTAAAAGCCACACTCCCAGAGCATTTAACCAGTCACTTATAAAACACATCTGGTTTAGTGGGTTTCACTAAACTGTTTAAATTGTAACTGTGGAAGACAATGAGAGGATCAAGTCCAAACAAGTCATGCAGCATTGATTCTGCAGAGGTTATAAAGAAAAAGAAAAGAGAAAAATCAGTCATTTGAAAGTTCAAATATTTCTAACCATATCAATTGATGTTGCGGATCAGTGTCACCAGTATAATAATCAGCTTTTAATTGATGAGTACAAACTTATGACTGACGTGCTTTTAATTTGGAACTGATGTTTCCTCCATTGTATCAACTAAGTGCTCAATAAACATATTGAGATCCACATACTCCTCACATTACTACAATGGCCACCAGTAGAGCCTCCACCAACTTCTTTAATCAAAATCCATGAATTCTTTCCAAGGAAATCGGTGGAAATGTTGAAAAACTCTTTATTTCACAATGTTAAAGAAAGGAATACAAAATTCCTGGAACTGACTCTTGGTCCAGACTAACTAACTAACTAACTCACTCACTAACTCATTCACTCCCTCCCTCCCTCCCTCACTCACTCACTCACTTACTAACTCACTCACTCACAAACTGACTCACTAACCAACCAACAAAGAAGCAAACAGGGGTGAAAACATAACCTCTTCATGAAGACTGTGAAGTTGTCAAAAAACACATGAATCTCCATCATTGAACATGACCTCTGTTGATGTGTTGATTCTGTCTCTTTCCCTTCTCTTCATCCTTCCTGTGTGTTCTCATACGTACACACAGTGAGACCCTGGTGCACCCCTGACCATCATCTCTCCCACAGGCCCTGCTACCATTTATTTTCACTTAAACCAGAATAAGTTGGCGCAGGTTTTCAGCTCTAGGCCTGATTTTACTTTTGTCCTACGTTACCTCTGAGCCCTCCCCAGATCCAGACTCTCTGCAGACACACAGGAGAACATTGTGAGGCTGTGCACCATCTGAGCCTGGGCCCCTCAGGCCCCCGCGGTATCAATAATGCAGCCATGACCACACTGATTGGAGGAGACAACTGGCGTTTAGAAGGAACAAACCCAAAAGTGTGCTCCGTCTCCACACAAGTTAGCTAAGCTCTCCGCTCGCCTCCGATTTAGACGTTCAGTATAACTTGCCGCGCAGGAAACGACGGCCCGGCTTTGAGCAGAAGACTCGCTGCCATGGATGTGCTAATGCGGGTACGGGCACACACATACACACAACTCAAGTGCACGCTCAGCCACCCAGGTTAGAGAAGACACACACAACACCCAGCCTCGTTAATGGGTCCATTGATTTTTGAAGGCCTCACTCCTTCTTCCCCTTTTTCTTTGATTATTAATTCACAGAAGCAAAAGAGAACTGCCCGGTGCTTTTAAATCTTAACTGCTCACTGAAGTAACATCTATGGGAATGGTGTACCCTGCAGTGGGTACATAGGTGTTTGATACAGGCAATTAATAATGAAGGGGCAGCATTAAGGAGGAATATAGCAATATGACTGCCCCATATCTTATCATTATACTCATTAACATTGCATGCATTACACTATTGAAAACCAAAATAAAAAATGTAAGATAAAGTGGAAGACAGTGGTGAAGAGAGTACTCAAACGTCTTACTTAAGTAAAAGTATTAATACAAAAGACAAAAATTTACTCAAGTAAAAAATTTACTTCATATTAACTTATCTACTTTAGTAAAAGTAAGTACTTGCTTTTAAATATTAAATTATTAAAAGTAATTGAAGAGAATAGCCTATTTCCTACATCATTAACTGTACTTACTGCATACTGAGTTTAATACAAGCATAATACACACAGACACAAACATCTATATGTACATAATTATATTTCCTGACATTTATATAGTTGAGTAAAATGGTAAAATACCTGGAAATAAATCTTAAAGTACAGATACATGAAAAATGTACAGTAACAAAGTAAATGTACTTTGTTACATCCGATAAATTAGATAAATTCTATGTCTGTGGCCGTAAAGTTAATTTCCTCAAGCTTCCAGTATGATGATGAAACTAAAGTGTAAATGCTGGTGGCTGCTGGGTAACGACCACATGGTGAGATGTGAAGGTTGTTGGGAAATAGTCAAACTGACCAGCTGGGCTCTGAAGAATTAAGATTTTCTCCAACTGAATGAAAGTTATCAAATGTTTTTCACATTGAGAGATTATAGTGGTTTTATAGCTGCTGATCTTTGCCTGTTGTCATGAATCAAGTGTCCAGTTTTTTCATTTCCACAATTATTCACTAGAGGGAGCAAACACAAAGCTCTTAATTCTCTCCCACACTCAGAAGACAGACTTGACGAAAACACAAACATCCAACTGTTTGCACTTATTCATTCAATATCCAGTTCTGCAGTCATATTCAAACACTGAGCCATGAGAACTGTGCAGATGACATTTCAAACTCTGTCTATTATAGAAAGTCACTTCTCACACTTTACTTTCCTCCAGTTGCTATAGCTTCCATTAGACAAATAGTTCACGCTGGGAGACCGAGACACTTTGAAAACTTTTCATTTTGGATGAAGAACATTCACAAATGGCAGCGGGAGGAACAAGGTTCCCTCCGAAGCGCAGCCGCTGAATGTTTGTGCCTCCCAGAGATGATTTCGCAAAGGAAGCGCGGCTCAATGCTGCATGCTGGGATCTTTTTGATCAGTTGACTTAGCCGTGTTTGTTTGTCTGATGTTGTGATGCGGCTGATTAGTGGAGATGGATTAATGAATCATAAAAAGACACGTTAGAAGTGTCTTCTCTGAGGGACGCGTCCATTCATCCGATGAGGAACCCGCGATGCATTTTTCACTTTTTCTCCGCATAATTAGACGTATTGATGAATATTAACAATTAAGTCTTTCAAATGTCGTATTTTATCTGACGCCAGATAAAGACTGCTGCTCTTATTGAATTCATTCCTGAGTTCCTCCTCGCGGAAACATCTAAGATTTACCCAGAAGCCTGTGCTCTGCTTGCTCCATGCTAGTTGCTCTGTGCTCCCTGTACGCCCCCCTCATGCCTGCATCCCTCAACTAGCACCCACCCTTCCCTTTTCCCCCTCCATGATTTTTTTTTCTTCTTTTTTGCTTGTTTGATATATTTCTTTCCACCCCACCACCGCCACATTCAAAGACTTATACAATATACATGCTCCATCTGGTCAAACTTGGTGAACTTAAATATACCTGTCAAGTGCAACTTTAAAGTTTCGCTCGCAACCTCTACTGGGTCTCGCCCAATCCACCAAGGCTTTAATTAAAAAGCAGCCCCAGTTCCAGGATGTGCTTCTAAATGAGGGAGTTTGCGCTGGCAGACGAGGAGCTGGGGTCTTGCAGTGGGACCCGGCTTGTGGCTTTCATCACTTCCACTCCTCGGCTCTGAAGTTCCGGAGAGGCATCTGTCTGACTTGAATAGGAAAAGATGGAGCGATGCACAGTGAGAGAAATTGAGAGAGAGGAGAAATTGAAGGAGCCAGACAGCGGGCGGGGGGTTGATGTTGGAGCTGATACTTTCCTTTTGTTCTGACTGTGCAGAAGGAAAGTGGAAATGTTAAAGGTAGACTTTCACCCCTGTTTTTATTCAGCCGTTAATGCAGGACCTTTGTGCACAAATGATCAATCGTCTGAAATCTTAATTGCTATAAATTGTAACCATTATTACCATTCAATTATATATTTTTTAAGTTTCTGTTAAAGTTTGAACAACACTATTTTATAAAAATGTATCCTCAATAAAATCCATCACATTTGTGTCTTTAAATGTTAAAAACAGCTTAAATAATCAGAAAGGTCATGCTGATTTTGTTTTCTAACATTCACATTGTAAAGTGTTGACAGCAGTTGATTGGTAGATGCAAGTGGAAAATCTAATATTTTAATTTTGGACGGCCATTATAAAAAAGTACAAAAACTCAATGGAAACAACCTCATGTCTTGTTCAGGGTTTTTCTCAGGATAGGAAAGTGTGTAAAGATCTGTGACTGTAACCACAGTGCGGGACGTTCCAGAAAACCAAGCAACTGTGACACCTAGTGGACACATGGTCATAAAACACAGCTCTGGAACAAAATGTTGGAAATATCCAAGAGCACCAATAAACAACTTGTCAGATTATAGAGATCGGAAACATGAGGTTGTGATTATATAACATTTAATTACAAAAATAGTAAAAATCTCACACATCTAATGATCACAGGAGTAGCTGGTTTGACGGCAAACTTCAAGGGGTCACAAGATCGACCTGAGGGGTCACAGGATCACTTACGAGACAGGAGAGATGAAAAAACACCTCTAGTTTATTTTTCTAACATTTATTTCACTTCAGGCCAATTCACCAAACTCAAAATAACCTCTGCTTTAGATATTTTTACAATTCAAATTTAAAAACTTGTGTCAAACATCGAAAGCACCATGGCTTCTCTGCGTCTATCATTAGTTATATTGTTGTTTACAGACGCCGCTGACCTCTTATACTCCAGAAATCAAAAGGCCCCAAACGTCATCCAGAGCTCGGCGATTCCGGGCAGAGAGCCAAAACCTACTGAACTCTGAGAAAGGGTAGAAATTTCTCACGCACGTCTCGAGCTGCTCTGCGAAGCTATTTTATTTTTTTCTCAATTTCTGCGCTTCGGTAATATATTGCCAATAACACATTGCGCCACGAGGGCATTCCCAAAAAGGCTCACAGCGGAGTACAAGGCCCTGATATCCAAAATACGGTCACACAATTGCCATGATGTCACTTGAATGAACCCGATGATGGACATGGTTCTAAGTATACTTTGTCCTTTCACACGTACAGCACATGTGCCTCCGCCGAGGGATCCGTGTCCCTTGTTGTGTCATTATGGACATCAGCTGTTCGTCTCTGATCAAAGAGGGGTTCGAATAACAAATACCTCACAGTCGCATATAGAGACGGAGTCAGTGCCATTATATAATCAGGCCCGTTTACCTTTGATGTTGTGATTCTGGATTGTACACAGAGAAACCAATGGATCCTCGCTTCCATGCAGTTTAGAAGAGGAACACAAACACATGCAGGAGTTCAGCGACCACACGATACACATGAGGTTGTGAAAGGAGGATTGTGGGTAGAAAAATTAGTTTCACACAGTTTGGCTCTGTGGTCGTTTCTTTCTTTTATCTTTCTCATAAGTTTTCTTCCCTCGGCTGAATAATGTGATTATTTATTTTTCAAAACATCTAATGAACAATACAGCAAATATTTGTTTCCGTTTGACATGAGTCAACCTCTAGTTTAACAAGAAAATAAACTCATTACAGCTGAATTTAAATATTTGTTGATCATGGAGACCCATTTAACAGAAGTCCTTCTCACCAGTTGTTTACGTAATATCTGCCTCATTAATCTCCAATGGGACATGCGTCTCTGTTTATAAGCACAATGCTGGCATGTGTGTATTTAACTGCCCGACCTCAGACAAGTATTTTCATACTTTTTATTGGAACATAATCTTTTATCTTTAATCCTTCTCTCTTTGACCAAACTCGGTCATTACGTCAAGATGCAGAGGAACCCGTTCCGGCCTTTGAGCCATTACCAGTGAAGTGCTGCCACATGCAGGGCAGAGGGTCACATGTTTGCGATTATGCACCACAGAAGCAATCACAAAGGCATTAGCATCACGTTAACACACGTGGAACAACAAAACAAAAGCAAAAAGGACTGCAGTTCTTTTTCAAGGTAAAAATCAAAAACAAACCTTGTGAGCTCGTTGGTGATTAGTGAAAGAAATTGTTTCTCGGACATAATTCAAGTTTATCAGTGTCCACTGTCTTGGACTGTGGCAGCGGGTTCTCAGATTTAGAGACTCTGGGACTCATCACATGCATAATAAATCATAAACAGTCTCTTGAATCACCCTGTTTCCCGTCTTACTGGTCAGTGAACTTTCTTCCAGCCGTGTCTTTGCCAAGTTGTGTTATTCTTTTTTTTATCCCCCAATTCCTTCTACAGTTTAGGTTCTTGTTTTCAGTTTTAATGGTTACACTTTGCTTCTTGATGAAAACACATCATTTAAACCAAGTGTAGAAACTCACGAAATAGAAAAGTTGCACATTTTCATTTTAATACCTCAAATTGAATTATTGGTGGCTTATACATAACTGTGTATATCTGATATGAAGCCATCACGCATGTATTCCAGTGGACTACATGAATCGTGCCATGGTGCACTGACAGTCAAACCAAGTAAGGAAAGCAAAACATGGCTATACACACACTACACACACACACATATATATATATATATATACACCTACACACAGACACAGTGTTTTCCTAGCGTAATTAAATCATCCCATGCTCGGCCCATGGGATCTCCCTGGAGGATTTAGGGGCCCATGCTGACCGTCCCCGCAGGTCACAGGGGTGGCTGTTTTCCTTGGACATGTTTCATGAGACTGCATGTGTTCTCTCTGGGAATTAGATCCTTTTGAAAAAAAGAAGACGAAGAAGCAGGGCACGGAGATGGGGATGTGGATTCTGGGCATCACAGCGACGTTGAGCCACAGACTCATCTCAGCCCCGAACCCTAAAACCACAAGCAACCCGGGTCTTTGATTGAAGAGGCTCCCAGTAGGTGGCCTCACATTCACAACATGCTGGAGGTCATCTCGGGTCTTCTCATGTTTGCTCGGTTTATATTTTATGAAGGAACTCGCACTGGCTGGATTTGCTGGACAGGCTGAGTTTTAGATGACAGGACCTTTTGAATTTGTTTCCCTCTTACTGCATGTCTGCATCACATGGGGGGGGGGGGGCAGCTTGTTCCTGTTTATGATAAACTAAAGGTCTGAAAGCTTAAGGTAAAACTCCATAACAGGCATATAATCAATAGTTGATAGAATGTAGTGGTTGTGATTCTCAGTCTTTCTGCACACCCTGCTGCAGACTACGCTGTACTGCATCAGCCTTTGCCCCTTCGACAGAGATGTTGTTATACACCCTCCAGCCACTAGGGCCACTATCCAGTGCAATGCCACCAAAGAGTCACACAGAGGAATAAGGGTGCTCACCATCTTGTGTACTTCAAATAAAAGATCCCACTGGAGTAAGTAGTGTTTCACTGATGGGTCACTGATGAGTCACTTCGACTCCCATCTCTCCTCCATCAACGAGCTTGATGAGCTCATGAAATGAAAGCATTCACTGAGAAAAACACTGCAAGAGAAGAGTAAGTAAACTATGAAACGTGATCGGGGTCTGATCATGTCCGACTTTCAAAGTTATTGTTCAAATAACCTTAGTATGTGCATGGTACTGGTCAGACCAGACCACAAGAGATGGTGACTATTCTGTGGAGCTAACTCTGGCTCGTTTAAAGTATAATGTCTGTTGATCAATGAGCAGCGTCTCTATCAAATCAAATACATTCATTAAAAAAAAAAAATACATACAGGGTCACAAGTGGTGTGGGGGAAAATATGAAAACCCCTGGTCGGCCATCAGGTTCAAACCCAGAACCAGCTCACTTGAGAGTGACAGTGCCAACCACTGTACCAGCATGCTGCACAGCATAGAATCTAATTAGAAGTATTTTCGAAAGCCTTTAAAAAGGACTCATATTGTCTTGAAGTAGAATTCATTGGAGGAGGAGAAACTTCAGGGTCAAAACTTCCCACGAGTTGTCATCATCTTCCATGAATGCTGACGGTTTGAAACTTTAAAACGATCTTATTGTGCACAGGTTGGAAACAGACCTATCGGTGGTTTGACTTCCAGGAATTCAAATGATATCTTTGGTGAGAAAAGCTTTGAAAAGGGGATTTGAAGCACAGCGGACCCCCTGCCACTGTGCGGCTCCAGGTCCCTCCTCAGGTGAGACATTTCGAGTGGAGAGCCAGCAGGCTCGGGTCATTAGCTCGGCTGCTGTGGCTGTGACACCAGATGGAGGCGGGGGTCTATGGCTGTAGGCTGTACTGTGATCCGCGACTTCTAAAACGTGTAATCCACTCTCCTCTGAGGGTCTCCAACCGCAGGAAGCCGCTCGAGCTGCTCCACTGATCTCTACCTCGCGCGGCCTCAGAGCACCTTCACACGTTTTCCCCCCATTCTCCCCAATAAATACACGTGTGGCGTAATGTTTCATAAGGTAGCGGTACGGTGAGGCGACTTCCAGAGAATCGATCGGCCTTTGTTGTTTACGATGTCTGTGTTGGTTGTTCAATAGGAAAGACTGGAGACGGTGTATGGATTTTTTTTGATGCTGTTACTTCAACAAGAAATGATATAATCAAATTGTCTTCGGTGGGACTATGTAACATGAGAGAATCCTGAGGTTCAGAGGAGCTTTGAGAGGGATGATCTCCATCATGAGCAACAATTACTCTACTTTGTCTCGATGTTATAATTAGCTCTTTGTCACAGGCTCTTTTATTTTGAAATATATAACATGTGATGTTTTGAGTTTTTACATGAACACAGCTGAATGGAATGATATCATACAATTCTAAAGGGTACAATTATGAAGATAATACAAAAATGTGTAGTGTGTTGATTGAAATTATTTGGCATGTCTGCCCGTACACCCCCCCCCCCCCCCCCCCATGCTTGTATTGTTCCTGGTGTCTCTCTCTTTTCTCTCTCTCTCTCTCTCTCCCTTTCCATCCACCGCTCCTCTATCCCCCACCTCTCTCCTTCACTCTTCTCTCCCTCTCTCTCGTCCGCCCCCCCCTCCACCCCTCCTCTCTCCCCCACCTCTCCCCTCTCGCCCCACTGTCAACAAGGGCTCGCTCGCTCGTTGTGGGAACTGTTGAGTTTCTCTGTGATATTTGTAAGGTCTCGACCTCTCTATGTAAAGTGCCTTGAGATAATGCAGAAATGTAAGTTGGGATTTGATGCTGTACAAAATAAAGTGAATTGAATTGAACTCTTTAGATTTTGATGATGCAGGGTTAGGGCTTGTTACATCAATGAGGGCTTTCTGGCTGACTTTTATATCTGCTGCTCTGCGACCTTTGTTGAAGAGAATAACCCTGATAGCTTCTTGTTGTGATGTTTTTAACGTACTGTCCATGGGGCTTACCTATAACATCAACAATGCCTCTGTCCTATTCAAGCATCCTTGTAAACTATGAAAGTAATTGCCTATTTAAACTGAATTTAATTTACAAAATATGATTTGTAAGTGAAATTAGATCAACCTCAGCCGGCAACGTCATGGAAGCAAATTTTATTTAAGTCTGTAAATAATTACACAAGCACTTTGGGATATCATAAAGAAACAAGCAGAAATAAATGAAAAATAACTCACAGTGTAACTGAGCTGTAGAGGAAGGTTGAAGGTCGCAGACAGGCGTGTTTCTTCAGGCTCAAAGGTTTAAGCTTTTTCAAAATATACCTGGAGCCCAGATATGTTTTTTTTTCTCATTGCTCTTCACCCTTTAGTTCTTGAACATGCTTCTTTCTTTTTTTTATCTCAAATCCTATCGACTTTCTCCAATTTCAAACAGTTTGCAACTTTTTTGCCTTTGCTTTGTATTTGACACAATCAGAATTTTAGTCATTCATTTAATAAGCAGTAAGTTAGATGGTTATTAAAGTTGTTTTGTTCATATTTCTGAACCCTCTCTTGTGAAGAATTCAAATGTATTAGTTTGTTTTATTTGCCCTCTCTTCCACAACCTAACTAAAGAACACAGTGTCTCATAATAGTTTTATACAGGTTTGCAAGTTACTTGGACAACATGTAATAATACAACATTCACAGGGGCCATGTTTGTGTATTGGTTACTTTTAATACTTTAAATAAACGTTGAGCCTCTAGAAGGGAGACCTGCAGAGGCAAAGGGTGACCGGGTCATGGAGATAAATTTACCATCAAGACTCTCAGAGGAGGATAAATGTTCTGTGTGTTCCCGGGAGAGGAAATGAAGCAGCAGCCGAGAAAAACTCATCCTGAATTCTTCCACCATGTCTCATAGTCAGGAGGTTTTTCCAGAGTCTCACTGAAGAGTCAATCATTATTCAACTCCAGTGGGTACTTGGATACATTAAAAATACGTGTGTGCATTATGTTTGTGTCTGTAGAGACGTGAAGATCACATCAGACCTGGTCGTTAAAATCAACTCACAGTAAATTGGCGAGTTATCCACTACATCTGGCAACTTCACCCTGAAAAGCACAATTTCCTCTGAGCACCTGATGGAGATAGAGGAGAACGAGGAGATAAAGCAGGAATTTTTCCAACTATGACGTCCAGAGTTGTGTGGAAAGCTCTTTTTGTGTGATACCATCAGGGCACAAGTCACCTGGAGAGTCCATAGGGACAAGGGAAAGTGATGTGGTCCTTTACTCTGTGTCAGTAGATGTGGAATCCTCAAGTCCCATTGCTCCTGCTAGTTTCAACGTATCAAAGGACTGAGAGACTAAAGTTTCTGCAGATATTCTCCGGCCAGCTCGCTAGTAATAACACAACCTTAGCAGGAACCCCCATGAGTACATGGTTGGTGATGTTATCAACATGCGAGAGACACAAAAATGAAAATACAAATATCTCAGGATGAAAGAGCAAGTGTCAAGAGAGCTTCTGGTGATGAATGACTTTAGCAACTATGATATCCTTCCTCACAGGACGATTCAAGATTATGAGACAAAAAGCATTGATGCCTAATAATGATGAGAAAAGTAGTGTGTGAAGAAGACAAATAATGCAGCAACTTCCATCAGAGGCTTTGAATAAATCTAGTCGCTCTCATAAAACCCAATGATTCTCCTCCAAAAACGTCCTCCAGTGCAGATGTGCAGGATGTTGCTACAGAGCTGGAGGATGTTGTTATGGGATGGGCGAAGGTGCCAGGATGTCCACTCCACCTCTTCCCAAAAATATAACTGATGATATAGAAGAAGAACCAACGGGAAACAGCTCCTGTGGCTTCTTGGAAGATAAGGATGTGTGTACGTTGGAATCCTAATCTTTGAGATCACACTGAACGTACACATGTAATGTAAGAGTTGACGGATAAGACGACAGATGTTCGGTTCCAATCTGGAGGCTGCATGATGAGATCTCTTGTTCCAAAGTCAAAGGATTTTCTTTTTCTACTTCCTTTTCTTCACTAACTGATCTGAAAACAGAAGAATCCTCTCACTTCAAAAAGTTTCTGCTTCTTTGCCCAGAAGCTTCTCTGTACTTGTGAAGAGAGGCCTCCTCGGGACACGAGTTATCTCTCACTTGAAGACAACTTCTCACTGTTGATTTCTTGTTTTTTTCTTTGTATTGATGTGTTGTTGTTGTCTTACAGCTTCTAAAAAGAAATGAAAAGAGGGAGGAGGAGGAGAAGAAGAAGAAGAACTCGGACTAAATGACCTCCACTGTGGATTTGGCTGTTTTTCTGTTCATGCTTCGCTTCATTCTGCAGCAACCTTTCTTCTAGTAGCTGAACTAGTACAGCTTCAAATTGGTAAGATGAAGCTGCACTTTGTACAGACAATTCAATCGGTCTTAATAAGGAGAATGAAATATTCTGAATCTACCAGCTGTTTCCTATGGGACCCGAACACTGCCTCCACTCTCCAAACAGAAGTATGCACGTAAATTTATATACTTAAATTTAAATGAAATCTAAAATAAATAAATAACCAAATTAAAAAATGAAAACATTAAACGTACCTTTGGAACTTAAAGAAAAGAAGAAATAAGTTTAGGTTAAATTTACTTTCCCTGTGCACATAGGTCTGATTTCAGAGGGGGAAACAGTAAAGTAATCTGGGAGGAGAAAGCAAAGGTTGAGTGCTATTTCCTGTCCTTCCTAACAATGCAGTTACTCACACATTATGATTAAATTAGTCTTCATACTTTGCCAGATAATCTTTTTTCTATTGTTGGCACGTCGGGTCAGACACTCAATAATCTTTTTATCCCATCAAACTGTTAAAAGCTCACGAGGAGTCTCTCATAAAGCAACTGGTGGATGGTGATAATTGAGTTAGATAATAATGGCTGGATGGAATCCAGGTTTGAAACAACAGTCACCATAACACACATGCACATTGTATATTCAGCTTATAGTGGTCAGAACTGACAGTATATGGCGGGTCTGAGCATATTTATGTTTTATTATGATTATGATTGGTGTGTCTGTACAGATTGTGCTAATGTGTTAAAAACTTTGTTACACCTATAAATATTTTTTAGTGCAAAGCAGTTTTTGCCCTTATTGTTTATTGTTTTGTTTTTATTTTAGTGTCTTTTAAAATTATGACTTCCTTAAGAGTGCATGCTAATTTTAAGATATAGGTCCTTTTTCTTCCAAAAACCATTTTATTTTTTCCCAGAGAAATGTCTTTGTTGTTGAAGAACCTACTGGAGTTTTGTGGATATAACCAGATAAAGAAGAAAAGCTCTATTTCTCAGCAGCTTTGCCCTGGCACAGACATGTATAAGTTACAGTATATAAACCCATTAGCCAACATTTTTCTTGCGGTCTTTAACATTTCCGATAATCTCTGTTTCACACACAGCAGCAATAGCCCAGGCGTCTGTAAGAACATTCAGTGTAAACAAGCACAGGAAATGATGATGATGATGATGATGATAAGAATGATGTCCAGGCACAGCCCGAGCAGTGAACAGAGGTTATTCCCTTTGCAAGTCGTAAAAGTGTTGACACATCAGCTGCCTGGCTGGATCCTCAAGGATCGAATAAAAACAAATAACGTCACAGTCAGACAGTTGGGAAAATTCACTGGACCTTTGCTTTTATTTAAATGTTTTATGTTTTATTCCTTTTATTTGCTTTTAGGCAATGTCGTCTTTTTACTTTTAATGCTTTTGCTCAGTTATTTGTAGTAACAGCTATAACATGACTCTAATTGCTTTTATTTATAATTGATTGTACTTGTTTGAATGACTTTTTGCGGTTTTGTTTAAAAGATGCTATGAAGACAAAAATAATAATAATAATAAGTTATATTTTTATGATTCAAATTATTATTATTAGTAGTAGAAGTAGTAGTAGTAGTAGTAGTTATTGTAGTAGTGGTAGTAGTAATAGTAGTAGCAGTAGTAGTGACAGTAGTACTAGAAGTAACAGTAGTAGCAGTATTAATAGTTGTAGTAGTATTGTTAGTTGTGGTGGCAGTAGTAGCAGCAGCAGTAGTCGTAGTATTTTATGGACATAAGCATAAGAGGCTTTTATGTGGAGATGTCAGTGAGATAAACAAACAACACAACTTCATCACAACTCCATCACACAAGGATACCTCCGGATGAATGTGGCAAAGTCCAGCTGCTAAATGTTGGTTTTCTTCAGCCTATTTTCTCTCAAAATAAAGGTTTGAGTTGTGCACATTCATCACAGCTCGTACTTCATCAGTCTCCACCAACCTCAACAAACCTCTCAGAGACGCCCACATAACAAAAACATGGCAGATTTATAAAATAGCCGAGGCTGCAGTTAATGGCCCGTATCTCCAACCTCACAGTGAGTTTCTGGGCAGCCCTGCCCTGGCATGTCTGGCACTGCCCATTTCCTCCCCTCTGATCATGGAGTGCAGGAAACAGCAGTCAGTGTGAAAGGCTGGGTCCCAGTCTGATTAAATGAGCGATAAGGCAAGTAGAAGTGACCCGAGTCTGAAGAAACTCTTTAACTGTGCATGGGAAAAGGAAAGAGGCATACGTTGCATAATGGTTTGAAATATTTAAGACTAGATTTTTCATGATAAATATATATATTTACCTTTGGGGTTCAAAGTTGCAGAGACTTCAGGGAGCATCTTGATTGCCCCCTTGTGTCTGACAAGTCATAAACCCAGCCTCTTCCATGTTGATGGATTGGACATGATCCCAAAAATGTTTTTTCTCAAAGATGGATTGTGACATTATAGGTACTTTTGATCACACTGATGTTTCTAAGTCTATATTTAATCTGGGATTTGATGTTGTGAAAACATCATGATTGACAGCTGACAGCTGGGATTGGTCGAGTAGCTGTTTTGGCGGGAACCCGATATCCTGGCTCCATTCAGAAGATGGCAGCACGCGCATCCGGGATATTGTGGCTTCACTTCTGGATAGATTATGTACAGTCAATAGAGAACTCCCAGTGTCTCTTGGACAGATGTAGCTGCAAAGTAACCCTCGCATGAAACCACCACCGTGCCTGTTCGGTGACGTTGAGCCCTCAGGACCGTCAGGCATCTGTAGGTGAATTGTTTCTGTTTATTCCAGCCCACATTTTTCCAGTTATGATTCAGCTTCTCCGCTCTCATCCATGTTGTTTACAGGCGCTGCTGGCAGATTTGATGAAACCATTATCCATAACTTTTCCAGCAACAAACTCCAGACAAACACAGTCAACCAAAGAAACCTGAAATTAATTTAGTGAACAGACACAGGACTTGAAAAATAATGCTAATGTTGCTCCACATCTGCTGAACGTGCAGCTTCTGGCAACATGTTTGTTATAACACGTTTACCTGGTCAGTGTTGTCTTTAAATCAAGTTTTGATGACATCACAAACAAGCCATTCTTTAGGATGATCCAACATTACAGACTCGATAAGTTATTGAAAACAACCTTTTTACAGCAGGCCTCAGGTTTGCACGTGTGTTTGTAAGTGATAAATATTTATACGTTTTTTAAAGTTAGTGAAAGCCAACACATTCCAGGCCCCGAGGCTTTCATTTAAATGAGAGCTAACGACCAAACAATGTAGAATATTCTATTCATGCCTTAATGCACATCTCTAATGCATATAAACAGAACCAATAAACTATAACTTAGTCATTGAAGAGACTATAAAATCTTTATCAGACATTGTAGATGCTTAGCACTACATCATATATATGTAATAAATATCTTAGTTTGGCCTGTTAACGTCGTCTTCGTGTGAATCTTGTCAGTGTTGTGTTTCAGTTTAGAAACAAGCTTCCTGGTTTTAATTGTCTACACAGGTGGGCCTCTGAATATCCTTTGACCCCGGAGGCAGAATAAGGGCCCCATTAGGAAAGTCAAAGGTCAGCTTATTGCTCCAGGCTAATTGATTTGAGTGACGCTTAGATATGCATATCCCATGAATCACAGCCTTCTCAACTCATCAGCGTGATTATCCATGTATTAAAACACACAAGGGCATTAAATATATAATGATTTCTTTGGCATCATAGAATTTTAAGTGAGCATTAATTTTTTTAATCCTTGTATTTACTCATGGAAAAACATGTTATAGTCGTTTTGTTTGAGACTTTTCTCTTAGCAAAGATAAATTATCAGAAGCATTTACAGGCTGTTGTGGAGACATTCAAACCACAAACAGACAAATACACATTCGAGGCACATCACACATGATATCTCAGGCTCTCATCGGAGACACAATCACTGCCAGATGGTGTCAGCCTTCTCCCCTCTAACCTTTGACACCCCCCCCCCCCTCTCCGTCTCTCCCTTCCTCTTGCACACAGGAGAGAATGATAAGGTCTGGGGAGTTGCAGCCCCAGTGAGCTGGAGGAACATAACTCAGAAGGTCATACAGTACGGAGGCCCTAGCAAATCCCTGTGGTCTGTTAATCAACATGGAAGATAAACAGAAGATGCCCAGGGAAGGTAATGCATCATGCATGAAGGTCTCTCCGACCACATTTTGCAACAATGCAGATGTTTGACGGCGGGATGACGTGCGATGTCAATAAACATTTCGAAACACTGATTACGATCACTGTACAGTTTGTGACTTCATCTCAGGGTTTCTTATACAAGATATTGTGATGAATATATGTTATCTGTGCTGTAGTTGAACAGTTTTAAAGAGATTTGTTAAACATTTTTCTTATTGTTCCAGGAAAAGACAAAAAAATAATGTTTCACTCCGTCTTTCAGTGCTTTCTGAATCCCTCTATCCACCAGACAGACCATGTGTTCCTGCTCAGTGCAAAATTCCTTAAAACCATGTGATAGAAACCAAAGTAATGACTTTAAATATGTCACTGAAACAGCAGTAAACTGGAAATGCACTCAGAGAGCACATCTGTCTGCCAAAGCCCAACAGTCAGAAACAGAAACCACTTTTAAATTCACTAGATCTGGATTTTTTATTTGGATCCGCACCAAATGACACAGACATCTACGATTTTGAAAACGCCCTTTCTCGCAATGTTAAAGGAAGTGAAATAAAAAAAAGGTTCTGAATCTGCCCCCGGATCTGGATCCACTCCATCATTTAATGGGTTGTTCTCTGACCCATTCACATGCATCCTTCCGCCAAGTTTGCTGACAATCCGTCCAGTAGTTTTTGCCTAATCTTGCTAGATAACAAACAACGCAGATAAAAACATAACTTCCTTGACAGAGATAACAAAGCAAATGTTGAGAACTGCATTTTCACTCGTAGAGGTGCTCTTCAGATTTCGTTACAGCAGCAGGACGGTGGATACATGGTCACAATAAGCTACAGTGCTGCCAATTTTCATTATGAAGACGGGACATATGTCACACAGAGCAACAGTATTGTTCATTGATGTTTTTCTTTAAGTACATTTTGGACATCCCACAATTTGAAGTAGATGTAACTAAAGTACATCAGGCTTTGGTTTCACAAACTATAGACAACTTCTTTGTTGTTTTAGTTTTTTTTTTGGTTTAAATATTTTAATGGGACTTGTTGAAAATGTATCTTATCCCTTGAATACATTACAGATCATTGTTATTATATTAATGTGTTATTATTGGCCATACAATGAGCCTATAAGCCTTATAATACACAGTATATGTGTATACATTCTCTGGCTACAGTCTGACAGCTGCAACTCACGCCATACGTATGTGTTAATTATAGACTTAGTTGGATTGACCTCAATGATAACCCGGCACAATACAGGAATAGAAGCTTGATTGCTCATGGTGGGACCTTAGAAGCTCTATTTCTAGCAGTAACTTGTTATTGCTTATTTAACTGACTGATTCAGCCTTTGCCTGAAAATCTACTTCAAGATATTTTTGAGTTTTATTATTCAGGGTCCTAACACAAACATTAAGACAAATCAATCCAATACAATTGTCTTAAACTTTATTTTCAGGATCCGCAGATTTGATAGGTCTATGTTGGTGAGGGTATTTGACACTGTATTATATTCAGAGGTGTTTCTAATTTTCTGCTCCACTCTATGGAGTTCAATGATACACATATAATTTACACATTCCCAACAATGTCAACGAAAACAGAACATTACAGACTTTCTAATGGGAGCTGTTGAATTGAATTGCATTAGTTTATACAGGTGTACCTAATAAAGTGGCCACATAGTGTAGCAGATATTGCCATGTAGTAGAACCAATAATACGATTTTGTTTTTCTGAGTGCGGCCCCATGTACATCCATCTTTTATGTAACAGTTTGCACCAGACCACAAACTTGAGTTTTACAAACAAACCCCAGCTCATAACTTTTCAGAAATGTGAAGCATTCATGAAACGAAGAACGCTTCTCCCTCAGTATGTCCACAAGGCAGCCTGAGCGAGGACCTCAAATGGGCCGGGTGCCCTGCATCAAAACAGAAAACAACAGGGTTCGCAATCAAGGGAAATAAGTGGAGGGATTAGGTGTTCTGGAGCGAGCACGGGGGGCAGTCTAAATAGCAACTGGTTCTGATGGACAGTGGGGAGGAGATAAGAGGGAAAGTATTCAGAGGGTTGGTGGACAGGAGGGCATCACATCGCACATGTATGTGAATCTGCTCAAGGGCAATCTAAAACAGAGAGTGGATCTCTCCTGCTCAGCACATGGATGCAGTTATCCGGTGAGATTGACTCGTCTGTATCAGCAAACAAGTGATCAGCCTCCCAGTGTTCAACAAGGAAACCCCATCAGTCTCTTTCCCCTCGGGTTTGTTCAGCTTTGGCCACTTGGTCTTCACAGCTGTATTAACAAGTAGCAAGCCCCTTCCAAAATTGTCCACAGATGTTTTCCCAGTGAGGCCTGCGCGGAGCAAAGATCGTGGCCTCGGTGGCAGGTTACGACACGGCAGCTTCCCGCTTATTAGAAGTTGATCCAGGACTCACACACAGATATCAGCATTTCAGAAAAACCCACAAACACCGATTTTTCAAAAACAGGCCTGTCTGTCGGGCGTTGTAATTATATCCCAGATGTTTTGAATGTGCACTCATGGGCTTCCTGATATGGGGAACGCAAAAAGTGCGATGGGCTAAGACTCCTGCGTTTATCAGCTCATTTGAGGTCTGTCTGACAAGAGCCAGATTGTGAGATGGAATGTGTCCAAGCTGCAACTGACTCCACTATCAGTGAGCCTGTCATCTGGGAGCTCTGTGTTACGCATATGAACACTGCAAGTATTGTATGTTATCGCAACATTTTGGAAAATGACTAACAGTTAGCAATATGCTTTTACTTTGTGGAAATACTTTTACTTCTCCCTCATCATTTACGTCTATGTTAATTCTACGTGGCAACATTTCTCTGGTTGTAACCTGTAAAGTTAAGCTGCTACAAAACTGTCATTTTCATCTCTTATTGGCCTATTGCTATTGCTAATTTTGGTAAACATTCTAATTCAAATAATGGAAACATGCTAGCTTCGACTTGCCGTCTTGTATTTGGAGTCTTGCAGACATTAGCTCAAACAACACAACCGACACTACACAATCATTCGCCAGGAGAAAAGCCCCAACTCGTATGTTTGTTTCTATCTCTACCTTCGTTACCCCATCTTGTGTGCGAATTAACTTGTCGCAGATTTTTCTGGGTATGTAGCCAATTAAAAATCTCGTCAGAGGATGCAACGTGTTGTGTAGCCTTTCGAATCATCTTTGAAGAGTTCACATATAGTATTTGGCGACCCAGATCACAGGCTTTTGTTTGAGATGGATAGTTGAGCTAAAATTTCCGTAGTGTGAATTACACATCAGATAAAAACCATCAAGTGCATCTTTCTGCCTGAAGTAGAGGTTCAGATTTCTGTTAGCTTGGCATAGCACAGAGAATGGAAGAATGCTACCCTCCACCAAAACAGGATAAACTAAACCTTTGTGTGTTGTGTCTAGTTATCAAGTTGCCACTGATGTTTCCGGAGCGTTGGCCGGGTTGACGATCTTAGAGCCGTTGTGCAGACACAGGACCCAGCTGTTACTGGACAGTAAACAGCTCTGATAAGCTAAGTGCTAATGACACCGCAGTGCGCTGGTTTCCACGTCCACATGTTGAATTCACGAGACACAAAGTGGAAACATGGAACTCTGAAGACGACTTCGACGTCTCAAGATAGAAGTAGGAGTTTCTTTGTTTTTCCAGTGTTCGAGTTAAGCTAACGCTAATGTAAACACCAAAAAAAGAAAGATGGTTCTACACTATGTTAGAATTCCTCTACTTTACAGTAGATCACGTTTTAGTTCATTGAAGCTATGATCCAAAGTATAGGTCTACATCAAGCTACAGTCTTACGTTTCTTAAGATCCTAGAATAATGCTATAGTTGCTCCAAAGAGACAAAGGGTGTTTTCACACGTGAAAGTCCGAACGAAGGTCTGAACCAGGGTTCAAGTTACATTTGATCATGTTAGTTTTGCCTTAATCAGGAAAGGACTTAAGATTTTTGTTTGTTGACAACTCGTCATCATCTCAATATGGTCCATGCTGCTAATCTGCCTTGCAAATATTTGCATTTAACAGAAAGATAAAACATTAAAGGAGCACCACATACTGCAACAGTTCCTCAACACAATGATGTTCAACTTGATCACATGGCCCCTCACTTTCAGGACGCACATCCCTAACTCCCCCCTGATGTCAGTGAGGTCTGCTGCTGCCGGTAAGCCTGAGTCATCCTGTGGAAGTGGTTGAGTTTATATTAACGTGTCTGAATGCAGGTCTCAGTAAAGGGCCCGGGACGGTTTGACATCAACACAATGCACTTGAATACGATGACCGTGTTACTGCAACTCTCCAGCTGAGGAATAGAGTGAGAGAAAGAGTCAATGGCAGCAATCCAAATCCACTTAATGGGCTAAATATCATTCTACTGATGTGCCGTGCTATGGACGTTAATCGTGAAATAAACGATTAAAAGCAAAGTCCATTTACCATTGAGGTAGCTAAACATTTTACACAGACTCAAACAATAAGTGCATTTTAAATGAATGTGAAATGTCATATTAAAACATATTTATTTGTCTAAATGTCTGAGTACTCTCATTTTATCAGTATATATTTATTTTGTATTACTGTATTATTTGTCTTAATATCATTATTGCTGTGTTTTTATTACTGAAGTATTAATATATAACTTAAAGCTTCCCTGCTAAAGTTGTTCTACATGATTATACTGGTAGCTTTGTGTCAATAAACATCTTGAATCTCCACTTGTACAAAACTAACCTTTTCTGTCAGTGACGGTTAAACATAAACCTTCAAACAGCTTGAGGCCAGAGTTGGAGAAAAAAACTTTACAACTGTTTTCTTGTGGAGAACACCGACTTCTCCACAGGCTCTTTTCATCAGATATCATCATCGCTGCTCTGACAAAGTTTCCCTCCTTCTAATTAAAGTCGTCTGTTCATATTATATTGATAAATTTCAGATGAAGTCAGGCGCTGGCGCTAATCAGGCTATTATCAAAAACGCCGCCATCGCAATTCACGATACTTTTTCTCTCGTGCTGCAACTTCTTTTTTGTTTGTGCGAACCATATGTCCCAAATTAATAAAGCCAGGCGTTACACTGAACCCTCTTCACTCTGTCGCTGCCTGTCACAGTAGAATTGGCCTCAAACTTATTTCTTCCTTCCCTCTCTCCTCCTCTTTCTCCCTGTATCTTTCGCTCTCTGTTCTTTCTGTTTTTCGCGCAAGTGTCCCAGTTAAGAAATTGCTTACATCCCACTCAGTCTGGGGCTGGATTGAAATTTCCCATAGGGTATGTACCAATATGCAGAGAGCACACTTCGACAGATGCCATCAGAGAACAAGCATATGAATTACCAGGCAGCCTGCCATCTTTGAGTTCACACAGAATGGCATTAATACCTGATTGCGATCCAAACAACAACACAACAACAACATGAAAGCCAAAGCAACTGGGAGCAGGTAAAGGTTTCATCATTTATATATTAATGGATTTACTAACAAAGGCTCGACTACCCCCTCAAAAGTTAAAATGTCATCGAAGCTGCCAACAATCAAGGGACTTCGGAGAAATAAGGGGGGGGGGGGGGGGGGGGGGTGTAAGAAAATCAGATGCCGTCAGCAAATCACGTTCCAATAAATTAAATATTCGCCACTGCTGACCATAAGTAATTCAGAAGCCATGAATATATTCATGACTACAATTAAAGAAAACATGATCCCTTTAATTTTAAACGGCTGTAAATATTGGGATTACCCAATTAAGTCACGCCGCACTGTAGGAGAAAATACCTGCAAATGAGTCGACACTCAATCTTTATTTTCAGTTTGATTTAAAGTTTGATAATAGACAAAAAACCACTGGGCAAGGCACAGCTTTATGTAAAATTAATGTTAAAACATGTACATGCATTAAATTATTGTTTTTGTCACATAGATGAAGATTTGTTTTGAACATTTACGTTCAAATAACTAAACTTGAAAATGCTAAATGGAAAAA
The DNA here is from genome assembly GCF_947347685.1 of Pleuronectes platessa. Lineage (NCBI taxonomy): Eukaryota > Metazoa > Chordata > Actinopteri > Pleuronectiformes > Pleuronectidae > Pleuronectes > Pleuronectes platessa. The sequence continues at coordinate 8,930,687 of NC_070628.1, read as the reverse complement.
AACGAGTTTATGAATTTTTTGTTTTGTATGTGTTAACCTTTACCAACATTTCTCTTTTTTCATATAGTGATGATTAATAATAAAAATCTGATTTCGGCAGCACAGTATAAATAAATCCACCCCTTACTACTTCATATTGATGTTGAGTATTTGCATGTAAGCACAAATAAATAACTAAGATTACAGACGTCACATAAATGTCTCAGTCCATCAATTTTCTTATTGTACTTTAATTTCATTGAGAGGAGGTTACTTTATCATTTGATGTGTTCAAAAGAGATTTTTCTTTCTCAACAACTTTGTTCTCTTTCAGGCGTAGACAGGAATAGAACATGAATATCCTAATTGAGTGGTTTTCCCCTTTAAGCAGCTGCTGCGTCGGCTCTTTGTCGGTGGGAAAGGCCGAGGATGAGCGGCTCTGATGGCCCTCTTCCTGCTCTTAGTGCACTTCATGATAAACGCTCCATTTTGGAATCCATAATTGGACAGTGATGTAGGAGCACTCGTCTTTCTGGACACTCGACCGTCCTCTCTCCTCACTCTGGCTTTTAGTCATCTCACAGAAAAGCACCGAGCTGTCAGGGACGTGTCGATATTAAAGTGTGTTTTGTTTTCCTACAGTGATAATTTATATCTGGTCATTTAAAGGGACTTCACAGCCCGTTAAAACATCTGAACTTCAGGAGCAGTTAGGGAGCGTGAGGCACCTCGACCACCCACACACTGGTTTCTCTGTGAAAGCAACGACCGGCAGGGCTGATGGCTCGCTCCCGCTTCCCGTCTCGGTCCTCCCCTCCCATCACAATTAAAAGAAACATGGCACAGCAACATGGACACTTGACTGCCTCGTGCGCGTCCTCCTTCCGATCAAACCTCTGCTGCCTCTTGTGTGAGGAAACAGTTGCATGTAATGTATACAAGACATAATGTAAGTGGGCCTGGAAGAGAAGGTAGGAGGGTTTTAAGGAGAAGGGGCAGATTGAAGGAGGGGGGCCGTTGGGCTCCCAGATGCCCCTGTGTGTGTGTGTGTGTGTGTGTGTGTGTGTGTGTGTGTGTGTGTATGTGTGTGTGTGTGTGTGTGTGTGTGTGTGCGTGTGTGTGTGCTGCAGTGCCTTGGAGATGACTGTCAGCAGGCGGTGCCTCCAACAGAGAGGAGAGAGAGTGGGGAGGGGGGGGGGTGATGTTTCCAAAGGGGGCCCAGTCTGTTACCAAAGGGAGGTGGAGATTTACTATCCCACCCAGTCAAAGAGTCTCACTGGTGCTCTGACACACACTCACACACACACATGCAGGGATACACACTACCTCTCTCACACACACACACATGCACACACACACTCAGACATACTGCAAACTCTCAACAGGAAACTCTGAGCCATAATGCGAAGGCACCTCAGAGCAGACGGGTGCATTGCTCAAACCAAGTGGGATACCGTGCGGCTTTGATAGTGCGTTAATTACTCATGTGATGTGATACAGATGTCTGGGGGCTTCAGCCGAAAGTTTGCCTGACAGTTTCCAAGGGGGCCAGGCAGACATTTTAGAAGCGGTAGGTGAAAACCAAACGTATTTATTATTTATGGACAGATCGGTTTGCGTGCTGTCACAGATCCCAGCAGTGTCATGCTGATGCTAAACTGTGATGCTACTTGAAGGGCTGGCTGCTAAATAGTTCTTTGTGTACTTGGTGACAGCTGGGACTTTGAACAGGAAGAACTCTGGGCTGTAAGAGTTTGCCTGCACTGTGACATGATGAAAAGGGGCTTCACTATCCATCTGACAGTTTGAAACTTTGTCTGCTCTCCGCCATGGAATGAGCTACTCTGATTTTTGTCCAGAAAGTTTGTTGTTTTTTTGTGCCTGATAAGAGGCAGTAAAAGGTGAAGATATGTATAAACTAAGCATTCAGATGGAAAGTCTGTATTTTGTCTTGTTGGATAGTCTGTAATCTTGCATTGCGTATTTTTTTTAACTTGAAATCAACCCCGCAGCCATGCAAGAAAAGGCGCTTTATTTTCAAACCACATGTTTAAACCTCTCTAAATTGGAAACAGAGGGGGAAATGCAGCACTGAGGAAATCAGCCAGTTGTAGACCCACAGACGGGACTTGTGGTCGGAGCAGCACAGGCACACACACGAAGCCTTCCCTGTATAGCTGCACCATTATTGATACGGAGTATAGTAACACAAAGAGGTACTGATATCCTCCAGGAGCAGCGGAGAGTGAAGGAGATGCCCTTTGCGCTCTTGCTGATGCCTCGTCCTCAACCACAATCAGAAACTCTTTCGTTTTACTTCACCACAGATTTTTCCTTTGAAATAATAAATGTTATCTAATGATGAAATATTATTCTCAGGGTTCCCGTCTTGTGTTGATTCACACCAGTAACCAGTGTCACGCTTTGGGGTAGTAATCAACACTGATAGCTAAATACAGTGATCAGTCTACCTGATGTAGTGAGTCCATTATGGGACAATGAGAAAGCTGTCCACTGTCCCACTGTAACCAGTCCCAGCATCTCCCGTCTGTGCCGCCTACGTAAAACCTTTCTGAAGTCTTGAAGAAGTTTTAAACTTGCTCGCAGTGTTATAAAGGGACAGACTTTTTTTTTAACTAACATGTAATACTCCACTTTGGTTGGATTTAAGTGGAGATGAGATGGTTGAGGGATTTCCATGTGTTCCCTGACAAATAACCAGTTTTTCCTCTTGTTCGTTTTGTTTTCTTTCCTCACCAGAGATAAACTGGAACTGCATTCCAATCAGTGAAATCAAAGCTCTGACTGTGTTCCACAATGGGCACCGCAGCTCTACATATGTTGGTGCTAATGGCCTGTTTGGCAGCCAGGGGAATGTGCCAGATAAACAGAGCCCAAGCCGAGAAGGACCTGGGCCTCCTCGCCCACTCCACCCGTCAGTCTCGGGGAACCTACAGCACTGTCAGTCCGAGCACTGGCCCGGGGCTCCACCTGCGGCCCCTGGGGGCCGATTTGCAAGCGGCGGGATCCGCCTTTGCCAATGAAACTGTCGTAAAGACGCCGTTAAAACCTCCGATGTGCCTGCAAATGACTTCTCTTAAGGGCTACTTTAAGTACATCAACACCACAATTTCCGTGATAGTGTTTGCCGTCGGCCTGATCGGCAACGCCACCCTGCTGAGGATTATTTACCGCAATAAGTGCATGAGGAATGGACCCAATGCCCTGATTGCCAGCCTAGCACTGGGGGACCTCATCTACATCTTCATTGATATACCAATCAATGTTTATAAGGTACAGTTTCCACTCCATTTGTGCATGTTTACTTGAAGTTTTACTTACTCTCCCGGCCAAGCCACTGAGCGACAGGTCTCTGTGTGTGGATAGAGTGAAAAGCAGCAACAATTGAAGTGAAAGGCAAAGTTAAAGTGGGATATTATAGACGGGAAAATGGGGGCGGGTTGTGAGTGAGTGTGCAAATAGACGGGAAAGTGTAATCAGCCAGGCGGCGTTATCTGCGGGGTGTGAGCAGATTAGTGATGAGAGGAGCAGGGATATGGCCGGCGTGAGTAAACAAAGGGATCAGGCTGTAGTCCCACATGCCAGTGGCCTTGTGCTGACCCGAGACATTAGACGCTTATCTGGAAGTTTTATTTTCAGATATAATCTACTGCTCCTCAAGTGATAAATCAAGTGAGTAGCTTTTGGACTCAGTTGTTTATTGGACCCCCCAACGATCGTAGGTAGCCAATGAGGATGAGTTTGAACAGGGATTCATTCAGTAGAGCGTATTCCTTCACCAAGGTCCAACAGAATGCTTGAATTAAGACAAGCCTTATAGTTAAGGCCCCATTATGTTTCTCAACTACACATTGGAGGTAGTTACAGCTTTCTAACCCTATTTGATACCATACATCAGCTGAGAAAAGCCTACACCCTAATGAAACGTTCAAATCCATTGGATCCAGATTTTTATTTGGAAATTCACCAAATTGCCAACATTCATAATATCAGTCCCCTAGAACATCTCTTATCAAAATCCATTAATCGTTCCCTTGGAAATTGGGGAAATGTTGAGAAACACAGATCTCGCGACGTAAAAGAAAGTGAAAAAGAAAAAAAGGATCCGCCCTCTGATTTGGATCTGCACCAAAACATAATGATTTATTGCCTCAACCATAACACAACCTTCCACCAAGTTTCAAGATAATCCATGGAGACATTTTAATCCTGGTAACAGACAAACAAACAAACGCAGATAAAAACCCAACCACTTTGGAGGAAGGACATTTTTTTAAACCTGTGTTTACGAACAGCTTCAACCACAATCACAAATTCTTTCCTTTTACTTCACCACATTTTTTTTTTCCTTTTAAATAATAAATGTTATCTAATGATGAAATATTATTCTCAGGGTTCCCGTCTTGTGTTGATTCACACCAGTAACCAGTGTCACGCTTTGGGGTAGTAATCAACCCTGATTGCTAAATACAGTGATCAGTCAATGTGATGTAGTGAGTTCATTATGGGACTCCATTTCACAGCATAACAATGAGAACGCCACCTGGTTAAAATTAAGTGGGGGACTTTGAGGCCACAGTGACTTTGAAGTTCCAGCTGCACATGTGCAAAGAGGAAACAGAAACCTTACTGGGGCAACAGTTTGTGCAAAAAAACAAAGAAAGAGCCACGTCTACAATGCTGCAGCACTCCCGAAGCCTCCTGTTCACTTCCTCGGGGCAGCGACTGTGTTTCCAAAAATAATCTGCTACTTATACTCTAAAAACAATGGCGTGAGCGCCTCTTCTGACCTCCTGAGAAACTGGGAAACTGCACGGGTAAACATAACAGGGCCAGGAAGCATCGTAAAGTTCTTCCTTTGGGTTCGGCCCAGAGACACTTGATCAACGCAGGTTGTGTCCTTATGAAGGAAAATTGCCAAGGCCGGCTCTGACGCAAAACAAAAACCTCCACTCGCATGGCCTTGACTTCTTTCACTAAGGAAGTAATGTAATGAGAGGCAGTGGAAGTGGCTCTTAGATACTACTGACAATATGGTGACTCATTATCATTCAAGTTTAGTTGCAGGTTTGGAGAGCTTTATGTTTGCGGGAAATGGGAAATGTCAGCAGAAGTTGTTCAAAGTTGATGAGCTCCATAGGGTCCATGTCCAACTAAATCCTCAATGACGTTAAGATGATGTTGAGACGTAACTCAGCCCAACACTCTCCTTATAAAACCACATGTACATTCACTAGATCCCAATTTTTATTTATAATATCCAGAGAAATCATCGGAAATATCTCACAGTGTTAAAGAACGTGAAAAAAGCCCCTGATCTGGATCTAAACCAAAAATATAACGTTGTCTTCCTTTTCCCAATAACCACCAACCAACAAACATACGCCGTTGAAAACATAACTTCCTTGACAGAGGTAATGATGTGAATGTGAAAGACCAATGATCAAAGTGTTGACCCGAACATGATGTTGTTGTTGTTGTTTGTCCTCCAGCTCCTGGCGTCACGTTGGCCGTTTGACGACAGCGTGGTCGGCCTGTGGCTGTGCAAGATGGTGCCCTTCCTGCAGAAAGCCTCTGTGGGCATCACTGTGCTCAACCTGTGCGCCCTCAGCGTGGACAGGTCAGTGGCCACATCCTCCACACTGCTTCACCATCCGTCACAGGAAGAGCTGTAAAGGCTTAGAGGCTTTTAATACACAAGTTAGACTCCAGCAAAACTCTTGCTCCAAGAACACTATGATGGGTTTTGTACAGACGTTTGTGGTGTTTAAGATAAGATAAGATTAGATAAGATAAGATAAGATAAGGTAAGTTAAGATAAGATCATTTGAGTTAAGGTGCACATTTGGGATGAAATTGCACGGATTGGAATGAGTGTCACATATTTAATCCAATTCAATAATTCTCTTTAACTAACATTATATGCGTTTTCTCATTCTCCTTAAGGAGGCAGCTTTCCACTTTTTTAGCATGTTTGAGGAAAAAAAGAGATTATTATTTTTTTCCCCGTTACAAAAGCAGATTTGATTACACTAAAGGAGGCAGTCCACTCAAATCACTGGAAAGAAAATTAAACAAGTCTGATTCAGCCAACGAGCCCTGCCAATTCAATCCTGTCTCAGGAGAGAGAGAGAGAGAGAGAGAGAGAGAGAGAGAGAGAGAGAGAGAGAGAGAGAGAGAAAGAGAGAGAGAGAGAGAGACATAGAGAGAGAGAGAGAGAGAGAGAGAGAGAGGCTCGCTTCGGATTGTTATGTCTCACATCTGTTTTTGTCTCATATCATTTTTGCTTATGAGGTTGGTTCGTACAAAAATAAATTATGAATATCTTATTTCAAAGAAACAATGAATATCACTAACAATTGTTCATTGGAAAGTTAGTTCTCATGTGTGTGTTGCCTCAGTATCTGTTGCTGCTTTTCCTTTAAGATCTGTTCCTTAATTGTTTATCGGAACCTTTTTATGGTCAACATTAAGTGTATGATAGAAACTGGACGCTCTACCCATATGAACTTAATATTAAAAACTCCATCTCAATAGCAAGTATAATGACAAGCTACATTTTTTTAATAGTGCCTTAATAGAATTTCCCTAATGAATAAATAATCACGGTGAAGTGCTGAAGTTCAGTGGCATCTCACTTTGTGCACCAGACACAACTTTAGAGATAAGAGGCTCCTTCTTTGATGCACAGATTGAACCCTGCAGTGATGTAATGACCTCTATTAGAGTGGAGAAGAAGAAGGCTGCAGAGCTGCAGAGCTGCAGAGCTGCAGAGCTGCGTTCAAGAGCACACCTTTCCAGGAAATGTGTTTATAGCATACATCTCTGCCTGTGAGACTCTTTTGCTTCTTTTCAACGTTGGAGGAAGAGAATAAAAGGTGGATACATTACCACTTAGTAAAATATAAATGCTGCCATGTTGTTCGACAGAGAAATTCAAATGTGTCATGAAAAATATATTGTTTTAGCCATAAAATCTTGATGCGGGATTTTACTAAAACATTTCGACAAGTGGTTTCCATTAAAGAAACAAACAGGCAAACAAGTACCGAGTGCACGGGAAACACAAGCCAACACAGACCTCTCTGCCAACACGGGCCAGTCTGTTTGGAGGCGTCACAGAAATATAAATATTAGATATTTAAAATAAACAATTGATCATCTCTCGTCATTAATTCTTCACAGTTTGATATGCTTTGCTGACTGAGCAGTTTGCTGTGTTTGCTTCTGGGAAATGATGTTTGCTTTGTCAGTCATGAGACACGGAGAAAATTATGGGTTTACTGGTTTGTGTTTAAAGTTGGAGAAGCAAGCTGCACACAAGAGAGCTGTTGTAGACTTGTTCTCATTTATAAAGGGCAGTCTTTATTCATGTCATATTAATATCATGGTTATAACATATGTTGTTTTATGCTTTAAAATCAAAAATGTAATATTTACTGCCTTAACTCAAAAGCCTCGAGTCTTGTTCATCTGATCCATCTGGCACTTGACACCTTCCTTGTTTGGTCTGGACCTTCAGGCTTAATATATCAGGAGTTGGAACCAGAGACCATGGAGAAGTTTGTTTAAAGTTTGAAAAGGTTTCTTTAGAAGGTTTGAACTTTCAGACCAATTTCGAAACTCACTATAAAGTGGACTAAATAGTGATTAGTGGGTAATTACGTTCACACTTTTCCGGTAATCCTCACACTGGCTTTTATATACCGAGACACTGAATGTTAATTTCTCTGTCTCACAGGTACAGAGCCGTGGCCTCCTGGAGCAGAGTGCAGGGCGTGGGCATCCCTCTGTTCACCGTCCTTGAGATCGTGTCCATCTGGCTGCTGTCCTTCATCCTGGCGGTACCCGAGGCCATGGTGTTCGACATGCACACCTTCAACTACAGGAATCAAACCTTCCACACGTGCATGATGAAACCCACAACCGATTTTCTGACGGTACGCTCACGTCCTCACTCCTACAGTTGTTTTATACAAGTCATTGTTTTGCCTGTATTCAGACCCTGATGTTTTTACAGTACATTGTGTAAATGCACACGTCAGAACAGTCGTTGATTCTTGGGGTGAAGAGACGGAACATTACAGGACTAATGAGATAGGAACCTCAGCTGCGTGAGGAGGACTTCCACTCAAAGTGCACGTTCAGCTGAATATTTCCATAATCTTAAAAGCAAGCGTTGTTTTTTCTGAGTGTTTTAAATTGCAGGCCGGCCCGATGATGTACTATTTATAGGGCCGTATACTTTTAAAGTATCTATATGACAGCAGAAGCTATCACCTGTAACATTTCCCTGTAAGGGCCATAAATATTTGAAACCCAAAAAATTGATTATTTCAGGATGTGGCACTCTGGCCCGAATTCACCTTTCAAGCCCTGAGTTGAGAATTTGACACTAAGAGGATTTTGTTTTGGAGGGGGGGGGGGGGGGGGATTCCCTTTAAGAAATAAACTGGGTCCATTTACTCTCTCTCAGAGTCGGTGGCCTTTTTAACATCCTCCGAGCACATAATTGATAGCAGGCCACGTGCAATTACCCGCCTGAAATCTGAGGCCTGGAGCTGAGCCACATGTGAATATCTATTCCATATGCACTCCGCCGGCCCACTCTGTCCTAAATGTCTCTGCATTAGATAAACAGGTTTACTTTATTAGATTTTCTCACCAGTTTTATTCAGCTTTATCAGCAAAATGTATGTTTATGCTTCAGATTTAACTTCTGTAAAAAGGTTCAGTCACAATGTGTGGTTTTTAAATTGTGCTGTTTTTAAAGCGTATAGCTACTAAGCAAAGAAATCCAGATGGCCTCATTTAATGTACAAAGGCCAATTAAAACCAGTCAGTTTTCAGAACATGTGAAGTATTCACACAGACTTCAATGGCACTGGAGTACAGGGGTAGTCTGGTAGTGGTTTGGTCCCGGTCAGGTACAATTACAAAAGCATATTAGGATTATAGCCAAGTCTGATCATTTCAGGTTCACGCCTACTTCCAACATCACACATAATGTCTGCTTTTTACCTTACATCAGTAGCTATGACACATTTTATAGAGAGTTCTTGCCTACACAGAAAGATGACATAATAATAATAACTTTATTTGTATAGCAATTATCTAAACAAGGTTACAAAGTGCTTCACAAAAACAAATCCATGGCAAAAAAAAGAATGAATTATAATAAGATGTATTCAGTTCAGTTCAATTTGAACGACCAAGTGATAACATAATAAAATCAAGACCTTAAAATGTACAGAGAAACCCGAAAGTTCCCAGTCATTTATGGGAAGTTGTCAATTACAGAAAAGGAAGAGAAGGTTTTATTGGGCCAGAAGAGGTCTTAAAGTGTGATGCAGGGCAGGTGGTGGAGTTTAATGGAAGGAGAAGAGGATTGGGCGTTTCAGAGGATTCCGTGGGGGACATCACTTACAAAGAGCGACCTGCTCACACTGTAATTTGTGTTTTTAATCCAGTCTAATGGGATCTACTGTGTCACATGTGCTTGTCCATGTAGTTCTATAAGGATGCAAAGGACTGGTGGTTGTTCGGCTTCTACTTCTGTGTCCCGCTCGCCTGCACCGCTGTCTTTTACACGCTGATGACCGGAGAGATGCTCAACCACAGGAACGGCAGCCTGCGGATCGCCCTGAGTGAGCACCTCAAACAGGTGGGACCACACGGCTTCTAAAGGACCATGAAAACCCTGATAAGCTTTTAACTCTGAGAAACAAAATTGTGTCAAGTGTCCAAAAAAAAGGACATTAACAGTAGCGATGTGTAAAATGGATACATACTGGCTAAGTGTGTAATCAATAACCGTTTAACTCTCCATTATGCAAACTTCATTATATTTGCTCTTTTCATTTCCTCACCAGAGAAGGGAAGTGGCCAAAGCTGTCTTCTGCCTGGTCCTCATCTTTGCCCTCTGCTGGTTCCCACTGCACCTCAGCAGGATCCTGAAGAAGACGGTTTACTCCCAGAATGATAGGTCGCGCTGTGACCTGCTCAGGTTAGTTGCGGCTAGAACAACGCTCTTCAATTCAAATGTAAAAGATATGAAACCTGAGATAGAATAAGAACAAGTATAATCAGTCCTTTTCTTTTCACAGTTTCCTGTTGGTCCTGGATTACCTTGGTATAAACCTTGCAACCATCAACTCCTGCATAAACCCCATTATCCTCTACTTTGTGAGCAAGAAGTTTAAAAACTGCTTCAAGGTATAGTACTTCCCTACAAAAGAGGGACAAGAGCGCATGTAACACAAACACACACACGACCACACACGACCACACACACACATTCTGAATAAGCCTTCGGATTTAGTCTGGCCAGTAAAGAAAACAGTGAACTCGGGCTATGGTCCATGACTCAGAGGTTGTGATGGCATTCCATGTAAAAGCAGCTCTTTGAATTATGTATTCACTTTACTGGCAGAGGTCACACACTGCAAATATCTGTCAAAGGGACCTGAGTTGGAGATAAACCATGTCTCAAGTTTGCACGGTATATGAGTTGTAGGAGGGAGGGTGGGGGGGGAGTCAAAAGAAAATCCTACAAGTAACCATGTTAATGTATGAGCAAGTGGAATCCATCTTCTCATCGTACTCCCAACAAGAATGAAAATGAAACATAATGTATTTCCTGAAACTTTTCCTTTAAAAATTAACTTTATTTTTTTCTCTTCACTTGTTCTTCCAGTCATGCTTGTGCTGCTGGTGTTACTCTGAAATCCAGCTGAGCAGCATCGGACCCATGAACGGCACCAGTATACAGTGTAAGAGCCCCGAGCCCAACAACCTGTACAGCGACCGCAGCATCAGGAAGGACAGCAACTGAACCACTCGCTCACCTGAGGACTGTTTTCAAGCTTTTCAAAACCCCCCAAGAAGCTGTTCAAACACAACCAGTTCAGAAAAAGTACTTTTTCAGTCAACATCCTTCGGACAACTGACGCAACTCATGAGCCTGAATGGGGGACAATGGATTTTAATTTCTATGCGACTTTTTGGACGGACAGAGCCGTAAAGTACAAGACCTTCACACGGTGGACCTCTGCTTGGTCAGGATTGTTTCTTCTATCCGTTATTGTTCAACTTCCCATTTATTATTGTAACCATGAGGCCAAAGGTCCTCCAACCATAAGGAATAACTATGAACTTTTCTTTAACCTAACCGTGTCGTGACCATTCCATAAGTATTATTACGACTTTGAAGAAGAAGGTCCAGGAGACTAAGGTTTGGGACGAACGACATCCGGCCACCTACGCCTGTTCCGGCTGGAAGACTTGTTGGAAATACGTCTAGTGTCAGAATATGAGTAAAAACAGTTCACTGGCACAACATTTGAAAAAGTGCAGGACTGTTTTTGGAGCAGATAAGGTACAACTCTGTATTTTTGTAGCACAGGTCAAGCAAATGATAAATATGGAGTAATGCGTTATGACAGGTCTGATATCACCATTCACCAAAAATGGACAGGAATGACCTTTTTAATCGCACTATGAATTCGACTATACAACAATAGGCTAATGTGCATGTATTAGCCATGGAATATATATATATATGTGTATAGTGTCCACTTTTATAAAGTGTTATATTGCAGTAATGATAAGTATTTTATCCAGACAATGATGTAATAACAGAGGCAGATGAGTTTTAATGGTGGTGGTAAAGACTCAGAATGTTATAGTCTGACATTTTGGTAACATGATTATTCGCTTTCTTGCAAGGAGTTAGAATCGACTTTCATGTCTGTGTGTTGAATTAAGTTACATCAGCTAGTTAGCTTAGCTTAAAGGCTGATAGAAGGGGGAAACTGCTAGCCAAACAACATTTATTTAAGTCGCTGTATCTTCTTTATTTGATCCATACAAAAAAACGTTGTGTACTTGTATAGAGGGGGCGACGAAATACATTTACTCTAAATGGTTTAGTGTGTAAGATTTAGATGAAAGGGATCTATTGACAGAAATTGAATATAAAATAATTCTAATGGGTTTCATCTAAATTGTGGACTGTGAGGTGAGGGGGATTCAGCTGCAACATGCAACTTCACCACTAGATGTCACTGAATTCTACACACTGAACCTTTAAGTAACTATTAATGTAATCACTTAGTAATTATCTACAGCTTTATGTAAACCTAACCCGATCACTATTCGTTGGGTTTACGTCTGTATCCTGGCTGACTGCAGTTATTTCCCAGCTGAACTAAGCTAAGCTAACTTGCTGCTAGCCGTAGCATTGTACACAACCTGCAGCAATGACAGCGGTGTCAATCTCCTCCACTCGTTTAAGAAAGTACGTACAGGAAATTATAAGTGTTCTTTAATGTGTGGCAATCGTGTTCAACTATACTGCCTTATACTGTTTGATATGTGAATACATGTAAACCTGTGTGTGCTTGAACATGTGTGTGGGTGTGTGTGTGTGTGTGTGTGTTCCACTTTTGCACACTTGTGTACATAAGACCAAGTGATATCTGTACCGTGTTATTTTACCACTATCTCTCAACATATACAAATGTTACACATACCCTGGAAAATGGAACTCATATGTGTTTGTTGCCTTGGATTTAACATGTAAACCGCGTGTTAGCGCTGCTGCTTGTACCAATAAATCCATTTTCCATCTCCACTGTGTACAAAGAGGTTCATTTTACTGTCGCCCACAAGCGTCGCTCTCTCCGGAAAAGCCACCAGGGCCCCCCCCCCCCCCCCTCCTGTTATTCATCTGCGTCTTTGAGAAAAAGGCGTCTGGGAGTGATTTGACGCTCACTGTGACCTGCTTGGCAACTGAGCCCTCAGGGTTGCGAAAATGTCAGCGGAGAGGATGTGACCAGCTCGGACGGTGGGAATCTGATACCAACTCACTTCGCATCTGTGTGGCCAAAAGAGCGTTGAGGAAAAAAGAGCTTGAGCATTTTAGTCTCAGCTTCGATGTGACGGGATTGTTTGTGCAGGTTTTGCTTACACACGATGTCATAAAAGTCATTAAAGTGAGCAATTGCTGAGATTGTAGAAGTTTTAATGGCAGTGGGACTTTATTCAATGCGACACAAACACATTTCAACTTTCTTTATTGGAACAAGCATTTATTTGACACTTTTTTTGCATCGGCTAACTCAAAAAGAGACAATAACCAGCACCGTGTATTTCCATTCACAAAGCTGAGAAACACCCAAGACCAACAGCACATTGTAGAAACCCACGTCTTTATCTGACTAAGGCCTGTTATTTGTTTCAGCTTGTCGGTGATAAATCACAGCCAGGTCATAAACTTCATGAAACTGTTTCATATTCATCAAATGAAATCACTGATTGGGTCAAAACATGGGTTGATAAAACACAACATTTCACAGTTTAATGAGGATGGAAATGAAGCAAAACATGTAATAGCATTCAGATGAAACAGAATGGGAAAACATCCATGTGTTTCTGGGACGTGAACAAGCCGAGTGTGTGAGAGGAAGTGAGGAAGAGTGGGACGCTGCGGTTTTATTTCTGTGGAATTTGGTGGGAACCTTTCCTTCTTGCCAGCAGTGAATTGAATAAAGCTTGAAAACAAATAAGAGGCTCTCGTGGCTCCATAGTGCTCCTCAGTGCGGAGCTCACTCAGATTTGTTTATTGATATTCTAAGGATGTTAAAAACCAAGTGTCCGAGGCAAAGACAATGGAGGCTGCGTCACAAGATTTCCTGCTCAAATACTCACGTTTAGAAATAAAGAAAAGTCTTGAATTTCAAAGTCTTTCTGCTGCCGGTCATTGTCATGCTATTCAATTTAAATCGGAATATGTGTTACAATATTCATTCAATTCCAAGAGACAAAAATAAACAACTAACAACTAACAAGTTCAGTTTAAACCACTCTGTTCACATGAGACAAATAAATAAAAGAAATAAAACATTCTCTTTCCTGCCCAAGCATTAGATGGTAAAATTAACTCACTTATTTGTGAGTGATAAGTCGCTTACAACCTCAGACTTTTGCAAAAACACACAGGTATGCTGAATAATACATATATTTATACCAATTTAATTATAGGCATTGCAAAAAATTATGTGATGCATGCAGTGGAGAGGGGATGAGTGAGGGTAAGCACAAAAAGCCATAATAGCTGAGAAGCTACAGGCCTGCGTGAGAAGAGCAGCTCTCCGCTGAGCTGGCTGCTTTTCTGGCCTTCACACATGGTGCACATGAGGCCGTCAGGCCCAGCCTCAGCAGACAGGAAACACAGAGCAGCAGACAAGATGAGGGGCTTTCATAATGTAGTGCACGTTATTAAATTCATAATTTGCCTCATCAAATTAATAATCAGGCCAGATAAGGTATAAGTTTACAGCCCCGACTCAGCAGCTCAGCTCCCTAGTGTGACTTAATGAAGTACTTTTGTTATGAGTTATAATTCATTAGGTCGATTTTATTCAATATTCTTGATATTGTCAACAGATACAAACGCTGATATAAATCATGAAACAGGTCCCAAATAGTTTAGTCCATAGAAGTTTTTCCTCAAATCAGCTCGGTATTGGTAGATTTAGGACATGTAAGTCAAACTGGATCCAATGCTCTGTTTATTGGGGACTATTTAAAGGCACAGATTTGAGGCGCCATGTTTTACATTATATATATTTACATGTATACATTACATGGAATCAATTCAAAATATAGTTGTTATCATGCCTGTAATGCAACATGATAAGAAAATAATTTGTCACTCAATTGAGACACTGACTCATGAGTTTTATACGAAGGATTCAGTTGTATTAAGCTTTAGATAAGCAGGTAATACTTGTCAATTCAATACTGGTTTATTGATAGTAAACACTGGAATATAACCAGCCTGATCCTTTAAAGAGGCTCAGAGGGACATGTTGTAAAACTACGACTCCTACTTTCACTGTCGATGCTGTTTGACTTTGAGCTTCTTCAACCCCATCTCCACTCGCGGTGTTGTTCCGGAGCAGATGAGCTGAAGTGAACAGCCCTCAGTGGGTCTGAACATTTCCTGACACACAAGCCTATGGCAGACGTATTAAGATAAATAAGTCATAGTTGAACAATGGCACACTTGTGTATTACCCTGACAGAGGAGGTGCACTTTGGCTGATACATTATATCTCAGGAATCAGACTTAATGTCTCTTCTTTTCCTTGCATTGATTATTATTGTTCCTCCGGCCGATCCATTCTGCTCATCTTCTCCTGCGAGGCACGTTCGGTACGAGCTGCCTCACCCCACGGTTTTGGGCGGTGATTTAGCAGAAGCGATGGACGCCACATCCTTTATTCCAAAATGTGTTTTGGCTCTGATCAAACACAGCATATGTTTATCTACCCTGCCTTAACATGGTTGTACCCTGTATGCCACTTTGCATGGCAGCCCCTCCAAGCTATCCACCATGACACTCGCTTGCACGACTTGTGGCAAAGACCATTTCTAATTCATAAAAGCCAAAAGGATCCATTCAAAATTCATGAACAATCTGTCCTGCAACAACCGGTGATTCCTGTGACTGTGGGGCAGTGGAGACATGGTGCAACAGAAAGGAAAGTTCTGCCTCCCGTCATTTCACAGGGAGACACACAGACATACTCGTGCGTGATTCTTTTCAGTTCAATTGTTAATTGAGATGAAAGAAAATATATTGCACGCCTGGGAAACCAGCGCAAAATTGAAATTAGCGAACGGTGGGTCATTGTCAGAGTATGATGATTATTTCAGTTTGAGGATCAGTAAAAATCCAGTTCTGGACCTTATTATTTATAGACTTCATTTGTTAAATTTAAAACATAAACAAGGCAGCAGAATCAAGAAATTGATTTATTAATTAGTGTCTTGTAGTTCAGTCTGAACAGAGACAGGTCAATGTAAATATAGCCACATGTCTTTTGAATTTTAAAAACAAAAACTAGAGTGGCATTTAGTAGAGCGCGTTCCTCCGTCAACGCCCACTAGTCCCCTTAAATTCAATCAAGAGGCACCAAATTACACACACTCATAGATATCAGTCCCTTTAACATGTCAGATTTGTCAACAAGACCCATGAATGACCCCCCCAAACAATCGCAATGGTAAAGAAAAAGTGACAAAAAATGAATCTTTGATCTGTCCGTTTGTCCGGATCAACATTCAAATAGCCCACGTTCCATCCTTCCACCAAAGTTAATTGAAATCTGAGCTTTGGGGTAATCTTGCAAAAAACAAACAAAAGGAAACAAAGGGTGACAAATACTGGATGATATCAAACATGGCATTTTCCTGACAAATCTTCACCGTGATACGTTTTTAGATAGTGAGAGATTCCTAAATTGGTCTCTTGGTTAAAGCAAATGGGAAATACAGCATTTGTTCGCAAATAGTTATACTACCTAAAAAAGAGGCCCTTTTTCACAGTGTGAATTTTGTTGCTGTAACACAGGAAGTATTAAAAGCATTAGATTACATTACACAGTGAGTCAGCCCACAAAATAGCCATAATCAAAGTACACATGTGCCTTTTCTGATGAAAAGTCCTGAGAAAACTCAGCATGAGGTCTGAGACAGTTGGAGAAACAACCTCCTCCTGTTGTTTTTCCACCCACTCTCTGTTACTACAACTGATGTTTGGATTGGTTTCACAGTAATTGTTAATTTACATTGCCATCTGGTGGCGAAAGCACGGTCTCTGTGGCGTGCATTTATTGTGATCAATAAGAATGCATTTTTTTAAATGATAAAAACAGATATATACACAGACACAAACAATAGCCCCCCCTCCTCCCCACCCTAGGACCATTCTAGCACCACCACCCCACCCACCCTTCTACATCAGCCAACCCCTACCTCCAAACAACAAGAACTGTTACTGAATGTTCTTAATGCAAACATGCATCTGTCACTTTATGTGGTAATTTCACCTTTTTGACTGTAAATGCTTTTATCATACTATAACTGATGCTATTTACTCCATCCTGTTAGTGTACATTACATTACCTACCATTAAGTATTTTTGCACTCTCAATCTATTTTTGCATTATTTTACTTAGCACTACTCTCATCCTACCCACCATGTGACTTATGAGTATTTCGTACTGTGTACTATGTTTTCAGTACTTAATATGTTGTATACTTATATGTTCTGTCTACTTATATGTTTACACCGGGGGTCATAGAGAAACAGCATTTCAGACCCGTCTATGTCTTTTACATATGGCAGAATTGACAATAAAATTGACATCAGATGTAACGTTGTAAACACGTGGTATTTGTAAATATAGAATACAATATGATGAAAATATGCATATATGTATAAATATACAAATACAAAAAAAAAAAAAGCTGCATGTGTAAAGGAGGAAATATTTAATCAGCAGTTTCAGGGGAAAGAGTTGAAGTTATTTAACTTATTATTTGTTGGTCTCAATGGAGCTGCGGAGATAGCCAACTTCCGGTTTATGACGTCACCGTGGAAGACAAGCGACTCTGTTTGCCTATTGGTCAACTTCCTTTCAACAAACCAATCAGCTTAGAGAATACGGGCGGACCTTTACCAACCGCCAATTAACATCTTAGGAAGAAGCGGGTGTGGGCGGGACTTTGTTGCGAATAACAGGAAGTAGCAACTCAACAGGAATTAGTTTTCTGGAAACTTTTACCGTCAAACGCAAACAAAGGCTTGAATCTAAAAGACTAAACTTGTGTGTAGGAAGTGAGATCACGTGTCAGACTAGTGTTTTATCAGCCGGTGTTAGATACTGAGACACTCGACGCTTCCGGGGCCGAGGGTCATCGTCTGTGTTTGTTTACATGGAGTCAAACAGCTGACCAGCTAGCAGTTAGCTGCGTAGCTCAGTGGAACCGAGTCACACGAGCTGTTACATCGTCTCCATGAATGAAACTAAACTCCGGAGGACGAGGTAACACACATTCTCTAACAGGGAAGCGGTGGTTCTAGGTCCAGGTGATCTGCTGGAAGTGTGACTGTGATGCGACGCTAGCGAGCAGCGTTAGCAGGGTCCTGCCAGACCAGCGAAGAAGAAGTTGTTTGTGCCGCTGAGCCTCGGGCCAGCTCCGGAGGCCCCGATGTGCAACATACCGTGTTCCTGCGGGAACTGGAGGAGGTGGATCCGGCCGCTGGTCGTGGTCCTGTACATCCTGCTGCTGCTGGTGGTCCTGCCACTGTGCATCTGGGAGCTGCAGAAGTCTGCGGTCAGTCTCCAGCTGTCAGTGTATTTGTTATGTACATGTTGTTTCCTCTGCTGTCTGGGAGTCCTGTTGGATCAACAGACAGACAGACAGACAGACTGACAGATAGACAGATATATACACAGATAGATAGATAGACACTTTACTAATACAGAGAACGATTTACGAGGTTAAATGTAACTTAAATTGTACTTATATACAGTTTAAGGTTCTTCCAATTTACTTGAATGAAGTTATACCAATTCTGCTTCACATTTGTCAGAGGGAAGGATTTTTTATTTTTACCCAACTGCATTTCTTTCCTAAGAATTCACCTACAGTACATTCCGACCTTTAAATGACATTGGAATCTTAATGTTCTTGTTCATTGTGTCTGTCTCTCAAACAAGACAGGCTTGCAGGGCAACATAACTGGGCCTAATCAACTTTAAACACACTCATTTGACCGTGGATGTCGTAGAGTACATTCTGTTAATAACGCTTTACTATTCCTTCAAATACATTGCAATTTTATTTAGAATACAATAATCTGAGTACAACTTCCACCCATGACTCACTTATACATAGGGTTGGGAAATAAAGGCACTATAAACAATGAACACAACACAATACAATCTTCTTCAATAAAAAGTTAACATAAGTCCAATATATATGGATATAATGCATTGTGAATGCATTGAGGAAGTATAACACATAATTTATGTTTCTCAGATTCCTTTGTATTTGTCATTCTCCGCTTTCAGAGAATAGTTTAAAACCACAACATTCACCCAGGAGCAGAAACTGTCTATATCGTGATAATTATCAATATCAACTGATGTGAAAATATTGAATGGAATATAATAGCCTTTATTTATCTATTTGGGCGTATCTTCCAGCGCTAATATAGAATCTGGGTGGACAAAGTGCTGGGTTGCATAGCCTCACATTAACATGTTGACTGTTTCTCTCCATGTAATGGCAGGTTAGCACACACAACAAAGCATGGTTCATTGCTGGGATATTCGTCTTCATGACCATACCCATATCATTATGGGGCATTCTTCAGCATCTGGTTCACTACACTCAGCCGGAGCTTCAGAAACCTATCATCAGGTAAACATGTCAACAAGCACGTCGTCTGCCATGATCAGAAGAAACAGCCTTTTTTGTAATGCACGTGTTTTCGTGATTTTTATAGAATATTATGGATGGTCCCAATCTACAGCCTGGACAGTGTAAGTTGTATATTCTATACTCAAATCCATTCACCAAATCACCAATCATTTTGGCTGAGACTTGACCTAAAGTAGAAACACTGAGAGAATGTTGCTTTATGCATTGTGTTTCTTGAAATTTAATATTTTCCCTTCTCTCCATGTGATCACGCTTTTTTTTCTCAGTGGCTGGCACTGAAATACCCCAGCATAGCGATCTATGTGGACACATGCCGAGAATGCTATGAGGCCTACGTCATCTACAACTTCATGACCTTCCTGCTCAACTACCTGGAAAACCAGTACCCGAGCCTGGTGCGGATGCTGGAGGTTCAGGAGCAGCAGAAACACCTGCCTCCTCTCTGCTGCTGCCCACCATGGCCGATGGGAGAGTAAGTTCTCTTTAGAATAAAACCACTTTTACAGTGAGGATTCATTTATTTACAAACATCCATTTTACACTAGACTGGATGCTACTAAATGTTCTCCTCTTATATTACTACCCTGTTAGACTGCTCGTATGAAGAGTTCTGACTTACTTCTCTATACATCATGGATTTATCAGTTTTATTATGAGTCTTCCTGCAAACCTGAGGGTATACAACATTAGCACATCAGGTATAACTTGATTTCAATGAGGTTTTGGTTTTAAAGTTCAGAAACGATGAGTGACTAAGAGATAGGCGGGTGATTATTTTATTTATTGTGCGGCTGTTTGTTAGGCACAGAAATGTTCAAATGTTGAGATGAATGTGTCCTTTTTTTCTTGAAGGAAACAAATCAATGAGAGTCACCAGCTTCAAATTAGCCGCAGTCTGGCAACATCAGTAACTGGTTAACGTGTCTGTGTGTAGTTCATTCTGTCTGGAGGTTTTTCCTTCTCTCTTTTTTTTTTTTACACAAGAATCAGTTTGTTTCTTAAAAACTAAAGGAGAACAAACATTTAACAATTTCTTAAGGTCATCTGCATTAGTCTCATCTATTAAACATATTTTATAATGCTCCCCCTGTCATTTCTAACCCTTTACAGTAGTGTGGCATTTAACACGTGAATTTCAAAGCTCATCACTGAAAAAGATGTTGAGGAAAACTCCACAGTTGATTGTTTATATTTGTTTTCATTTCACTCACATGCCTCAAATTTACCACATTTCTTACGACCATTCGTGTTTTGTGTATTTGATCGATGGATCTTCACTTATTTCGATTTAAATCTTGTTTGCCAATATCTTTCTAACTCAAGTCACATGTTTGTTCTGCAGGGTTTTACTGTTGAGATGCAAATTGGGAGTGTTACAATACACAGTCGTAAGACCTGTCACAACAGTGATTGCCTTGTAAGTAAACTCTTAATTTAACTCTTGTTAATCAAACGATAGTATTTTTGCTCATTTAATTTGTATTGATGTCGGTTGTGGCTGTTTATTCTTCCACCCAGAATCTGTGAGCTGTGTGGAGTGTATGATGAAGGAAATTTCAGTTCCACAAATGCTTGGACGTACCTGGTCATCTTCAACAATATGTCACAACTGGTAATAATGAAACCGTCTTTTTTCCTCAGGACAAGGTGGTTATGTTTTCACCTCTGTCCGTTTGCCTGTTGGTTTGTTTGTTTGTTTGTTTGTCTGTCAGCAGGATCATGAAAAAAGTACTGATCAAATTTCCATAAAACTTGGTTGAAGGATTGGACATGGGCCAAGAAAGAATAGATACAATTTTGTTGTGCATCTGGAAAAATGTCACCTATTCACATGGATCTTGTTTCCCTTTATTTGTTGCGCCTATTCTAGTTGTTATGGGACTATATAGAACCGTACATACTGGTGTACAGTTGTATATAAAAAATTTGAGTAGTCTGATGTTTTGTCTTTCATCTCTTGATCTAGTTTGCCATGTACTGCCTGGTGCTGTTCTACAGAGCCCTGAGAGAGGAGCTGGGTCCAATCAAACCCGTGGGCAAATTCCTGTGTGTGAAGATGGTGGTGTTTGTCTCTTTCTGGTAATTACTTGTTTTTTTTAAATTTATTAAAAGAAACTTATAATTTCTTTAAAGAAATTCAGATTTTGTGTCGGGCCGTGATGTGACGACTTTCTTTGTAAACTCTCAGGCAAGCCGTGTTCATTGCTCTGCTGGTGAAGGTGGGAATCATTTCAAAGGACCGCACATGGGAATGGAAAAGTGTGGAGGCTGTCGCTACTGGATTGCAGGTGGGCAAAATCTTGTGTAGTTGAAAAAGAGGTGACAATAATTTTTAAGGAAATAGAATAAATGGAAACTTTTTTTCCTTTCACACAAGTTGATATCCGAGTTTGGTTTTTACTTCCTAACTACAACACAACTACTGTCCTGTTTCCTTCAGGATTTCATCATATGTGTGGAGATGTTTCTGGCAGCTATTGCCCATCACTACAGCTTCACTTACAAGCCTTACATCCAGGAGGCTGAGGAGGGCTCGTGCTTTGACTCTTTCTTGGCAATGTGGGACATATCTGATGTCAGAGCAGACATTTCTGAACAAGTCCGCAATGTTGGTAAGTGCCTACTAGCTGCTCGTGTATTTTGACAGCTTTGTAAATATATCTGGCCCTGAGGAGAATGGACAGACATTTTCTTTTGGTTTGTCACTGACAGGGAGAACAGTTATGGGTCGTCCGAGGAAGTCTTACTTCGGCGAGGCGGAGAGCGATGGCGAGCGATCTGGCTTGCTCTCGTCGGCCTCCCAAGACGCCATCACCGAGGCGGCATCCGACCCAGTGTCGCCCAACGGTCAGTACCAGGGCCTGGGGAGAACCCTCACGCCTCACTCTCGGTCGGCTCCCGCTGGGCTCAGCTCGGTCCCATGGGACGAAGGGTATGAAGCTCGACCTGAAGACACCCCGGAAGAAGACCGGGCCGACCAAAGCACAGACCCGGCGGAGGGAGATCTCATCGTGATCACTTAGCCCAACATCAGAGCTGATGTCACCAACAGACTCTACCAGACATGGTTGGGCAGGACCCAATTAACGCCTTGCCACTTTCCTGCAGACATTACGTAACTGATTCAACAGCAAAGGGTACATCCGCCAAGTAGCTGTAGACGTTTGCCAGCAGAGGCAAAGCTAGATGGACCTCTCTGCCAGTGACAGCTCCGTGAATGTTCAGTGGAGTTATGGCTTAATGATTTGTAGGTAACAAGCATTTTAGCCAGTTCGCATATTATTATGCCTCATCAAGCTATGCCAGAATGTTTTTTATCCACTTTTATTGGGAAAGACTGGTTGGTCTGTTTTATCACGTGTCCCAAAGAGCCCGGTCTGTTGTGCTCCTTAAGGAGAGTCTACATGAAACCTCCTGAAGTCCCAGTGAAGCATGTATCTACGTGTCAGTGCTTTCATGCTACAATCTCAAAATGTGACAGAAATATGCAACTCGTGAAAGACAAATGTTACCTTCACATTATGTCTGAAGACTGAAGCACATTAGCAGAACAGAACCGTCTTTTTTTTCTTTAACTTAACCAGTTGAGGATGGAGAAGTTCAAGAAAAAATTCAGAATTAGTATATAAGCATTACAGTGAAATTAAAGCAAGGGCTGGTAATCTTGGAAAAAGAAGCAGGAGCAGGCTACACATACATTCCCCACCCGTCAAAGCTCTAAAACACATTATCGCACAACTGCTAGAAGCTAATTTTTCCACGAGTCACTCACTAACTTGCTGTGAGAGCACGTGCAGGTCCAGATGAAGTGATTGGTCGTGTTTATTATAGTCCTGCGAGGGCCACAGACACAGAGGAATTCGAAAAAATAAGATAAGTAGTTCAGAAACAACCAATCCAATCATCCAGTATCTGCATCCAATCGTGCTTTTGTGAAAGTATAAAGATGCTGAGCAGGTATTGGATGTTTTGACGTGAACGAAAGTGATGTGACTTCTATGCTATGACCTTTGCGGTGACCGGATTATAAACACAACTGACCCGGGAGAATAACACGAAGGGCGATCACCCTCCAGTAGAAATAGTGTGATCAGTGTCAAAGCACATGGAAGCTGTTTTGGTGGCTCAACACCTTACTAAGACACTTTATGTTGTTTTTGTTTTCATTGTTTGTCTGTTGTGTGTTTGTTTATCCCAGAGGGAACAGGTGAAAAGAGCAGAAGCACCAAGTTATTAAGATGCACAGTTGAGATTTAACTTTATCAGTGGGAAAAGATAAACTGGGGATTTGTAGGTTTTCCTACTGGAAAAACCGTGTCCTTACTGACAGTGTGACACCATGACAGTGTCTGTATCAATACAGTGCATTTCCTATGGGTTTTATTAGATACTAGGAGTACAGTCCAAGTATTAATACAATATACATATTCAGCATGAAACTGTACAATCAAGCACATTCTACTAAATTCCTATCAATGCTTTAATGCATAGACATACGGCTTGTTCTATGTGCTCATGGAACTAATCCATCCACTACATTCATCTGTTAATATGTGAAGAGGTTTTCCATCCACCTTTTAGCCTTTTAACGAACTTTGCACCTAAGCCATTGATTTTACCTATTGATTCTACTTGGCGTATTTTGTGACTTACATGGATATGTGCAGGGATGTTTGATGTACAGTGGATATCAGGTTGATCCGTCAGTAAATACGTAAATGTATGATATCGACAGTCTGGTCCGTGTCCAGCTGAAACATGCTGCATTGCCTTATGGGATTTATTTCTTATTTTGTCATAAAACTGTCAGGATCACATCAGAGGAATTTGTTTTCACAGGTTAATTTGAATTCATCTTCTGTCTCGTCAATAAATCAGATTAACTAAAGTTTGCTCATGTTTTTCATTTATTAAGAAAATTGCCACATTTATTGTTGCCTTTTTTTATTTATAACCACAAACAATCTTTACAAAATCAACTGAAATCAGGCGACAACTATGATATTTATATTATATACTTACAAATAGTATATTCATAAGTATAAACTATAAATGTCCTGATACCTGGAACAATTTACAAATAAAAACAGGACTTGAACGTTCAATGCTGAACTTTAATGGTTGTGATGGAGCAGCTTCGGGTCATGCAGGTTTCTACTCAATCTCAGAACAGAGACTGATATTACATTTATTTAAAAAAACAAAACACTGAAATCTTCTTGTGGTATTAAAAAATACCCAGAAGTGAATGCATAGTAATTTAATGCATTTCCCTATAAAGCTTGTGACAACAATCTAAAATGAAGCTACAACCGGGTTATTACTGAGTCTGCTCATTGACTACATGTGCTGATATGGAGATGGTGCTCTTGTGAAGCTTCACAGCCAGAAGGACCCAGTCTCCAGCCTGTACCTGCAGGGGCTGCTGCAGCACAGCGGCCGCCTGCTTCCAGTGAGAGTTCTGGCTCAGGGTGCTGATGCTGATCTCCTGGTCCAGGTGGATTTGGTACCAGAAGGGAATTGCTGTTATTCTGCCGGAGGATGTAGCCTGGACCTGGAAAACACGGATCAGGGCTTTAAGAAGATACTTAATGGAACATGAGACAAGGTCCAATACTCAATTCCAGTCACTTCTAAGTCATTTTTAAATCAGGTTAAGAGGCGTAAGAGTAACTAAAGTAAAACTAAAGGTTGTGATTAGTGTTAGAAAAATATTTTTGATGCACAAAAACAGAGAGTTACAGACTATAAGTTTGAATTTCAGAAAATTCTGAAAGAGATGATATGCCCTCGTGCCTGGAAGAGCATCTCTGACCCAGAGCTTGAACATTTATTTCTTCACTTATTGATTTCTTTAAACTGCAGCTCCTCAGCCAATATAAAAAAAAAATGGTTTCTGGGCTGAATTCAGTCAAGAATAAAAAAGAGTGAAGTTATAAAGTAAAATTTGATGATTGTGTTGTTAGTTGTGACTCATACATTTCAGTTTTCTGGTGCTGAACATTCATGCAGGCAGCTCTGGGATGTTTTTTTTAAACTAAACTGGTTCAGTCACTGCACGAGGTCAAGCTTCAGCAGCTCTACAGTGTTAATTATACTCATTTCAATCACCCTGGTCCAACGGAGGCCTTACCTTGACTTCCCTGTTGGAGTAGTTTGCATTAGAGTCCATCAGGTCCAGAACAAAGAGCTCCACGGACTCACTGAGATGTCTGCACTCCAGAGTGGAAAAGTCCAGGAACACGTGGACTGGGACCTGGAGTACATGAGACATTTCAACAATGTTAGCAGGTTCTTTGCAGCAAGCTAATGCAACTTGGCTGATATGACCCTTTTAGACATAAAGTGTAAAATATCAAGCCTCAATTACATTTCTTTGTCAATTCTTTGCTCCTAAACATTGGCCTCTCTATCCACCACTCAAATCCATATTGGCCAGGCTCTAGAAAACCATATTTGTTCTCTTAAAACTCATAGAACAGATAGCTATTTAAAAAAAGAACAAAAAAGGCAGAGGAACACTTGAATGTATAGAAGGTGCAGAAGCTTTCTCACAAGCCAGCTTTCATCCACATTGGCTCTTAATTGTAGTGTCAGTGGCTAATCACTCGATGGTTGATTGATGCTGAGAAACTAATCTTCCACCTGAAACTCCCCCGAACTTGACTAAAGAGGCCGAGGCTTCGGGGCACCAGATGTAAAACGCAGAGGAGGGAATCAAAGTGGCGGCACGGAAAGGTGTCACGGTTTCCTTCACTGCAGAACAAAAGAATCTTTCCTCCTCCCTGTCACAGTTGTGTAGACCTCGGCGCCCGCGTTCTGATGTGCTTGATGTAATGTGTACTGATGGATTCAGGTAGGACTGTCTCGGGCAGAGCCGTGTGTTGTGTCTTGTGTGACAGTTGTGCTAGAAAAGGTCCCTCCACAGAGGGCTTCAAAGACGACATCTGTTAAAGCAAACGACCATCCCGCGTGGGGCCTGAGAAATTAGATCACAAACACGATCCTGGGAAAAAAAAACTAACTAACAGACCAAATAATAAAGGAAGAGAATTCAAAGGGATTTTCTGCAGCTTCTGTAAACCAGCTGGGAAACACACATCAAACAGTAAAGTCGGGCCTGGACCTCGGTGAATACCTTGTTCCACTCCACACACACTGAACAAGGTAGAAAACAAAGCAACTGGAATCAGAGTCCGTCTGATCATCTCCAGTCAAATCAAGTCAAATACAACCTGAGATTCTTATCGACAATTTTATTGCATCGCGCCGCGTGCCAATCATATTTAACAAACACCTCGGGCTACACATTTGCACCTAATCCACGGAATTTGAAAGTGAATGATGCAAGCGCACAAACACAGCGCAGTGTGTGTGAAGCCTGTCAATATTGACGGTTGCATCAGGAGCGCGAGATTGACGGTTGCATCAGGAACATGAGACGGAATACGAGAGACGAGCGGCCCGAGATGTTACAATGGGAAGATTTTTTTCAAACTCGTGTTCTGAAGACTGGAGAAGTTTCGGCTCAACAATAGCGGTGTAAGGGAGCAATGGGATTCTCTTTCAATTAAACGAGACGTCTCCAAACACAAGATCCCATTTAAAGTCACTATTTAATATTGGATTATATTTTGTTACTGAAATAATAATACAAAGTCCAACTCCAAGGTGAACAGAAGTATGAGCACTTGTTTTGTTTGGCTCTATAAGTATACTGAAATGCCTTCTACAGTCAAAGAATCTTAAAATTGAGTTAATATTCATATTTTTTCAATTTCTAGGGGTCAAAACTGTATGCATATTAATTTAATAGTAATATAGTAGATATAAAGTGGATATACAATAACCCGACTGATGTCATTGACACAAATATATGAGCCAATTTGGTACTTTTTACACCGATCTAACAATTTTAGTTTAGATTTCCCATTAATTAGGTGAATACACTTTACGTTTATTATATTTGAACATCAATATCATCCATCTCTGCCTGTTGAGACAAGACTTAAAACTGATTGGTTAGTTAGATTCAATGTCACCACTCCAGAGGTCAGAAGATTAAAACAAGAGCACTTTTCATTGGATGAAACCAGTAAACATATTTGCTTACCACATTTGTTATAAGTTATAGTTATAGCAGATGCAGTGGGTATGGCCTCGATGTTCAACTTTCATTTTGCAAACCAGCCGTCCACTAACAGGGATCTTACACATCAGTCAGTGTTGTTACTGTTTGCATGTTGATTGGCTGAACTAACATCAACAGAGTACCTCATGTTATTATATATCAATACCACAAATAAGTGAACGTGGATACACAGCAGCTTACTGTACGTTGGTGAACTTACAGTGAACTGGTTGATGAAGGGAGCGATGTTGAATCCCAGTGTCGGCTCCTGACCCTGGACGGCGCTCTCCAGCAGCAACATGTCCGACTCCACCAACATCCCATACACCTTGATCCTCTGTGGGAAGATGTGTCCTCCTTCCTCCAGCAGACACCTGGTGCAGTTCATCACATGGTTAAGTGTCTTCAAATAGTATCCATAAATATACAAAACTACCATAAATGTAATAACCCAAAACACAACCAAATGTTTGCCACTTCCTCTTACCTGGCCAGTGACGCCTTCTCCATCAGCTTCTGTCGGATCAGACCACAGGTCTCCACACAGTCCAGGATGATGGCAGTCCACAGCTTCTCCCTGGACGGCCTCTTCAGCATCCCGTGCTCGTCGTCCACGTTGTTGAGCCAGAACTCCAGATGCTTTTCTGGGATGTTATTGGAGTGAGCCAGTCTCTTTAACACTTCCTGTTGCTTCTTCTTCTCCACGGAGCTGTAGGCCTTCACGTGACCGTGACTTGCAGCGATGAAGGAGAGCAAGGAGAAGCCCTCCGACACGTCCAGCACGTACAGCAGGTCACTGGAGTCTGTGGGTGGAGCTGGGTCAGCCTGGCCCGACTGAACGCTTTGGCATTTCATCTTCAGCCGAGATATGAGTTTCCCAAACGCAGTGGAAAACTTGTGGTGGTAATCCTCATTGTTCACCAGGGCCATTTCTGCACATTCCAGCATGCAGAAGTCTTTAGGGGGATCCTGGCCGGTTTGAAGGCAGGCTAATGCGCTGCACAGTTCGGCTTCTGGGTTCGGGACTGAAACGGGATTCCCAGAGATCTTGGAGTCGTGACGCTTGTCCAGTCGGATTTCGTGGTCGTCCCTCAGCACCGCGACGCTGCAGAGCCTCAGGTAGGCGTCTCGGCAGGAGACCTCCACAACCAGCTTGTCTCCGGGTTTCAGGACAAAACCTGAGGAGACAATAAAGGAAACAATTGACCAAACCGTATTTTAATGGAACAATGTAAGATGTGGGTTTTAAATCAAAGCGTTTCTTGGTCCAGTAAAAAGACCCAGGCCCACAGCAGCAACTCTTCATACTGTCAGATTTATAGTTCATTTATCATTCACATAGAGATATTAAAATAGTTTGTTTGTTTATTAAGTTGCTGTATTACTGAACATAAAGTTTGTTTTGGGGTAAATACCTAATATCATGTATTGTATCTGCACATGCGTCGAAATATTTCAAATATCAAACCCTGGAGTTATGTGAAGGGAACTAAAGGGTTTACAACTGCTGTACAGAAATAGAAAATTAACAATAAAAGCTCACGATAATAACAATAGTTATTCATTATGTAACATAACGCATTTGGAGTTTTGAACTGGAATGAAAGATGAATCCCTGATAACATTTTTAAATCGTTGTAGAAATAGAGTGAGGAGGCGGAGGGGGAAAGGAAAATACAGAAGGCAAAGAGGAGAGGAAGGGAGAGCAAACCCCACGGAGAAATGAGATTCAGGGGACGGGGGGGGGGCACAGAGAGGATTCCTACAGGAATAACATCTGTTCATGTCTTCATGTCAGCGCGCTGCTCGTCAGAGGCATTTGGGAGAAATGCATATTTATTGCCTATAAGAATTTCATGAACACTAAAGCGTGTCACAGGCGATCACGGCACACACGTCACCGCGGCCGGGAAGCGGATGTTGGTGATCACCGGGAAAGGTGGCGGCTCCCTCGACGCTGCCCGAGCCAATTAGCAGCGCGGGGGAAACGCTGCCGAGCTCTGTCTGCGAGAGGAGGCGCCTCGTTGCCAACTGGAACATGTCACCTCGTGTCAGCAGGTATTACGCTCACAGCTGCCTGGCTCTTATAGCAGAGCAAAGACTTGGGAGAGCTGTTTAGGAAATTTGGCAACTTTAATTTGATATAATTAAAACAATTGAAGAATGCTGAAGGCTTTCAATTTAAGATCCCAACGGTTACATCTGCCTTCTGGTTTCATGCACCACACGCTTGAAAGCATGACCCGGTCTTTGCTTGTTTAAAGATCAGATTTCATAGGTTAGATTAAACATGGTTTTTATTTTCAATGATTCACTTTTGCCATTGATTCCTGTACGTTTGTATTTCTGTTCTTCTTTTAATCTGTGTATTATTATGTTTTTTATATTTGTCCCTATTTTTATTTATATTTGAAACTATTATTTCACTGTTGCCCATCTTGAGTGGGACTCCCTGAGTGGGACCTTCCTGTCAAATAAAATATAAATAAAAAATATGTATATTTACCTTGGTGTTAAATTATAGCTTTTTATATATTATAGTAAGATAAATATGGTAAAGTCAAAATCAATATAGTAACTACAGTAAACTATATTGTAAATAATAGCTTTATTGCCATAGTTCATACATGTGTTAGTTTTATACTAACGTGGAAAAGTTATTTCTAATTTTTTACATATATATATTATTTTAATTGGGTCTTAATTTTAAAATCTAAGTAAATGTAATTTTAAATTGCCATATTTTATCAGCTTTTTAAGAAGATACATTTATATGTGCAATCGTGATTTACAGTAAACAATTCCCAGTAAATAGTAAAAGTAGTAATGATTGGGCTACAATATAACCTCAGAGTATATCTGTCATAACTGACAGAGATACAAAGAATCCAGGATATGACAAACACTGCCCTCATCTGATACAACATGGAAGTGCATGACAGACGGGAGTAGAGAATACAGGCAGGCTGATATAAACAAGCTTGGTTTTAAACTAAAATCTGACTCGCCAGAAGTTTGAAACTATAATCTGTATATATAAATATATACAATTGTAAATGTGGTCTCTTGTGTCTCTATTGGTTTATCTTGGTGTATCTTACCCGTAGCGCTGTGGAAGGGATAGATGGCCTGTTCCCAGCAGGTGTCCTCCTGAGGTCCAGTAGACAGACTGCTCTCTTCATCCAGGTGGAGCTGGAACCACACGGCCAGAGCATCCAGCTCCCCCTCCTTGATGACGGGCAGGTAGAGCTCCTGAACCTCCCTGGAGCTCAGGCCCTCAAGGTCCTACAGGTCACCATCATACAACAACAACAACACAGCAAAGTTACAGACACATTAAAAAAATTACATATTTATATAAATAATATTGAATATATGTGTCTAGCCTGATCAGACCAATATGTTTTCTTTGTGTTACAGAGGGCCAAAGCTAACACAGTCAAATCTAACCTCACTGGCTCGTTGCAAATCACCCAAACTACATCAAAATCTCAGAAAATAAATAGCACTGGGAAGGTGAGGAAAATATCAGGACCCCTACATTCGGGAGATTAAACTTAAGCTGGGTTTATCTGATTCACCAGACCTCTCTGCTAAAGGGAGTTTGCGTCACAGACTGAAGACTGTTTCACAGCTCTTTAATAAGGGTTCTGTAATAAGGGTTCTGTAATAAGGGTTCTGTAATAAGGGTTCTGTAATAAGGGTTCTGTAATAAGGGTTCTGTAATAAGGGTTCTGTAATAAGGGTTCTGTAATAAGGGTTCTGTAATAAGGGTTCTGTAAGGCTACATTTTCCTGCAAGTCCAGTCTTCACGTGAAGGAATAAATGCGAGACAAATGCAATGTTTCCAGTCTGCCAGATGTGAACTGGGAGTTCATAAATCAGATTATCCTGCAGGCTCCCAGCTGAATAATAAGAGGCCACTTGTTTGGAATATTTCAGGCTGTGAGGAAGTTGGTTTATTAGTTTCATGGGACTAACAGACATGTGGTCAGGACAATAAATATTTGTCTCATTATTTCATTATTCTACTTGACACCAGCCATAAAATAAACACGGAATAAAGTCAAAACTTGTTTAAATGGATAGAACACACATACACACAGAGCCAACACAGATTTTGCTCACCTGCACATTATTGAAATCGATGTTGAAGGCTGTGAAAGGCTCTGTGAGAGGTTTGTATCCTCCTGGCAGACGGCTCAGTCTCTCTGTGGTGTACGGCTCCATGGAGTCGTCTGGCTCAGTGCTGCAGCTCACTGGACTCCGCAGCTGCCCGGCTGCAGCCATGGACAGACCTCCCACCTCGGACACACACTGCCTGTACACACACAAACAACTTACATATGAGGTTCAGACTACTTGTACTGATGCTTCAAAAGAACTGATCAGGAAAACACATCTTATCTGACACAGAATACAGAGATGGAGGCCTACCTGTGATGCCGGCGGATCTCACTGCACTCGACAGCCATACCAAACACAGTGGCTCCAGCAGGGATGACCCGTCCGGTCGCAGACTGTTCCCTGAATTCATTCTCACCTCTCTTTAGGGAAAGAAATACATGATTTTAATGATTAAGCCTATTAGGACTCTTTAATGGCACCAATGCAACATGCATGTTAACTGAACGTCACATCTGCTGGACACTGAAAGGAGAAACGACCTCTAAACCTATATGTTGTCAGAGGTTGAATATGGCCCAAATAAAAACTGAACCAACATCCTGTCACAACATCTATTGCCTCTCAACGTGCCATGAATATGAATTTCTATTGTTTAAAGGGGAAGTATTATATATACATTTATATTGACTTACTTTATAACAAATTTAACTTTATTTAGTGGTTTAGGTGAAACCTGCACATCTTTTCAACCAGAGTACCAAGAGATATTTTGCCCAAGACCTGCCTTCAACTTGCAGGTTAATGAAATGTTTGCAAAGCAGCTTTTTACAGAGAAACTTTGAAATCTTTCTCTTTTTGAAATAATAAATTATGTATACTTTTTTTTGGACTTTATGATACCAAAACATTACATCGCCTCGTCTCTTGATTCTCCAGGCGCCCACCCACCACCTGTTTTTAATATATTTATTTAGCTTCACAGTGACCTTTTCAGGATCTTCATGCCCATGAGAGTTCTGTGCGTCAGTAACGAAGAGGCGTTTGTGCTGAAGAACTGAAGTTACCTTTGGAGGCAGCAGGAGGTGGTGCCAGGCATGAATGAGACTCTCTATGATGCCCTCTCCAAACAACCCTGCATCCACTGTCTCCGTCACCACCAAGGACACCCTGAGAAAAACAAAACACACATGTATAAATTTCACATCAGCTCGAATGAAGATGGAGATGCGGAGGCTGTGAGATCAAATCCAAACTGCACCTGTGGGGGATGTCCTTTGGTACTTCCATCTCCAGAGATTTCAGGTGAAGGATCTTGATGCTGCCTTCCATTCCATTGGCCGTCACCACCTCACAGGCCAGCTCGTACATCGTCTTCGACAGCTCGCAGGCGTACACCTCGGCAGCCCCGGCCTTCTTAGCACACATACTTTACAAAGAGGACAGGAAATCAGTACAAGAATATATGTATGTTAAAACACAGGTTGAATTCTTGCTGTAGCAAAAAAGAATTGAGAATTCAAGCTCTAACTTTTAAATAAAAGTCACGACAAAACTTAAAAACCAAAAAGTTTCCAAATTCTCGTGGAACATTTCTCACCCGAGGATCCCAGTGCCAGTGCCTATGTCAAGCACAGTGTGGCAGCCGTTCTGAACCGCCTTCTGAATGGCTTGCTGGTATTTCTGGTTCCTCCTGTGGTCGTTGAGCATTAGGAAATGCCAGCGCTCCACCAGCCAGTTGGCCACACGGTAGAAGTTCTCCCGGGCTTCTGGGTAATCCGGTCTCAGCTTTAAGGCTTTGTGGAAGTGACCTGCAGCTTCGTCTCTAAATCCCATCCTGGATGATCAAAGAGGAGCCAAAATAAAGACAAAAACCCATGAGCAGATGCTTTAACTTACTAATGTCAAAACTAAATTACGCTCTGGAATTACAAGGAGTGTTCCCACAGTGCAGGAGCCCACCTGAACAGCTGTTCACCCATGCTGTTGAGGATGACCTCGTCCGCAGGGAAAAGCTCCAGTGCTTGTTCGTAACAGTCGAAAAGTTCCTGGATACGTCCCACAGAGTCCAGCTCCTCTGCCCATTTGAACAGAGTGAACCTGAAGGACTCCTGGAAGAGAGATGTCACAAAAGTTTTAGTTACGCAGTTAAAATCCGAACACTAACGCTATATCTTAAATCACTATGAGCTAATCTCACTATATTTCCCTGCATTTCATTTCAGTGTCTCAGTTCTGTGTGTTCAAATGTATCCACTATATTGTCCCCTTAAATAAATAAAAGTACACTCTGGCTATCCCTTTGTATTTTACATAATATGAAATGATCATTAATTGACTCAACATCTATTTCTAGAAAGGAAATATCATGATCGTGAATTACTTATATATTACTATTAGAGAAAGCAGTGAAGGAAAGAACAAGCGATCGCACACACAGCAAACGACTGTGCGATTGTGGTTTTGTGTTA
This sequence comes from Pleuronectes platessa, assembly GCF_947347685.1. NCBI lineage: Eukaryota > Metazoa > Chordata > Actinopteri > Pleuronectiformes > Pleuronectidae > Pleuronectes > Pleuronectes platessa. The sequence goes on along the minus strand of NC_070628.1, from coordinate 8,896,658 downwards.
TCAGTGCAGCGAGTGTGCACACAGACTGGATTTGTGAGTAAAGCAAACAGTCATCACCTTTGCAATGTCCTTAAACAAGGGTGCGAGGTTGAGGACCAGGAGGTAGTGGACAAACGCAGTTCCATAGTCCTGGTTGAACAGGCACTGCTGGGCACTTTCCAGGGAACTCGAGACCAGCTCGTTCCTGGCCGGGTCCTCTCTGCGGCGCCTCCTGGGTCTCCTGCTGTGCCTCGGCCTTGCACTGGCATTAGGCATCCCTTGAGAAAATACAGACAACGAGTAAAGCTTGAGACGTTTTATAAGAGGTAATTATGACAAATAGAGCCAGGACTACACGGAGCTTTAGCAACTAGTCAGGCAGAAAAACCTGCAAGTCTGAGTTCTTCCTAAGCAAAACTTCCAAAAGTTAAAGTCCCAGCATCTCAATTGGGCAATTTCTCTGCTTTTTCTTGGCTTAACATTATGGGAAATTTTATAAGATATCTGGAGACTCTTTTGTTTTCAGACTAAACTATTTATTGACAGAGAAAATAGTTCCTGGAGTTATTAGATAAGAAAATTATCATTAGCCACAGCCCTTGTTCCATTGAAAACACTGTACTGTTCAGCTCATAACCATGAAAGGTAGTTTATTCTGGGAGAAAAAAAATATAACAAAAACAGATGAAAAGTAAGAAAATAAAATACACGAATGCGTTCACGAATAATATTTGTTTTTCAAATTGTGAGATACGGGGACAAACCTTGTATTTCTCACTAAGACAACAGATACAAAACGTTTACATAAGAAGTCACGATTATAAGATATGAAGTCAGAATTATGAAAGTAAAATTATGGTTAAGTTATGGGTTGACTTGACTAAACTAATTATTATCACTGACATTCCCAATAATTATCACAATTATGTTTTTCTGCTAATATCCTAACTTTTCAAAGTCATAATAATTATAAAAATAACATCAACATGAACAGTTAACCTTACAAAGCCAGTTAAAAAAAGTTAATTACAAAAAAATAAAACCACAACAGACGGACTGAGAGCTGCTCGGTTCACCACAGACACGACTTGCACGAGGACTTACTGTGAGAGGGGTCAGGTCACCGGCTGCAGACTGCGGAGAAAGATACGTTTGTTTCTATTTCATCTATTTGCGTGTTTATCCCGCGAACACACACAGACGTTAACGTTGCGCTTCTGCCGTTAGCATCGCACCGAGCGGTTCTTCCTCCAGCAGCGGGATGCTAACAGTTAGCTCACATGGTAATAAAAACAACAGAGAAAAAGCAGCGATAACTCAGCCGCGTGTCACGAAACCGACATTTCTGATTTGTATCCACGTTGCATCTACACGCTGGTTGTTTGAAAACAACCACAAATCACATCTCTGCTGAGGATGAAGCTGCAGCTACCGTTCAACCAGAGGCGAGTCCGTGCGATTAAACCTTCCGACACGAACATGGAGCGAGCGATATGGTTCCGCCCCCCCCCCCCCCCCCCCCCCCGGGTGGTGAGGAAACATTCATCTACAGGTGACCACGTTGTAAATTGAAAAATGTCACATTAAAGGTAATTGACTGATGTTGTCTGATCTCTAAATACAAAGGTGTTTATCAGAATATCTGGTGGAGACAATATAATTGATGTAAACTACAGTATCTATGTGAAATGTCTCTTTAAATAGATTTGCATGATCTCCTGATGTGAAATAATATATTTCCATTTCCATTCACTGAGCTGAACCTGAAACTGTGGCCAACACTCATGGATATATTACAAGACCGTATAATGTATATTGTATGTAATTACAACAATAAGCCCCAGCAGAAAAAACTAACACAATGCACCAATAGCACCAGGCAGCATGGAAGCTCTGACAAGCATTGCATGCAGACAAGATCTTCTCTTTGAAATCCACCATTCAAAACACACTGTGCAATATCGATCTGCTTCTCTTTGGTCCCTGCCAATGTAGGAGCAGACGGGAATGAAGCTGTTGACATGTTCCAGTCACTTAAATTACAACCAGTAGACATGAGAATTGCACTAAGTAGGCCTGAGGGTAAAGCCATCATAAAGAGACACATGGACTTCCTCATTTAAAACATAAAACATTAGTTTGTATTGTCTAGATCCAGGGAAGATGAATCTATCACAGTGAAATAGTGCTTTATGTAAAATACGTCTGTCACACAATATTTATTATTTGTTAACTCAATAAAGGAACATGACCCTTAGTGATCCAGTGGCTCTTTTTTAACATGTGAATTGTGACGCTTTTATTAAATTTTTAATTTACTTACACCACAAATAAACTTTTCATGTTGGATTAACAAACCTGTATGTCTATAAACCCACAGATTTACAAAATAAAATGATATTCAACAACAATGAAGAGTCTAGATATCAACAAACAAACAGAACAATAACACTTTCTGCGATAAACAACAAACAAACAAATAGATCAGCTCAAATCATTCTATTCATCAGATTTTGGCCACAGTTAGAACAAAGTCGTAACTTTACGAGAATTTGTATCAGCAGCTATGACATTATACAAGACCTGGACTTTTATTTTGAAGGAGCAGTGTCTGTTTCCGTCTGTGGATTTATTTCTTCAGTTTTTTGTTTCTCAGGTTTGACAAAGAACAAAGTTTATCTGAGTTTTGCTGAATCGCGTGGATCTCAGTTTAATTCACAAACTGCATCAGAGTAAAAGTCTCCTCCTCTGAGGGAGCTAAAGAAGCAATAAGGCACAATCAAAGAGTACAAGAGCTCAACATAGTTCACTGCCCCACCTTCAGACAGGAAGAGAACACCCATCTGCCCATATTCTCTATTTTCTTAATGTCAACACAAACATGGCATACAAGTGAAAATCAAATTGATGGTTGTTTTTTAAGATACTGATTTTAAAGCCTAACAACTATCTGTGTTGATCTTAATGAGACTGTCCAACAGAATATAACTGTGAGCAGAACTACAATTATACTGTAGTTTACTGTATAATGTACTCCTCTGTATCTGAGGCAACTTATACGTGTTAATTCATCGGTAAACGTTATTCTTTAGTGACTGACCTTCTGAGGTTGAACTTTTTCAGCTCTGAATTAATTTATTAATTTCAGGTATGTGCGAGTCAGCAGTAATGGGAGCTCCATTATTCATAATAAGAAAAGAAAAAGATAACACATAATAATAATATATGAATTTATATAATAATGATTTCATCCTCATCAGTATCATGATGATTGTTAAAGCTTTAAATGTCATGTATTAAAATTGGCCGTGGTCGCACATTGTGTATTGTACTGATTGAAACTTATATTATGTTTCTTCTGTTGTATTTTATGTCGCTGTCTTACTGCTGCATATGTGTATTGTTTATTCATCATGTGAAGCAATTTGTTCTGTGAAAGGTGTTTTAAACTTGACTATCTGTCCTACCAACAGTAAGAGTGGAAAAAAAACATTATTATTATTGTTATTAATTAAGATTAAGATTAAGATGCATTTATTAGTCCCAAACACATGCACAGACACACTCATGCAGGTAGGGAAATTTAACCACTGCTTTTTATCCATCTGGTGCAGGACACACAGAGCAGTGAGCGACCATATACGGCACCCAGGGAGCAGATGTTGGGGGAGTAAGGTGCCTTGCTCAGGGGCACTAGACAGGGTAGGGAGAATCCTCTTGGATTTTTGGACAGATCAATCCAGGTTTGTCTTTTTGTTGTTTCTCCGTTGAGTCGAACCAGAGACGAACCAGAGACCTTTTCTGCCAATAGTCCAAGTTTCTGCCACTAGTCCACCGCCTCTGCTGTTGTGTGCATCCTTGCATTGATGATATATTTTGTCCATATGATTTCAACAGTTGTTCTGAGTTTCTTATATTTAAATATGCTTGTGATTAAGTCATTCACAGATAGCAGGGAAATTATGACAATATTCAGAAATACTGAATGATAATATACACATAATCATAACAATAAACCTTGCACAAATTATGACGTAGCTTCCAATATGGACAAGTGCAAGCCATGTGTTTTTAACCAGCAATGTTTACCCTTTTACGCACTGCTGTGGAATGTTATAATTTTCCTTTTGGGTTAAAAGACTCGGAAACGTAATCACAAGGACACAACGGGCTGATCTTGTTTTGGGAAATTATTGAGCAAAAGTCTGTTTATTTTTAATCCAGTTGGTAAATTGTGATAACTAACTAACTAACTAGCTAACATATTAAGTGTTTGTTTAATTTAAGAATCAAACTGTCAAACTATTTCGTTAATTTAAGAAACAAACCAACTTACTAAACAAACAAATAAACAAACAAAAAACAAACAACAAGCTAACTAACTTTTTGTTTAATCTAAGAAAGAAAGAAGAAACTAACTAACTTACCAACTTACTAGCTATTTGTTTTCTTAAGAAAGAAACCAACTTACTAAACAAACAAATAAACAAACAAAAAAACAAACAATAAACTAACTAACTCTTTGTTTAATTTAAGAAAGAAAGAAAGAAGTAACTAACTAACTAACCAACTTACTAGCTATTTGTTTTCTTAAGAAACAAACCAAATTACTAACTATTTGTTTAATTTAACAAACTAACTAACAAAGAACAATAAAATAGCTAATTACTATGTGTTAAATTTAAGAAACAACTAACAAACTGTCTATCTAACTCACTCACGTCATTATACATTGGCTGCTCTAACCAATACGAGGTATTGATATAAGTTCAGACGTGGAGCTGCCAGGCGGCGCAGCTGAGCGAAGCAGGAAGTGGAGTGGAGGGAACGCTCTCTGAACAGACTTTGCAACTCTTGGTCAGAAGTTGGTGCTACACGCACGCAGATGTCAGCGGAGTTTCTCCATCTGTCAGTCCAGGAGCTGGAGGGAGTTTGATGGGGGACAGTGCTACTGGACACGGGAGCCATGATATTCTAACGACCCCCCCGTCAACCGACCTCCGGTGAACACTTTCCCCGACGCCGGGCAGCCGCCACCTCGGCCCAGTTATACCTGTTAGCCGCTTTTCCTCTGACAACCACCGGGAACAACACCCACTCCGCCCCGGGAGAACCCACCATGCTAACCTCGGCTAGCCGCTGCTACCACACCTCGGTATGTGGTCAGTGTTAGACTTTAAACCAGCGGCGTCGAGAGCGGGAATCTCCTCGTAACGAACACTTTGATTTATCAGCTTTTTGAAATCAGTTTGTTTAAAAGTTAGCGGCGGTTTAGTTTCCCTCCCCGCGGCGCCTGAGAGCGAGTGAGTCGGGTTTTTGAAAAATGGGACTACACCCGCTGGAGTTCAGCGAGTGCTACCTGGACAGCCCCGGCTTCAGGGACAAAATCAAGGTCCATGAGGCGGAGCTGGACAAGACCAACAGGTTCATCAAGGAGCTGTACAAGGATGGAAAGAGCCTCATCAATGCCACGAAGCGTAAGTGATCCTGCGATGGGGGGGTTCTACTGGGATTCAGGCTCTGGAGTCAGTGCACTTGCCCTGGGACACAGAGTCTGGAGGTTTTGTCCCGACGTTGCAACATCTCGTTCCCGCAGATTTCCCACTGGTTGGTTCTCTGCTAAGTTGAGTGAGAAGTAGATCCTGAGGAAACTGTCATGCTTTTATTGTGTTTTTAGTTTTTTTTGTAATCAGGGAGGTCCCACAGAGATCCAGATCGACAGCAAAGAAGTAACATTAAAAGTAAAAAATAAAGCTGCAAATATCAGTCCAAGCAGGGACATAAATATCAACACACACACACAGCCTAGAACACAACAAACACATTGAAATCACATGACATGTTGCAAATGTGATTACTGGCTTTCAAAGTCCCTTTTATTGAGACTTTATCAGAAAGGCAAAAACTCTTGTTTCACATGATCCCTCAAACACAAAACAAACCGAAATACAAGGAAGAGAACTACAATAATACAGAGATTAAGTGAGATTAAGAAGTATTTCATTAGAAGTTACATATATAAATATCACCAGGGATGCATGGAGGACATATTTTAGCTGATAAATCCTTACTCAATGCCATTATATAAATTACAATACATTCAAAAAGCATGTGTGGAAATCATAGCTCTATGAAAGATCATTACAACGGCTTTTACGTGGACAGTTATTTTATTTTGAAACTCCCACAGTGAGTATGAATGTGTCCCTGCATTATTTCAATAATCCTACTCGCAATTTGTTCAAAGTCACACACCTCGGCCGGGTTAAAGTGATTAGATTGTTATCACTTTGAACTCTAGTCCTGTGGGCTGGGCTTGTTTGTAAGGTGGCACACACAGACACACACACACGCCAAAACACACACACAGACACACACTCACAGACACACAATGCTTTCACTATGCCCCTCGTTGTTGGAAAATCCCCCCTGAGGAAACCCCTAGAACTCAGGGTAATAATATTCAGGCAACATGAAAACTGCACATCATCTCAGTCCTGTGTGACTAGTGAACGTTGTATAAGTACTTATACAGTTGTATAGTGTGTGTGTTGTATTGTATTGGGCCTCAGGCGTGCTTGCTGCTCAGGATTGTCACTCAGCATGTTTTTCCTACTCTAAAACCATAAGTCAGGATTATTTTATCACATGTCTGTTTCCATGCTGCTACTCAGTCACATATGTGATGGTGTGTGTCTGTCACTTGTTGCCTTCAGCACAACCTGAAGTCTTCAAGGCAGGGATTCAGCAAGGTGCAGTCAGAAACATACTCAGCTTGTTTGTGTTGAATGGCTGTTATCTGACATATTGAGAGCTGGGAAATTATATTCTCATCCATTATTGTGCCGCGACGATAAATTGAGGGAGAAGCGATTAGATATGTTTCGGTTTCTAAAATGATCTCATCCCCTACCCTTTCTCTTTCACTGATTATATGAGGGTTTTTTTTTTTACAGTCAAGTAAAGTCCAGTAATCTGGAGATGGACTGACGATGATGTTAATCGTTTGTCGAGCCCTGATGTTGTGCTGTAATGATTTTGAATAAATCACACTATTTAGGTTATTACATTTTTTCGTTTACTCATTAGTCTGATGTGATTCACAGCAGCGAAACTCATGTCACCTGAAAAATATCTAAAGAAATTAAGATTATATGTTGATTTAAAAAAATTGATTGATTGATTCCCAGGTCAGTGTGTTTTATATTAAATTGTCAGGTTAAGCTTTGGTTTAAGACCCTTTAAACAAACAGCAGATGTTTCATGATTTGGCTCAAAGTATTCACCTGACCCAGGGTCAGAAGGTCATGTAGGGATTTGAACCCAGGATTCAACCTGTTCCCTGGACAAGAGACAAGCTCGCTGCCTCAATTCAGCTATGTTTTAAACAGAGGATTAAATTCTCTCAGCCCTTCTGCGCATTCAGTGTTGCTCTCAGCTGAAGTCAGTGTGAACATGCAAACCTGCTGCTGCTGTCCTGCTTCACACTGTCCCATTGTTACACTACATTGTTGCACTGAGCTGTTATTTGCATACTCTTGGTCGTTAGTTTGAGCAGGCCTCGCTATTTTCCTCTGACTTCTCAACATGGTCATCCTTCAGCCAAGACTGCAGCTGATTGTCCATGTTTCTTTATCACACATCGTTGATAAAGCCGAGATCTACTAATATGTGGGAAAATACCTGGGGGTGGGGGGGGGGGACTTATTTTTATGTAAAAAGTGATTTCATGTGTTAAAAATCCTTCTAAGTCATAGTTAAACACACATTACTCTAATGCACTTTTAATGTTCATTACTTTGTTTTATGTAGAACTGGAATGATTAGATCAAGAGAAACATTTAAACAAGCAATTTAAATAATCACATTTTCAGTTACTGTATTTTTCATATACAAATAGTGAAGCATGCTGGAATCGTCTGTGATTCCAGGCTTTCAAAGGAAAGGAATCTTCTGTCATTCATCATTGTTCATTTTTGGGCTTATGGACAAAATACAACAACATTTGAAGACGTCACTTTCTGCTCTGCAAAGTTGTGGAGGCTTTTTTTAAATTTCATATACATTATTCATTTTTCTTATCACAGGCCTAACTTAGGGAGTAACATAGAAACGGACATCTAGCCTGATAATCCCCATTTGATTTGTGCAATAGCCCCTCTCATGAGAATATGACAAGGAATAGGGAACCCCTGGTCAAACACTTCCGCTGAGAGTATTGCAAAATCTGTTGAAATGTCCGGCAATGACTGACACGTTTTCCTACTGACGTTAATGAAACGCCTGTTTTGGTCAGTCTTTGCTGCAGCCCTCCACAGACACACGTCACCTTTGACGTGTCTGTTCCCTTTCCCTTACTGTCCTCAAACGACATGTTTTTCACATGGTCACAGTAATCAGGAGCTGCTCACTCGGCCGCAGCAATATATCGAAATTATATTCACAGTGGCCTGAGTGTTAAAAATACTATAATATTTAATTTAGGGCAGAGCTAATTTAGCCGAGGTGATCTGAGCAGCTGTCAACTCTATATCTGTGAATGATAAAGCATAGATAGAGCTTTCCTATTGTGATTTTAACCTTGACTGAAAATGTTCTATTTTTAGTTGCAGAACTTTCAGCCTGGTAATTTAATATAAAATTGAATGGCCTTATAGGGATTGGAATCTATTTGCAAATAATTGCATTTCTTACAGAAAGATCATGACGCACAAAGTAAACCCTCACATGTACACAGGATATTCACCATCTTATTAAGGTTGTCAGAATCCGTCCTGTTTACAAGTGATAATATAAAGAATTCAAGAGTTTCACGCTGAAGAGGGTTTACTCGAAGTTTGACCTCATGATGATCTCATGTGGTGTGAGGACAACTGTTGATCTCCGACTCCCGGTCCATCCTCTCAGCAACTCCCTCCACTCCAACGACTGGGAGGATGTCCCTCTACGGAAAGTCCTTGGTTTCGGAGAGGAAACTTTTAAAAGCGGGGGCCCTGGGCCAGAGAGCCATGACATGGAAGCGCTCACCAGCAGAGCAACGTGCAGATGTGCTTCTGTTTCAGAGGGCTTCCTCCACAGGAACCGTGTCCTGTCTGTACCCTCTCTACCACCCCTGTTGTCCCGAGCAAACGTATCTATGTCTTCGTATGAGATCTAGTTATTACCTGTCAGTCAGATTTTGGTTTATCCGTGTTAATACCATGCGTCTGTTATTACGTCAGTGCCCGGAAAATGTGAGATTGGACTGGGGTCACTCGCAGTCACACACACACACACAGGTGGACAGTTTTGTATAGATCTTGTCTTCACTTTCAGTTGCACTTTGAGAACTCCGGCCACTTGAAGGTCTTTTTCTCATTGGCAGACAGGTTTAAGAGTAGTCTGGCACGGTGTGCTTTGGCTCACCGCTGCACTCTGTAATCACATTATGGATTCTGCCAAAGAGCAACATCCACAATCTTTCATTAAAATCGCATTAGCGAAAGACGTGAAGTCATGTGGGAAGAACGCCTTTTCATGTCTCTCTCCAGAAAGAACAAGGCCCACTGTAAAAGTGAAACTGGATTATTGCCTGATGGTAGTGCTATTGGGGCCTTTTGGTGCCGGCAGAGGTACAGAACCAAAACATTGGATTCTAACAAGTAATATACAGATTTCCTTCACTGTTGCTTCACCCTCCAGATTTGTTTTGAGAAACCAGGAAGTCATGAATGAAGTAATGCTTTGTGGGCAGGGAGCAGAGCGGGGTGAGAAGTTGTGGGAGGGGATGGGTAGGCAGGCGGTGGCGAGGGCAAAGGTGGGAGCTGAGCGTGGAGCAGGGATCCAGACTGGAAAAGATGGGAGAGTGGAACAGGAAGGACTGTGGAAAGGCACGGCATGTAAACCCTGGCCGCCCTGTGAGGGGCCTGGACCAGGCAACTTCTGACCTAAGTGGCACATTTGATGAGACTGTAGAAATCATAACAAACAACACTGCGAGAGCTGCCAATGAATACACTGTGGACATCTTCAGCAGCTGAACCTTGACACTTACATACCTTTTCTGGCTCGTTTAGGGGAAAACCTTTTTGCAGCAGCAGCTAGGACATGCAATGTGACGTTTCCTGCCTTTAGGCCCACAGCATGTGAAAACAAGTTCAGGATTTTGACATTTAAAATATGATATGTAACAATTATTTTATTAAATGGCTAAAAACAGCACCTATAGGTCTTCTGTTATTGTTTGGTTTAATAGACCCCTAGTGGCCAAAGCTGTATTGTAAGTTTAATCATGGTAGGTACACATTTTTAAGTATGCAAAGAGCAGCTTCACTCCCAGATGTGTTTTTCCAGAAGCACTAGTGAGATGCCTGTAGGTACAGGCTCATTGTTTGGCCATCATCGGTCCTGTGTGTGTCTCAAAACATACCGAAGTCACAGCGGTACGAAGGGTGGGCGATAAAAATGTGTGGGCTCTGCACCAAGTTTACAAGCCTGGCTCTCGGTACCATGGTTCGTGCCTTGAGGTTTGTAAACCGTGTCCAAATGTGATGGTTTGCTGTTGTTATTAAATCAAACACCTGTTGGTTGCTTGGAGAATTCTTCTCCAACAAAAGCCTTTTGAAACCTCGCAACTTTTCTCCTACGCTTTCACATTTCATACTTTCAACAAATAAAAGATAAAATAGTCATTCTTCAGATGTGTCTGTAAATAGTATTTCCTTATTCAATGTCCTAAATATGACCTACACTGCAGTATACACAGCTTTGTTTCTGTAGTGCTGCCCAGTTGCCAGTGCCCTGCTATTCTGTAACCTCCCATCTGTCATCTTTGTTTTTCTTCGATCTTTGTTTTCCTACCCACCTCGTCTGAACAGGGGCACTCGTGTTTGTGCCACACAGCTCTGCCTTTTCCTTTGCCAGCCTGTTAGACCAGATACTGTGGATTGTGAGGTGAGGATTGTATGACTCATGCTCAGAATCCAGTGGACTGGGATCTCTGGCTTTCTGCAGAGAAACTAGCCAAGTTTGACAGTTCCCAGGTTTGCTCTGAAATGCCTTTCTTTAAAAGGCAAAAAGCAGGAGAAGCCTTCGCCTTGGACCTGTGTGTGCCCTGCTGGTGTGTGTGTGTGGTTTGCCTAGTTTGTGACAGTTCCTTCCTCTTGTACATCAGCTATCATTTCAATCTGCCTTGCAGACCTCTCATCCGACACTTTTGTTTATTGCTCGACTGATTGTATCCTTTTGATCTATGCTGCTTAAACTTCAATTGACACAGCCCAGGAACACAAATGCTGCCGCTGTGTTTTTTCCTTCCTCTGAATGTTGTCTGACATTGATTAACGCTGGGGCTTCGTGTAACTGGATCACATTCATTCTTCATGTTTTATGTAATGAAGTCCACACAGCTTGGACCCATATATTCTCATATTAGCTGTCCACCCTGCAGTGAGTTGAACATGCACACAGGCCTTGTAATCAGATTGGGGATGGGTGTGATTTGTGCACCAGGCTCACATGTGGCTCTAATAAAGAGACTGCAAATCTATCAGTTGACATCACTGTTCATGGAGTACATATTAGTGTTCACACTGACCAGGGCCTCAGAAAAATAAAGAGTATGTTTAACATACTGCTAGTAAAATACTCCACACCCATATCCCCCCCAAATAACATCTCAAATGAATGTAAAGAAAAATACTCATATGGAATATCAGACAGATTTGTGTCTGCTCGTCCGTATCCTTTACAATACAATGACATTAGATGCTGACTCAAGCTTATGTTACACACACTACACTATGGTGTGTTGAGGCTCTGTTAAGGTGTGTCAAGGTTCAGTGTTATGTTGTCAAAACATGTTTTTTTACTATCTGTGGGGAAGCTGAACTTTCCACTCTACATCCATGTTTATTTAGTTTTAATGTGAGTCCTGCAGTTGACCAACCCGGACTCCATGAGGGTAATTGATTACCCAACAGGCATAGAGGAGTCCGGATTAGGCTCTAACCTGTCTTTTCGGTGTTTGACTAAATATTACAAAACTACTGTAACACTACTATTACTGATAACCAAAATAGATTATGACACATACTCACAATGGAGCTTCATTATTATGTGCAGGTGGGGGAAAAGGGTAAAATTAAACAAATGTGCTGCTAACAAAGCCAATCAAAAGCAGAGAGTAGCGGACATGAAGAATACAGTGAATAGTGTGAATGAAAAAAAAGTACAACCTGTAAAACTGCTTCTCTATAAAAGGGTTCAAAATGGGATTTGAAAATAACGCCAGGCATCTTAACCACATTCCTCTGGCAGATTGTTCAAAGCGTAGAGGCTCTTCAGATAATGGCTCAATAGTTCACTGATTATGAAACTGTATTTACGTTTGAAAGGCCTCACATTGGTTTTAAGGAGGTTTGCGATACTGGACTGGACTGGATTCTATTCTAACTGTATGTATTGCTTAGGTTTCCTGTAGATTTACAGTCACTGCACAGAAACTCGCTATGTCAAGTACACAAGTGTTTGCGACCAAAATAATGGCCCGACAGGCTTATATTTGCCATACCTTTATTTTGGAAATGTACCCCGCACTCACACAGTTCATCAGGTTGTGTTGACATCAGTCAGAAGTCACCTCAGTGTCGTGACAGAAACAATGATTTTGTTTGTTCTAGCTTCTTAATGTTGCTTGTGCAGTGGCATATTCGCTGTCCAAAGAAAAGACAAACATAGAACCTCTAGTCTTGATTAATGGGCTGAAGTTTGGCCTCTGCAGTGTATTCAAGAACCAAGAAAATGTGTAATACGCTAGAGACGACTTTTTATGTTCTTACGTACATGTGTTGTTTAACAATGACCTCATCCACAAGTAAAATACCATTTCCTCCAGCTGCTATTTAAAGGCCTTCTCAAAGAACAAACATTTATAAATACTGCAATACTTAAGCTGCCCCATTGTGTGGTGTGAATCCCTTCGACTTCCTGTAGTTCAGTAACTCAGACCAATTGGCCAAAGGGGTCGATGGCAGGTGTTTTGTTTTAGCCATATTTTCTTTGCTCGCCTTGGCATTGTAGCGATGTAAGATTGAGCTGAGGAGCAACCAAGCAGTGGGGTTCCAACTGTTTGAAATAAACACTTGAGGCAGAAGCTTTTACTCATGCAGGCTAAGGCAGACGTTGTCCAACCCCTCTCACGTGTTTTAATTTTTTTTTTTTTTTTACCCCTGCTGATTTAATCCATAGTAAGTGTACACATACACACACAAGCTGCCCAGAGAACATGGAGGTGCGTACACAGCAGCATAACTACGAGTAGACCATCACAGTAAAAATAACTGATGTTAAAAGGTGAAACTGTTGGATTGTTTTTCTAATATTTAATTATAATCTGTGCAATAAGAGTGTGCTGTTTTTAGTCTAGCTAATTGCAAAGCATTTTGAACATCAGCCTCTTTCATTGAGGGAATATTTGGAGACTTCTGCTGAGTCATCAATAGCAAAAACCTATTTTGAAGGTCATGGATACTGTAGCCTTCAGGACCGAGAAGCATATTAGGTTACTGCAACATCTTTAAATCCTGTTAGTGATCTTTGCCGCATATCTCCCCTCTTTCTCCCACAGTCTTTCTTCTTAGGCTGCAGCCATTATCAATGCTATAAACCATGCTTGTATTTCCCACTGTGTAAAAGCTGCTCTCCCTTGAAGCTAGTCGTCTTTTAGCAGCTTCAGATGCTCAGTGCAGGCCTCTAGTCAGTAGTGTAGCTCAGTTGATAGTTTCCTATAGAGTCGCAGCTATCTGCCCAAGCTGATGACACTGCTCCTCAGTACACTGCTTATAGCTGCAGTCTATAAATAACCACGCTGCTGCATTCTGTAATGTTTCCCTAAGGGACGGTCATAGGTCAGAGATCCGACCTTAGGGAATCTCCTCACTGTTTGGAAAGGGATTTGGTTTGCTGTCTTTTTTATCTGATCTGCAGGGGCACTGGCAATCTGAATGAATTTGTGTTGCAAGATAAATTATTTATGTAAAAGCATATTCTAAAAATTATTTTGTTTGCATAGCCAATATTCACAAATCACAGTTTGTCTCAAGGGCTTAACAATGTGCTCAGTTCTTAACCCTCAACAAGAGCAAAAAAAAACTTTTAACAGGGCAAAAAAACTCCAGAGAGAGTCACATGTGAAGGATCCATCTCCCAGGACGGACAGAAGCGCAATAGATCATCCTTTAAAAATACAGAAATAATGGTTCACTTGTGTGACCCTACGATCAACCTTTCTTTCTGGCCCTCTTCAGTATTTGAATTATGCATTGTTTGCATTATACTGTTTATTTTCTCTCTCCTTGTTAAAGCCAAGCAATTATAATTTTTTTCCTCACCTCTAAATTGGGCCCTGCCCTCTTGGTAGACAGGGGTTTGATATGCAGCAGGATGTATCAGGCTGCAGACAAACAGGATGTTAACAGTGTGGTTAAGTGTGTGCGAAGTGGTAGAACTAGTTTTTAAGGCCGACATATGTTGTTGATTTTTTTAACAAATCGTTCCTTTGGACAGTTGTAACAAAGTTGAATTGTATAGAAGTCTCAAAGTTCTTCTTGTTATTCTTCCTCCTTTTGAATTCAGTGTTTTAAATCATTGTTTATTTTTAAATGTTCTTTCAGAGCTTGGGATGGCACAGAGAAAGTTTGCCCAGTGCCTGGGAGAGTTTCAGTTTGAGTACATCGGAGATGCAAAGACCGACGATGAGAAATGTATTGGTAAGTGTGGTTTTTGCCTCCCTGCATGATGGAAACTAACCACTAGTTTTGTTACCACTAAACAGACATGCACCATAGATGTTTGTTTATGGTTCTTTCTCCACCAGCTAATTACAACCAGTTTTTTGGTTTGCACCCATGGTGGGAACAACTGACAATCATAATATCCTTGTATGTTGTGTGAGAGAGGGTTAGAGAGTGACTTAATTTAATTTATTCCTTTTTTCTTTCAGATGAGTCTTTGCAAGAGTTCTCCGTATTCCTTAAGAACCTAGAAGACCAAAGAGAGCTGATGGTGAGAACAACCAGTCAGAACCTGCTTGAAAGTCAAGGAAAATACCTGAGTGTGTGTGACTGTGTTTGTGTCTGTGTGTCTGTCTGTGTGTGTGTTTGTCTGTGTGTGGTGTATTGCGAACAAATTGTTTAACTTTACTATGCTTGTAGGCCTGCTTTTTTCTAACCTCCTTACTTCCAGCCCGTACCTATTACTGCCCATATTTGGAATTTGCATCTATTAATGTCTGACTCCGTCATCCACCCGGGATCCAGGCAGACACTCGTAATATAATTTTCTCCACCGTACATTACATTACAGTACAGCCACAGCTTCCAGTGTATTACTGTTGCTGGTTTCTGAATCGTTAGCTCCCCTTGTACCTGTCTAAGGGTCACTGTCGCAGCAACTGCCTGGGAGTGGCCACCGAGAGGACAGGAGTGCGTAGCTACGTTATTACACCCAAGCTTTAAATACCTAGACAGATTGCATAAGCTACTGCCTGCTACTATCAGCTCATTCAGCCACACACCTAGCTTCTGTAGTTAAAGTTGCTCATCTATAAACCACAAACCTCGCATGCAGAATGTGACTATAAAGGAAGTAACAATCTATTTCAAGGACAGTGATTGCGTTTTAAAAACTGCTAACCGAAGTGTTAAAGTGTCACACCATGAAATAAAGTGGGACAGTAGAGATCGAGCACAGTCTCGTCCTCGGAAATATGTCTGATACATTTCTCTCACTCGCACAGGGATGCACATCTTCCTGTGTGTGTGTGTGTGACTTTCTTATAAACAGCAGTTGCCATGTAATATCTGTCTGTAGTGTCTGAGGTTAGGGAGTGGACACCAGTGGATGACTGTTTTAGTGCTAGACTCAGACCATAATATTAAACATGCTGCTCAGCATACTGGGATGACATCACAGTGCAAAGTAAGGAGAAGCAGGGTGGGCGTGCAGGTTCAGACATGTCCTGCACTCGGCGTTGCAGCAACACAGCAGAATTGGATTGACTTGACTTTACTATTAAGGTGTTGTTGAAACAATAAGATACTGTAAGTTAAATCGTTGTGTAATTTTGTATTTAAACACTTCATCAGTACAAAGGCAGCAGCTCGAGAGGTAAAGAAACTGAATGTTGCTGCTGCCCTTCAATGGAAACAATAAATGCTTAAGTCAGGAAATGCTGTGTCATGAAATATTAATGGGATTCATCACTGAGTTGAGCCATTATTATATTATATGTTATGGCTTCTGTTTCTGCCTAGATGAGAAACATCACAGAAACGTTAATGAAACCCCTGGAGAAGTTTAGGAAAGACCATCTCGGTGTAGTAAGGGTAAAGTATGATGGTTTATTTCCTCTACCCAATAGCATTTAGCTGATCTGGTTTAATTTAATGGTTGTGAAAAAATACACATTTTACAGATAGCTGCTAATAGAAAATGAATTATTCTAAGTTCTGAGGCTAGACTACTTCTTATCAAATATGTTTTTGTTCTCGTGTGCCTCTGCTTCACTCCGCTTCACTCTCTCAAGGCGGAAAGAAAGAAGTACGAGAAAGAGACAGAGAAATACTACAGCTCTCTGGAGAAGCTTCTGAACATGTCGGCGAGGAAGAAAGAGCCACAGCTACAAGAGGTATTTATCCTCGTCTGAACTCTTGACAGTTATCTACAGCTGTGACAGCAGAAATGATAGAAAGAGATATTTTTTGTTTAGTATGAGAATCCCAGTTCTGGGGTTTCTCTTCTATGCCACGGGGAAGAGCCTCACTGCAAAGCCTCTTGGACCATGCCAGTTTCCACTGACGTGCCTTGCAGCAACCGTTTTCCTGGCGTGTTTGAAAAGGAAATGTGTGCTCAATTGTACTGTACTACCAAGGTCAGCCCTGACTGCGGCAGTTTGTAGAAAAAGCCACGCTGCAGTACGATGAAATGAACATTTCAAATGTGTTTCAGTCTTCTTGTCTCACATGTTCCATGTGGCCATGTAAGGCTTACACATACGTTGTATACACCAGGCAGAAAGGGCACTTGAAAGTATTGACATTATGATGCAGTACTGCTCAGTGTGCTCGCTGTGACTCTTGCAACACAAGGGTCTCTGGTACAAACACAGATTTCTATCAGACTTTAATAAATGTGCTGCAGGGTTTGTTCACAGCAACGGGAGTCATGAACTTCATCAACACTGCATCGCTTGTTGTTTCAACTCAATGGAAAGTAGCATCTATCCATCTATCTATCTATCTATCTCTATTATCCATCCATCCATCTACAGCCACCTGAGACAAACTTGTCTTTTGGATCCATTTACTGTAAATTAAATCGGCTTCAGTTTCATAATTTCTTTTTTTATTCCCCTACTGCAGTATGTGGTCTGTAAGAGTTTAATGCTATACCCAGAAAAACCTCTGGCATCCCAAATTGCACTGTATCATAAAGTTCATGATGGTTATTTATTTGCTTCCATGCATCTGTGTGTCACTATAATCATCATGCTGCGTGCTCTCCACCTCTCCAGGCAGACATCCAGGTGGATGGCATGAGGCAGCACTTTCAGGAGGAGTCACTGGACTATGTCTCCAAACTGCAGGAGATCCAGGAGAGAAAGAAGTTTGAGTGTGTGGAGCCGGTGAGTGACTGGCCTCCAGGGCATGTCAGCAGGGGATGGGGGTGTATATAAGATATCACATGAGCTTCAGTTTCTTTTTTAGTGGAAAGTGACGTAGCCCAGTGTTCTGTAAGAAGTTTCTCTTTCGCCTGCTAAGTCCTATAAATAATGATAAGATTTCTTATCTGTTTCTTCTTTTGTGATTTCTTTTAGATGCTGGCCTTCTTCCAGACAGTCTTCACTTTTTATCACCAGGGCTTTGAGCTTGCCAACGACTTTGACCATTATAAAAGGGCCCTGCAGATCAATATTCAGAATGTAAGCAATACTTAAGTTTTATTATTATATTTAAAATTGGGATAATGAAAACTCTGACCCTAACCACAACCACTTGTAGTTGTATGCTTTTGTTCTTCCCTTAGAACAGAAAAGGTTTATAATTGTTTCCAGAAGGAAATTCAAAATAATTTGACCACTAAGTGGCCCCTACGTTAAATCATCTTGTGTCTGACTTGTTATCCGATCATTTCGTAGTCCAACATTTACTTTTCTTGAATTGTCTGCCCACATATAACAAAACTTAAGCTCTGCCCTATGTCCTGTTTACTTCATCTACTTGTAATTTCATTGTTATGTAATGCCATTGCAGTATTAGCCCTGTTTCAGTTTTAATTTTAGAATTCAACTAAGCATCCGGCTGATTTGATGTAGATACTGCAGTGTTTTCAAGAGGAAGCTCATTAGTTTTGATTGGCAGTGGCCTCTCTTCAGAAGGGTCATCCTACCCAGTGATTGAGGATCAGGAAGTGACTTCCTGGAATGTGTGTTTATTTTTTTTCTCTTCTCCCAGACAAGGAATCGATTTGAGGGTACACGGTCAGAGGTGAATGAGCTAATGAAGAGGATCAGGGAGGCACCTCAAGAATACAGACAGACCACCCCGATCAGCTGTGAAGGCTACCTCTATGTACAGGAAAAAAGTAAGACCTTTGTTTGGTTTAAATGTATTGTTCAATAGGTTTTAATATACCTCCATTCATAAAACACAGACAATGCAAGAAATATACATAAAAGCCTCAGTGAACATAAAAAGCCTACTCTATAAGACAGAGAACAACTTTCATAGTTTTCTTTTAGCTGCTGTAGAAATGTGTGAATTGACATGTTATTTCCACATATATACATATATGAATGAGTTCAGAATCTCATCAGTGACGTTATGTAATTTGTTGTAATAGCAGGAAAGCTTGGACAGACAAGTTATCTTTAATTCCTTTCCGTAGCTCCACATTTTACTCTTTCACAACATTGTCTGTCAGTATAGTTCCTGGATAAGCACGAGTAATTGTTCTAACCCTGATACAGTAGATGCCCGTGTCTCATTTGTGTCTTGTTGTTTTAGGGCCACCTCCCTTCGGTTCAAGTTGGGTCAAACGCTACTGCACATTCGTCAAAGAGCAGAAGATCCTGCACATGGTGACCTTCGACCACAGATCTGGTGGGAAGATTGTGAGTAGTCATAGAACACAGTGCATTTTCCACACGGTTTTATATATTTTTTGATCACATTCAATATGCAGTCTTTTTTTTTTTCATTTTGACATGCTACTTTTAAAGATATTAAATTACTACATTCTAAATAATTATTTTTTTACAGGGGGAGACGGAGTCTGTCACGCTCAAATCCTGCCTCCGCAAAACAACGGACGTGTTGGACAGGAGGTTCTGCTTAGACCTGGACATAACCGATCGGTACATTATAACCTCACACTCATTAAGGGTCTAGTTGCAGGGATCAATTTACAGTGTGCCAAAAATGACACAGTTACTGTATAAGAGAGTTTCCCTCATGTATCACAATAGTTATACGGCTCTGGTATTCCTCATTGAACGGTTTTGCTATAGATCTTCTAGATCCGCTATAGTTGCTCCGTGTTGTAGACCGCAGGCGGCAGGACAGCAGGACTTGTCTTGGAGCACTGCCCTCACACACTGAGCTGGGAGGATTTGTCACACCCTGCCCTGCCCTCCTGTAATAGATACCTCATTTTGTCACACATCTTAACTCAGTCCTGCCCCTTTTCTGTAGTATTAATAGAAAAGCAATAGCCCAGATTTAGTATGGAAATTCGAGTCCACACATCCTATTCGGACAGTGATAAGTAACTTGATATCCATCTGGTGCCACGTGATTGTCGCTCTCATAAACCAACTGGCATTACAAATGGGGCTGATATCTGTAACTGTAAATCTAAAGGTACATGTGTCTTTGTCAGACGGGGGAATTTGGTTTCAAAGACTGCTAAGCACATCTCATTCTTTATATTGACAGACGTTGCCAATGCATTACTGAACTGACCTTAAGGGCTTTGCCGACTGCTAATGCGGTATGACTCTCTCCCAGGCCAGGGACGGTGCTTACAGTACAAGCCCTGTCAGAGGATGACCACAAGTTCTGGATGCAGGCCATGGGTGGGAAGGAGCCTGTGAGTCATCTTCCTCTACTGTGTCATCACTGCGTTCTGTTGAACTGCCATTCTTAAAAAAAGCTAAAAAACATTTTCAATTCTTATAAATCTTATAAATCACAAGGATTCTTATAAATCAGAAGGATTGATTAACCTTGATAAACCTGTAAACATGTTTTTGTGTCGTCTTCTAACAGATTGGACACTACCTTGGAAGAACTTATTCTAAAGAAAGAGGAAGTAAGTATATAACGATGCCGGACTTTGTTCTATAAAAACGTATAATGAAAGTTAATCATGATGATTCATCATATTCAGAAGAAGATGTGTTTTTTTCCTTCCACTTTGCAGTTGATGCCCAGCTGGATGAACTGGGTTTGGATTTTGTGAAGAAATCCATCAGCGCCATAGAGACGAGAGGTGAGCTTCACATATATAAATAATAAAATGTCAGTGGAGAGAATTTTAAGTGGTGGATTGTTAAAACTAGTTGCTTGGGTGCAGATTCGTTATATGCACACAAGGTGGCAGTCATGCTCCAATATTGAAGCAAGGCTGAGTGGCCGGTAGTGCAGGCAGCATATTCATATTATGGTGATATTAATGGCGGCCATTGCACTGCATTTAAAGTCCCATTAATTTGCTTCCTTCTTCACTTGGTTATCTGATGAGTCAAAATATATAAATAAAACACATATTTATCTATGATAGTTGTTCCCTATTATACTGATGCAGGTTTAAATTACACATAGTTTTTCTACATACAGGGATGTCATTGTAGATATGCAGTATAACCTCTCCGTATTCTTTATGATTATTTCATTATTGATTTGTTTTTTTTCATTGATATAATTTTTATTGCCTGTGTTGTTTTCCGTGTAAAGGGTTTTTCAAACTTGAATGACTAAATGGCTCTGCATTTATTTTAATAATAACTATTTTTCTTATCAGGTATTAATGACCAGGGACTGTACAGAGTTGTTGGTGTGAGCTCCAGGGTCCAGAAACTCCTCTCATTAATGATTGGTAAGTTAAAGTGCATTCTTTTCTGACCAAGTTTCCTGGTAAAAATCTGGATTCAGTTTTTATTTCTATGCTACTGCACTCTGTCTGCGATATTAGCCGGTCAGTCAAATGTGCTGATGTAATGGATGGGTCTGCTTGGGCGATATTAAAAAGATAGTGACTGGCAATCAGCCCATGACTCAGCTTATCTGTACCTAGACTTGCTGGAGTGCAACAAGTGCCTGCAGTGTGTATCTTTGTCTCCACCGAGTTTTATATCCACCAGACAACCTGACGGGGCGCCTCCCCTCCACGTCCGTGCACTTTTTGGCCACCAAGACGGCCCCTCAAATGCCCACAGCTGGCTGTTGGCTGTCATTTGCCTTTCTCAATTTCCTTTATGCCTCTCACTTGTCTTGGAACCCTTTCACTCAACTCCTTTTTTCTATAGATCTTGTCCTCTCTCCTTCCCAAAGCTCCCTGTCTGCACTTTGGCTTCCTGTCTTCTCCGGCAGACACCAGCTCGATCTCCAATCTGTGTTCAGAATGACAACAAACTCAGGCAGCCAGCAGCCTTTCTCAGCTTCCCCTCCGAAAGCTTCCAGCCACCTAAACTGCTGACTCATGTTATAGACTCCATACCCACTCTGCTGCAGCTCTCTTAAGAAGCTGAAGTAAATGTTATTTTACCGATTGACCACATAGAACACTCGGGCTATTTTCCTATTCATAAAGCTGATTTCGACCTTGCAATTACTAATACGACGTTTGACGTTGTACTTCCACTAAGCATTCACAAATATTTCTTGCATACAACACTTCACTGTGTGTGGGTGAAGCAAGCTTTAGACCCTGAAGAGAGAGTTCGGATCCTCCCACTCCTCCTACTTTTCATCTCTCACCCACCAACGTGGCTGCCGTCCAATCACAGAGGACAGAGGGATAGAAAATGATTCTCCCATCATATTACAGTAGAAACAAAGGCAGCGTCACCTATTGAGCGTCAGGCGAGAATATAATGAATAAGTCTGTAAAAGTGAGCTCAACTTTGCCTCTGACCTATGAAACGACTTTGTATTTGGTGTAGGTGGGGATATGACAATGAGAGTTGCTGTATTGCAAGGGGAAGCAAAATAGAAGCTTCAGTAAAACCTCCCATATTACAAAGACATACTGGTAACGCTAAATTTCCTGGAGCTGTGAGTGTGACTAGTTGTTCATCTCTGTTTGTATTGGCCCTGTGGTGGACTGGTGTTCTCTCCAGGGTTTATCCCGACTCTTGCCCAATGTTAATTGGGATTGGCTCCAGCCTACCCACAGTCCTCAAGCAGCATGGGTGCATGAATGAATAGTCCTAATTATTTCTGACATAAAACTGCCCCTGATGAGGTGTTGCACAGTTAAAAACCATTGCTCATCCGTCACATTTACTTATTCCCTTGGTTGACAGCCACCCTGTCTCTCTCTTTAATTTTGCTACCATTACAAACCTCTGCAGCACATCAAACATCAACATGCCATCATGGATGGCAAATTTCTAGATTTCCTTTTTTATTTATTTGTGACCTTTGAAGTATATCTGTTTTGTCTGCTTTCTCTCACTGTCATTGGACAGTTTGTAAATCCACACATCCCAAGTTTTGGATCTGTTTTATAGTTTTTTATTTTAACAGATATTTCTGTGGTTATGAACACGTTTATTCCTATATATGTGTCTTTGCCGCTGCAGTTCCAACTTTAACCACCATGCTCAAGTCACCACATAGGATTGTTATGTCCTAATGGGCTTTATCTAGATAACACAGGTAAAGAATAAAGAGTTTCACCTTTGGTTTAAATTATGCCAGGCCTGTTTTGCCAAAGCTGACCTCAGAGCTTGTGCAGACCCCATTGGTCTCCGGCACACAGACGCTCATTTTTGGCTCTGAACACTCTACAAAAACATTTGCCCTCAGAAGTTGACATTGGACAGGCCAGTTTGTGGATGAGAGCAGACAGAGAAAAACAGTCATCCTGGCTGCAGTGCATAGACAAAATCCCAAAAAATAAATTCCCAGTAACAGACTACCTGCCACCCACGAAGCTGAAGTCTGTGTGGTGACCCTGGCCCTGTACACTACATGTGTCTGACTCCCCCAAAAAAACCTTACTGGCATGTTGCACCTCTACATTCTCTATAATTCATCAGAGGTTACTCGAGGTGTGACTAAAGCCCCCTGCATTTTCAGCACAACACAGCCCTGGAGTCCCTGTGGAGCCAGTGAGGTAGTAAGGGATTAATTAAACTTGTAATGAGTATAGAACCAGCCGCCGTCTACAGAAGCTGAAACTTCCTTCCAAATCCACTGGGGCCAGACTCGACCCCACAGCTACTAACAATGCTTTTATCCTCATATGGCTAATTACAAGTTACATATTTATGTTGCACATTTAAGCTTTCCAGGCTGCGCACAAAATCATACACACAGTCCTCAACTTTTCATAACAAGAGAAGAACAGTTAGTCGGTGCCTTTTGTGTTAACTCCTCAGTCAGTGGATTTTATTGTAATGATATGTTGTGTGATTGGGATCTATGCAGATGAGAAGAGCAACGAAGTGGATCTGTCCGCCAGCGAGGACTGGGACGTTAAGACAATAACAAGTACACTGAAGCTGTATCTGAGGTAAGGATCAGTGTGATGAAAGACACACACACACACACACACGGAGACAAACAAACACATTGTCAACCATTTAAAGCAGCATTAGTTTATTAATCACTTTTTGTATTACAGTTAATTAGTATTTTTCACTTGATTTTAAAGTTAAAATCTCCATATATTCTGCTTTTCAGATGTCGAGTTTTAAATCTTCACTGTCACAGATGATGTTTAGGACTGTTTGACACTATAATTGTGATTTTTCAAGATAAAATTCAGTCCTTAAATGCTTAAAACCCCAAGAACTGTGATAAAAAAGAAACAATAGATTAATTAGTTATTATGATAATAATAAGGGCTAGTTGAAGCCCTAAAACCTTAAATTTCTCCCCAGTGAGCAATGATGATATAAATGTATTAAGTCTATTTTAACCCTCAATTGAAATTTTTTTTGTCCCTCATAAAATAAAAAATACTTTAACTGACTTACAATGAGCCCTGAACATATTTTGAGACAGTCATACATTTAGAGTATAGGTGACTTTGGATGTTATGTAAGATCCACGAATGACCTAAGTCATCTCCAGTGGTTAATGTGAGATTTTATTTTTACATCTCTTTTGATGATCATGACAGAGCCTCTCTGTTGACTTGGATATGAAACAACCCCCCCCTCATCGTCAGTTCCTGTCATTTATAAAAAAGCTACAGGATTCATTATGCACTTTGCATAATTAACTTCTCGCAAGGTCACATTGCTTCCCACTTCCACCAACTCCTTCCAGGGTGACGGATCTAGCGAGGGTAAAGTTCAAAGATTTAAAATTCTGCAATACGCTGATGCAGTTTCATTTAAAGGCCAGGATGGTTTCATCAACCGGCCGTTAGCTGCAGATTAAATTGGCTCTGATTATTTAAATGAAAGCAAAGTTGTATTATTCTGAAACACAAGGTTTGAATGTGAACAGTTAAATTCGTGAGTCTGTCTCATTTTTCAGTTTTTCACCTCCACTGTTATGTTGAATTATTAATAATTTGACCGCACCAAAAGATTAATCAGGGAATAATGACGCTATTATGTCCTGTTAGTTTCTCTTTTACTTTCACAATTACTAGATAAAGTGCTTGTTCATTGTCCACTGCTGCGTGGGAACTGCACTTTTCAATATTCCGATCAAGACGTACATGACAAGTCCTTTTCAGATCAAAATTGTGTTTTGATTACCTCATTTTAAGCTTAGCAGGAAGCAGTTTGATGTAATGGGTTCACAGCTGTGGGATTCTTGCTCGTCACAGGATTGTCCATTTCAGCTTCAAAGTGAAAGGTTGCTCTACATTTTTCATTCAGTCAACACTTCTCGCAACATTTACTAGTTTCAAAGTAATATGGAATCAAACATGGCATATCGATGTTGTTATGCAATATAAAACCACGTTTACTGTTGCACTGACTTGTCTTTTACTTTCTGTCTGGTCTTGGGGAGTAAAGCAGGGTCAATCTCCTCAGTTTTCTCTGATGCTAAGTACCTTTTGGCCACTGGCCAGCTGCAGTGTGAAAGTACCTTCAGATGAACTTGGTTATCTCAATGCGTGCACCATCTAATTCCATCCCCCGGCCCGGCCACATTAATCATTGCTGTGTGTAGACCCTATAAAACAGTGTGCCGGTTATTTCTGTCCCCCCTCGCTCACTGCAACTCTCCTTCTCCACCCACCCCACCACTTCTCTTTCTCTCCCTATCTCTCTCTGAAGGAGCCTTCCCGAGCCGTTGATGACCTATGGACTTTACAAAGAGTTCATCAGCCTAGCGAGTAAGTTTGATCACCCAACCAAAACATCTGAGTACATGAAAAAAAGACACTCCACACTGTAACAGCCAGGAATTAACATTTTCATCAGTGGCATTTTAACAGTTTGTTCTTCTTCCACGAGCCACTGAACACTATACAGTGACTAATAGTTAAAATATTTTACAGTGACATAAAATGCTCATAATCAGTTTCATAATTTAATTTGGGTCATTACTTGAAAAGGTTTAAGTGCTGTTCAGAAAGCACATTGCTTTCCTCAAACTGTCCTTAGCTGCAGCTCCTCTTTTCAGTCTCTGCCTGAAACATTTGGTTTTAGCTCCTGTCTCTTTAAGGCACCCCTCCGGATAATGCCCAGTCTGCTCTGATTGGCCAGTCGGCCCACTCTGTTGTGATTGGTCAACCGCGTGTAAGAAATGTCGGCCTCCACTCTTGCTTTACCTGGCTTTATGCAAATAAGGGGCATTGATGTGGCATGTTACAGGAGCTTCAGTGTTTTCTGTGGAGGAGAGAAGCTCCCTTTTACCACAGCCTTTGTGATTTTAAATTTAACAGGTTTTTATATACACAAAAAACCTAAACAACGCAGTAGTGGAAAGGGAAACACTGTAGAAAGTACAATAAGTTTCCTTCAAGGTTATGTGGGCTGTAGCTTTATGATTTCTTACATGGTTTCAGGAACTTGTTACTTTCTGCACTAAATATATGCGTTGTTGATTTCTAGTTTACCAAAGAGCCTCTCAGCTGACTTTGGCTGTTTTTATATAAATCTTTCTGACATTTAAGAATACCGTTCGAGCTTACTCCCATATTTGTTAGGTCTGTTTTTTAGGTGCTACAAAAAACGTGTGGCCAAATAAGCAATTAAAAGTTGGGGCTAAGAGATTTAAAATGCCAAATATGCTTTAATTTGCATGTCCTCAAATGGTCCAGTTACCTTAAACAGCAAAATAAGCTACATTTTCTTTTTTCACCCACATAACATAATTTCTGTATGAAATGGTTTCAAAGCAAGCCAAACTTGAATCTTATTACAACAAGTGCTATAATTGGATCAGGTTGACATTTTTATCAGGCGCTCGCAATGCCCTCGTAACAAGGGGGAAAAAAGTGGATTAGCAGTGAATATTTTTTGATGGGTGACAGCATCCGTAAGAAGCTTTTTCCGTGTTTAAATCCTTGTCATTCCCATAGTAATGATATTTTGTGTGTCTGTGTGGAAGTGTGTATGTGGTTTCTCGTGTGGGCGGCCAGATGCCCATGTGTGAGGAAATGTTTAAGAGATGATCTCGGGGGTTTTAACACAACCCCTTTATATGGTAGCAACTGTAACGTAAAGCTATCTGCTTTGCCAGCATAGTGGTCCCTGCTGCCAAATTCTGGGAGGCTTCGGATCACATATCACCATCACACCTCTTCACTTGTTTCAACTGTGATCTGTCATCCTCAAATGTTTAACCCCTGTGCCGAGTGATAGCCACTGATCGTCCGTAAAGAAGAGGCTATTCTTCTAAATTAATAATTTGGTGTGTCTGTATCTTCTTCTTCTGCTCAGGTTGTATTGTGTCTTTGCCACCTTATCAGCACAGAGACATCCTAGTAGTTTAATGTGAGTTTATGGCTGCTTCTGCATTTTAACAGAGGGTGGTAGTCCAGAGACTCGCATCCAAGCTGTCCACTGCCTGGTCCACAATCTACCGGAGAAGAATCGACTAGTCCTCGGGCTGCTTATGAAGCATCTGGCCAAGTGAGTGTTCATAGTTCCTTGGTCATAGTTCATCCAATCTCCACCCCCTCTCTTCCTCTCAGTTCTTTCTACTCTTCCTGTCTGTCTCCTCATTCTCACTCCACATGCTTTTTCTCTCGCTCGCTCGCTCTCCCTCACTCCCACTCTCTTCACTCCCCCTTCCCTGCTGTCACTCCATCTCCTCTCTGTCTATTCAGTGACTGCTGGGTAAGAAAAATTGATGCCGCCAGCTTCGAATTTTTTTTATTTTTTCGCCTTTTCCTCGGTCATTTTGGCATATATTTAAATTAGTTGGAGGAGGACTGTGGAACCTTCCGTACCTGTTCGGCATACGGTTCTGCAGCCCACCAGTGAAGTGAAGTGAAATGTAAATGGACAGCTCAAATTAAGCTCTCTCTTGAGATTACTCTACACATCCCTTGGATAGACCACTATTGTGCATCTCTCCATTTGTGAGATTAGATAAGAGAAAAGATTTAAATAATGTTAGCTAACATTACAGGGTTTTACCTCAGCAAGCTTTTTATAAACTAAATATGAGCAAATTGAAGATAAGTAAATAATCCCTCTTCCCCGAGGCAGTGAAAGTCTGGTGGATCTTATTTCATAGAAACCCACAGCAGAATCAGGCTCTGGTAAAAAGGCAGTGCTATTGAAATTGAATTTGGATTATCCAGCGTGAAATTCTCCAGACTGGAGAGACTTGAATATTTTTCTGAAGCTGGCGTCTGTGCATGTCCTGCAGGGGAAGGAAGCAACGCCAGAATTTCACACTCCTATCTGAAATGGTTTGAGAGATGTTATAAATGTGAGTTGTCACCAATGTTTTTGTCTTCAAAGGCATCCTTTGAAGCTATTTAAGCTGTCTCTCCGCAGATGCACCGGGTATCATCATATTTTGAGAGTGAAATCTCGTCACCTGTCCGTAAAACTTTCTCTTCATATAAATGGTTTTTCTACACTTGTTTGACCCCTTAATATAAATTTTAATCTGAGGAAGGTGTCCCAGTTTTAAAATTGAATGAGAAGACATTTAATAAACTACTGATGCCTCCTCAGTTTTAAAAACTATCTGGTGAGTCAGATCAGCCCTGACCCATTTGTAAGAAAAGCCACTGTCAGGATCATTAATTGTGGTATTTGAAGGAAGGAAAACTTAAAAGCACAAATTATTTTATTTTGCATCAAATATTAATGGGAAACTTCAGTAAATATCAAAGCCGCTTTGGCATGTGAAGCTGGGAATTGAACCACTAACTCTGTTTAGTAGACAACCAGCTGTACCTCCTGAGCCACAGCTGTCTGTAGTTTAGATCATAAAGTTATTTCACTTTTATGAAGCAAAACATTAACCTTTAGGTACAGTTTTACATTCCAAAGGCCTCACATAAATGAGTATGGACATTGTTTAGGTCACAAGATGAGTTTTGTATGGATCAAGATGGGTTAACATTACCAACTCTACCATTTTTTTCAGAGTTAAGGGGGTTTTTCAGGCAGTGGTCAGGTCTGACATTTTCCATTATTTATGTTTCCTTCTTTTTCCTTACATAACTTGAAGGAAAAATGAAGAAATGTCAATATTATACAGTTATAGTACAGTGTTTCAAAAGTTCACATCGGTGGAGTTGCATTAGTAAGCTGGAGTAAAATATTGATGAGGGTGTGTTGTTATTTCCGTCAGAGTGGCGGCCCACAGCAAGCAGAATCTGATGACCGAGGCGAACCTGGGCGTGGTGTTTGGCCCCACATTGATGAGGCCACAGGAGGAGACGGTCGCTGCCATCATGGATCTCAAGTTCCAGAACATCGTGGTGGAAATCCTCATTGAACAGAATGAAAAGGTAACACTCCAAACTCACAACACTACATCTTTCAGCAGAGATAATCAGCACAATGTCTTTTAGAAAACAGAGAAAAAATGTTTCTATTGTATTACATTAAATTTCCCGCCAGGGTTTCTGTTTTAATTGGTCAATTCTTAATTGCAATTATTTTATACTATGAGTCATTGTCACTGCAGCAGTTTGTGTATCATTTGGCTTACCCTCCACAGCCATTTGCTAAATGCTAGACACACTAAGCAACAGAAGGTACAGTGATCGCGCCAAATGAAATCTGAACCAGGTGACATGACAACAGTGAGCCGCACGCAGCGCCTTTGTGTTTACGAACCTGGGTAGCATGTAATTACTTGAAACTGAAGGATAATACATTTGCAAGTGAGGCATATGATCCCATGTTTGTAAGTCCTGCTTTCTTGGCAAAGACTGTTTCTACCACTATTGTTTTTGAATTTTTGCATTTTTTAAAATTCAATTATGCAATTTCTGTTTGGCAGAGGAGTGCACACACTGTGCTGTACCTGACACCAGGATTTAATTTAGGCAGAGCAAGAGTCTCAATTAGGGATAATGCTCTTCCTCTCTGTGGATCCTGTTAAGACAGTTGAGATCACTCTTTTTATTCACGTTTAAACCCTGCCAAGTCAAGAAGTCATCTTCTCGAGGAAAATGCGTCATGTGAAGTAGATGTGGACATAAACATATTGTATTAATTACATGCTTTGCAAAATAAATGAGCAGAAATATAGTTCTCAGATAATTAGTTGGTGCAATCATAGCCTTCCTCTATTTTTCAATGTGCAGAGGATTCTAACTTTTTTTTTATTTCCACAGTTTTTCAATCTGGCCAATAGGGGGCACCCTTAGTGCTTATACCAGTTCTCAACACATGGTTCATCAGGTTGATTATTGTGTAGAATACCATATAGGTTTTATATAATTTTGGGAGGTCCTTTGACTGCCTCAATATATTCAGTTTGCTTATGAGTTGTTTCATAACCTGTAGTTCATGAGATCGTGTAATCTGCCCAGAATGTCATTAATCGGTACCAGTCCTCAAAGGGGGATAATTCTCCGTGTCAAAAGCGAAAAAAGGTTTGAGATTAGTTTCCTAATCTGTTTGGCGCAGTGCTGCACTCTGCGTATAATCAGATGAAACTGGGATTTTTTCCCTCCTCTTGCTTCATTAATGGAAGATGATGTGTGTTGTGAATAATATCCCCATCCATGCTCGCAAATCTAAAATGGGGTGTGAGAGAATACAGAGGCAGGAGTGAAAGCCTACAGGGTATACAAATGTGCTAAAACAAAAACAGCAGCAGCACCGTGTATGCTTCCAGTGTCGGAGACTACCCAGAGGTATCCAACACCGTCCAGGTGATAAAGGATGTAGTGTTAGAATGCAGCAAGAGCGTTTTGGAAAGTACAGCGTGTTAGAGGGGAAAAGTTGAGCAGACAGACAGGCAGGCTTTAACTTTCCTCACAGCTGAGTCCCATTCCAGACTGTTGATACCCCTAGATACCAACAGTAGACTCTGTTTTACATTCACCTCCATCTGCAGAGAGAGGAGAGAGAGAGAGCGAGCAAGCGAGGGAGCAGAAACTCTCAGCCATATCAGATTTCTCACTTTTTCTATCTCCCTTTCTCCTAAAAAACTTTCTCTCTCATGCCCCCCTCCTCTGTCTGCCTCTCCTGTTCACACTCTGTCTCACTTACTCTACCACTTTATCTCTCTCTCTCTCTCTCTCTCTCCCTCTCTCTCCTCCCTTCGCTACCTCCCTCCTCCCTTCCCTACCTCCCTCCTCTTCTTTTCTGTGATCCTTTCGGAGTCTCTGCTGAGACTTCCTCTCCTCTGTAGCCCTATTCTCTTTTAACTCCACATCTGAAGTTTATATGTAAACACGGCCCAGTGTAAACAGGCTGCGCCAGTTGGCCAGCCCTCTTCCAGCCCAAACTCTGTTTATTTTACTCTGCACTCTTTTAGAGAGTAGGTCAATTTCTAAGGAGAGGTGTCACCTTAACTTAGACCCACATTTCTGGATGGGATGTGATTGCGTTACATGTGGAGCAGCTCTTGTTTATTTTGGCACAAACAAAATCTTCTCACATGCAGTTTTTAAGGTCCAATCAATGAGCTGCTCGGCTTTTCCGAGGAGCACACGCTGTGGCTGCAAATGGCCCTTTTCCATTCATCTGCCGCTACATAGAGCCTGTGAGTTTCAAAACCCGTTCACTAGAGTGAGGTCAGTTGAGGACATGCTGCTGCTGCTGCTGCTCAACAGTCTTGGAGTCTGTGCATTTATTCCTGGTGGAGACTTACTCCCTCACCCTGTATTCAGATCTTTGCAGATGCACCCGAGTCAGGCCCTCTTTCACCTGATGCCCCAGTATTCTCCGCTCCCACAAGGCTGTCCAAGAAACAGAGTCGACAGAATCGGCCCCTGGCTGTCTACAATCCACAAGCCCTAGACATTCAGAATGGTAAGAGACGTACAAGCGTACATCTGTATATTTTCAATCCTCTGAGTGTATTGAGGAAAATACTTTACAATATGTGATCATTCAGAAACTAAATGTGTATATGTACCTTACAAATTAACTTTGGGAGCTTTAGAAACTGGACTTTTCTTCCCTTTTTAAATGGAAAGTACTTAAGTTTCACAGGAATTAGCTCACTCCCATATTTATTCATTCAATGACAGACCCTGACAGGTATCAGTTCGGTTTTGTTTTTTTAAAGCTGTACTAAAGGAGCTATTGGAGCCAAATAGGTTTCTTGCTTGAAAAAGGTCAAAAGTATATACACTTATGTCCTATACAAATAAGCTGTTTGAGACTCAATAACTTGATATGTCTACTATTGTGGCCTTTGTCATACAACCATTGTGGGCGCCATTGTCATATTTTCAAATCCCACACAGTGGTTTCAAGTTTACTGAAAATAACTCATTACCCTTTTTCAGAAACATTTTTCCAGCAATAGCACACACTTAGTCACTAAAAACTACTTTGAGTGAAATAACACTGATGACTTTCGGTGCCCTTAGTTACTTCTTTTCAAATACATAGAAGTCCTGCGCATCAGGCAAGTTGATCATGTGACCTTTTGACCCAAATAAATCTGGCTCCAGCAAGTTCTGATCTGCAGCCAGTAAAATCCCATCCCCTCCACAATACCAAAGGAGTCTAAATCTGCTTACCAGATTGCCTCCCTTGCGCCAGCTTTTACCGTGGAGTATTTTAATATCAGGGATGAAAGGCGTAATCCTTTTTTAACCTTTGTGTCTTTTACATGGCCCTATAATGGATTTAAAGTAAGTTGTCTCAGCGTTCACAGGGTAAATGCAAAATTGAGGATGACGCAGTGGATGAGTGAGGCGAGTATTTATGTGAACATGTGACTCTTGTGTGACACTACATGTGTCTAATAGCCCTGCAGACGTGATAGTATACCGTGGGTAGGAAAGTGCATTAATCAGAGTATTTGTGTCAGCAACATGTCGAGTGTAGGAGGCAAATTACCTTAATGTACCTCTTACAATCTTCCAAGAAATCATATAATTTGACTTGTATATTTGTTCCCGAGCACAATTTTGACCTAATATTAATCTTGTGTTCATGTGGCCAAAAAAACTAAACAATTTCAGTCACACGTATACGGAGCCAGTGCCAACACAGCAACATCATTATTATTTATTTGGAGTAGTGTTTCTAGCCACTGGGTGAAGTCCGACAGTCATCCTCTTTTAGCTCCGTTTTTGGTCTCCACCAACTCATCCTCTCTGTTGTTTCCCTCGTGTATCATATGATTGGAGCTTAACACGTCAAGCTCAGTCAGTTTTAGAGTTTTTACTTCAAAAGAAAACGATATTGTATATTATTATATTATATTATATTGCTAAAACACAGCAGGGCTGCAGTGAACAGCTAAACAATGACCCTGTGTGGGTGTGCACAGATGTGCTTGATTGACGTCTCTACCGCTCTCCTGTTATATTTGTAAGGTTGGAACAAATGACCCCCTCACACCTGAGCTCTATCCAATTATAGAACCCATGTTGATGTTATTAATGAGTGTCATTCCACTGATCAGATTACCAATTTTTATTCAGTCTTAATTAATGAAGGACTTCTGGTTTAAGTGCTTTTAATATATGTTTGACAAGAGAGGAGAACGGGTCCAAACAAACCTTTTTTTACACAGCAGCACTTCCCTGCTTTTCTCCTAAAAGCAGGATCCGTATTTGTCAGTAAAATTGAAATAAAAGACTTTGTGCCTCTCAGGTCCCTGACTGTGAGCGCAGGAGTGTATTATTATGAACAATAAAAACTTGGTTGTGAATCTCACCTGTTTTGACAGCGAGTTGGTTTATAAAGTCCCTTGTTGATGCAGCATCTTCTTGTATATTGATAAATTATTTGGCTGTTTTACCAAGCAGGCCATCATCAGTGAGTCGGAATAGGCTGAATCCTTAACAGTAGAATGAAATAGAAAATAAACTTGCATGTGTTTCTGTTTGTTTTTTAATCTAAGTGTCACTTGCAGTCGGAGACAGTTCCAACCTAGCTACAGATGAGACTTCAATGGGCAGCAATGAGTCAGTGTCGTCCCAGTCATCGTCAGCGTCGGCCTCAGAGACGCCCACAGAGCGCAGTGACCATCCCCCGCCTAAGACCAGCTTTAGCCCAGGCAGCCACTCCAGGTGAGTTCTTCACTATGCATCACTCCCAGATGTGTATGACTGCACCACTCGAAATGAAAAGCATTGGTTGGTGTAGTGAGATTCGAAGCAGCACACTGCAAGGAGGCTGTAAACGGTGGCTCACACATTTTGAATCACGTTTCTTCCTCCACAGAAACGCATCCAAATACGATTTTAATTTAGTTTTCCAGCCCAGAGACAGCCATGGCTGTCCATCTGTCCGTCTGACCCACTCTCTTCAGCGTTTGGCAGAAACGTTCACACAGACTTAAAAATTAACTGATCAGTGCTCACACCTCACACATTGTGAACATGGTCTATCCGAAACGCAGAAGTAAATGTCATTACATCTGGGACAAACATTAATTTAGACTTGAGAATGATTATATTAGAATTGGGTTGTCAAAGGTCAAAATCACTGACCTCATAAAATAAGATTTTATCCTTGTGAATGCAATATCTCTAGAATGCTTGAGGACGTTTCTTTCGTATTTGGTGCAAACTTTCACTTGGACTTGAGGTTTGACTTTAGTGGTCAGAGTTCAATGGTCAAGGTCACTGTGACCTTACAACATTTACATTATCTGTTTCTTTTTGGCCATAACTCAACAATTCAGATGCTTATCTTTCCCTCGCATATTTTATGTGTCTGGATAGAGATGTTTGTAAATGGGTGTGTGGCTGGTTGGTGGAGGCACTAATTCTAGTTTGTACCCCTGTATAGCATCACATGGAGCAGTTACACTGTAGTTGCAGCTCAGTTCTGTGTTTTCCACTCCAGTATACAGTTCATGTAGCAAAGAGAAAACTATCTCGTTAAAGAACCAAAATCTGTTTTTCAACGATGTGGATGAATACATAGAAAATCAGATTCACAATTCTTATATATAGTGTTAATTGTTTTTTTTAGTAAATGGACTTTTTGGTGACAACCTGTGTTAAAATGTCATCGACTGGTTTTACTTCTTTCTCTGTCTTTGAAATAATAAATGTTGAAACCTGATTTGAGAGTTGGATGCTTTGCTGTACTTCTCCCCAGCTTCTCTTTTCTGTCCTCACTTTATCTGCTAAGTCCTTGGTCCTTTCTGTTGTTTCCAACCCATGACCTGTCTTGAATGCTGATGTGAGAGATGAATTATTGTGTTATGCTGCAGATGTTAGACTCTGCTATGTCATGTCTGCACATTCACCTTGAAATAGACTTTTCTTTTTTCATTCACTGTCCCCTTCTCCTCCTCCAACAGCTGAAAGGAGCTGTAAAATAAAAGCAAATCTACCTCACAACTTGACGAAGGACAATGTGATTCTCTCACATTGACCTCTGTGGGTGCGTTGCCTTCCTTTTGTGTGTAGGCTTGTTGGTACCCAGCTTTTTTTTCCTGAGTTGCAGGATAAGACAGACACAGCTCTATGTTATGTAACCAACTCTTTTTCTGTTTTCCCACATATGTGGCATCATGTTGGAGGACGGAAGGAGAAACCAGGAGGAGGTCGTAAATCTCCGCTCTTATTTGTTTGGGAGACAGGTGGCTGCGCATTGGCCGTGTAAATCGTATTGACGTTGGGGAGATATTCGTCTTGTTTACACTTATAGCTGCAGCCCCTGTCCCTTTATGAAGACTTGTGCCATATGTCACAGGGTGTCGCCCTGGCTTTGTTCACTCATAAATCTTAGCATGTGAGATGGTGGAGACCTGTTAGCACAGCACCTCTCCGGCCTGTGACCCAGGGATGTGGGTCCGATCCTGGCCAAAAGGAGCAGTAGGAGTTGCGTTGGCCAGATTATTTCCAGCTACTCTCAGAAATATGTTTTCTGCACTATGGTGAGCTCAGAAGTGCACCTGGAAAACAGCATATTTCAGTCTTTTTGCAGCATAGCTGCAGCAGAATCTGCCTGGTCGTACACAAATGCATCCTGAGTCACTATGTCATGTAATAACACTATGTGGACTGTGGCATGATTTATCATCTACCTCTTCCTTGATGTCTCGCCTCATTACTCCTCCTCTCTGTATATTCAGTCACAGCTTCTCCCAGTGGCGCTGTTGCCCCATGTCCTGCCCAGTGAGGTTACATTGTTATTTTGGCCTCTTTTCCTTCCTCTCCCCAGCGCTGAACTCCAGCCCTCAATGTCTCTCTCTGGCAGACAGCTGTGAATCATAAAATGGAGGATCAGATCTTATTTCCTGCCCACCCAAACTGGCGGTGGCTAAGCGGGCAGCTTGGCTGTAGGTTTGATCCCACCTCCTACTAGAAA
Source organism: Pleuronectes platessa (assembly GCF_947347685.1). Taxonomy (NCBI): domain Eukaryota; kingdom Metazoa; phylum Chordata; class Actinopteri; order Pleuronectiformes; family Pleuronectidae; genus Pleuronectes; species Pleuronectes platessa. The sequence continues at coordinate 8,860,564 of NC_070628.1, read as the reverse complement.
CACAGTTAAATCCCAGTGCAGCCCTTCTTCCTCTAGTAGAAAGACAGTTGATAGTCCTGCTCATCCCTTTGTGAGCTCCACGCCAGGATCAACAGGGCCTGGATGCTGAAGGGTGAAATTCCTGCAATAATGAGAAACAGCAGTCAGCTTCTGTTGATGAATTTCTCCCTGCTACTAACTTGGCAGTGTGTGATAATATGCGATGAATCTCGCCATTAAAATAATAAACCAAAAGACCTCCAATAGCATTCACTTTAAAATTGGATGTTTGATAGTTTTTTATGATTTTTATACAATAAGATATCTTTTCTCAAGTGTATTACAAACATGTTTCTGCCTTCGACAAATTCTAACAGCTCCAAACTTAATATTCTTAAGAACTTGTTATAGATTTAACCAACATCTGGATGGGATCTTGATTCAGGCCTCACGTACAATGCATTTTCACTCGAGTCCCCATTTACTGTATTTAATCATATTTACAGAAGAAGCTTAGCTGGGCCGATGATGGGTGAAAACAACGGATGAGCAATTCAAAGCTTGATGCTATTTTTGTTGGAGAGAAACGGCAAACGATTTCCCTCGGTTTGGCTTAGCTGTAATTGTGAGAGCAATTCTGGGATGAATCCATTTACCTCTGGTACATTTAACAAGTTTCTAGGGCAGCCGTGTGGCATTCACTGATTTCCTCTCTTTTTTTGATTATTTTAAACTGTTTGTCTTGAAAATCTTAAACGATCTGTGTAATCCTCTTCCAACTGAAAGCAGTTGGATGAATGTGTTAACTTTTCTCTCTCGTGTGCTTCTGCGTGTTCGTGTGTGTGTGTGCATGTTTGTGTGCGTGTGTGTGTGTGTGTGTGTGTGTGTGTGTGTGTGTGTGTGTGTGTGTGTGTGTGTGTGTGTGTGTGTGTGTGTGTGTGTGCATTTGTTTTGTCATCTCATTTAGGGGATTTGTGTGTAAGTGGGTTCACCTGCAGGTGGGTGAAGTGTTGGTGCTCCTCTGCTCCCCTGCCTCCTGGCTTAGACCCAGGCAGACAGTGTTTGTGCCTGGGCCCAGGTTAATGAGTGGATTTGCTGCACTGCAGCGCACTGTCCCCCCATGCTGATGTGGAGCAGCTGAGCACCACAGTGGCCCCACACTACTGCAGAGCTATAAATCACCCACAGTCAGGCCAGGCCTGAACGGAACAGCCACTGCTGGGGATGGACAAGCGCTCTAAGAGGGAGGCAGGGGAAGAAACCAAGGGAAGAACCAATGCAGAGAGGGAGAATTAAAAGATGTCCACATAAGATCCCACCATGTTATCCCTTAAGGCAATGTCGCTCTCCCCCTCTCTCCCTCTCTCTCTCTCTCTCTCTCTCTCTCTCTCTCTCTCTCTCCCCTTCACCAGTAACCACTATTCACAACATCCTCTCAACCTCCAGCCCCTCCCGTGCTGCTCCCTCTAATTGCCTTTATTAACGTCTCTATGGGAGCGGCAGCTAGGAGCAATTTGCTCATTATGTGCTGTATTAGCACTGGCCTTGGGGCAGGCATGGAACACAGAGGGATGCCTGGCTAAGACTCTTGTTCTCCTCTGCTCCACTCTGCCTTTACCAGGACCCCTACCTCCATGCTGTAGGTCGACCATAGACGTGTTGGCTCTGACAACAGCAAGTGTAAAGCACAGCCCTGACTGTTAAGTGTTAACAGATAGAGGTTGTGGTCGGAGAGGTTTGTTTGACTTTACACAAGGAGCAGTTATATACATTACTGTGGAAGCTCTGAATCTACATGTTTAGTTGACAAATTAAAAGATAAATCCACATGAAGTGGGCCAGTGAAATCTGGCAGAGCAGCCTCAATGGTCCTTGGCATCGATTCTTCTCTTTGGAACACGACCACCTATTTTTTCAGCGATATTCCCTCAGTGTTGGAGTTTTCTCAGCGATGGTGTTGAGCCCTGTTTAAACACGGTGCTACCAAATCTCTCATATGTAATCAATTGTGTTTGGTATTGAGTTGATATCAGATGATTGGGAGTAGATTTCTTATGTTCTATTTATTTCAATCTGGACGCTGGTTTATTGTTACATCATCATGATGATGATGAGGAAACTCAATTCTTTTGTCTCTGTGTATTCAATTTAACGACCTCCACAATTGAAAGTATTAATGGGATTAATTTTCACATAATCACCAAAAACTCTAGAAACTTGTTTTTTATCCGAGTTCAGAGATATATCTATTCTTTTCTCCAAAATGGTGTGAGGGGGCTGGCAGGAAGAGGTCTGCAGCAGGTGTAAATGGAGTTTTCTTTCTTTCTTAGTTTGTTTGTTTCTTTTTCCACATTGCTCATCCTGTCATCCAATTGGATAAGCGTTACTCGTGTGACGTACAAAGAGAAATATTAAAATCATCCACGTAACCAGCGTCATCGATTTACAAAAACAGCGCGATGCAAGATGGCTGCACCTGAAACCGAGCTGCAGCACAAGAGCATAACTCAGAAAAAGGGGGCAGATACGTTTTACTTTGCATCAGTTGAAATATCCGACCTTCAGACAAAAAATAAATAGCTGCTCTTTAAAATTTACCTCTCGGCCTCATGTGGGCAGTGATTGAGAGTCACTTCTCTTCGAGAGGCTTTTTGGCAGATGGGGTAGAAGGGATGATTTAATTTATGAAAACCTGTTTCTCTTTGAATTCCCATGTGTGCCGGCTGTAGACTTCTGTACGATAAAAAGAACCTTGTAGCGGCTGTGTCGCGGAATGAAACGAGATGGAAAATGTGTGATTTCTCAAGGTGATTCAAATGTGGTGTGTGATGTATTTGTCTTGTTTAATTTTGTTGCTGCATTTAAATATTAACACCGTTTAGTTTGACCTCTTGCTCTTATTAAACACTGGACTGGAAGAAATTTCTCTCACCTCGTCCACATAACAACAGGTTGCTCTCTTTGGCTCACCTGTTGCTCTGTGTAGTTGTTACAGTTATTTTTACCCTTTTATAAGAGGGGAAAATACCTTAACGTTAACACTTAAACTGAGGGAAATCTGCTGATTACTGTGGCATTTCCTACCAGACTGCACTGTGTACATGCTTTAAAGGAAAAGAAACCCATAGAATCTATTGTGACTTTGTTTTTTTGTCGTTTTTTTCCCGATCTGCAGAGCTATAGCAGCTTTGTTGTCCACACCTGGAACATCTGGAGAGAATCAGTCTTCTGCCACCTCGGACAAAGAAAAGCCAGATGAGAAGTAAGTCAGCGTCCCCGTCTTTGTTTTCTCTTACTTTTACTGTTTCTCTGTTTGTTTCTGAGACTATTACGCTCTCCCCATTTTCCTTCCCTTCCTCCATTAGTTACATGTTATCTGGCATGTTTGCTCAACAGAATCCCACACACTCTCCTTTGTCTAATATCTAAAATAGTTTCCCCTCACTTTATTACTTCTGTGTATTCACCTGCAGCCCAACTTTTGGCTCCAGCAGGAGAAGCAGACCTCAAACCCCAGATACACACACAAATAAGTGGGTGAACTGGATGTAATTGTGGAGAAGATCTGTCCATTACACTGAGCTATTCAGAATAGATGATGAATTCATTTCCATCGCTTTCAGATGTTGCCAAAGTAATTGCAAGCAGCCCGGTCATTCTATTGGGAATCCATTAATGTTATTTTCATATAAATACAAATCCCCATTTCCCCCCCGAATGCAGTTCCACAAGAGTGCATTCTTCCAAAAAATTCTGAATTCAAGAACTCGGCTGAACATTGTAGTATTGACAACTCCTGTGACCACAAACTTTCCCCCCCAGTTTGTATGTCTTCTTTCTCCTCTCATCCTGCATTGTTGCTGCTCGGCAGAAAGAATATGAAATATTTATCAGGGCATCATGTGTTGAAGGCACAATTTCTACATGGTAATGTTGCTGGCATTCGAGATAACCGTTTGCAGCGGTGGGCAAAACAACCTTTTCTGTGGAAGCAGTTTTTTTATGTTTTCCGGAATGGAGTGGCATCAATACGGCTTTTTACTAACCTTTGCAGAGCGCTAGACGCGGCTCCTTTGATGCCACTCTTTCACATCAAACTGATTTAAAATGCAGCCTCTTAGCTCACAAATGGGAATTTACAAGCTGAAGCGCAGTTGACGGAGATTTCTTTTCTACGTCTGTTTGTGTGCAGACCCACTTCATAATCCCCCCCCACCACATTTTAATTATCTCACCATAGATGGTTGTCTGCTATGCAAACCCGATGTGTCCCTGCCTTTTTGTGCCGCACAAAACCCGCTACAAACAGCGTTGCATCTCATTGTGTTGGTGCACGCGCACAGGTGTGTGTGTGTGGGTGTGTTTGGACTCGCTCCCCCGTCAGTCTAGACTGGAGATAGAGCGAGACCAGAGTGTGTAGTGGCCCGGCTCCGCTCTCAGTACTGCTGCTTATTTTCCAGCCTGGCCCATTTCTGCTGTTTCAGGCTAGTGAGTGAATGAACATGCGGGCCCTGGGTCCAGATTGAACTATGCAGTAATCCTCCTCAAAGCTCAGCCAGCTCACTGATTGCCTTCATTTTTCAGTGTCACCAGCAGGAAAGCCAAGGCTGTGTACCCATGTGAGGCTGAGCACGACTCTGAGCTCTCCTTCCAGGTCGGCGCAATATTCAACGCCGGTAAGTGTTATCGCCTACACCAGTCGCTCACTCAGAACCAGCCTTGGCATATTGGATTTGGAGGAAAACCGAACACCCAATCTGATCTTCAATCGAACAGAGAGATGAGACGAGGAGAGGAGGGAGGGAGGGAGGGAGGGAGGGGGGAGGAGACACAGATTTGCTCTTCCATGTGTCTGGGAAGAGGCTTGACTAAGCTTTAATCGCTCTCAGAGGAAATGAGGATTTTGTAGTTCCTATTTTTTGTCAAAATCCTCTTGTGAGAAACAGACACTATAGATATGCTGTAGTCTTTACACGGGGATATGTCGTGACATTTTTGATAATATCCTGCAGTAATTGCAGTTTATGGGTTATTATGGTTCAGCAACATAAGAATTAAAAAAGTTATTTTATACTTTGAAAGTGAGATCACATCTCGTTCACCTTCCAACTCCATCACAGATATTATCATATAAAGTTGTGATCTGAAAGCTGTCATGAATACATATAAAGATTAGATTGGATGACTGATGCTTTAACTTAATCATGTTTTAGTATTTTATTTATTTATTTATTTAACAGGGACACACATTCATGCCCTGGACGTTACAGACATTAAGAATAGAATATACAAAGTTATTGAGATAATTTATAACCATGAAGCAAAATAAGGAGAGAAAAGCAGAATTTTAAAATCAATAAAAACATCAGTATATGTACATTATTTCCTGTTTCGATGCTTGAGTTCATGTCAGGATAAATGCTTTTTCAATTTGAGGGAGTTTAATAGAAGCTTGATTTCCACCTCATAAAGATGAACTTGTGTCTGAAAGAATAAACACTAAATGAATTAATTGCCACATTTTCATAACTGAAATTGAATCATGTTGTAGAGCCCATTTCCTCATTCTGGTATTTCATTTGGAGCTGAGGCGTTTTGCTGATTAAAAGCATTATCATCGCACAACGATGTGTTTCTTCTGGATCCCAGCTTGAATCTCCAGTTACCTGGGTTCTGTAAAGTTCTGCTTAAATACTGTTTGTCCTTCAGCACGTGATCACATTCCAAATGACCTGATTGACATGTTACCACATGTTACGTGATCAGATTCTCAATAACTAAACATTTACAGTATCTCGGAGACTCCCGACACTTTGCACATTTTGCTACATGATCCATTTATCTCTAAATGTATTTGAGATTTTTTTTGGTCTGAGCTCTGTGCATCGCAAATGTGCAAAATGTCAAGAGGTCTGAATACTTTATGCAAGGCACTGTATGTGTGGTAGGAGAGAAAGAGGAATTCAATATATGTTGATGTCTTCTCAACCTTTAACATTAAGAGAGAAACTCTGGCTCCACTCAGTTATTGAGTGTTCACAGACCAGATTGAAAGAGTTGCTAGAGTCCGACTGATTCGGATTTTTGGGGACTGGTATCGATAATAGGGACTCAAATATTTCGTATAAATATATATTATATTTGAATTAACGTAATATTAAAAAAATATATTTACATATTTTCTGTATTGTCTATTCTGCAAATTTAAAGTTTTTATCACCAAACATAAATGCAGATATGAAAAGCTTTAACTGGCTGATGTTTATCAACCAACTGATAAATTGGTCGGCCTCTAAAAATCAACATTAAAAAACAGTTACAAAATAATAATGTGCTTGTACTTAAAGTGCAATGAATGTTGGGAAACTTCAGTCTTTCATCTAAGGATGTGCACTGGTTTTCTACTATGTATTGACCAATAAATAAAATCGGTAAAAGTTACTCAAGCCGAGAAAGATCTTGAAAAACAAACTTAAAAATGAATCCCGTAGCAGAAATGAATAAAACTGTTGGTGTGTTTGTGATATGCTGTACATGATCAGTAAGTTTGTTTATAATCATTTAAAATGTATTTAATAACATTCTAATGAGGCCAAATATTGCTTATATATAAAGACATATTTACTTTAAACCTTTACCATCATCAGAAAACACTTATAACACAGATTTATTTGTTTCATTGTCAAGTACCAGGTAACTTTTGTAAAAAAAATTCTTTGTGGTTGAACTCTTTTGCTCTCACTTGAAAGCTTGAGCTCTAAACTCACTCATATATTCAGTGTTCAGTCCAAACGATGTACAGAAGCTCTTATAGCTGTAAAACTATGGATTCAGTCTGTTGATGTCTCGACTGTGTCCTTAAAACTTCTCACCGACTATTTAACCACGAATCTACTGACTTGCAGATGCACAGAAAACTTTATGCTATGAGTTTTTAGACAAATCAAGAACCCAGGGAGGATTTTTGAAAAGGCTCCGTCACAGACAGGTTCAGTGCACTGACACATTTCATAGCTAACAGTTAGTGAGAGCTCCGTTTTGCTGCTGAGCTTCGGCTCCTGGTGAAATTCTAGAGAAGCTGGATTCAGAAACCAGCTGCAGATTTACAGTCGAGGTAAAAAAAAAAAAAAAAAGAGCTGGTTTTGGAGAAACCGCATAGTTACTGCATCCTCCCTTTTAAACCCTCTGCTCTGTTCACCCTGACACATGCACACACACACACTCACTGGCTGCTCTGTGTCCTCTGTCTGTCCCCCCCCCTCCCCCCCGTCCCTCCCCGTGGCGCTGTCCTCCCGGTGACGCTGTGTCCTCTCCTGCAGTGACCCAGTCGAGAGAGCCGGGCTGGCTGGAGGGGGAGCTGGAGGGAAAGAGGGGCCTCATCCCGGAGAACTATGTGGAGTTCCTGTAGCCCCCCCACATGGAAATATTTATGGACAAGTTATCACCTTCACTGGGAAACGTGTGCAGACGTGTGCATGCGCCTCAACTCTGACATTCACAGTAGAGCCTCGTTTATCCCCCCCCCCCAGCCCTCTGAATTCTGTGATGTGATGTGTATCACAGAGGGACGGCTCTCGATACATTACTCTCGTGTTTCGCTGGCTAGTAGATGTTGTGATGCATGTGCGTGTGTTTCCTCTGTTTGAATTCAGTTTCGATATTCACTTGAATTTTCAGCTTGGTAGTTCCAAAAAATGGGCTCGCACTTACGATGTTCTGCTGTATACAAAGATGCTGTCGCCTCCACACATCCTGGTAACTTTGTAGCAGCAGCGGGAGACTGAACGTCTCTCTCTCTCTCTCTCTCTCTCTCTCTCTCTCTCTCTCTCTCTCTGTCTCTGTCTCTGTCTCTCTCTCTCTCTCTCTCTCTCTCTCTCTCTCTCTCTCTCTCTGTGTGTGGAAGGCCTCGCTCTCCCCTCTCTGCCCCGTTATACATGGTATCCATGAGTCAAAGAGCGATTCTACAGACACTGTCAGCGCTCAAGTCACTGTAGCTTCTCACCCTTTTATTTTGTTGACAAATGCTGCACACCCATTGGTTGAGAGATAAGCCATACCCTGCGTGCCTTCACCACCACGGCACCTCCTGTAAAGGTAGGGCTGTGTATGAAACTGAATGAGAGTGTTACTGCTATCACTTATAAACAAATGCTGCATTTTACGTTATTTTAAGATTATTTAGATATTCAAAGATGAGGCACGTTGCTACTGCAGTTTTATTTTATGTAATTGGCACAGTGATTGCATGTTCTTTGAATTTTGAATACACCCCTGTGCTGTTTTGTTCTTGGTGCACTCCTCTACAGAAACAGTGAATCTCTTTGATGCACCGATGAAGCCTTTTGTGTTCCGACACGTTCAACAGAGGTCGATTTCAAAAGATTGTGTCGATGAGAACCAAGTATTTCTTCTTGTCACAACGATCTGTTGTTTGTTTTAAAGCTTCTTCTTTCTTTTCTTTTTTAACGCTGCTCAGTTTCCTCTGAGCCGAGAAATGAGAAACTCCCACAAAGTTGAAATTTCTGTTTGAATTTTACCATAATTTTATCTTCAACTTCTGTGGAACAAGTTTATTGCAGTAAGTTTTATTATCAAAATGTCCACGTATATATATTCTAAAAGAGTCATGACTGCCAAGAACGTTCTCAAAATCTCCGTTAAGATTTCACAGATATGAGTTTTTCACACATCACGATATATTCCATCCCTCAGCTCTTCAAACGAGACACTTTGCTTTTTTCTGAGAGCTGTGGTTCAAGTTCCTGTTTTCAGTTGCAATCATTTCAAGAGATTTGTAAAGGGCCTTGACTTCTCTTCCTCTCGATCAATGTTAAACAAATAAAGATTGTTTTTGTCCTTTACTACCTTGTGTATTTCTGTCATGAAATAAATGTGATGCATGATTCTTTAAAGGGAAATGTAAGAATAGACGACGATGCAGTGGTTTGCACTGATGCCACAAGGTTCCTGGTTTGAATCCCTGCATGTGTGGAGTTTTAATGTTCTCCCTGTTTCTGGTCTGTTTTCTCCAAGTTGTGCAGATTAGGTTCATTGGAAACTCTAAATTCTATACAGGTGTGAATATGAGTTTGTCTCACTATTATATTTCAGGATATGTTTTACCTCTGAAATCCATGTCCACATTGTGATGACTCATGCCTCGTGTCACTGAGAAGGCCCACAGTTTCCCACAGTCTAAGAATAAAGTTTCTGGTAAAAGGAGGATTGATACGCCGCTGCCACACTGAGCTGTGTGGTGTAATGTAAGCCTTCCTCTTTATATTGACCCAGACTGGTCCATCTGAGTAAAATCTACTTCCAAAATAACTGATTTCTCTCCAAAAAGGGGGATTATTAAAAATAGATGGTCATCTTTCACAGAAGAAACAGGCGCTGATCCACCTCCACCTCCCTGCTCCATTAACATCTCCGCCTCGCGCATGTTAATTCTGAGACCACGTCTGTGTAATCACTGCACCGAGCGGCCTCCAGACCCTCCTGCTTTGGCCCTGGCTACATAATTACCAGCAGGCCACCGCCGCAGCCAGACCTCCGGTGTAAGTGGGCAGATGCACCGTTTAAAAGTAAACAGGCTCTGTCCACTTTGGAGGGAAATAAATAAATAAATAAATAAATAAAAGGCCGGTGCTGGGGCAGCGTTGATGAGTTGGGCTGAAATTTCAGCATCACCACCCCCCCCCCCCCCCCCCCCCCTGCCAAAAAACGCTGCTGAATCACAGAGACATCCAACCCACCGGCCCTCACTGTCTGTCAGAGAACGTGCCATGGTGCTCCTTCTCTCTCTCCTTCTAACTGTCTGTCTCTCTGGACCAGTTCAAACTCACTCTCCTCCTCATCCCTCCTTCTTGTTGCTCCTTCTCTCTCTCCTTCTAACTGTCTGTCTCTCTGGACCAGTTCAAACTCACTCTCCTCCTCATCCTTACCCTCCTTCCTGTTGCTCCTCTCTCTCCTTCTACCTGTCTGTCTCTCTGGACCAGTTCAAACTCTCTCCTCCTCCCCCTCATCCCTCCTTACTGTTGCTTCTTCTCTCTCTCCTTCTACCTGTCTGTCTCTGGACCAGTTCAAACTCACTCTCCTCCACCTCCTTACCCTCCTTCCTGTTGCTCCTCTCTCTCCTTCTACCTGTCTGTCTCTCTAGACCAGTTCAAACTCTCTCCTCCTCCCCCTCATCCCTCCTTCCTGTTGCTCCTTCTCTCTCTCCTTCTACCTGTCTGTCTCTCTGGACCAGTTCAAACTCTCTCCTCCTCCTCCTCAGCCCTCCTTCCTGTTGCTCCTTTTCTCTCTCTCCTTCTACCTGTCTGTCTCTCTGGACCAGTTTAAACTCTCTCCTCCTCCCCCTCATCCCTCCTTACTGTTGCTTCTTCTCTCTCTCCTTCTACCTGTCTGTCTCTGGACCAGTTCAAACTCACTCTCCTCCACCTCCTTACCCTCCTTCCTGTTGCTCCTCTCTCTCCTTCTACCTGTCTGTCTCTCTAGACCAGTTCAAACTCTCTCCTCCTCCCCCTCATCCCTCCTTCCTGTTGCTCCTTCTCTCTCTCCTTCTACCTGTCTGTCTCTCTGGACCAGTTCAAACTCTCTCCTCCTCCTCCTCAGCCCTCCTTCCTGTTGCTCCTTTTCTCTCTCTCCTTCTACCTGTCTGTCTCTCTGGACCAGTTTAAACTCTCTCCTCCTCCCCCTCATCCCTCCTTACTGTTGCTTCTTCTCTCTCTCCTTCTACCTGTCTGTCTCTGGACCAGTTCAAACTCACTCTCCTCCACCTCCTTACCCTCCTTCCTGTTGCTCCTCTCTCTCCTTCTACCTGTCTGTCTCTCTAGACCAGTTCAAACTCTCTCCTCCTCCCCCTCATCCCTCCTTCCTGTTGCTCCTTCTCTCTCTCCTTCTACCTGTCTGTCTCTCTGGACCAGTTCAAACTCTCTCCTCCTCCCCCTCATCCCTCCTTCCTGTTGCTCCTTTTCTCTCTCTCCTTCTACCTGTCTGTCTCTCTGGACCAGTTCAAACTCTCTCTCCTCCACCTCCTTACCCTCCTTCCTGTTGCTCCTTCTCTCTCTGCTTCTACCTGTCTGTCTCCCTGGACCAGTTCAAACTTTTTCCTCCTCCTCCTCCCTACCCTCCTTCCTGTTGCTCCTTTTCTCTCTCTCCTTCTACCTGTCTGTCTCTCTGGACCAGTTCAAACTCACTCTCCTCCTCCTCCTTACCCTCCATCCTGTTGCTCCTTCACTCTCTCTCCTTCTACCTGTCTGTCTCTCTGGACCAGTTCAAACTCACTCTCCTCCTCCTCCTTACCCTCCTTCCTGTTGCTCCTTCACTCTCTCTCCTTCTACCTGTCTGTCTCTCTGGACCAGTTCAAACGCTCTCCTCCTCCTCCTCCTCACCCTCCATCCTGTTGCTCCTCCTCTTCCAATCATCACTCACTGCTCCAGTTCTGCTCTGCTGCTCTAATAGTAGTTTGTTCGTGAAATCAGTTAAGCTCTTTGCATTTACCCCCCCCCCCCCCCCCTCCTAAGCTTGTGAATATGTGACGTAATGAACACCAGTGGTAATCTCTGTGGGTCAGACTCATATTTGAGGATTGTCTGCAGCCTTTCTCTCACTAGAGATGGATGTTGCATCACTCTTGGTGTCTGTCTGTCTGTCCATCTGTCCATCTGTCTCTCTCGCTCTTTCTCTCTCTCTCTCTCTCTGTGCGTGCTTCATGCATCGTTGTGTGTCTCTGACTCAGTTACATTAGTGTCACTGTGTCAGGTTGAACTAGAAGCTGGTGTGTGTTTTCCAATAAAACCCAGACGGATGTGTTGATGTCATATTTTCCCAGAATCCTGGCTGGGTTCCAGCTGTCCTCTAACTCCCATGACGCAGTGTCCTTCAGCCCCCGAAACATAGTCCCCCCCCCCCCACACACACACACACACCGTGACTCAGCTTGGTTCAACGCAGCGCCGCAGAGATACACCGACACAACTAAAATGTGTCTTGAATTTTCCAAAGCAGAGGTTACACTAACCTAATACTGTCCTGAGTCCTCATCTGGTTCCTTCAGAGGGCGAAAGCTTCTGAAAAGCAACCATAATAACACTTGATGTCTTAGTGGGGCTGAGAACTGAGTGGGAATGTGGAGAAAAGTGAATTTCAAACTGAGCTGAAAAAGGGGAGAGAGAGAGAGTGGAGGAAAGAAAGCAAAACCCTGAGCTCAGAAAGTGGGCCACAGAAGTCGCCATGTGCGCGGGCGCAGCCGTGAAATCAGCCTGATCCAATAGATTCTGTTTATCTGGCACGACTACAAGTGAAAGCAATTGGAAATCTGGGGGAGATTTGGAGAGGGCTGAGGATTCAGAGGGAGAGGAAGAAAAAAAAAAAAGAGCAAAAAGAGTAATACTGTCTGCTCTCCGCTCTGGCAAAGCCGGCGTGTTTTCAGATCAGCCTGTAACAAGGTTAATGGTGATTTTCTCTCCACAGACAACGTTTTACTGTGAAACGTCTCATCCTCACCTGCTTATCCTCATTGTCGTTTTCACTCTCTTCACTCCCCCCCCCCCCCCCCCCCCCCCCGCTCCCCTCGTAGTTCTCTTCATCTTTCCTCCCTGCGACTGCTCTACCTGCTCTATCTGCTGCTGCTCTACATCATCCCTTGTGTTTCCATGTGTTTTTTGGCTCATTATCGTCCCCAGACACCAAATGCAGCTGTTTCGAATCCATCCAGATCAAACAGTGTTTTTTGGGGCACCATTCCTCGCTTCTGTCTCATGGTGCAACTTTCATCACACACACACACACACACACACATGCACAGATAGATCACGTGACATTTTTTAACAATTTTTATTAGAATCTTGCAATCGTTTTGCAAACAGACGTATGGCAATATCAAGATATACAGTAGTAACTGGTTTCCAAGATGTTTTACTGGTTCCTGTTGAGGGGTGTCTACTGCATGTTCGCTGGATTCACATATATTCTACAAAGCATCTCAGTAAAAAGTCAATTTTTTGGAACTAGGGAATAAACAGAAACGCATTTGAATCTGTGTTTATAAGAAATGCTCTGCCACGGCTGTGGAGATATGGCTTCATGTCTCTGCCCCCCCGATCGGCACTGTGAACAGAGAGATGGCGTCCACGATTTAGCGTTTCACTTTTATAATATCGTTAAACTCAAAATGGGCAATAAAAATAAAAACTAACTTGATGGAGCAAAACCAGTAGAACAGTCGTCTTTGTTTTGACTTTCTTGTGAAAACCTGCTGCTTCCATTAGCCTCAGATCAACTGGACTAACAGCTACCAGCTTATAAAGACGAGCAACATGTGTCCACTTCCTCCAAAGAAATGAAGCTCCATTTTCACAGATACGAATTCCAGAAGAACTCTTGAGTTTGATCCACGTCCCATCATCGATATGAAGGAGGTGCGGTGTATGACAGACCCTGCAGCCAACCAGCAGGTGGCGATCAAGGTGAAGTGGAGCCGGCCATGCTGTCCAACTTAACTGTCGCTGCCTCCAACAGGTCAGTTTGAGATGTATTTGAGTTGTGCTCGTTGTCACTAATGCAGAACACAGAGGCTGAGTGAACCATTTGTAACTTCATACCCTCACATTTATTTTTCATTTTCCTCCCAGAACACTGACTCAGGTGACGTCATTTGGAACCAATCAGCTGTTTCCTTGTGCGACCAGTCTTTACGATTTGCTAACAGTCATTAGCGAAAAAGTGTATTTCCCAAAAACTATTCCTTGATTTATCCATCACTGAAAACCCATATCTATGGAGGGCATAGGATCATACAGGAGTTTCTAATGTGTGTATTTGAAATCTACTGTTTTAGATTTGTAGTTTTTTTGACATTTGAGAGAATTGAACATGTTTCACAGTCACTGAAACTGGTCCAACTGGTAGAAACAGTCAAACATGACCCTGCATACGTCCGTTGTTTTGTATTTTCACACTGAAAAGTCAAGAACTTTCCATCACGTCTCCCAGGTTCAATAGTTTGTGACTTCTCCATTTTATTGTGGTGCTCAACAACAATACCGTCATGGGTTAGGAAATAATTTCAACAGCAACAACTCAATGATCCATCACTTACATCTTGTTACAAAATAAGAAATACGTTTTGTTTGATTATTGTTATTTTTTTTATTTATCCATGTATTTATTATATTTTTTTTACTGTTTTTACTCTCCGTAACATTCAGGTAGTAAGTTCCGTAAGTCTCTCACAATGTACGATACATTCATTTCTCCGCTTGGCCCCCGCTGCCGCCAACCCTCATTGTAAATTCTTCTCTGTGAGCCAACACACAGAACATGGCGAGTGGGAAACTTTCCAATATTCCAACAAGATGGTTAAAGTAGAAATGTCTTATACTATACTCAACATAAGGACTTGCTGTATTATTTACAATATATATACTGTAAAATTGTAAATCATGTGAGATAAAAAGGCACAAGTTTCCCTTTTTTAAATACAATGTAAACATCTCATCAAAAAGCATGCATTAACATTTTCATTTTACAAAAAAGGATATCATTTTTAGACAAAGTACTTAAATATTGTTTTCCAGCAAAATATAATTCTCTCAAAAATACTTTCCCAGTCATCCTATGAACCTTTAGACAGTCTTTTTTTTTAACCTTTTTAAAAAAGGACAAAAAAAAAGGGGCAAAATAAAAGAAACAGTGAGAGATTAGCTTCAGGGTCCTTCACAACGTGAACACAACGTGAACACAACGTGAACACAACGTGAACACAACGACGCATGACGTGAGACGGATCGTAAAATGAGGCCCTGCTGATAAAGGGACTGTATGAAAATTATTACGGTGGAATGTGATATTAATGTTGGGGTTAGAAAAAAAAACTGCAGTACCCTGCCCCTGTATCTGAAAAAGAAAACGTATACATGACAGAAAGGAAACCTCATGAAAATACAGCGAGTCGGGTAAAAGATGAAAGTGAAACTACCCCCCCCCCCCTGCCCCCCCCACCCTCCCCTGCTCAAAAATCTAACATTTCCCCCTTTTTTCTTGCCCTCGCCTACCTCCTAATAATTGTCACACAGTCCCTAGTGATAGTTGTGATCCTGGTTTGGTACATCAGTCGCCCCCCCCACACACTGCCAAGGCCACGAAACCCCACCTCGTGCCCCCCCGCTCTGCCAGCGATGTCATGTTGTTTAACTTTAGGCTGGTGGCCCGTGCAGAAAGTCTCCCCCCCCCCCCCCCCCCCCAGATCATCACAGTTGCTTATCAACACAGATCATTCCTGCTGTAGCTGCATTAATGCCTCATTTCACATTGTATCCACTCTGTGCAAAAATCTAAATGTGGAAATAGGATGTGGCTAATCCTATAACATAACTGCGTAATACCCACGCTGAAGGAGCAGATCAACTATGCACATGCTTGCCATGAAAAACAACAAACAAAAATAAACCACACACACACACAGACACACACGCACGCAGGCCCGCTCGCTCCATACTCGCATGTAAATACACACTCACAGGGCACAGAAAGAAAAAAACAACAACACACACACACACGCACCCACTGTTTTTCTCCCCCCCTCCCTCCCAGCGGCTCTATCGCTTTTCAGTAGCATCATAGTAGTGTTCCACAACCACCCAGAAACCAGTGGGGTGAGAGACAAGAGTTAATGGTCCAGATGACTGGGCCCCATACCTAAAGTAGCAGTACTCGGCCCAAAGCTGAGAGAAAGGAAACAAACTAAAGTGGCGGGGGGGGGGGGTTGATTATACCGACAGTTCTTCATCAAGCATTCATCAACATGTACTTGGAAACATCTGTACAACATCTGCTGAAGAGAACGGGTTTAAGAAGTTAATACCTGTACACGTTTGCCTGGTTTTGATACATTAGCCATTTGCTGTAAGCACTGCGTAGAGTTACGCTCCATTTTGGATTATATCAACTTTTACATAGTATGTGTCTTTAAACTGCGGGTCCATCCGTATAGTGGGGGGGGGGGACGGACTGCTCTACAAGTTACTGTACATGTTATGATTTGTCTGGCTTTCTGTAGAAATGAAGCACCTTAATGTAAAATGACTGGCTTTGTCAAAAACTAAACCTTTTGCAACACACTTTTATAAAATGCTTTTTTATTATTTCTGGGAAGAGTAGATAAGTATTGATTCACAAAGGGCTGGTTTTGCTTCATTGCGAGTAAAAACAGACATTTGGACAGCTGCTCTGGAGATAACACAAATGACAGCAATTACTATGGATGCACCTCAGTCAAATCCATTACCACAGCGGACTCGACCGAAAAAACCATTTCCTTTAATGCGGCCATGTTTCCCCCCCCCCCCCGTCCTGCAGCACTCCCGGCCATTTCTGCACTACGGTAAAATTGCTCGTCAATGTCGCATTAATTCCACACAATGCCAAAAATAGTGACTTCATGACATGGGAGCCTCACGTGCACGCTTTTCCTTTTACAAAGAGAGAGAGAGAGAGACATGTTTTTCATTTCAAAACAGAGTTAGCTTTGGACCTTTGCATATTAGATTTGATTGTTTTACTACATTTTTGTAATTGATAAAGAAACTCAGTATGTGGATGTTGATGAGGCTGTGACGACTCAGATCGAGCTTCCAACTTGGACTTGTTCCAATGAGTGTAATTATTCAGCTTGTGATGATGACGCTGGTTTAGCCCTTGGAATACTGTATATTCAAATAGACATTTAGCCGTACAGTGTTTTTTTTTAATTCCTGTGCCTCCTCGTGATGTTCCTGTCGTCCTGCAGCATGTTGCTCCACTGCAAAGCGAGAAAATCTAAGTATTGGCATGTTTTTTTTTTTTTTTAAATACTGCTATTATTTGTGAAAGACTGCATAAGCCACAGTTAATATTTGCAAAAACCTTTTTTTTCTTTTCTTTTTCTCCAGATTAGTCAGTTCATCTGATTTTAGTGCATGTGGAGTGCGTCTGTGCGTTTGCGTGGAGGCATGTGGACAGCATGTGTATCAATTTCCCTCTATGTGTGTGTGTGTGTGTGTGTGTGTGTGTGAGTGTGTGTGTGCACGTGGTGACTATATCTAGCGCATCCTAAGAAATGTATGGCTTCGTCTCCATAGAAAATACTGTTATTGTCTTTGGGGCAGGGACGGGGGGGGACGGGGGGGGGGGCACACGGGAGGTACTTCGGGATGCTTTGTCACAAGTGCTATTCAGCGCGTCACGCTGGCTCCACGACTATTCACAGCTCCGACCTGCACGTGGTTCAGCGCATGGTCAAAATCCGTCTTTTTTCCCATTTCCTCCACCACCACGCCACTTCACTTTCCCAGTCCGAGACGAGGACGCCGGCGTACTGGGGGACAGGGCGCAGGCCAGACAGCGCCGGCCTCTCGGAGCACGCCTCTCTCTCCTCTCACCGCCTCCCAGTTCTCAAATGTCGCTTCTGTCCCGACGGCTTGTCAGCGAGTCACTTCTTGTGGAAGTAGATTGTGTGAGTGAGGCCCGATTCCACCTTTGGTATCTGGTCGCTGATGATCTCCACCAGCATCTCCGGGAACTCCACCTTCAGCGCCCGGGACTCGCGAAAGGTGTAGAAGCAGAAGTCCAACAGGTTCCCCACCAGCTGGACAACACACAGACACACACACACACAAACACACACACAAACACACACGAGATATAATGAGAAACACAAGGAAGTAGCAGTTTTCTAAGATTCACATCAAGGCCGACAAAAAGGAAATCTCTTATTTTCTTTCTACAGTGTTATTCATATTTACACGTTTATAAAAAACAGTTAAATTCAGTTCTGTGTCTTCATATGAGGCCGTTTACACTTTATTTAGGCTCTGACCCCTTTTCCATTCTTTCTCAGCTCACCACTTGGGGGCACCACAGATGTTTTTCAGGGCAAACCTCCTTTTAAAGAAGGGTCACCCGCTCAGCACTAACCCCATTCACTCAGTCATGAGGGTCATTGCATGCTGGTCATTTATCTCTGTGACCTCTCTCTGGCTGACGCTCACCTCTTGGGGCTCTGCCTACATATTCCAGTTGACCCTCTCATAAGAGAAACAAAGGAACAGTGATTTAGCACATTTGCCACAGTGACCGGTGTGTGCTCTGATCCAATAAACTCCGAACTGGCATCGATCCCTTTCTGTTCCATTCACCGATGCAGCCTGGTTACCGCCTCTTCCAAAATAACCTCCCCCCCCCAAGGGAGGGGGTGGGATGCAGTAATCCTTATTCCGAGCCACAGATCCTCTGAACCCCTGAATGCATCATCCAAATCCACAATGCTGACATTTTACTGAAAACGGTTCCAGTGATATCGGAGCCCCAAAGTGCCACTGGACACCTCGCTGTGTGTGTGAAGGCATGTGGACCTGCTGCCAGGGGAAGCCTGTGCTGGACTGTGGGCAGCTGGCAGATGAGAGGCGGTCGGGGCTACTTACATCATGCATGGCGTCCAGCAGCTTGGTGAGCTGGAAGAAGCGCTGCCAGGTTTGGCCAGAGTTGTTGGTGGCTTTTCCCACCGAGCGCCGGAGCTCCTTGATGTAATTAACTCTCATCTCCTCGAACGCCGCCTGGTTCTTCAGACCCTCCTTTGGAACTGGGGAACAAACAGACAAATCACACTGTCATCAGCTGGACTGGGTGAGAGGATGAACTGGCGAGGGTACTGGTTTGAAAATGGATTTCAGCCGATGAGGGTTTCAAGCTTAATGAACAGTTATACAAATGACCAGAAACTGTTCAAGTGACATGATCGTCTGGGATGAAATAAAGAAGTCTACAATTCTGGCAGAGAGCATGTTTTCCAGTTTACATGTTTTGCAGATACCTCTTGTTGCTGCTGATCTTTTTCGAAAGTATTTAGACTTACATATAGCTCTTCAGTCCTTTTAAAAGATTTGAAATACTGTACTTTTTATACTGATTTAGTTGTAATTTTAATAGTACTACTACAGTGAGCGTTATGAACTGTCAGTCTGGAAGGGGATGTTATGAATGAACATCACAATTACATCTTTCACATCTCGGCAGTTGCTTAAAAAGGCATTTAAACATTGATAATAATAGTTCCACGCCCATCTGGGTTAAATATCCTACATTACAGCAAAGAATACAAACTAGTGTTCACCTGCAATGAAGGAAATTAGTCTGAGGCTATATGACATGCTTATGGAATTGGCTGACAAATGCACCTTCTCATTAGCAGTTAATGGGCTGAGCGATACACAACCACTTGTATGTTTCTTTAATGTGCAGACGTGAAACTGTGTAGAGGGAAATTAGAGCCACTCTGTGATTTACACTCCCACACACGGCTGCCTGTTTGGGACTTTTCTCCCCATGTTGACGACCTGAGCCTGTTTAGCTGCTCGTTACAGACACTTTCACCGACTCAGGTGGTAATTAGTTTTCCTATGGCCACAGTTTCATGGAAGACGAGTGATACGCTGAAAGGCCGTGATTAAAAGTCAACTCAGCAGCAGTGACAGTAAATAAGGGGGGGGGGGGGGAGACGAAAGAGCTTCTGTTAATGTCAACCAGAGCTCATTCATCAGGAAGTTTGTTCGATGACCAGATGTGAGGGATGAGATGTCTGCAGCATCTTTCTCCCTGTGCCGGAGAACAAAGTCACAGATTTGCTAATCTGCCAACGCTCTTGACGATGACATTCAGCCGCTGGCGACCAGATTAAGAAACTTCACCTCTCTGAGACGGCCCTCCTCCAATCACAGTCAGGGAACGCCCCCAGTTGTCCTTCACCAAACACTCAAGAAATGACGACACCTTCTATCCATCCATCCATCCATCCATCCAATCATTCATCAATCTATCATCTATATATCATCCATCCATCTATCTATCGATCTATCTATCTATCCATCCATCTATCTATCCATCCATCCATCCATCTATCTATCCATCCATCCATTCATCAATCTATCATCTATATATCATCCATCCATCTATCTATCTATCTATCTATCCATCTATCTATCTATCTATCTTTCTATCTATCCATCTATATATCTATTTATCTATCTATCTTTCTATCTATCCATCCATCACACCTACTTAAAAATGAAATTAATAAAAAATGAGTGATTCAATAACTATTTTTCTTTCATACAACAAAACAACTTAATTGTTTGTTCTGTCTTTATCAACTTTATCAATTTTCTGTAGATTACTTTCTTAATATTTTAGTTATTTAATATTTTAGTCTAAAAATGTCTCAAACCAGATATATAATCAATTAACATTAATATAATATATACAATATAATAAATATGGATTAATTCTCACCTTCAAGAAACTGAAATCTATTATTTGATTATTAAAGAAATCACATTATTGTCAATCTGCTTATATTACATTATATAATTTGCTATATAATTGAAAAGCTAAATGTTGGATCTGTAATGTGGAGCCGAGCCTCACGTGTTGGTAGCATCTCATTTCTAGAGAACCTCCTCTGAAGATCGTGTTCGCTCATGTTTCAACAGAGAGAAGCTACTGGTCACATGGAGCAGCTTCTGGAAGCTAATGGTCGTCACCAGAGACTCAAAGAGCAGATTCACAGCATCTTTGAACATGATGAGAACAGAGTCTAGTTCGCTTTTATGGTGTGTTTTTTTTACACACTTTTAAAAAATACACTTCACCTCTCATTTGAAACGTTTGAGGGGCCACGACGCCTCAAACACTCAGAAAAACGACCCACTGGTAGCAACACCAGCAACAAATAACCAGTAACTGACAGGACCTGTTTGAGATGTGCAGAACAAATAGCTGCGGGCGAAATCCTACTTCTTGTCAGTTAGCATCGCATCGTTTTTCAGAACAGAGCATTGTAGGTCAATAACTCGCAGAATGTGTGTGTTTGTGTTTGTCTGCCTCTCGTCGGCTCGGTCTGTCTCTTTCCATTCCGTTTGTCTTCATCCTACTTTTTACACAGCAAACACCTTCGGGGCGCGACGCACAACCAGTCGAGGAAAACAGATCTGAAAACAGATTGGACCCTCGTGTGGAGGGCACGAGCTCTCCGGCTTTATGTTCACGGCTGACATGACGAGAACGTGTTAGAATCCAAACCAGCGCACGGACCTTTTGTTTGTCTCCCGCTGACCCACGTGCGTCCTGTTTGGAATCTAACTTGGCATTTACGGCTGTTACCATAACCAAAGAAACAGGGCCCGTGTACCTCGGTAATCGGTGTCAAATGGATTTCTGGCTGCCCTCCTTTCAACTAGGCCGTATTTATTATCGTGGCGTGCACCTGCATTATTCTTTGCACCACGAGGCCATGAAAGCTCTTCTTTTTTTTTCCTGAATGCCACATAAACATAACTCTCACATTCAGGAGCTGCCATTGGCGTGTGTGTGTTGTTGAGGCACATGCAGCCTCCTGCTCGGGGGTGCTGCTGCTGCATACCTGACTGACAGCTCGGCTCCGTCTGCTTTGATTTAAGATCTGATTCTACTCGTCGGGGGAATTTATAACGACGAGCATGACAACGGCGACAAGAGGGAGTGAGTCAAGCTGTAGGGTGTGGTGCGAACAGGAAACCCTTTATTTAAACATACAGAAACAATGACTAATGACCGGTTGGAGTTGAAATCTTTAATCGCCTTAATTAAGAGTTTAAGACGTGTCACGGAAACACGCGCCCGTCATCGCGGGTCGCCCGATCGGAGGGAGGCTCGCTCGCCCGGCGTAGAGCGAGCAGAGCATCGAATGAGCAGTGCTGACTCTGTGCAGAGGTGAGGAGAGCAACTGGTTTGAGCAGGCCGCCGCTCCGGTGCCAAATCCAAACAGGGTCATGAGACGCCGCGGGCTCAAGTGAAACCTCAGCCAAGGTCAGAGAGGGGATAACAGCCCTTTCTCTCTTCTCCCCTCATCCCTTTTTTTCTCTCTTTCACATGTTCCCCCCCTCTCTCAATTTAACACACACACACACTCAGTGACTCTGTAGTACTTGCTCAGCTGACAAGTTCTGACAACTTCCTATGTAAACATTTCTGACGCCCCCACGCTCCACGAGGCCCTCACGTTATCTCTGAATGACTGGAGCTTAAAGAGCTTCCTACAGCGGAACAAGCCACAGACAGAGCGGCTCGTTGTGTTGAATCACGAGCGCTTCCTTTGCCGAGCGTCCAGTCCTGTCGACTTTGGAAAAGGCCCGGCGAGGCAGGAACCTCTCTGCTACACATTGCAAAAACCAGCCTTCCATCAACAGTTCCACTGCTTTAGTTTGACTAAATCCATTAACCCGGAGCAGATTGAAGAACCTCGAGTTTCCCCTGTTTCTATACCTGCTTCTTTTATCCACCACCTCCCCTTTGAAATTCCAGCTCGGGGTTTTGAAGGAAGTGGAGAGAAATAGCAGGTCTTGGAGCGCTGCCTGGTGCTCGACTGGCCTTTATTAAGTACAGCAGGGCTCTCTGGAAAAGCTCCAGAGGAGGAGAGCGAGGCCACAGCAACAGAAGGACCAGCTCTGACCCCCCCACCCCTTTGTCTCCTCTTTCTTTCTCCCTTCAGCTATGCACCTGTCTCTTTCTCACCAACACCAGCTCTCACTGTCAACATTTGTCCTGATTCCACTTTTTAAATCTCCCTTTTCCCCCGTTGGTTTCCCATCTTCTCTCCCCTCATCTCCCCTCGTCTCTCCCAGCATCCAATAGCTGAAGTCCAGCTGGAGCGCCCCTGTTTCCAGATGACTCAACAGCACTGAGGTTACTCTATATCGTGCTTTCACACCACCTCCTCCATATGTCAGTGTACTATAAAGCCAAAACCAACCTGATACCATCGCTGTGGGAAATGTATCAGTCTCTACTCATAGATTTTATAGATTTACTTCCCTGTGTACTATGTGTACTACAGTAAGTACTACACATGAAGAACCTTGTTTCTTTGCAAGATTAATGAACCAAAAGGTTTCCAAGCCAAAGGTTTTAATCTTTATATATACTGTATATATATATATAGTGTTTTACATAATTCGTTTTTATGTATAATCTGCTCTCAAATTAATTAGAAACTAGCTGGTGTTTTGTAAAGGAAACAGTGAGACTCAATTCTAATGTTTTATTTTTTAATACATATATTTTTAAATCTATCGCAAAATAAGTCTGAATTGAATAATACATTTAGATTTGAAAGTGGAATAAATGATGACACTATAATTTCAAGTGAATTTGTATTATTTATAACATATGACTAATTGAAAGCCAAGGAAACAAAAACAATGTGATGGACTATGTTCTCCAATTCAACTCATAACGTGATGTTCTCAAATAATTCAAAGGTTTTGCAATGTGAACAGACCAGCTGACCCAAACTGGTTAAAGCTGTCACGCCACCGAGTAATTAAGTTTTTCCGAGCTCGCTCATTAGTCCAGCTTTCATGCACCACTTTCAGAAGCCTCGCTCACTGAAACATAAACACTCTGCCAATGAGAGAGAGAGAGAGAGAGAGAGAGAGAGAGAGAGAGAGAGAGAGAGAGAGAGAGAGAGAGAGAGAGAGAGAGAGAGAGAGAGAGAGAGAGAGAGAGAGAGAGAGAGAGAGAGAGAGAGGGTGCAGACTCCTCAAATTCCTTTCCACGACTCCCCCCCCAACCTCACCTCTCTCTAACTATTGAAACCACCGCCCACGTCAACAAAAAGAAACCAGCCAGCAGCAGGTTTGATGTCCCCGTGTCTCAAGTGTTGTGGTTATTGTTTTCAAGGAGTAATTAGGGATTTGGACGGTGAGGTTTATGACGCAGAAGCCATCACGGAATCTGAATGGCAGCAGCTCATTGTGCATTGTTGTGGTTGTAAAGTATTTCAAAAGAAACTCTTCTTTTCAGTTTCAGTTTGAGCAGCCTGGGCCGACACCTCCTCTCTGTGAGGCGGCTGCTGCAGAGCCTGTGGGCGAAGTTTGGCCGAGAGTGGCGACAGAGTGAGACCTTCTGCAGTGAGTGATGGAAGTGTTCTGTTTCTCTATGGGCAATAGGTAGACGAATGAAAACAGATTAGTCTTCATTCAGAGAAAAGGAAGATGAAGTCACAGCTCGACTCTTCTCATTGACATTTACAGAACGTGGCTGCAGTGTTCCTGTAAGTCAATTTGAACTGAAGCCAGTGGATATATGGTCCCTATCTACAGAGTGTTAAAGTAAAAGTTAGTGTTGATTTGTCAGTGGAAAAAAAGTACAAACACCATTATTTCCATTTCTTAAACCAATTTATTATAAAGAATTAAACCATAAAGCAGCTCTGCTCTTGACTTGCATGGTGGGACCTGAAGAACCCGTGGATCGTGCTCCTCTTCATCCCGATGGCCCGTCCATGGGGTTGAGTTTCACTAGAGGATTGTTTCACTCTGAGGCTAAAGGAATGAGCACGGTTTAAAAGCCGATTATCACAGACTAAAACATATCAGAGTATCATCTGAATCAATTTAGCAGAAAATATTTTTGAAAGAGTATTGCCTTTTCTTCCAAATTCCTTTTTCTCCAAAAGGAAAAACATATTTTTATCATCTTGTGCTAAACTGCCAGTAAATGTTTAAAAAAGTGAGTAAAAAGGAGACTTACCGCATTTTCCAGGAGGAGAAATTGGCGTCTGGAAACGTCTGGTTGGTTTGAAATGAGAAGGAGGCGGGCGGAGCTCTTCACCGGATTTTGTTATCACAATAAGTCTGGCAGAGTTTGCGTACTTTGACGCTGCATAGTTCTACTAGGAGAGTATTTTGTACACCACATCTTTTAACTCTGAATATTTTCACCAACACCGGGAGGCGCGGGGGGGGGTTTACTCTTGCTGTTATTGTATTAACTCTGAGTCCAAATACTTTGACACTGTATATTTAAGACTGGGAGATTGACTACGCAGGTGCATGTAACATCAACCTCGATTTCCACGCCTGTCATGCATGTTAATGGATTATTAAATATGATTTGAACGCGTGACCAAACGGAAAAAAGGGCGTGTTGGTGCCAGGACGTGCACGTAAGAGCACTGTCAGTCTCAAAGTGGTGTTGTGGATGGAAGAGACTCCAGATCAATGCTTCTCCTGTGGGAGATGTGGGAGATGCTTATTTGGGAACATACAAGGCTTCATGTTGTAAGAGCAGACAAACAAGGAGACGCCTCCAATTATCCAATTATCAGTGACCTGAGAACATCAGCACTGTGGATTCTGGTGAATCCGGCTGAGGAGCGTGCCGCTGTAATGGATGAGTCATGGTGCAGCTAGGCATCGCACTCACAAAGCACCGATGGAAGCTTGTTGAAATAGACAGAGTTCAGAGCGGCACAGGTGACTCTCTGTTAATGGGCCGACATGTTCAGGTAAAGTGGTCGATATGTTCTATCACTCAAAAGAGGAGCAATCTGATGACAGTACATCTACAACCTGCCTCAGTGCACACCTCCACCAAAGGTAACGCCCATTCTCCACCAGCTTCCACCCGTTTGTACTGATATGACTCTGACATTGAATGAGTTCTTCCTTGAATCATGTGTAATGCTGAGACCGAGTTTCATAGAAATCACAAATGTATCCGCCATGGTCCACATATGGACCCAAATCCACTAAATATTCTCAGAGAAAGTTTTTGCGTAATCCTGCAAACTAACACACGAATGCAGATGAAAACAAACTCCCTGGAGAAGAAGACTAGGAGTTCGCTTGGAGAGAACAAATCTCTGCTCACCATGTTACAGTGGGGAAAAATAACCTGGACACAGAATCTGCACTTGAATGTTATGCATTTGTTTCTGGCCCATACCACAAAGTGTCAGTCTTACCCTTCCTGTAGTTTTTACCTAATCCTGCTAAACAAACACAGATGAAAATGTAAATTCATTGCGGACGTGATAATCATCCACCTGAATCTGCAGGTAGAATAAAACATCATCAACCATCAGCGTTCACTGGAAGCAGTGGTTTGTGATGGTCAGATTGAACCAGGGCACCACCGGTCCCTTGGTGTGTCCCTTCACAAAATGTGTCAGCTGTTATTTTGGTGATGTTTAAAGTTACCGAACAGTGATTTCACTCAGTTTTACAATGTTTTTAAATAAATGTTTTTTCAAATGATATTTCATAATAGGTAGTGAATTGTACTCGCACGCAGGTTTTGGCACGAGGTGCAAGTAATTCTGCAGAACACATAATCAGTGTGAGCGGGTTGGTACAAGATGAACCCATATGATGCAGAGTAGGCCCGTGGCTGCCTCACCTGTGCTGAGGAGCAGGAGGACCTTCATGGAGAGGAACTCGTCGTAGCTGAGCTGCAGCCTCAGGAACTCCTGGCTCACCTGCCTCATGCCCAGACACAGGTCGTACATGGCCGACTGCTGCATGCGGTCCCTGGAGGAAGAGGGGAGAGGTGATAATCTTTAGAATTAACAGAAATAACAATTTCTTGCAGAGCCCTTTTTTATTAGATTGTGTTAGTAATTGGTCAAATCTATGCTCGCGCTGGGCGATATGATCACCAGAGGTCTGAGGCAGTCAGTGGGGGCGGGGCAGCGAGTTGAAGCTTCTCCTAAGTCCTCGGATAAACTGCCGCAGTGGTCGGCAACTGGGTGAGATCAGCACCAGATTCTTCTGATTATTGGGTTTTCTCCCTCTCCCCTATCGACTGACACAGACGTTCACAGGAGCTGTGGGAGCTGTGGGAGCTGATCTCCGTCATGGCAACAGCATCCACAGAATCACTCAAAGGCAGCACAACGTTCCTCTGGATGCTGCCGTGCTTTATATTGAGCTGAATTACAAAGCTTTTATTTTGAAAGTTGTGAATTTTATAAAAAGCATAGACTATAAAATCTTTCTTGCAGATAAATCAGGTGGGATGAACACAAAGGAGGAGAACAGGCATGTTTACAATGGGCACTGTACTAGTTTTATGAAACTTTGTTGTTTGGATCCTAACTGTTTTTACATATCAAGATATATTGGACTTTTTCTTATATTGCTAACGATGCCATTGATTTATCCTCCAGCCCTGATCCATGCTTATTATTCCCTCAGTACAAACCACAGCCCTCACTGGCTTCTCTCGACTCTATTCCTATCACGCCAGTTCAGCCCAGTGAAACAATATTTCCACAGAAGTGCAGAGAAGGATCCTGTGAGTCTGGGCTGAGAGCAGAATACAAAATCCCCCCGGATGGCAGAGTGCTGCGTACAGTATCGCAGCACAGATGCACCACTTCTCCGAGACTGGGGTGGAACCAAAGACCCTCACTTCCCACTCCAGTCACCACAGAAACCAGTCTAAGGAGGACGTGTCATATTCTTTTTATTTATGTTGACAGAAATTAACCCCGTACATGAGTGTATGTAACAATATGAACACTAAACTTATGTGACCCGACACTTTCCTGCTCCACCCGGTTTTCACTGGTTTCTCTATCAGTGAAACAATTTCTCTGGGTTGCAAAACATGAAAGAAACTTTGGCACGCTGACATGGTACGAGCCAATCAGGAATGTGCTCTGCAGATGCCACAGATTGGAGGGGAATCTGTGGCATTTGGTGCCATCATCTCTCCCATAAATCACCACAACCTCAAGTCCACAGTAATTAAGTGCGTGTGGCGCGGCTCCACATGAAAGAGATCGGGAGTTTCCCCCGACAAAAACATTGAGGCTACATCGTGGAGCCCGGAGACTTCGGTCCGATAACAACAACAAGACTAAACGTTTTGTAAGTGCATAAATGTTCCCGTTAACGCACAGGACAGGATAAAGCTTTACAGTCTTTACAGTAGAGCTGTCGGCCCGATAAGGAAGTGACAAACTGTGAGAGGACATGTTTCCTCCGCAGAGTCTGAGAGCAGTTTCCCAAAGTGCAGCGAAATATCATCTAATGCAACTTTGAGCTGGAGTTTCTAAAGTCTCCACACGTTGTGTCTCTCTCTCTCTCTCTCTCTCTCTCTTGCACTCTCTTCCTGAAATCAATTTTGCTGAATCACTTCTCAAAATGAGCTGCTGGTTTGGGGAGGGCAAGAGAAAAAAGAAATACTGGCAGCAGTCTCTCTATTTCCTTCCTTCTCGCTCCCTCCTTCTCATCTTCTCTACATCTTTCTGTCTCGCTCCCTCACTCTGCTTCTCCTTCCATCTTCCTCTCTCTCTCTCTCTCTCTCTCTCTCTCTCTCTCGGTGTTGAACTCTGTCTCCCTCTCTCTCCCTCTCTGTCTGTTTCTATGGTTAAAGATTCAGGAGGGAGCGAGGAGTGAGGGGAGGAAAAGGTTCAGCTTCACCTTTTGGCTGAGGGGAAGCCAGAAGCTGAAAGTTCATCCAAACTAATCTAAAATAACAATCACTGATTCCCTATTAACAGTCAGATATCATGTACAAAATAATTCTATAATTTATTGTTAATATTAAGTAATAATTGGTAAAAACATCTCCACAGATTCATCAGAAATGAGCCTTTGGGTGGGTGGTCCGGTGCCGGGTTTTGATTGACAGCTGAGCTGACATGGGAACAGTGACTCTAAATCGTGCTGTGGCAGAAATGCATGTTGGGATTTGACGCCTCACAAATAAAATAGAATTTAACTGAATGGAATTAACTGCAGGTTCGAGTCAAGGACAGACGGTGTTATTGTCAAATGAAGACCAGACCTCAAAGCTTCTGAAATAAGTGACATTGACGTTTCTTGGCAAAGAATAAATTTGAGGCTGTTTAATTTGTTACAGCTGACTGAGAGAATTCAGCTGCCCAGCCTCCAACCTCACTGCTCACATGTGTTTCCTGTCTGTCAGCCAGACGTCCGTCACTGCAACTGTTTAGAGTTTACAGTATAGATTGAAACCTTAATATTTCATCATGTATATGACATTGATCATATTTGTAACTGTTTTAGGAGTGTTGCTCTTTTTATTTCTACCTTTACCAACATGTGCAATAATCTAATCATGATCAAGTGCCCAGAACTTCAGGGAACCAGCCTTTGTTTTTCTTTAGCAAGCACCAAACACACATAATGAGACTTAATGCAGACGGATTAGACTTTGTCTTTAATGTAAAATGCACATTTGTCTTTCACTCTGGCTCAGGGAGTGGACAGGCTCCTCATTAAATACCCTAATGCCCCGAGTTCACAGGCACTGTGTAGCTATGGAAGCGAGTGTGCTCGGTTAAATCCCTAAAATCTTTTTCTGACTGAATTACTTAAACACCAGGTTGAGTTCACAGCAAGAAACACAGCCCCAAAAAGAAGCAAGTGTGGCAGTGACATCTAGACTTCTCTGAGATAGAAGAACATCCAGACCGACCTCCATCTCCAGCCGGTCTACATCTCATCTTAATCTCCATCTACTCTTTCAAGATAAATACCAGGCCCATCCCTCAATGATACAGGAACCACACCATACAGCCTGCTGCACGATGCAATTTCAATATTTACCTCAGCCAAGGAGATTCGGTCTGTTTTAATGCAAAACAACTACTGAACTCATTTTCTTGAATTACAGCACGAGGGTTGGTTAAAGCCCAAAGGAAGAACATAAACCTCTTAAAGAGCGGAATAAATTAAGGGGGCGGATTCACATTTGTTCTTGATGAACAAATTGGCCATATTAATGATATCTGTCCTTGTGGAGAGGTTTGAATTAAGAGGCCAGATTCAGAATTGGGTTGTCTTTTTAACACGATAAAATATGCTGATATCCACGAACAGGTGAAAAGCTGAGTTCAGTATATTTCTATGTACGTGGTAAACTCTATGTATCTCAGTGCATACGTTTATGCAATGCACTGATGAAGTGGCCTGAGCCTGAAACTTATTCTGAACTTGCAGCAGCGATTCAAGCAGATGCAGCCGACTCCTCCTTTCCACAGCAGAGGGTGAGATCGGCTGACACCTGCGAGGGAGTGGGTGTGGCCCAGCAGAGGACAGGGTGATAATTGCTGACATGTGTGTGTGTGTGTGTGTGTGTGTATGTATATGTATATGTGTGTGCGCGATGGAGTATGACATTCAGCAGGGGAAGAGTGGCATGACTTGGAAGTGTTTGAGCCAAAATCGGAACTACAAGCCAAACCAGTTTTAAGTGGCATTTATCTTAAGTCTTAACAATTAATCTTTCACTGGATTCTCTAAAAAACATTAACTGCAAACGAGAAGAGCAGGTTTGATTTGTTTTCTTTAACCTTTCATCGCCGCTGATTGAAACTATAAATTATCCGGAGAATCATATAGTTGGATTGTCTTTCTGAACTTGGTGACACGCTCTCTTGGCTTCTGATGCTAGAGACCAAACCCTCTTTAAAATACCTCAACTGTCAGCCAACAAATAATTCTCTGATTTCTTTATAACTCCTCGACTAGGAGTAATTAACCCCATTCGGCTTTACCTCACACAAACACAGACCGATCTCAGAGCAGCCTCATTACTGGACATTTTCTCCCTCACATACTTGCGTAGCATAAGATCGGATATATGTGCTATCATTGCTAACATAATTACATCTATAGGTGTCGTCATTATTATAATTGTCAAGTGTTTGCTCGTTGTGAGGTCTCAACCTGACTATGTACAGCACCTTGAGATGTATGTTTGGATTTGGTGCTCTAGGAATAACATTTAAACGAATGAATTGAGTTGTAAAACCCAACCAGAGTTTCCAGTTCATATCTTAGTGGGAGTGGGAGTGTGGGCCGAGGCCTCTAATTGTCTCCACCGACCAGTGTTGTTAGCTGTAGCAGCTTCAGGCCTTCTACTGGAATCGCCCAAATAAAACAAAACAATTAAGTCTCTATCACAAAATGAGATTTTCTCCACAAACTGTTAGTCTCAAAGAGAAACACATAATTCTTAATAAAACTGTAAGCCACTTGGCACTAAACAGATTAGGGGATCAGTGGTGTGGCCCACTGGTGCTCCACCGCCTGCGTAAACCTCACACACACACACAAACACAAACACACACACACACACACACAAACACAACACACACACACACACACACACACACACACACACACACACACACACACACACACACACACACGTAATCGCTGCATTGAACAATGTCATTTGTACGTCTGTTTATTTATTTATTTGTTTGGGACAATCTGACCCACTAACATTGACTTACACAACCTATTCAAACCTGGCCCTGTGTGACCCTGCTCCTCTCGGCTGCCTACAGGGGCTGCTGTTCTCCTCTTTGATTCATTCTACAACATTCAATTCATCCCCAGCCGTGTGCCGCCGCGGCTCACATGCACATCCTCTCCACTCGCTCTCCTGTTCAAATACATTAACGCAGATTAAGTGGGACGGAGTGCTGCCCCCCCGCTCGTCTTCCACGGCCCCCGTCTGCCCGTGAAGTGGCAGGAATCAGGTGCAAGAAATCTGACCTTGTGTCAAGTGCACAGGCAACGTCATCGCCGGCAAAATCTCAAGTTAGTCCCTCTCAGTGCTTTTCAGGCATTTTAATGGAACGCCTGAAATAGTGCAGCAGGGAAAAGACTGTCTCCAAAGTCTACGAGCAAAACTAAAGTTTGTGCATAAATATGCATCAAAGGAGAAGCTGGAAATAGCAGAAGCCAATAAGACTTAGTAGTCAACCTGCAAGTGTCCAACCAATTTCTGTATCTGCTAATTATCTACTCCCAAAAAGTATTTACACTTGTGTTGAAGATCACACACACATCAGATAACATCAAATGTATTTTACATGTGCTGTTGAAACTGTTTTCTGCTTAAAACTACAGGAAGGGAAATCTTATTTTTCTTTAAGGATGTAATTGAACAAAATAATGTAACAAAACAATATTTGATATCAGCACCGGTACATTCATATTTTTCAGAGGTATGAGCTGTATTCTGCAGATATGAACGTGTGTGAGTGTGTGTGAGTGTGTGTGCTTACTCGTTAAAGATGAGGTCAGGGGCAAAGTAGAGCATCTGTCCATTGGTGTGTTTGTACGAGCGCCAGCTGAGGCAAAAGGAGGACAGACACATCCACGAGTACTGGATCAGGGTTATTTGGTCCTCGATGGGCAGGCCCCGGAAACCTAACACACACACACACACACACACACACACAAACACAAAGATGAAGCAGATGAGAAGAAAGAACAATATAAATGCGGTTGACAGTACTCAGGTACTTACACATCAATTTAGGAGGAAGTATTTGAATGCGTGTGTGTGTGTGTGTCCCTGTGCACAGTTCGTACGTGCAGCTACGTCATGTGCACTTCACTTTTTCGTGCCAATATTTGTTGAGACATGAAAACCACTGAGAAGTATTCATCCGTTCTTCTTTTATGTAAATCCCCAGAAGGCCTGCAGTTATTGGTGTGTTGTCTATGGAGCCCCAGAAATAGAGTCGAATAGGAAACTTGCCAAACTCTCAATCAAACTCTGGCAAGAAACTTCTCAGGCAAAAAAACACGGGCCAACTGAGGACACACAAGTGACTTATCAAGGCTCAGGGACTATTTCCGTCTGAATGCATGTCAGTCTGCCAAAAACAATCATTTAAAAAATACATATTTAAAGCAAAGGTACGTGGAGAAAAAAGCCTGGATTAACGCTGTTTATATTCATTCAGGCGGAAACTTCTGTAGATAGAGATTCAACATCTGAATCTTTTTTACTGACGTCACTTTTATTGACTGACACAGGAAGAGGCGTCAATGTTTTTTAACATTTTGTTGTTATTGACGCTATTGGTTGGTGAGGCCCTGCGTGTCAGCCCTGCCACATCCAGAGCCGAATGCAGGCGGTGGCACATCTGAAAGTCGATGGTACTCGTTTTGACCCTTCTGTCTGGCTCCCTCTCTATTTATACGTCCGGATATGGCAAGCAGACACCGAGGAGGTATCAAATATTTGCAATTCAGCAAATGAAAGGGCCTCAAAGAGCTACCTGTGAGGTATCTCTCCACACGTCTTCCGGTGACGGGCATTTTAGGGGGAACTTCTTCACCCCTTCTCAACCATTTTATCTTGTTTTTCTTCTAGGTTAAAAAACACAAGA
Organism: Pleuronectes platessa; assembly: GCF_947347685.1. Lineage (NCBI taxonomy): Eukaryota > Metazoa > Chordata > Actinopteri > Pleuronectiformes > Pleuronectidae > Pleuronectes > Pleuronectes platessa. The sequence continues at coordinate 8,827,560 of NC_070628.1, read as the reverse complement.
TCTTCTGTTCAGCACCGCTTCTGACGACTCTGATGTAAATCAGTTCTCGTTTGGAAAATCCTAATCTCGATTCTATTTAATGGTGAAACAGGATTCGCTGCTAATCCTCTTGAAGCTTTGCAGAATAATTTCCCTGACCTGTTATTAATAAATTTAAATTGGGTGCCGGGTTGTTATGTGAGATCAAACGTAAAGATGCCATGTTATCTTTATTAAAACCAGATAAATAATCACAGAATAGAAACCCAGATATTTATTAGAGTGATAACTTTTATATTCTTTGACTCATCCATGAAAAAAATTGATTTACTTTTTCATTCTAAATGTGAGGCTCTATGATTTAAATCTTCCTGGTCAAAGACACATTGTGCTGAAAATTTACTGGATTTTTAAGATACTTAAATTAACTAACCGCAGCCTTTTTATTGACTTTTTAAAAGCAAAAGAAAAAAGGTAATTCATCCGCAGTTCAACCTGATATACTGCAGCTGTCGTCGTTAAATTAAAACCTTTAAAAACTGTGATTTACCCACCTCTACACAAATATCTGTGAGGTCGGCGCTCACTCATACGTATACTACATATACTACACACTCATAAAGAGCATGGAGGCCTCGGCCCATCGCTCCGGTGGTCACTAACCTGGAAGTACTTTGGCCCACTTCACCATGCGCACCATCTGCTTCCCGGCCAGGCGGTTGAGGCTGGACAGCAGGTGGTCGGTGGTGTCAGGCTGTGTGTTGTCGTAGCCAGAGTACACCTCCTCGGGCTCGATCAGCTCCAACACGCTGCAGATGGAGGGCGGCAGAAAAGGCGTGACCCCCCCGGGCCCGTGGGGCACCAGGGCGTTGGCAGCGCTGGCGTTCAGCTCCTTCTCTGAGGACAGGTAGCCGCCTCCAGCGCCACCTGTGGCCGTTTGGCCGTCCTTGGAGCCCGGCAGGTCCTCGCTGACTCCCTTCAGCTTCCCCAGCTTTTTGGACTTTCGTGCTGAGGGGGGGGGAACAGAACCGGCTCTTATTAACACATCGGTCACTTCTTACAGTCATTAACAGACAGGTAATGCAGAGGTTGGAACTGTTAGGAGGTGGATCCGTGTGTTTCTTGACCAAAGTCCAGCAGAATCAGGAGTAAACAAATACAAACACTCACACACTGTAGGTGCATCGACTGCAGTTCTGCAATCCCAATAGAGCTCCCTTTATGAATATTACATGAACTGTATTCCAATATACAGAAAGATGGTTGTGTTACTTAGCCACTGATATAAATGGGGATGGACAAAATAACAGAAACACACAACACAGCTCAGCAGACACCATAATCTCAAAGACGACCATGAAGACGAATCAACATCTCCATAAAACCAGTTCAATAAAGAGTGAAGATAAGATTCACTGCAGGACTGTCGTATTAGACTGGGCAGTAAAAACAGGAGAACCCTAATAAACCATCCACTGGGTGAACATGTTGATGATCCTTCATGCAATTCAAATGAAACATCCACTCAGGTGTTCTGTTGCACGACGTAACTTGAACTGTAACAGCTCCTGAGCTAAAGTGGTATTTTCTCACCCTGCTGTTATTTGCACTGTTTTCTTTATCAAACTGTGATGCATGAAATGATTTTCTCCTTCAATTAGATTCAATGCTAACTTTAGCGTTGGTGGTTGCAGTCACACATTTTCCATAATATATCCATACAATATTTGTGCTCTTTTACGATTGGACGTCTGTCAGCTCTCCCCCCCCCCCCCCGCTCGTCTCTGTGTCTTTATTAGATGTGAACAGTCGAGATACAAGGCCGCGACTCAAACCCTCAGACACGCTCACTGACAACTGACAACTTCCAGTGTTTACTCATGACTTGTGGTGATCTGCTGTTTGTCAACACTTCAGAACGTTTTTTACTCAACAGACATGTGTTGACTTCATGGTCGTGGTTTTTTCTTGGTTTAATGTGTGTGAGTTAGAAATGATCTGCTGGGAGGAGCGCTGCATCTCGGGTCGGGGTCCGGTTCACACTCAGATTTGAATAGCTGATGTCTAATGGGGTTTTCAAAGTTTTTTTTAAGCATCACTCCCCAATCCCCTCTGTGCTTTGAGTGAATGAGTCAATAATTTGAGAAACATCTGTCTGTCTGTGGCTCCCATATCTCGAGAACTGTTCATCTTATCGTCTTCGCACTGGCCCTGTGTATTGTAAAGGACCAAAGAAAGTGCAGTGTCAAATTTGGTGCGAGTTGGACACGTGACACGTTCAATATTCATCACATTGGATTGAACAGACAACCAGAGCCCTGTAGCAGCGGCTGGGACTCATCTAGGCTCAACATTCAGAAAGAAAACTACCAGCCTGGTGATGCTGGTTGTCTTTATAGTTTGTCCTTGCATAATACGTTAGTTCGACATGAGTGAGTGACACAGGACAGACTTGTTCAACTTGTCTTTGTGGAGTTAACTCTTCTGCTCGGCTTCATGGCCGCTGCACATCTGCGACCTCTCTGCCACACGTGTGCAGACACCAGCTCGACTCTGGACCCACCTTCACCCATCACACAGACTCCTGCTCCCCTGGGACCAGTCTATTTCAAACCTGTCTCCTCTGTGCGTGAGCATTATCAGTGTTTTAGAGGGCGGCGATGACAAAGCAGAAACAAATTACCCTGTTCACTCAATAATGAATCCATTTAATATGACTACTACAATGGTATTGTCTTGTTGCTTGGGATTTACAAACTCACACTTTCACATGTGTGCTTTAGTGCTTTTCTGGGATTGATTTTCCTATTAATTTGTGTAATATTGTATTATTTCATCGTTTCACCCACATATTAACGTTTAAAGACGAAGTCAGGGAACCAAAGGAAAAGATGATCCTCACCTCTCAGTTTTTAAAGTTGACTCGTTTTGCCCTCATTCTGTTCAGTTCATTTTTAGTGTCCACAATTGTGGTGTAATTTATTTGATTGCTGACAATCTCACTCCTGTTCTAGATCCTTTCAAAATAAATTCATTTCATTCTGCTGCTATAATCATAGTCCTCCCGCTTTCGGGTTTTTCTCACAGGGTGGTAAAGCAAGTAGTCTGCTAATGAGAAGGTCGGGGGTTCGATTCCTGAACCACAAATTACCCCTGACTGCTGTACCGGTAGTGTGTGAATTGGATGTATGTTTGATGGACTGGGTGCTAGATATAGAAGCACTGATGAATGTGGGTGAATGGGTGAATGTGCACTGCAATGTAGCAAAACGCTGAGTGGCCATTAAAACCAGGACAGCTCCTAGTTTCCATGTCACCTCATATATACATTTCTATTTTTAAGAAATATGCCATTAGAGTTTCTCCCTGTGCATAATAACACGTCTTTTATTATTCTCCCGTCACTAGAAGCTTTTTTTTCCAGCAGCCATTTTCTGAACCGCCGCAAGGTTGATGAAGGACTCGAGCCACGGAGAGCTTTGAGCCGGGCTGGGAGCTGTTGCTGTTTGGAGCCTGTAAAGCCCATTTAGATCTTTTATGTGATACTGGGCTATAAATAAACTTTATTTGAGATGACAGCGGACAGTTCTACTGCGTGTCCATGTGACAGTTTTCATAAACCAGTGCAGTACTTTAGATAAGGTCGTATCAGGGGTGCTGTTCTCTATACGCCTGATTTAGTGGATTTCTATGGTCCTTCATTAATTATTCTTCACAGTGCCACCAGAAACATAACATTTTAATTTGTTAAGGTTTCCTGATGGTCTGTACTGTGTTACTCTGTCCAGTTCCTTCAAGTAGAATTGTAAATTTACTTTTTTCTGTACTTAAAATCTCTCCCTCGGTAATATTTGAAGTATAACTTGTCTGACTCAATATTTTATACATGTTAACCCTCCCCGGGATCATCGTCTGGACTGAAGGCGTTAAAACGTGGGAACTAGCCGCGGGTCTTTTTATTTATTTACTAACAAATAGCATAAACTGCACTTACAATAAACTGCACACTTTTTTACTGCTAACTTCTCACCATCACACACACACACACACGTCTGCTACGCACACAACCCCCACACCGAGCTAAAGCAGCTACGCTACTTGCGCAACAATATGCTGACTCACACGTCTCACTTCACTACAGATCTTGCACGGAGAAACTAATCACACTGTAAGTTCCTTGTTTACTTGTATCTTGGCATTAAAGAAGAAAAATGTAAAACAGTCGTTAGTAATGCAAGGGTACAGTTTCCACGCCCGTCTGTGCATGTGTGTAATAATCTGTGCATCATCGCATCATATGCTCGCAGAGGAGAGGGCAGGGCCAGCTTTACGATCTCAATCGCCTGCAGCTAGCCGTAGCTACTCACGCGTCTAGAGAGCCCAGGATTATCCACAACGTTTGTTTTGAATGTGTGTGTGTGTGTGTGTGTGTGTGTTTGTGTTGGATGCTGCCCGCTCTGCTTGACCCGACTGGGGCCGTACCCAAGAAAAAGACAGAAACGATACATGTGCCGGCCGGCTACTAACCCAGATTCCAGAGACCATAGCCCACCATGGCCACAAGAGGTCAGTAAATTACAGGATGACATATTAAATCGTGTATGGGACAGAACACTGATCTGAGATGTCAGGAGAGATTATCAGTATTGTTCTTCTATTTGTCTTGAACTTTAGCTTGAGCATTGTTTTCCTGGCTCGCGCTGACAAAACCTCCCTGGAGCACAGTAGATCTACACCTACTGTCAATGCAGTGTAAATAATAGGACCCGTATATATGAGAACACATACGTATGAGAACCCATATACACAAACATCCTATGACTCAGCTTCCCTGCGCCTCCTGTGACTACAGCCACAACCACTTTTCCATATCTACTTTCTTATTCTTAATAAGCCGAGCGGAGGCTGACTCAAATGTCAGATCTGAGACACGTGACTGAGCAAGTCTCTGACGGGGGTGTGACTCCTCACCTCCGAGGTTCATCCCGGCCTGGAGACACTTCCGTACGCGGCACGCCGGACAGTTTTTCCTCCGGATCTTGTCGATGATGCAGTCGTTCCTGCCGGCGCACAGGTAGTTGTGCTGCCCTGAGGAGGAGAAAACACAAAGTCAGTTTAACGGTGAAACGTGCATGAAACCGTTTGAAGATTTTAAAGTGATAAAAAGGAGGAGAATTGAGAATTCGACTTTCTACATATTCCACCATCGTAATGTAGGTCAACACAGAAACCAGTGGAATGTCCGAGATCTACATTTTAATGATTACCAGTGAGAAAATGATTGAAATTGTGATTAATCCGCTCTCACTTTGGACGACGCAGGACTATCGGTGTATTATAGAGGATCTGGGATGAGGGTATTAGAATTCTCTGGAATCAGGACACTGGCTGCAGCTAGACTTCTTCTCCTGACAGTGATGCTAACATGGCGAGAATCCCTCCTGCCTCCTGCCTCCTGCCTAGCCCTCAGCTAAACCCAATGATCTCCCATTTCAGAGCGCTTCCTTCCGCTCCACTAGCTCTTCACTGTACAGCTCCTCTCCTCCTCCACTCTTCTCCTCCACCTCGCCTGCATCTCTATCCCTCTTTTTTCCCTTTTTCCACACGTCCGCCAGCCTCAGAGTGCCATACGCCCACTCACAGACCGGCTCATGCTCGTGCACGCATACAGTCATTCACTCGCTCGCTCTCATATACATACACATTCGCATGCACACATACACACATATACACACATACACACACGTGCACACACAGCCAAAGCTGCTCCACTTGACAATTTTAAATAAAACTGCAAAATGTTGTATTTGCTTCCACAAACAAATGCACAAGGAACACACAACCCAGCTGGAGAGTTATATAGTGAGGTATAGTGATCCCAGTGACCCTGGTGTATGGATTTCTTCTATTAGGGTTGGTGTTAAAATGTTCCAACTCTACAAACATGTCAGTGTATTCGGTCTTGTGTCTTCTAACATGTTCATCCTCTAGTATTTGACCCTTTAGGGAGATTTCTGGCGCAGACTTTTCCCGTGTTGTTCGAGAGCAAACACGTGCATCGTGTTTCCTTGCAGTTTGCTCACACACGTACGTTCTGTGCATCGGGCTTTGTTGCCTCCACGGTACAGTATTTGTGTTTGTGCAGCACTGAGCAGAAGTTGTTTTCTGAGCTAGCAGGAGTAGTGCGCAGTGTGTCTGTCTGGCTGCTGCCAAAAGCCAAGGAACCGAGCTGCAGGAGGAGAGGCAGCAGCTGTAGCCCCACCACTATTTCTGGCTAAATCACATGACCGTTACATAAGCCCATTTTTCTTGCTCTAAAAAACAGTAAACTGCGACACAGGAAACACAACGCAGCCATCCCCTTCCCCACCCCACCCCCCCTCGTGCACGCACACACACACACACACACACACAGACACACACACACACACACGCTCTCACTTGGATAGGCCCGGACCAAATGGCTATTTAAAAAAATAAAAAAACTCTGGAGCTTTCCTGTCAACTGTTTTGCTCGTTCCCTTGAATCTTGTTAATAATTGTTGGAATGAAATTCACTTTATGAGACAGCTGAACTCAGGGGTGTGTGTGTGTGTGTGTGTGTGTGTGTGTAGCTGTGTGTGTAGCTGTGTGTGTATCTGAAGGGAGAGAGAAGTTGTTTATTAATGCACCAGTGTGTGTGTGTTTGTGTAACTGTGTGTGTAACTTTGTGTGTATCTGAAGGGGGAAATAAGTTGTTTATTACTGCACCAGTGTGTGTGTGTGTGTGCTCACATGGACTCACACTGGGTGTTTACCCCTGAATATGTGCATGTGCTTTTCAACCTGGCGCGTGGCAGCCTAACTGATGAACGTCACTTGTTCAGTGTTACCTGGGAAAATGGAACTTTCCTTTTCACCCAAAAAATACACTAGTCCGGTTTTTACTGTCAAATTAAGTCAATAATAACAAATCTTATCAGGATATTTTCATAAAAGATTCCTCAGATTGTGTGAATTGTATGCAGAAGCCTTTTCACTGCAGATATGTTAACATGTTCCTGAACTCACATCCTGTACATGGCAACCCGCTGAGCTCTTTAATGGAGTCCACTCACGTCTACATTGGGCTAATGATCTCACAAACTGGCAACCACCCGCTGAGTTGGTCTCTGCTGTCCGTCAGCTCCAGCCTCCATCAGTTAGGAGGGAATTCTTCAGAGAGGGAAATACTCTTCTCCTGCGGGGACCCCCACTTAAAGGAGAGCGGTCTGCCCTGCCCCCCCCCCCCTGGTACTGCCACAAATATGGTGCATGTGCTTCCCAGACGACACACAGGCTTTTTAACCCGGCATATTTAAACATCCACCACACACCATCAGACCCTCGCTGCCCCACATCAATTATCCCACTGTCACTCTCTGAAAAGGCATTTGGCAGTGGAAACCCATTTCTTCACTATGCACCAGCACTGGACACAGAAGATGGAACATAACTATAAGGGACGAGCTGGATTCTGTGTCTGTCTCATGGATTAACGCCGTTTAATTATCCGCCAGCGTCGCATTCGGTGAATTCTCTGATCTCGCCATTCACTGGTATTTATGCAAACCCAAATTACATAACCAAAAATACCCAGACAATCGAAAGTCCGGCCTCTCCGCGATGTAATTGTTGTAAACACTCTGCCAGCAATATGCAGATCACTGCCTTTGCAAAGGCTCGGCCACGCCTGGGCTCTGGACGACACACAAACAGCTGTGCTGGATGGAAATCCACTCAATTAAGTTTCCCTGTCTGGATCATTATAACGAGAGGCTGCAGGAGATCAAATAGGATGCAAATAGAAGCTGTTATTTTTGCTTACTAATGTCTCCACTTCTATGATAATAATGTTCGGTGTTGCAAACAGTCGCCCTGTGCATTTTCCACTTGATTTATTTCTTCTACACATAATGTATTTAGTCATTATTTGGCATTTAGTTGTTAGTGGCTGTAGTATTGTATTTGAATTAATCTCAGGTATAAAGGCCGTCAGCTGAGGTAGCGTTTATAAATGTATCTTACAATACTCTCATACACAATTAATTATAACACAGATAAGACATTAAAATATGAGTCTATACAACAACCAGTGAAGTTACAGCTATAGAGGTCAGATACTCCTTTGGCCTTTTTCCAACTGAGAGAAGACAAAAACATGCTCTTCCATATCTCCTTACTCATCAAAACATATTTTGATGTGTATTAAAACTACATTAAAGTATTTATTGAATACCTATGACTCACATTTAGAGGGAAAACAAAGTGGAGTATTTCTGTTGGTGCAGTAATTTCTGCGTAACTTGTTGTTTCCTGTCTGCTAATAATACATTCTCCATCTGATCTGCACATTTACAGTCTACTGAGGTTAGAACACTCTCCTGCTGTAGCAGATCAATCATCAGTGCAGACACTGAACCGGTAGATCGGCACCGTTTCCCCGGCTGAACACAAACGGTTTAACCCACTTCTTCTTTCTTTTTTTAATCACTACGGTGAAGGTCAGATTATCTCCACCCGAGATCCGTCAGGCCAACAGGTCGGCGGGGGGGTCAGGGGAAGTGAGGGAACGGAGGAAGGAGTGTGTGCATGAGAGTGATTGATATCATCACGTGCACCATACAAACCTGTTACTGTAAAAAAAAAGAGGCTGCACAGGTCAGGAAATCCCAGAGTGTACAGCACTGGGATTATTAAGTATTTAAGTCATGGATGGGGCCACGAATGATTATGTATTTTTAAAGTATGAATGTAAAAGGCACACACACACACACACTGTAAAAGTAAATTAATCTAGGTTGCATTAGAAGGAGACCCCTCCTCACGCAGCAGTCTCCAACCTAAATGCCTATTAGAAATGTGGGTCACACACATGCTTACAGTAAGCTTTGCAGATTTAATTTCTATCTACAGTGAGTGTATGTGCATGTGTGTGTGTGTGTAGAGCGTAGCAAGCTTCAGCCAGCGATTTGTGTTTGAATGTTGTGCACAGTTTCAGCTGATCAAAGTGCATCTGATGTGAGACATGTGCGGAGGAGCTGGGATCAGGGCAGCACTGCTCAACGGCTCCTCTCCCGCCTTTAGTTACACGAGCCTCACACGCACAACACACACACACACACACACACACACACATACATGCACACGAGTCCAAGCATTCACTCCGGCGCTGGAAGGACGCCTCTATTCCTCCAGCCTCCTCTGAGCGCGATGTGATTGGCCGGCCGGGTTGCCAGTCAGAGCCGGAGCAGCGCGAGCCGTGTCCTCGGGTGACCTCTCCCACAGAGGCAGCCCTCTGCAGGAACAGGTTTTCAGATCGACGCGAACGCCATGGCAACCCAGTCACTCTGAAGGCCACGACCAGTTTGACTAATGACTTTGGAAAAACCTCTCGCTTCAACGAGAGAGCGGCGAAAACGCAGCGAGCGAGCTAGAGAGGAAAGGAGCGCCTGGTATTATTACAAAGAGCAGACATGCCAAGCCACTGATGACATGTGAATAATAAGCTGGCGCTCGGCTCTGTTCAAATGAACTGCACATGGAGTCGTTTATCGAGTGCAGCTGTGTTGTATCAACAGAGGAGTCTTCAGTGGAATCGAGGGGAGAAGCAAAAAACTGCATGTGTGCAGCATGCAGCCATTTCCCCTTCTCATTAGAGACGATAAAACATATTTATGAAGTTTGTGGCCCAGGAAGAAGAACTGGTATATTTCATCAAAGCTTAAAAGTTAACTGCGTGTGTTTGCATTAGAGTCGACAATAGCTACAGCAAAACTTCACACGTGTTGTTGTCACTCTGCCATGTGTGTGTTTATAATATACAATGATTAAAAATGTGAACGTCACGTACAAGAAAGTGGACAGAGACCAAGATTATTGTGTACCTCCCCCCCCCCCCAACAACCTTCAAAAGATAAGTGGTGTATATAATGATTGGATGGATGGATGGATGGATGGATGGATGGATGGATGCACAACCTTTGACATGAGCAGTGACTGGCCCCTATTAAACGCACCACACCGATAGTTAACTTAAAACTATTCTGAACACATACACATAAAAAACACCATAAACCCGCTCAGAACATTAACACAACATTATTAAAATAACGACCAACACAGCCTTGTTTATGGGACAGTAAACAGAGTGGAAGGCTCCATAATACTGTTATTATTATAAGATGAAGTGCATATACGAGGAGCAGGTAGACGAATACTTCTTCTATGGAGAAAAAGTGTGTTTGCAGTAGCACATGTACTCGGCGATTAATTTAATACTTCTACATTTTTCTTTTTCCAGGGACCGTGGTGATAAAGTTTATAGAGTACAGTTGGCTGCGCCTTCTGGTAGATATGACGAGAATTAAGTGGAATGAATATTCGCCCACTTGAGGAGGACTGTAAGTGAACAGATTTGGAAAGTAAACGGCTCCCGCGGCCAAAAGCTTCTCCAAACAGATGGTCTGCACGTAAACGCCGAAATGTAGACTCCGAAAGAAACGCTGTGCCGAGCGCCGGTGATGTAAAGTAAAGCTTCCTATAGCAGTGACTTGGATTGAGGGGTGGGGGGGTGGCAAGGGGGGATCAGACCCTCCACAGTCAGAGGACTCCATCTGATTGGTCGATGACTGCAGAATGCTAACTAGCTCTGTAGTAAAGGGCTGTGAGCCAGTTAGTCGTCTAATGAGCCACAGCCGACCGAAAAGTTGTGTCCCCCGAGGCGGGCGGTGCCAAAAGAAATTAAGCATGGAGCTGGATTATTCCCCTCGTGCAGATGCCCACTCTCCGCAGTCGGCTTTTATATATCACACACTGAGTCCAAGTTTTTTAACTTTGAGAGAAAAGAGGGAGGGGGAGGGAGGAGGAAACGCTGGTGGAGGGGAGGAGCAGCCCGTCTCCTCACGTCCCGACTTACACATCTCAGAGGGGCTCGCTGCTGACACATCACTTTCCATCCCTCTCTCCCCTGTCCTGCTCGCCCCCCTCCCTCTCCCCGCTCCTCCTCTCTTTATATCTCTGTCTGCATCTGACTTTTTCTTTGTCCTTCCTCCTCTCTCCCCCCCCCCCTTCCTCCCTCGCTGTATCTGTTTCACTGTCCTCTATCTCTCTTCAGTTTGCAAAATCCTCCTCTCACTATTTTCATCCCTCGCCTCCCGTCCCACCCTTTGCCTCTCTCTGCTTTTCACCTCGGCAGGAGCCGTGGAGGTGTGTGTGTGTGTGGGGGGGGTGGGGGGTGGGTCGAGTAAGGTAACGGCTCGCTCTGCACACCGGAGGGAAGAGCGCACGTGTCACAGGCACAGCCCTAATGGCATCAAAACTCCTGTACTGGGCCGCTTTTTTCTTGCGACTGTTTGGTTGTTTGCATAATCAGGAGAAAACGCCAATAATAACAAAAAAAGTGAGATTTCATACAGTCAGTGAGTCAGGGTGATTATACTGCATCTCATCTGAGAGGCAGAGTTTCAGGAGTCTAACCATCAGGAGGTTTCCAGAGAGTCGCCTGAACGCCCCTCACACAAAGTCACATCCTCGCCGCCGGCCACCAGCTTCCTGCCGGGGCCTCGCTTCAAGCGTCTGATTTGATAACCTCAGACACATAATCTGGTTTCTGGTGTCCACAACGTCCGTGTGTAAATATCATCAAATCGAGGCCATGATTTGATTGGGGGGGGGGAGGGAACGGGTGCAATTCCAATTAAATGTTCAGAGAAAAACACATCCAGAGCTGGCCCGTGTAGTCGCTGGCTGGTGGGGTTGTTTCTGCTCTGGGTCTATAAAGAGTGTGTTTTGCATTCAAACATTCATCTTAATGAGTTAGACGCACGCCTCGGGCAACAGCCACCAAATGAAAAGCACATTATGGTGCAGCTGATTTTTTCCGCAGCTAAATATAACAGAAATGACGGCTGCAGGAGAATTACCTTCTGAATGTTGTTGTTGTTTTTTCCCCCCCCTCTGATGTGCCACTTAACTTGGTCACAGTCTATAAATGTTAAGCTGTAGGTAATCTATCTTCTGGAAATGATAGATATGCAAAGGATGTGTTGCGATTGAACAGTAGTAGTTAAATAAGAATAAGTGTGGTGCAAATTAAACCAGCTTCCACTGTTTGATTAATAGTTCTTCAGAAATATATCAGAGCTGTGGCTGCTCCAGTGGTTTCCACCAATGCTTCAGCGTTTAAAAAAAAACTCTTGTTGTATTTACACACATGTTTCTCAAAGACATTTCCCCAGTTGGAAGAGCTGGAAGCTTTCACCACAAACTTAAACTTGCTTTGGCACGAGGCTCTTCCCCCTGAACCACTGTTAATGAATTGAGCAAAACGTCTGCCAACAGCTCTGGAAGAGGCTGCAGTTGTCAGTTGAAGATGATGTTGTTTGAAACCATTTGATACTCACTCAGCCCACTGTGAGTATTAATTTTGGCGTAATGTGATTTGAAAGTCACAGAATGACGGAGTAACTCTGGCCCAGCGGCTGACAGACATGAGACTAATGTTTGAGTGTTTAAAAAACAACGACTGAACGTCACTTTGCATCTGAAGAATAAAAATGTTTGTAGCATTTGGAGAATAAACAGAACACAAGGAAATTAGGCAACAAATTCATGAGCGTGTTCACGACATCAACACACTGTAAATACAGAAAACCTGCAGAAAGCTGATGTTTATTTTGGTTCTGACACCCAGATTGCATGATTATGATTCTACAGGATATTTGGACATTGAAATAATTCTTAGCATGTGCGGGAATTCTTGTTGCCGCCAAAAGAAAAACATTGGTTGTGTTGTCACAGTGAACAACTTGCAGCTTTTCTCTATTTGCTTTGTGTTCTCTGTGTTTGCTGTGCAGCCGGCGCGCTGTGGATCGCTCCTGTGTCTTATTGACTCACAGCCTCCACGGCTCATCGAAGTGGTGACTGGTGATGTGCATTGTGTCACGTCCACTCATTAGAAAGAAAACAGTGACTCCTGTTTGAACGAGGGGTTAATGCCGTACCTTCCACTGCCCTCTTGAAGAAGACTTTGCAGCTGCCGCACGTGACCACGCCGTAGTGACATCCCGACGCCTCGTCCCCGCACACCAGGCACACTTTGACCGTGGAGGACGGCTGCCTCAGCGGTGAACTGAAACCACAAAACACACATTTTTAGGTTATTTAACCAAACACAAAGAATTTTCAAAAGTCAACAACACAGGGCCCCCCCCCGTGTGCAGTCTAACACACGCTGTGAAACATTCTCAGGTATTTTTATGAGCCTCGGTACAGTAGCAGCGCAATGAGGCCCGCCGTAAAGATGTCTGCCAACCAGGAGATATTTACAGCTTCACCAGGCTCTACAGACGTGACCGTGAGAGAAATATGGAGGAGATCATTTGAATTCAATAAGCACATTGAAGTAGAGTGGCCTCTAAATTTGAAGTAGAACCTTAAACACTGACATTAGAAACGTGAGGTTAAATGCTGGACTCAAAAGAAACATTATTTTTAGTAACGGTGTAAATAATGCAAAAGGTGAGAATCGTCCGTGCTCTCAGGATTTACTCTGAGCCGTAACCAGCGGGCAGCAGAAAGGACAAGTGTCTGTTGTTGACTCTGGCCTCCTCATCATCATCTCCTCCTCCTTTCACCACTGACTGATTTCTACAGTGACCACAGCAGCTCTGGATGTACAGTACGTTCCCACTCATGCAGCACTTAATGAGAGAATCAGGTCAGGTTCACTTCTTTCTAGAAACGCAGCCCTGCACGGGGGTCAGGTTATCTCAAGAGTTAAGATTTAACCACGACACAAAAAGACACAAAAAGACACAAAAAGACACAAAACATTGATGATACGACCGAAAACCAGTTTAACCTTGACCATGATGATACGTTTGTTCTGTTTTAATTAAAGTGTGATCGGTTGAATACCTGTTGTGTTGCTGTATTTCTGGTTTCACGGCTTGTTTTAGTCAAGACAATCATTTTAATAAGCAAACACCAGGAGGAAAGATTGTGATAGCGTGGTTTATTGTGCGTTAACCACGGGCAGATGCATTATCAGCATTTAGAGCACGGCCCTGAAATGAACAAGTCAACAGCAAAACGTTTGTGTCTCTGAGATACGTGCGTCAGTGTTGACGTCGGCCGATGAAGCAAATCACGTCAACGAAATGTCAAAGATATGTTTGATGTCACTTAAAAAATTATCATCTAGCAACAACCTCAAATGATCTCTCGTGAGAAGAAGCCACTGAGTGATAGGTAATAGCTTTGAACCTCTGGAATCAAGCCAAGGTTCATTAGTAATGTGGAAGTGTAGGTTCATGCCAGGTATCGGGAGGTCTCTCGTTTTTTCAAAGACGCAAACCCACCATCGGACTTTCGGTCTTTCTGTTTCCTGTTCCACGAAAAACCACTTGACCACTCCATCGTGTCTCTTTAAGCTTTTTTAGGATTTATGTCCCGCGTGCGGCCCGAGGGCACTGCGACCAAATCTATCTCTCAACCCCACACTCGAGTTAATGGAGATGTAAAGCAAAAGAAGGGCAAAGCGGGACATTGGAACGAGAAGAAGAAGGAAAATGGACCAGGCCACGAAATAGAGATCAGTGTGAAGCCTGACGTGGTTTTGATGATCGCACAGAACAAGTTTACAGTGAGGAGGAGGAGGACACATGACATGTCACTTAGTGGTGTGAACAAGTAGGCTCATTGTGTTTGGGTGTGCCATTTCTTTATGCTAGTTACTAATGGAACGACACAGAATCAGTTGCCTCTCACATGTCAGAAAAACGCACATTTACATTTGGAGCCGACTCGAAGACAAAAATCCGGACGTACGTTTTCAATTTTTTGCTAAAACGTTCGCACAAAATAAAAAAAGAACAGGACGTGTCCACGGGCACGGAGACAGAACACCTTGTATCAAAACATCCAAAGTGGCCTCAGCTTCCCCCCTCTTTTCTGTGCTAATTACCTCGCTCCCATCTCAATCAATAACACGCAAGGTGATTGTCTGGTTAACATTCTCCTTACATCCTTCATCAAACCAGCTGCCAGGCGCTCCCTCTCTCTCTCTCTCTCTCTGCCGCCCGCCCGCCTCCTCCATGTCTCTGTGCCTCGCTCGCTCGCTCTCATGCACACACATCTCCTCCGGGGGACTTGCTGGAAAGGGGTACAGCAGCGGCACACTCAGATACAATCAGGACCGCTGATCTAATTCCCTCTTGTCCATCTACACACACATTCAATTTGTTAGGACGCTTAGAGGAGTCTCTGGTGAGGTGTTTGTCTGACTGGATCTTTCTGGCACCGGGCCCCGCGGTTTCATTTAATGCGAGCACCAGCCTGAGTGTGTGTGTGTGTGTGTGTGTGTGTCAAGGTGTGTTTATTGTGTTTAGCTTGTCTATCTACTAAATATTCTCCTATGCATTGGCCTATTCACACCAGCAAAACTAGGTTATACCAACCGAGCCGGGAAAAACCGCCCTGGAAAGTTTACGGCCAAGAACAATTCGGTCTAAAGCTTTAATACCGAGGCAGCGGTAAACCCTTTAACAGAGCTGCACATTAAAACCTTGTCGCTGTGAACCAGTGGGCCTGCCTGCCCGTCCACCAACAAGGTGACTTCCCCTCCCTCTGAGGAGTATATAGGTCATCCACTCCCTCTGCTTATGAAACCAGAGCAGACGGGCCAGGCTGCAGTGACTGTGCACCAATGGCTGCCAGTCGCCCTTAAACTACACACAGGCGAACAGACATCATTATCAAAATCCTGCTGGTTCAGCACAGATATTCCCTCAGCGGGCGCTACGTGCAAAAAATAATTCTGCAAATATGTTCTAATGAGGTTGAAAGACAAATTTCTAATTCAGACACTGTGTAAGCTGTGTGCGTTTTGAACCCACTGTACAAAAGGACTCTTATTTCCATGGCTTGGAATATTCTCCCGGTCGTAATTCATGCCTGTTTCAGTGATGGCTGAAATGATAATGCACCGCTGCAAGTTACATCTTGTTAAGACCGGCAGTTCAAACGGTAAATACCTGCCTGCAGTACCAAGTGTCACCTTTCATCACAGCACAAGAAGCACATTTGGTTTATGAGATATTGCGGACAGATGCTTTATTAAGTTTGCAATCTATAATTATATTTATTAATGCAAACATTGTTGTTCTGCTTAAGACTTAAAAACAAGGCTTATTTTATGCATTAGGCCATTTATCTCTCTGAGCAACACTGAGTGACTAATGCATGAGTAATCTAGCCAGAAAGAAGACTTCTTTCTGGTTTACACCAAATAACACAATTTATCAGCTCCAGTGGTTCGATTCCCAGTTCTGCCAGTGTCTTACTGTGTGGAGATCGTGGGTCAGGTTGATTGGAGACTGTAAACAGGCTGTAGCTGTTAATGTGAGCATGTACTGTAACTAAAATGTTATTTTCGATGATATACATTAAATTGTCCTAACTTGCTTTAATCGTTGTCTTTGCTTAGGTAAGCATTAGTGTCTAAATCTGGATGTTTGTGTCAGGGGCGGATCTTGGATTTGTTCTAAATCAGGGGCCATGAAGGGGCCACAGTTTACACAGGGGGGCCAATTCTAAATGAGAAACATCCATGCTCAACTCCTGATCCAGTATGATGCACATTTAATTCATACTGTGTATAGCTATGAGCAAAGCCACACATTATTGTATGTGTTTTTGAAACATTTAAATCTGGTTTATTAACTAATTTAAATTCATTTTTAATATATCTTTTAATGTTGGTACTTGAATAAAATTTGACTGATTGATATGCAAAAAACAATTTATTATCCCTGCAAATGTCTCCACAGTAATATCTGGCTGTTCTCAAAGAACGTTTTTGTGTTTTACAGTTTGAGGCGACTTCTGTGAACAGGGTCTGTGGCTTCTCTTCCTGACCCCTGTCTCCTCTATTTCTGGGTCCAGTCTCAGACGGACTCAATGGGACTGACTGCTCAGATCAAAGGTTTCATTCTTCGCTCCAGTTGTTGCTTTTTTTTTTCCTTCCTACAGAAAAACCCCAGGGCAGCGGTTTCATTGTTTTCAGTGTCCTTTCATCTTTAAAGATAACAAGCAAAGCTAACAACTAGATTTAGTCGCTGTTTATTTCCCATGAGGACGCAGATGAGTGCGGGTACACAATCCCAGATTCTTCCCACCGAAATGTACAAGCTGAGAAAAGTGTATCTCCGTCCGACTCCGTGGACCGACGTGCTGCTTTCGGGGGGAAGGTATTAATGAAAGGACAAAGTGGAGAGGGAGACGTGAGAGCTTGTTCAGCCAGACGAGGCCCAACGTGCCCTCCAGAAATGTTTGAGGACAAACCGCGGGACAGATGTTGGGGCTCAAATTGGCCTCATGCTTTTGTACGACTAATTCGGATGTCACACTGGGAGCATTCTCCGAATGGTTCAAATATCTCCGCCCTCTCTCAGCTGCGGACAGGATGCTAAATCGACCGGCGATAAGACCAGAAGGGATATTTAAGCCATAGATTTATCAGAATCAGGAAACACTGCCCTGGCATCACAGTCAATTGAAGCTGCTCTCTCTCTCTCTCTCTCTCTCTCTTAATCCTTTGACTATAAACAAGTCAATGTGGGTCACAGGAAAAGGTCAGAAGTCATCAGACTGTGGCATAACTACAAAAGTCAGTTGCCATAGGAACAGAGCGTGAAGTAGAAGAAAACTGATGAATTAGCGATACAAAGGAAGTCGGGGGGGGGCAGGAGGGGGGGAAGCTGGTAGCTATTCCGAGGTTATCAAGATAACATCATTAGAGGTGAATAATGGGCCGTGAGATGTCTGTATGATGGAGGACAGCGGGGCCCACGTGGTGCGACTGAACCCGGTGACCTGCACAAGTACATTAGTATGATTCTGTGTCTGTGTGAGTCTGTGTGCGAGCAGCTGAGGCGCACACAGTGTAGATGCGGCTTATTCTCTCCTAAGAGAAAAACAATGTCCTCATCATGCGGCGTCCGGCACAGTTGGCCCTACACACATCTGTGAGCTTCAGTGTGCTGTATTTACACTGCTGTGGAGCTGCCCACTGTAAAGATAAGTGTGCATGTGTGTGTGTGTGCGTGTGTGTGTGTGTGTGTGTGTGTGTGTGTGTATAGGCACACTGACCGCTGTTATCACACGGATGGTTCAGACAAGTACCACAGCCTCCCTGAACCTGCCCTTCATAAAAGAGAAGCATCCTTGACTCTAGGGGGGGGGGGGGGGGGGGAACACAGCTTCCACGGTACAGTACCTCTCCACAGTCTGGCCTACAATATTTATGTAATACACACCTTGGTATGCTGAGAAAAAAGAAAGAGAAAAAAAACCTCAAAGCTTGACCAGCTCAGAGAATATTTATGTAACGCACAAGTTGGCATGTTGGGGAAGGTAAAGGTGGATTAGTTGGAGCGAGAGATCGACGCAGACACAGACGGAGGGAGAGAGGGAGAAAGAGGACAAAATGGCTTACATAACCATGAGCAGACAGTATAAACATTAGGTTGACACCCACTCACCGCCTCTCAAAGGGAGAGAGGTCTTATGGGTAGTGTTAGAGAGCCACCGGGGATTTATTTTTCCCTGGTGAAGGTGACCCTGGCATTGGGAAGAGTACCTGAGCATACAGAAATATGAGATTTCCTCTTTGGCAGCTTTGTGTTACACTTGTGTTAAGGTTAGCCTATAATCAACCCTGACTGGCTGTCTCAAATGGCTGTGGGAAAAAAAGTAAAAGCTTAAAAACTGGTTTTATACAGTCCAGAAAGAGAGCAAATGGTCATTTGCCTTCAAACGTTTATATTTTGCTCCTGTTCTTCTTCTCTGGTTTTGAAGCAAACGGGCAAATGAAGCGTCCACACAATCAAATTAAATACATTTCACCACAGAAATGACAAAATTTGCCTTCTGATGGAGTCGGGTGTCCCAGCTGCGATTGCATTCCTTGTTTTAAATTCCAAGCTGTTGTGTTGTCTCCCCTCCAAGGCTTCTGCCGACAAACTTCAACTGACCTTCCCCATGACAGCGAACCATGATTATCTTTCTATAAATCCACTGTTTTCAGTGTAAACAAAAGAAGCGAGGCGAGTTGAGAGAAGCACGTACACACGCTCGGCCCCCTTCAGGGAGCCGACGGAGGCCTGCGTCTGTGGGCAGGTAAAGAATTATCCACTTCTACACACAGTATTCAGCTTTATCTCAAAATGTCTGAAGCTGTACCCGTCTTATAAACACCTATAAACATCAACTTGGCTGTTTCTGGTTTCTTCCCGCAGGCGAATGGCTCAGGGGCTTTACGGAGACCTTTCAGGGCAGCAAATGTGTGTGACTCAGGTGTTTATAACCAGCCGGAGCGGTTTGACCATCTTAACTTCACCTAAATGAATCACCTGAGACGTGTTGGCTAAGCTGAAGCATGCAGGTACGAATCTCAGCGATGTGTGATGTGAGCAATGGTTGTTGTTCTAAGTTTACCATGGTTGGAAACTCCCGTACTTCCAATGCCAAAGACAGCAAGGGGCCAAAAGCTGCTTCTATGGTTTCTGTGCAGCGCATCATACTTGAGGCCTGTGCCGATGCGCATGTGCTATTTGACTATCTTCTTCATACTTTGCAAACTGCACACAAAAACTGAAGAAACGCAAATGCAGCCATATTAAAATTCAACTTTTTGCAAAAACAAGAAACATCGCCTATACAGTCTGTGAGGTCAACACACCCACTCGTTCGGGTCTGACTATATGCAGTCCGCAGAGTTAATTTACACACAAAGCATGAGCGAGGCCAAAGATGTGCGATACCACGAGGCACACTTTCGAAAATAACATATCTGCACAGGGCTGAGAAGAAGGTTTAAGGGGGCACCATCCCACAAGTTGGCTTGATTACCTCAACAACCTTTTACAGATTTGTTGTCACTTCCCAGAAGAGATGGGAGAGACCAGCTCAAGATGTAGAGAGATGATACAGCCTTGCATGATTTGCATGAACCACATACAAGACACGTATAGAAAACAACACTACAACGGTCTTCACTGTTCTTAATTCATCCCCCTAAAACAATCCTAGTATTCATTTATGCAGCTCTGAAGCAGCCTCGACAAATCTCTCAGACAAGTCCTGGAGCACAGTTTTAATCGACTGTGCGAAAGTGCCTCCACTGCCTCCGGGAGCTGAAGTTCTCACATGCCCCTCACACTGATCTCTTACTGATCCCCAAAGTTTCTGATTTTAGCGCAGAGTTTCCAAAAAAATTCTCGGCTAAAAACAGCAGCGGCCGAAACAACAGCTGGGAACAGAATCCAGCTGACGGGTTTGAGAAATCCATTGTTGGGCATCGTGGGCTTGATTTCCAGGCCTGGGAATGAGGGAAACAATGCAAACAAGAGGCCGGCGCTCAACAGCAAATGTTCCAACACATGAGAAAACATGAAATACCAGTTCGGTGACTTAAATCACATTTCCCTGCTGAACATAAACCTACATGATGACAACAAAAGCAAGCATGGTAGTTGGCTCAAATCTAACTAAATACACAAAAATGGAGCTTGTTTTCACCACCTCTGTGAGACATGGATCAAAACGTGCTCTAATCTAGCTTACTGCCACGAACGTCAACACGAACAGACCCACATCAAAGCTACGCGGCTAACGCTGGTTTGTTGTAGACCCGAAATCCTTTGATTTCAGTGGCATGGATGAACTCTGGACCTGGCCTCCCCTCGCGTTCATATTTCAGCTCCATTTATCGCTTACTATGCTTTCTCACACCAGCTCCATGCAATACCTCGCTCCTTACAAATGGGTCTGGTTGCCTGTGCAGCAGGTGACCTCCAATCTCAGCTTAGAGGCCCTAGGACAAATGAGAAAAACAAATCCCTGGAGACGGAGATTATCTTTCAGGGATCAGCCCTGACCTGAGCCACCTCCACGCCACACACTCCTTACCTCTGTTCTCCACTTTCTAGCAACAGATAGCTCACAGCCAACTCCTGGTTATACTTACCTGCTTAAGTAGAAGAAGGGTCTGGTCAGTGAGATTAAGGTGTGCAGGAGGTTAACAATGCTCCGACCTCACAAACAACATAAACTGAGCTTGTGGGTCCGGAGAAATTAAACGTGCCAAAGAATATCTTATTCAAAAGGCGACCTTTTCCACATCCATGTTATTCAAAAAGGCCTCACTCTGAATGTAGGTTAATGTACACTGACGCTGACACATGTTGCCAGCAACCCCACGCATTAGCTGTCACATGCGATTATCTTCAACACCCACCAGTCATTTACAATTCTGCTGGGACCAGGATGGAGCAGGCTGGGAATCCAGTGTGAGCAGAGTGGCAATGCTGCACACACTAACCAATGGTACATTAACATACTGAGTGAAGCATCTACGTTAGCTATAGGTCAGCCAAGTGGACCTGCCCAGGGTGTTTATTGTATGCACTGTATTGGTAATATATAGCATACAGTCAAGTGGCTCAATAAACTCACATGGAATGAAACCACAACCCCAAGAAGTGGGCTGTGCAGAGGAGCCAGAGCCAAGTCTGTGGCTGGCTGAGAGCCAGGTGGTTAGCACCACAGCAGCACATTCTGCATGTTCGCTCCAGAACTGCTGAGAGCTGCTCTCCAGTCAGCCTCTCTATAGTATTTGACAGGTTCAACAGCAGAAGAGCAGGCGCATCCCCAGCTAGAGGTCCTGCCTGCGCTCACCCACTCCATTTAAAGTGCTGCTGACAGCGTCTATCAGGATCCAACCAATGAACAAAAAAAAGTTGATGATGTATCAACCATGGAAATGTGGACAATTTTTGCACATTTTATTTCACGAATCTGCACAAAGATCCCAGAGGAAGATACAAACAAAAATTTGTAAAAGCTCCGGATTAACGGCCCAAAACTATATCGAAATAAACATTATCATATCATTTAATATCAATAGTTATCACGATAAATGTCACATTATTATTTCTTGTAAGTTTAAAGACAGATTTTAAACTCACCAGCAGAGAATGACAAACATTTGATAAATAGCAAAACATTTTACAAATCTGAGATCGATGAACTATGTGTTGTGTATCAATACATCAATGTAGAGAGAGATAAAGATAAAGAGAGTAAGTTATAACCACAAAACCATCTTATGATGTTGGAGTGTTGTCCGGTTTAATGCTCGTCTACCCAGAAAAAACGACTCGGCTCTACAGGACGATAACTGCGGTTTGTCCGGCAATTTGCTGAAAGGTTAACTTTAAGATTCTGACCTCACGAGGACAAAAGGTCCCACACGTGCGTCACAAAATGCAAAAGAGAAAAAAGGTTAGAGGGCAAGGACACACATCACAAAATGTCGGGGCCAAACTAAATGTCTGTGCAATGACCTTTTTCAAATTCAGTGTGTTCACCTCCAAAGGATTACGGGCCCAGATGGCCACTGGATGAACAATGCAACACCTGCTGAGAGTCATAGCGCAATTAAGTTCTCCTTTAAACAAAAAAAAAACTGCTGCGAAAAGGAAAAAACTCCAGACCACACAACGATCTATCAAAATAACACACGTATGTGCCGACTAATCTCAGCAAAGTTTAATCCAAACCTTAAATTTATTTAGCATTTTAAGTCAAATTCTGCTTTTTTAAGGACAAGTGGGATTTCAGTGGTTTTCATGTTGTCTTCCCACGTATGAGACAAGGTCAAAAGAGCAGAAAAATAGATCCAGCGTTTTTAACACTGGTCGTTCCTGTCCTTTGTGTTGCGGTGATACAATGGTTCAGGCACCTCCCACCTTTTTTGTATTATCTTACTCTGTGGCTATATTGCTGTTAATATGTTGTTTTGAACCAACCAGCTGAAGGGAAAAACAATACTGGACTGAAACTGTAAAAGTTAGTCAGCTGTGAGTCACCTGAGCAGGAACAAGTCAACAAACCAGATCTTTTTCATTTCATAGAAAACATATATATCCCTTTGAATTTGACCCGACTGGCTTTACCGAAAAGGAAATGAAACATAATAATACTACCTTTTAGAAAATAGATATAGAAATATGTTTTTCCCTACGATCCACGCGCCACAACAGTTTCCTGCTCTAAACACAGGGATGAAAAACACCACCAGTCACCGTGACCTTGGCTCAGGGGAGACTATGGCCGACTATTGATGTATATTTAATAGGGTGAAAGTTTCGCAGTGGTGCATGTGGCTGCCCTTTCACAGCGGGCGCCCATGTCACCTTTTGGGCCGGCGACCTCCAGGGATGTCAGCAGCGGAGAGGCAGACGGGACGAGCACAGACAACAGAGGGTAACGGATGGAGTGAGACAGGAGTAAACGAAAGGAAATGTTTAAATTCTATTCTTTCTTCCACAGATACCGATTTATTTCTGTCAGGATTCAGACTTCAAGCACAAAAAAGGAAAATATGAATGCTTAAAAAAATGGATTAACCAATTTGTTCATTAGCAGAACATCGATGGATAACTGTTATAGCAGATTAATTGTTCTACCTAATTTGTTTTACAAACATTTGTAGTTTATAACTGAGAGAATTTGTCATTTTCCTCCATCTCATATTAAAATCTAAATCCCTCTGGGCTTTTTAACTAAGCTTAGACAAAATAAGGAATTGACGAGCGTCCTGGTGGATTAGCGGTTAAGATGCGCATGATGGGAGCGCACCTCCCGAGGCTCAATTCTGCCAAACACACACACACACACACACACTGACAAACACACACACACACACACACACACTGACAAACACACACACACACACACAGAAAAATGTCAGAGAGCTGCACTGAGCTGCGTTCAGGGATCTCAATCTCCCTGTGTTCCCCGTCTATGTCTGAACTGAACATTTTCAATTAAAATAAAATAATAAAGAAACAATGAGTACAATACCATAAATAAAGGAAAGGTTACACCATGGGGGTCTGGAAACTTGTGATGGGCATTTGACCTTGTTTATCGATTAGTATTAACTATATTAAAATAATGATCATTCATCATTAAACTAACGGAGTAATCAATACTTCAGACCAGCTCATTATTGATTAATTGTATTTTTGACAATTCCTCGAACCCAATTTGAGTTATCTCGGTTGTTTGATCCAACCATCAATCCAAGCTGGAAATAAATTAAATAAGTTTTGTTTAAACAAAAGACAACAACAGGAAAAAGTCAAAGCAGGAACCATTAATTTAACAATAACAAAGTTACTAATGTATTAAAATTTGATAATACAACTTTCTCTCAGTTAGCTAATTGTGCTATAGTCGTATTGTTCTAGTTCTGCGTCCATAGATCATATCATCATAATACAATTCCACAGAAATAAGATGAATAATATTATTGATTGATTAGTGTCACACTTCCTCATGTTTATCCTCATAAATGTTATTTGCTCTACGGCGAGGATGATGTTAATGTTATGTACACACAGTCATCTGACTGTACTGTCCTTGTCCTCTTTCTTCAGGCTAGCGGTCACGTGTGCACAAATATATTCATCAGCACACACACACACACACACACACAAACAAACACACACACACGCACGCACATTTCCCACAATGTTGTAATTCCCTTCACGCTGCACTTTTAATAAATAATAACATCGGGCTTTGCCACTAAGACGCCCTGTTCAAATAAAACATTCGCCCAACCAAATACTCCTGAGGCTCAGAATATCTTCCACATTTTTCCGTCTGAGGGAAACGCTGTCGATTCCGAGGTTTTCTCCACTTCTTCTTCTTCTTCTTCTTCCTCTTCTTCTTCTCTCTCTCTCTCTCTCGCTGCTCGTCCCCTCGCTGCCTCGTGTACACAATACGTCTCGTTGCTTGAGGTGTGCAAGACTCTGAAGATTTTAGGGTAAACACATGACATCTACAGCTCATCGCATAAATATTTAAGAATGGGAGAGGGGGTCTGAGGCGGGGAGGGGAGGGGGCAGGTCTAGTGTAGGTACAGTATCTTTTTCTGAGCGGGTTTTATTATGATGCCTGAAACAGGTTTTTCAAGATTCGTGTCTTTCTTAAAGGAGACGACTCGTGGTCCGATCTGAGTGGAGTTTTTAAAAATATATTCGAATTACATTTTTCGTGAGCAGGAGTTTTAGTCTCATGTGATGTGCAGCGTTTTTAAATGGGAGGCCATTGGGATTCATACAGTGAACAAAGGATATTCCCCATTGAAACAACTGGTTTCTGCAGCAGGAAAGCAGCTTGTAGCTCCACATTTCCTCCTCACTGTTCTGCTTGATGTCGCAAAACCTGTCAGCGCTAATGAGCGGCTTCATCTGAGGAAATAGAGCATAATTGAGTTTTTTTTTTTCTTTTTCTGAGGGATGCACCAGGGGTGGGGTGTAGAAAGACGTCTGTCAATCTCACATCAAGCCTCGACTTCCTTTACCGAGACCTGAGTGGCACCAGACATCTAGATTTGTGACACCGTGCACAGTGTGAGCACGTTGATGGCCTCTCAATGTGCCACTGACTCCTCTTTATGTACTCTGCCCCCGGGGTCTGTCAGTCCACAGAGACGTTACGGGAGCGAGCCTGTCATAACAGCCATGTTTAAGTGTGAAGCACGCCCATTTTCACCGGGATCCATGGCCAAAGCATACAAACACTGGTTACTGTAAATTCTGAGGAAGTGCCAGTTCGCCCTGAATAGATCTGTCACCGCCAAATCTCCTCGGGATAACAGAGGTCATAATTTCCACTTAACACCTCCTGCTCCTGCACATACATGTCACGGTTTACAGCCTGACTGGGCCAACGTGCCGCATCTGAAAGAAGCATATTTTTCTGTGTTTTATAGCCGAACATAACGAAGCCCTATAAATCCTCAAAAGGCCCGGACCTGAGGGCGTGTTGCCGAGCTGCAGACACGTCACCATCGAGGTTTGAGATGAAGGACACTCGACCGTTCTAAATAAATCAGCGACTGGGTTGCCCTGTTGGACGTACAAAGAAACACAGATTTGTTTGCTGTGGTTATTTTTTATTTTTTTATGTGTCTGGGTTTTATTTGTGTCGCTGTGTCTCCACTGTGTCGGACTTGGGATCCTCCTCGGCAACAGCAGAAATGATTTCCTTGTCATAAAAACGCTATAAAATCAATATTGACCATAATTTTTTAGTAGCTAAAACTCCAACAAGGAATTGTGTTTCCCCCTTGTCCATTTGTTTGGTCAACACCAGGATTACACAGATTGATTGAATTTAGGGGATTGGATCTTGGAGGGGATATGGGCCTTTCTGAGCTGTTGGTTAACTAGTTAATTGGTTGGTTTGTAGGTGGTTGCTTTAGTTGGTTGGTTGGTTGGTTGGCTGGGTTGGTTGGTTTTTATGTGGTTGGTCGGTTGGTTGGTTTGTGTGTGTTTGGTTTGGTTGGTTGGTTGGATTTGTCGGCAGGATTTGATACTCGGTACATGGGTCAAGAAAGAACCCATTTCATTTTGGCAACGATCCGGACAAAGGCTAAGTTCAGGAAATGCTTGTCTGACTTCCTTTGTTGAGTTTTAGGGATGTTAATGATGTTAATAATGTTCTTTTTAGGCAGTTGAGGGGACTGATGTCTGTGATTATGTGGAGTTTTAGTCCTCGGGGGAGTAATGCTCTCTACTGAGTGTCATCCTAGTTTCTACTGATTTGATTCAACCTTCCTCTTGTGCCGCCTAAAGGCTGCTGCTCTTTCAACGGGCCTCTGTAAACCCTTCTGCTTCCTCAGCCATATTTCCATCGGAGCCTCTCTACATCTGTACGTTACCCCTTATTTTCTGAGCTGTACAAACTGTGTGTATTATCTTTGAAATCTTTTCCCTCCTGCCGAGAAACTCCTTCAAATTAATGTGGATTACCACCGTTTACGAGAGCCATCGCGGAGCCAAACGTCAACATTAGCCTCATGCTGGAGACTTGCAGTTTCTATTGTATACCAGAGGCATTAAAAAAGAAATCCATACATGTTTAGTTGAACTGTGCGTTTTTTTAAACCCACTGCAGCCCCAAAGCCTTTCGTGCCTGGGTTAACCATACAAAGGCCTATTTTGAAAACTTGTCTTTGTTGCGATAGCATCAGTCGTTATTAACGAGGAGCAAATGCTGCGTAAATGAATCTGTCTGAGCTCCTCGCCCTCGGCCATCAATCAGAAGTAATACGCTCACTGCTGATTTAATAGGGCTCGAATGGCTGCGGTGCAATGCCATAATGCTACATGTCAGTCACTGAAAAAGTATTTGTTCCCCATACTGTGTTCTTGTGACCTCTCTTCTGAGCTGCATGTAAAACCCAACACAAGAGTTCCATACCCTCTATGAGGTCCCACACCTCAGCAAGCCACTCAAGCTCGACCAGATCTACCCAGAGAGAGTGAAACAGCCGACTTAGAGTCCATAGACTGTTATTTCAAGTTTGTCTGAGCGGCGTTAGCATGAATTCCCCTCGGCCTCTGCTCAGGGTAACGGGACATTCAATTCACCCCCCTTTTCTGGTCCACTGAAATCAATTGGCGCAGTTAGAAACAGCAGAGTGTAAATGATAGAGACTAATTCTCTTGGAGGAGGAGGTTAATGCGAGGTGCACGAGGTCAGTGCATTCAGAAAGGTAACTTTGGCTTCGCCCGCGACCTTCTCTCCTGTGTTTTCCCCCCCTCTGTCTTTTCCTTTCTCTCACATGAACACACACACACAGTCCCTCAGCGCTTTCCTTCCACTTTGCTCATTCACTCCTCCCTTCTGCCTCTCATCTCTTCTGTCCCTCTCTCCCACATAAAGTTCATCGCACACAGTCTGTCCTGCTCTCCGAGTTGTCTCTCTTTCTCACCCTCCCTCCTTCCCCTCTTTTCTCACTCTCTTTCTTTTCCCGCAGCGCTAAGGAAGTGTCTCTCCGCGTCACGGGGACTCGGAGAAGGCTGCGCTGCAATAATTGGATTATTGAGCAATCGGCAAACAAACATGAGACACAAAGCGGCCGATCGATACGGAATGGTAGCATCGTTTGAGGTGGTCAAAGGCAATCAAAGCACGGGCGGTGAATAAAGTCGTCAAAACAACTTACTGTTCAGGATTAGTGAGTTTAAGGAGAAATTGTGCGGAGATGTCAATAACAGTTTATTAGACATCAAAAGAATCTCCCCTCCGCACAGACTCTCTGCGTCCTGCTCAGTCTGGTGAATTTGGATGCATTTATGTGGCGAGGCTTAGACTGAGCCCTGCAGTGAACAACACAGTCTGTCTGGCCAGGGAAATAGATTTGGGTTTCTGTTGTGTATTAATGTCCAGATGGACAGTTGTGGAGTAATCTGCAGCACTTCCTGCTCATGGCTAGGTAGAGCTATAAAACTGGGTGCATTAAAAGGGAGCATGAAACCAGTGCGTGGAGCTACTGAAGTGAAAGAAAAAGTAAAGTGAGGTATTTTTAATATGACTTCAACTTAAGATATTTCCATTATCTATTATTCCTACGGCAGAAAAATGTCTCATTTGCCCAAACAATAGTCCAAATCCCTGAGATTTATATGTTCTCAAATATTTTCACTATAAAAGACTATAGAAATAAGTTTGTTTGCCAAAATTCTGCAAATCTGCAAAAGAAAACCTGTTAATTTCCCTTGAATCACAGCAATAGGTGGATTCTCTCACGGGGGGCAAAGTAAATCTGTGTAAACCGTCTAGACAGCGCTGACCTTTGAGGGAGCGCAGAGACAGATTGTAGCTTATTATACAGTTGTGCTGCAAAATCCACTTTTAATCCTCCACCGTTATATATGAGAGTTGAGTGGTTCACAACAGAAGAATAGTCTGTGATATGTTGTTGCTGGAACAAAACCATCTTTCAGATAAACTGTGTGAATGTATTGTCATGTAAACACCCAAATGACTATTATCTATTTTTTTGTTCATCCTAAATAATATTTTAGCGAATAAAATTATATAAAATGCTGAGAGCAAATTGACTTCAAGATGTCAAAAACTGATTATTGAATTTGTTAATTGTGAATAACTGTTAATATTGATTTATTGTTTTAACACAAAATGGCTCATGCAGGGGTGTTTCCAGGGGTGGGACCAGGAGCGCCCTGGCCCTAGCTGAAATCTGATTGGTCCCTGAAGTCCCCGCGTCTTGTCAGTCTTTTTTGCGAAAATTGTAGTTTTTTAAGTTCATAGTGTGCCAGACCAACACATAGATATATTCAATAATGTGTTTCTTTGCTCAAAACTTTAGAACTAACAGTAAACACGGGATAACTTAAATGTGTCCCCCCCCCCCCGTGTTAACTGTGGCCCCTTTATGGCCCCTGTTTTAGAAAAATCCTAGATACACTACTGGGCTCAGAGGAAGGTGATAATGGAAAGTTAAAGATTGGCATATATGTCCAACATATTTATGAATTCCCACTTCACTACATATTTCAGTCTGATGTAGCTTGCAAACCCCGAAAACTCAGAACAAGGTCCCTCCTGATCCAGTAGAGCAGCAGCAGTAAACAGCCCATACAGTACACGCTGCATCCACACAAAGTGTACAGCTCCACTATAAAATCAAAAGTGACTTGTGAATTCAGAATATCTGCGCCGTTACACCGGGAGCTTTTTCTAGGTCAAGTGAATAAACATTGCCATCCGTGCATATTTTTTTTTTATGAGCAGCGGCGGCAGACAACAACGAGGGGGGAAAAAAGAAAAAGAAAGATTTCCTCCAAAGTTTGCCAAGGCAACCTGTTTCACTAACCCCGAACTTCTGGTGCGGAATGTAAAAGTTGAGCTCCTGCCCGCCTGTCAGGCTGCGGCGAGGAGGGTGTCGATAAAAATGTTACATCGGAACTGACATGCTGGCAGTCTCTCCAACAAAAGCCCTGCACTGTCATCCTGCTGTACCGTCTCAGCGAGCTCGCAGTCACCGAGACCCTCTCGCTGGTGTCTTTCTTCTGCCTCCTCCCTCCCTCCCCCTCACCCTTTCTCCCTCTCTAAAACCCTTATAACATCCTCCGGATTTAACAGCTTAAATGTCAGTCTCATGATATCAGTGCCACTCAGATTAAGCGCCTTAAATACGATGTAAATGTATAAATGTAGGCCAATGAGTGGGCACCGTTCAATCCAATTAGCCATAATGAAGGCAGTCTCAAGGAAACTCAAAAGCAGTAATTTTCTTATCGTTTTCTGTGGCTTATTGGCGACTACACGCCACAGACACACAAATACATTCTAGCTTCATACAGAATGTTTACCTTTAGTCTGTTTTTCTTTCCAAGTTTATTTTAGTAGTGGCTATGAATTACCTAAAAGCATCAAAGGAATCTAAAAAAAATATTTTTTTATATGTTTTGATATAATGTCAAAAATGTGTATGTATTTTGTAGGAAATAATTTTCTACTGAAGTACTGGGATCAGCAAAATATTTATCTTTGTATTTATCCCTCTATCTTTGTATTTATCCCTCTATTCCTCTATCCCTCTATCCCTCCATCTATCCATCCATCCATCCATCCATCATGGAGAAGTGTTGCTGCCCAGAGGACATATCCAAACCTCGTCTTGTAAATGGAGACATTTTATCAGCTCCCCTTATTTGTCAAATAAAAGACGTAGAAATAGTGAACAACAGTTAATATTGATGTCGTTTTACACCACTAGAGAATATGCAAACATTGGCTACATAACAATAGAAAATACTTCAATATCACCTGTTTTTCGTTTCTGTTTATTTTGTTAGCTCTAAGCATGCAGGGCCTTTTCTCTGATTTGCTTCAGGAACTGGTTTATTAGAATCCATGATACCTACAGAAACTTAGAACTATGAGGAGGGATGTTTTTAGAAGTTATTCAGGAAACAGCTGTGATATAATTTACTAACCGTGTTGTTCATGTTACAGTGTCATTTGTCAAGAATCTGTTGAACTCAGCCAACTCGGGGTCGTTGCATAATGCTGCAGGTTGAGCCAGGTGCAACTTTCCCTTTTCTTTCACACCAAGAGGACGACATGTGTCTCTGCAGGTGTCTCAGAGGTGAACGAATGATGTCTGGCACTGATCAGGAAAACCCTGATCTGATGCAGTGTCCCAGGAGGTGACCAAAATATATCCTTTCAAGTAAAAGTAGAAAAAGCCCTCGGACTCAGGTGATGTCTTAGAGGCACACGTGTTTCTGTTGGGAGGAATGTAGGGGCTAGAAGGAAATAGGACAACAAACCTGACTTTGCTTATGTAACTATATAAGCATTATTTCTCACCTCCGCCAAGGAGGTCATGTCCTTGTCTTCAGTTGTTTGTTTTTTTTGTCTGCTTGTCTGTTAGTTAGCAGGATTACACAAAAACTACAGGAAAGATTATCATTGGTGCAAGGAAGTCATCTTTGTACCTGAACCAAACAAAACCTGGCTTCATCGAGCAGTTCTCTTATTCAGGGACTAAATACAAGTTACCATCAAACATCAATTATTTCTAAAAAACCATTTACATATGTTGGTGAATGAGGAAGGACTGTTTCTGTCCTTCCGTGAGACAAAAGAGGGATCTTCATTTTAATGATTGTCCTCCACAAACTGACATGTACTATAGTAAAAGGTGGCAGGACTTCTTCCTTTTATTAAACATGCACAGGTTCTCAACTGTTCCACACCTGCTTCTTCTCCCAAAGGTGTAGTTTGGACAAATACATATGGGTTTTCGGTTCATTTGAATTTAAGTGATTTCCTCTTGACACTTTGATGCACATGCCAATATGTATACAGGAGCATTTACAGTTGGTCTGTGTGTGTGTGTGTGTGTGTGTGCCGCGTCTGCCAAAGGAGGCCTTCAATTCTTTTTAGGAGAATCAAATATTAGTAGGCCGCATTGATTTTGGAACAAATTCTAAGTGCTAGTGCGAGCGCCGTCTTCCTGCCAAGTGTGTCTGGTCCGTCTACTCACTCTTCCTTTCCAAGAAGCAGAGTCACTTCTCTGGGCTCTTTGTTCGATGTGCAGAGCTGCGATCGCTCTGTGTATCACTTTCTTTTATTGTCTCTTTGTAACGATATTAGAGGAGGTCAGACCCAGATACAATGTAGTTAAATCAAATATCTAGCATTTTAACAATTGCTCTGGAGGGGTGTGTTTTTTGTTTTTGTTTTATTGCTGTATACCTAAATATTTCCCTGCTCTGCCTCAGCTGGAGCGACTGAAAACCAGACTGTGGTTAAAACATGTTCAATCCAAGCCTGACGGTGTAAGTTCAGGACAATGTCTCTTAAGTTGATGGCTGTCAGCCAATAGGAAAAGATGGCAGGAAGGACAAGAATGTTTACCTTACATTGTGTCCTCCCTTCAGGCAATGTGTACATTGGTTTTTATTGGTTCTACACATACACCCAGGGAACAAACCAACAATTCATTCAGACAATTTGAATTGAGCCTCATCCCGTTGTAACAAACGCAATCGCTCGTACTCAGAGAGAAACTTCTTTTTTCAAACATGGCGAATAATCTCATTTTACTATCATTAAAAAAAAGACGAGCAGAAGTTAAATGAGGTGTGGGTCGACGTGTGGGGATTAATTGTGGTCACGTGGTTCTTTATTGAGACGTTACACTCGGAGATCTGTCATCTGCGATGCGCGATATAGAATAAATTGAAAGGGTACTTAGACATGCCTCTTCCCTTTGCCCTTGTGTTCCTCTCTCTGCTTATCTCTGATCATCAGCTCTCCCTCCGTCTGTCCATCCGCTGTGCAGCTCTGTATCCGTCTCCACCTCACTTGTCTCTTTCCCTTTTATTTTATTTCTACTGTAAAACTCACGATTCTCAGAAGGACTTCAGTGCTTTGGTTTCATGTATAGCCTCAGTACAACATGACAATGACGCCCCATCTAAGTGGTGTGCATATAGATACTTTTACTGTAGAATTCTATACTTTACAATGCTGCCTTTATACCCTGACTCTGACCATATCAAGTGAATGAGAGATACTGTAAAGTAAATACCACAGCAGATCCAAAGAAAGAGTCTCCCATCATTTTATCACGTGGCGAAATCCATTGGTTGCAGTAGCTCCAAGAAACAGATCTACATTCACAGGACTTTGTTAGTCAAGGACACACATAATTCTATCATTGCTTACGCCTCGGAACATAAACTCTGCTCGAGCATTTTTGAAATCTTAAGTGAGGATTTCGGGGATTTGTTGCGTGTCTACTGTGACACGCGTGTGCAAGGTGATGTTATGCCTTCATTCAAAACTTTCCGCTTTGCTTTGCCCGTCCTTTCTCACAGTCACACGCGCGGTAATGTCACTCTATAGGGGCGAGAAACATTAGCAAACTAAATAAGCCGTTGCATTGTGGGGGAAATGGATCGGTATCATGGTTATAAACAGGCAAAAACTAGACTGACAAGAATATTTTCCAACACAATCTCAAGTTAAACTAGCTCATAATTTGATCGTAGTGATATAAACACAGAAATGATGAAATTATTACGTCGTCTGATATCGAATGGCCTCTACAGCCGTCATACGCACTTTCAATGTTGAAGGAGATTCTTATCGAGCACTGGAACAAAGGAACAAGGGATTTCTTTATTCTTTGTCATTATTCCGCCTCACTAACTAGGTCAACATACCTGTGGAGGTGTGGCGACAGTGTCAACACAACTTCAGAAAACTGACAAAAATGAATCTCCTCTTGGCACGCTTGTGTCTGTGGAGAACCTGATTTACATACACTGCAGGGTTAACAGACGCTGGCTGGGGGGGGGGGGCAGCAGCTCCACGCTCGGCGGGCACGGATCAGATCAATTACCCGATCCATCGACAAGTTGCGAGGAGGAGCCACCCGGCACTGCGCTGGCTGTTTGGATTAGCTGAATATATTCCCTTTTAATCAGAGCCACCCAGCGACCTTTCATCAATGCCATCTTCCCCCTGACCAATGAGGTGTGAAGAAAGACGAGTTGACAGGTTTGAATGTCCTTCAGTGTCTGTCCTGTATCATTACCCATCTCAAAATAGATCGAAGCCGTCTAAAAAAAGAAATCTGTTGTCATGAACAGAGGAGTTCTGAGCCCTTGGACCAAGAGACGCTGAATTGTCGGTTTTACTCTAATTTTGCGTGAACATTTATTTTCCATGATTCTTCCAAATAAAATCATTCTTAAAAACACATATTATAACAGCTTTGTAGTGAATTTAGGTACAACCTCACAAAAAATAGAGGTTTAGCCCGTTTAGTGCAGATATATAAAATCTGGATTTATAATTACTTAACATTAGTGTTATTATTCAGGGGGTGCATAGTTTAGTTGTGTACTGTACTAACCTCTATCTAAAATACAGTAGATACACAAGTGAAAGATCAACATGTACACAAAACAGCTATGGTTACTTACAAGAGAGGAGGAATGTGTGTGTGTAGTGTGTGCACCCCCAAAGGGCACCGAAAAGCCAAAAGGAAGTCAACTGAGGGGGAATAACTAAATCACGCAGCCCACAGATGTTTGTTAAATACCACGAGACAGAAAAGACGGGACAGAAACTGTTGTGTGGACGTAGTATCTGGGAAATTTTCTGTCTGACCACTCGTGATCATACACGAGACAAACAAGGATGTAAATCTTTGGATCCGTGTGAGTCTGCATGTTGATGTAAACTAGGCAACAGCAGGACTGTAAAGCTTTACACAAACACCACAATGAAACGTTTGGCACGGATGTTGAGGAGACAAGTTTACCGTGGGGCAGCTCAATAGAAGATAAGAGGTTTAACATCAGAAATAAAAATGATTCGAATATGTTCTACGCAAACTGCTCCACATTTCACAAAGGTGACGATCTGTACAGAAACCAGTGGTTTGTGTTCACAAGTGTTTGTGCCTTTGAATATCCCTGCAAACAGCCGTCAGTCCTCATAAAAAAGCTCCTTCTTGGTGAGTTTGGACCGTAAAGTGAATATTTATTCACATCTATTACCAGCAGGACGGTGCGTCATGATGAGAGAGCACATACAGCAGCTTGTACAGCGGCCGGGCCTCGGGGCTACAGCTCTGCTGAGACCACTGTCTCTCCCATCGCGTCTGCACATGTGACGCTCTCTCATTTTCAACCCCATTAATCTGTCGTGGGGGGATTGGGGGTATGTTGGGGGGGGTCGCGTGTGAAATGTGATGCAGTGGACTGAGCATTTGACTCAGCGTTTCTCTGTTGCATTTCACCTATAGGGAGTGGGTAAATTGTGTGGGCATCGCCAGGTGGAGAAGTGAAGATGCACCTCCTTCCTCACGCATACAGCACCGCTGATAAACTGGGGCACAGCCGATTCTATTCCTCTGAGTAGAAACTTGCAGAGATATTACACAATAATTAAAATTTAACAACTGTAGCCAAAGCAATCCTACGTTATTCTGCTGCACAGGGGCCAGTGAGGACTTGTTTGGAAAGTGTTCACCTCACCTCTGAAAGGCAAATGTGGCAAAAGTCACCTGTAAATAGAGGCTAACGTAACCAGGTCACTTTCAATGGGTTCAGTTATGTCAGTAAGTATGTGAGTGTTTATACCCAAACAAGTCAGACTGCCGATGCCAGAACCTTCCAAGTAGAGACACTTACTCAAGGACAAGTCTTAAATTGTGGCTGCTTCCTGGCGGGTCAGAACCAAAACACTGATTAGCTCTTTGGCAAACACACAAGAGCAAAGTCCATCCAATGACTAATCTCTTAGCAGATCACTAGTCTAACTACTAATACAAGGTCAATTTTCTTAACACAAAATCCAATTCCTCAAATATTCCTGACGCTTTTGACTTTCCGGTCTTTTTCCGTGATTCTTTAAGGTTTAATCCCACTCTCTCTAAGAATTGCGTGACCAGAAGCTTACAGTGTGCAGCCCTCTACAATACATGAATCAATCACGATTAGTTTATTTTCAGCGACTGCTCCTCTATACTCTTAGTCTAATAGCCCCTCCAGTGTAATCACCGAAGGGAAATCCCTCATCCAACACTCGAGAGCATTTGGCCCTTAATTCATATTGCATGAAATGAGCATGCAGCTTTGTTCACAGAGGATGGAAGAAATGCCATGTTGTCAGCAGACCTCGTCTAATACAACCCACAGATGGGACCTTTAATAACTAATGCCACGGCCAAGGGAACAAGATGACGACAAAATGGGACCTCTACCGTATATAGGATGGATACTTTCAGTACGAGACACTTAGTGAACTAGTGACAAGGAACATTTCAATATATGGGGCAGCAACGGTACTGCCATCCTGCTGCACCTGCTGATACTGTAATCCTCACAGAAAGACCTATTTATATCCCTCGACTATTACACTGAAATTATTGAATCGGGTGTTTGTAATAATGGTGGAAGCAAAGGAGGGAGTTAGGTGAGATTGGATTCACGCAATCGTACCACAAGGTTCAGCATGTGTTTGTTAATGGCACCATGATGACGACGATCCGAAACAACCAGTGGGCTGCTGGTGCTGCTGGTCATGAGGCCCAAACTACGATCTGAAAAACGCTAAAATACTAATTATTGTACCTTTAAAGATGTATTTTTTGTTGGAAAACTACAGTAATTCTCTACACTGACTGCTGGCCCCACATACCTATGACAGACCAGATAAAGATGTCCCAGTTAAGTCCGCGACATATCTCGTGAGAATCATTCCCTGGTTAAGACTTCATCTAATGAGGCTGGTACCTGTCTGATGTCAATCAAAGTTTTTCTTACTGCCAACAATTCATTAATTATAATCTTTAAATGTGGATAATCTTCACGATGGGTGTGAACTAGCTGGGGCGCTAACCATTGACGTTGTTAATGTTCCTGCTGTCACATATGCATCAATTATTGAGTTTAAAAATAAATAATGAACTGAATTCAGAATAATTATAAAGTCCAACTGAAGTTTTATGGTCTATGTTGTATATTCAGCAAACAACCTCCTCAACAGGCAGATAACTTTTTTTTTACCATCTACTCATCAACACTGGAAATCCCTGGTAAAATGTCAACTGTTTATAGAGTTCAGTCACCACGGAGGCGAACCAATGCAATGTGGGTTATATGCATAAGTAGGTCATCACTACCAATTAGAGGCAGACTGTCAGCCCATCCACTCAAGCATGTTGGCATCACACCTGAATTAGGAACTTCCTGCTGGTGAGCCAGATTGTACCACGAGGTGCACGTCACTGAAACTTGAGCGAGTGACTGTGATTGCAGTGGAATGGAATGGAAAGATCTTAAGGCCCGTCAGCCACATTCGCACCAACTCAGTGGAAACGAGGTGCGGAGAGAGAGGGGGGGGGGGGGGGGCTTCTCCTTTCAGGCTGCAAAGACCAAACTGCCCAAAACCAAGTTTAACAAAAACTAGATCTGAATTCGGTAGAGCGCAGACTGCTGCCAAGGCCCGACTGTCCCATGCAATCCAATCAGGCCGCGACAAATTGTTCACACTCATAGATACCAGTTGATTCAATTCATCTAGTTCTTTGAATTATTGGATGAAAACTTCAAAGAAATACAGCGATTCTTCCCTGACCTCTACTGCATCCTTCCACCAAATTACGAGGTGATTCCAACCAGAGGGAAACGTACGCTAGCAAAATGTCGTTTTATGCCTTTATGCCAACTACACCGGACTCATATTCATCAACAATAAGTATAAACAATAAAGATTCCGACAGCTCGCATGCCAGGACGTTGCCTCAGGTTTTAATTGTGGTTGAAACATCATCAGATGCATAGACGTCATGGTGTCAGGCCTCAAATTTATAAAACACTGAGGGGACAGTGGTGTTGGAGAAGGTCAACCAGGAGTTTGGTTTGCAGATTTAGACGTAGATCCGGACTGATCTGAGTTGGCTGAGGTGTTGTGCTACGACAGTGAAGCCCCCCGGGGAGGAGAGCCAACCTCCAGCCACGTCTTCTCACCACAGTTGGCACGAGATCTATCGAGGTGAATCAACCCAATTAATGCAGAACTTAATCAGGCAGGGATCTAGGTCAGCAGGATGGAATGTTCTTGGGAGAGCAGGCTTACATTCGGGATAATGTCGAGGCAACATGTCTTTAAAGTGACAATGTCGTGTGACCATTTATACACCGAAGCATTGAGTGAGACATCTGGTTGATTTGAAAAGTAAGATAATTGAGGTGCCGAAAGAGACAATGACACATGATTAACCTTAATCTTAACCTACATTATCTTTCCTCGCTATCCTTCATTAACTAACTCTGAGATCATCCCTTCGTTTGTGGCTCGACACAACAAATGAATCGAGGTATGAACATGCTCGGCCCCTCCTCTGCTCACAGGATAATATTACAGCATATTGGTGCATTTGATTTTTACATTTTCCTCCAAGGTCCGGCAGCTGAGCACGACTGTGGATGAAAGAGAAGGCTCCTTTGTGACAGTCTACAAAATAAAAGAAGCCCCAGACTTTCTCCCTTTCCAACACAAAGTGTTTGCTTGTGCATTTCCCAGAACTGCAGACAGTACTGAGGTGATGCCACTACAGTGACCCATCAAAACCCAGTGTCTTTCTGCTGAAGCGGGCTAATTACCTCCACTGAGGAGGTTTTCTGGTCACCCCTGTTTGTTTGTTTTTGTCAGGTAACAGGATAACGCAAAAAAACAGCTTGGTGGAAGGGATGCAGTAAGAACCTATTTAATTAATAAATCTGCGATGTGTACCATATGCAAGATGTAAGTTTTGAGCTTTTTGAAGGAAACAATTGTTGTATAATGCTAGATTTATATATTTGTGTTGTTTTTTTGCGCATGATTGTCAACGTGGAAAGTAAAAGAGGTTCCAGGACAACATTCTATGTATGTTTTTGTATTTTACAGGATTTAACCTGAGCTTGGCCATACAACAATAAAATAAACCATTACTTCCACACAGGGTTAGAAGAACAGATACTTTATATGCACTGGAATCAGTTTAATACTCTGAGTCAGTATCATTTTACCTAAATCTGTAGTCCCGGTCTCAGATCTGAGTACTTGACCATTTTCAATACTACAGTTGGATTTTGGTTTGGTACCAAAAAGGTTTTCAGGAAGTCTTTGATATTTCTCACTAACACATTGTAGGTGAATGGAATTTCACTGTTGCTAATCCTCAGACGATGCTGCCAATAGTGTGTTTTTTTTTTATAGGGCCTAGAAAGAATTTCCAAGGAAAACTGTTCACGAAGATTGTGCAGAGCAATGGAGACATCTGGTCTACCTCTAAGCCCCACAAGCAAAACTCCATCCACCTCCATTGTTCAGGAGACTGACATTTAAAAAAACTAGATGATTGAAACCGAAACTTTTTGCACGACCAGACACAATATGAGGTATTGCAGAAACAAGTGTTGTTTGTGTGTGTGTGTGTGTGTGTTTGTGTGTAACTTGAGAATGCTGACCCTTTCTTATCCCCCTCCAATTATGAATTTCTTGTCTCTTTTTCCGGAAAACAGAAACATATTGTGTTTCCTGCCAAACAAGTTTACCCCTTTTGCAGCGTCAGGCAACCAGAGTGATCGGTGTGATACACAGTGATGGTGTCTTTTTTCTTCGACTCACCACTTGATCCTTGGGGGCCTCCTTTCACCTGGTGGGTCAGTGTGCCACGCAGCTACATACATGATTTGTGTGCTTGTAGAGGCCATATCCTAAATCACAGGGATTCCATAGGAACGCTTTTTATGGATTTGACTGACTGCTTGACAAAAATCGCAAATCATGTGTCTTCTCCGCAAAGCATCCAGAGCCGAGGACACACCTAGTGAAAACACTTCCATAACATAATGATATAATTCCCCCCGAAATTACTATACATATTTTTTTGAAAGCTAAAAGATGAGTGATGTATATCTGGGATATGTAGTTATATGTAATGTAGTGTCAGACACATTAATATGGACCATGTTACCCAATGTGTGTACGTTGGAACATATAATAAAGAGTTTTAGTTCTTCAAACACTTGAATCGAGTGTTCTTTTAAAGGCTTACCCAATTTAGATGAACCTATCTTATAATTGGACCTAATAATTAAAAAACGGCAACCGAGCAAATAGATGCATTTGCTGAAAAGGGGGGGACATCACGGAAATAATAACTATGAGAGTCACTGCGTTAAAAGGCTCCAAACCGTTTAGAAAACCTATAACATTTTAGTTTTTCCATCCGCTACACGGCTCATTTCTCACCGTTCACTGCTGTTTGGTCATTTGTGCCACGAATTAAGTTAAAAACGTTAAGTTATAGAAGTTTAAAGTCAGTGTGGGCGACTGCAATTTTCTGAATCACAGGCTCTCTTGACACACAAGTGTCCATGGATTTGCAGTCAGTGTGTGTGTGTGCGTGTGTGTGTTTGTTATGTAAAAGGGTCCAGAGTGACACACAAACACACACCCTTCTTTTCAGTTGAGCCAAATATGTATGACCTACTTCGGGAACCTTTCAAGCAGAAAAGAATTTACATTTCTTTTCCCGAGTGTCTTCCTTTATGGCGTCCGTTTCCACGGAGGCATTGACAAGACAGTGTTTGTTTTTTTTACATGTAAGCACTTTGGCATTGAATACTTTGGCAAACTCTAATTAAACATGAATGATGAAGCCGTGCCTTGTTTGCTCGGTCAAATGTATCAGGATACCGGAGGAGAACAATCGCGAGCCGGGTGTGTGAGTGGAGATACAGAAACTTTCTCTCTGCATCCTCTCCACCAAAACGAAATATAGATCTTGTTTCTTTTTATAGCTCTGAATGAATAATACCCTCCCAATGAATTAGACATCCGCCTGTATTTAACCCAAACAAACAATCCTTTTTTAAATTTATGACAGTGGAAATAGGCTCTTATGACTTGTTAATCTTTGTAATTTGTGATTTAATATGCACATGTTTCCATGTAATCACTCAACTGTATATTATTGATCCCGGCGTGCTGCTGCTTCCTCTCGGATGACGCTGCGTTTCACTCGGGCTCTCCTCTGCACAAAAAGCCACCAACAAGCATCATGACTCGTGGGATCTTTTCGAACCACTTGTGTGACATGTTCAAGACTTCTTGCCTGTTAGGTAAACAGAGTAGTCCGTTCACAAAAGGCCGCCATTCAGCTACAGTACCTCACAAAGCAGCACGCTATAAAAAAATCAGGGCATTCATCGCCACAAAGAAGCATCCACTATGCTTTGTTGCAGCTCTGGTATTCAGTTTCCGCCTCCTTTATGCAGTTTGGTAATGACCTCAGCAACAGAAGGGAATGTCAGCGGTAGGTAATTGAGAGTAGATCTCCAACTCCAGGCCCGCCATAGCGGAAATCTGGCCCTCTGTCACCAGGCTGCGTTTCAGGAGGAGGTTCAAATGAGGACAAGACAAGCATTCAGATCCCAGGAGCCCCGGCCAGCAGTAACCACACTTTTATTGGGGTGTCAAGTCTGGACTAGAATGTGTGCTGTTGTTGTTGTTGGCGGCCATGGCAGAGGTGTTGTGCGCTTGTGTGTGCACGCGTATGTGTGTGTGTGTGCGTGTGTGCGTGTGTGCGTGCACGGCTCTGCGTGGGAGAGGCAGAGTGGAGACTTTTGCAGGGTTTCTCCTCTCTGCAACAAAAGCATCCGATGGTTGTGCCACGCTGTATCATCCTGGCTCTTTTAAAAAGATAACAGCCACTGCAGGCGGTTCTGCTCCTACGCTCTCGTAGCACAAGGTAAAACAAACGTCCATTCATGTGCCCACATGGCTTTACCTTTCAATATCACGTTACTGGACATCAGATCAGATCTTTTTGAATTTCCTCCTGCTCTGTATTTTAAGCGTTTTATTGCTGCATCGTGATTTCATATTGCTTTCTCTTAAATGAAACATCTAACGAATGCCTTGGGGGAATTTCTTCAAATGTATTCTGGTGTATGTACATAAGTAGGCTCAAGGTTTGTATTTGTAAAATATTGCAGGAATAATATGTAGCTTTTACATTTATTCTGTTTACACAAAATAATTGATTACTGATTTGGAACTGTGGAAATGTTTCTGTATTTTAGTGACTATATTTGTAAACAGTGTTTGTGTAATTCCTTTCACAGCCAGCGGGGGGGATACTCAAGTTCCGCAGCTCAGACTTATTTATCTTTCATTAAAATCGCGTCATCTAGACACCTCATCTATGAATAGTTGGACACTCAGAATCAAAACTGATCATGCACAGCAGGAAGGATTATAGTTAGCTTTTTCCAAAAGGACAGCTAGCATAGTCACTGCACAATATCGATTTTCTCGCAAGTAGATAACGTTAATTAATTATCTCAGACAGATGAATA
Organism: Pleuronectes platessa; assembly: GCF_947347685.1. NCBI lineage: Eukaryota > Metazoa > Chordata > Actinopteri > Pleuronectiformes > Pleuronectidae > Pleuronectes > Pleuronectes platessa. The sequence continues at coordinate 8,785,225 of NC_070628.1, read as the reverse complement.
ATGACAATTATTTACATCGATTCGAAAGTCCAAATTCTGGGGAGGCATGAAGTCAATCCAAATCAGGTCATTAAAAAAAAACTAAACTCACATGGGAAAACCAAACAATTCCAAACAGTGTGATCTTATCCAATGAATTTGTTTTGAAAATATCCAGGCTTCATCTTTTGCTGCTATGGCAGAAACAGAGAGGGTCAGGTAGAGATATCTGCAGCTAAAACCTGGAAGAGGAAGAGGAGGAGGAGGAGGAGGAGGACTGCAGCCAACACGCTGCTGTGGGAGAGCCAGGTCGGGCCGAAGCAACAGCTGAGATTGACAGCAAACACAAGATATAGAGCTGTATATATTATTCAGTTACCGGCTACAAGGATCTTATTCTGCGGGAGACACTGGACATGGACGTGAACTACAACTTGACAGGTGGGAAGACGTGTAGTAATTCCAGAATCTCTTTCTTGTGAAAGGAAAGAAAAACAAATAACAAGCACCGCGATTATCAACCAATTGCTGTCAATTTGTCAGCCATGCAGCAAAAGCCAGCCAAAAATCTAAAAAACTATTCACAATGGAGCCTTGAGACTAAATTAATGTCATGAAAGCATTAAGCTACAACTCAATCTACTAAATATCAAGCTCTGGACACTTAACGTTTTGCTAACTCGCTGTAACCAACATTTGGAGGATGTTTCCCCAGTTTAGCCTCGTGAAGCCAGCGAGCCTGGAAAGCTCCTCTCGATAAATACTTTTTTTTTAACTTTGCAGTCAAGATATAAAATGCCTCACAAAGAGCTTTCATCTTCATTTTAAGGATTTTTTTGGGGGGGAGTTTGAAGAAGTAAGATTTCACTCTTGCTTCTCATCCCTTGAATCCTCTTCTCCGCTCTTGCTTTACACATCCTCTGATCCGCCCACACCGACGAGTGATGGGCTGCCCAGAAGATACAAAGAACTGGAATCTCACGGGCTGTGTTAATATTATTTTTCATTTTCCATTCAGGTGTTTTATTCATTTAGATTTTCTTCCCGGTAGACATTGGTTGTCATATTCTGCTATGAATATATATTCATACCAATTCACAAAATAGGGGAAATATTGAGAAAAATATCAGAATAATTTCAGCCAATTATGTCGATTTTTTTAAGAGGGGAGGTTGGTTTAGAACAAAATGTCTCAATTGTCATACCAGTTGTATCACACTGATTTCTATTGTTGAATTATTTTCTTAATTATGAGTTTGTTGTCGTTGTCTTTGTTTTTATTTGCAGTTTTTAACTTCATATATATATATGCCATCTTAACCTCAAATAATCACTATTACTCACTCTTATTTAATCCCACTTTTTACTGATTGGGTTTTATTTCCATTTTAATTTCCATAAATTTTCTACAATGCTTTCTATGGATATTCTATGTCTTCATATCTTAAATGTATTTTTCCAAAGTAGTTTGAGCTGCATGGATGAAAGGTGCTGCATAAAGTTGAGACCTCCATACATAGACTCCAAGGTGGAGTACTCCACAGTACATCTCAGTATATTTCAGTGCACATGAAATATGCATAACCTGAAAAATATTAAACTTTGATAGTTATTGAATCTAGGACAAGTGTATAATTTTTTTTCCTGTCTTTATATTGACCTTTTTTATCCCAATTAAAACTTTCTAATGTCACAAAATTGTACAGGAGCGGTTCTCTGATGTTATGTGCTGTGCTATACACTTATAAACTTTATTGCAATTGTTTTGCTGAGAAAAACTTTTCCCAGCATGCTTCACTGACCGATCAATTATCTTTCAGTGGATAACATGATGTATTCATTCTAAAACGGACTGACAGTTTGGATTTATGATAAAATGCCTTTGGAAAAGCATAGTGATGGTGAAATTATCGACATAATGTGTGTTATCTAATGAAAATCCATTCTTATTTGTTTGTGGATGTAAATACAAAATCTGACATGATGGCCTACTGAATATCGTTTACACTAATGGTAGAAAAACACAAACCTGCAAGTTAAAAAAACTAGGCAGAATTAAATAATTGTATTCTTCATTTGTTTTTCACTGTCAATTAAATACTTGCCCGTGCACAGGAGAACGCACCAATTAATGCATAGACAGAAGAGACACACAACCATTCCCCGACACCTTCACCTGTAACATCCTTTTTAACAACCCAGACAAGCAGCTGCCAGCCTCATACAGCCAGGAGCCCATAATGCACCAGGAGCCCCTGTGCATGCCTGGTGTTGGGATTTAATTGGATATTAGTATCCAGCAGTGTCTGAATTAATCAAATCATTTCCATCCATTAATTTAGTGGAGGAACATACAATTACAGCCTTATTAGTGTGCTCTCAGGAGTATGCCTTTTCATCCCTCTGCAGAACATTGAGAGTTGGCCAGAGTCCAGTGCAAAGCCTTCTCCCCGCTTAAATCTGGTGCTTCCTCATGAGTCGACGGCAATTCTGTCCGTCTATAGAAACTGGCTGCAGGCTGAGAGCGAGGAAAAGACCCGTCTATAGGAATATATCACTCTGCACTGTCTCTAGGAAAGGTTCACATTTTTTAATGAGACCGTACCTCAATGAAAAAACTACATCGTTGGCTTCTACCATTTGTTAGATTATGAAATTAAGAGGTCAGAGGACTGAAAAGTTTTGGATTAATTCTATTTGGTGAAACAGTACTTTGAAAACCGGCACACAAAAAATGCCCTAAATAGGATGAAAAGAGATTTGGAGATTTAGCCAGAAAGCAAATATAATCCAGCTCACTAATGTAGGTCATTTTATAATAATATCCACATTTATATATTTCCTACAAATTAGATTTCTTCTATGAGGGACTTACAGTGTCGAGATATTAAATATAGGAACTCAACTTTTTTGTTTTGAAAATAAAACAAGACTGACTTTTACAGTGCACCATGCTGGCAGCCTGGTTTAAATAAACAATAAGGGCAAATAAATAAACAGCTCAATTCTGGGTTGGAACGACTCTTTATTTTTACCTCTTTTTCCTTTCTTGTAAATCAGAGTCAAAACAGTTTCGCACGAAATAATCCAGATTGCTCAGATGAGCAGCCACTTTTAATTAAATCCATTTACAGAGGAAACCAAAGTGAAAGGGAAAAACGGAGCCATGGGATTTTACTCTCTGTCATCCAAGGCTCCAGTGGATCAAAGAGTTTTTTGGTTGTGCTTTTTAATGGTTTTGATTACGTAATTCTTTTTCTTTTTTTTTGGCATATGAGATATTGGGCCAGGGCAGCGTGCGGTTAGCCCAGAGCGTGACACAATCACAGATTTCCTGCAGGGCCCTTTCAGATTTAGGTTTATGTTTATGTCTAAGTATAGCTGTCAATCAATACCATCGTACAGGTGTAACTGGAAACTCTAAGTGGGCAGCAACCTCTACAAAAATGTAACATTCCTACATTCGAGCTAAGACATCCCTCCATGTCTACATCTACTGTGTGTGTGTGTGTGTGTGTGTGTGTGTGTGTGTGTGTGTATTAATTGTATGTACTGTATGTATTTATATGTGTGTTGGTGCCTGTGTGCTGCTCTGCCAGCCTGGCTGCCTGCCATGTGGCCCATCTCTTACTGTCATCCTGTCTGACATTAGGGCTAAGCTGGATCTCATTAGGACCAAGGTGGCAGTGATCCCGTCAACATCGCTTTGGCTCCTGCCATATGGGTCGCCTCCAAGGTAACGGGCTGTATCAGTCTCCTCAGAGCTGCAAGCCTTGTTATAGCACACACATGCACACACACACACACACACACACAAACACACACACAGTATCTACTGTCTAGAAGGGTGTGTACCGTACACATAAACATAAAATGAATATGTCAAACCCAGCAGACACAATAAATGACTGATGATAAGATAATTAGGTCAAATGTGGGTGAGATTCAGAAGAAGGAAAATAAACAGATTGGCTCAAAAGCATAAGGACAGTTGTGTTTTGCATTGCATTTGTGTGCTACAGTAAATAAGCCGTCAGTTGATGAGCTGTGTGAATATGTCCTTTTTCCCCACAACCTTCCTCCGAACATGTCCCCGCTGTCTCACACAGCTGAGCTGAAGAAATCGACTGAGTACAGAAAAAAAAAACGACAGCGCAATCAGAGCAAAGTTGGTTTCTAACAAATTCAATCAGGAAAAACTTTTTTATCTAATAAATCTCCATTTTCAGATGCTGCGCAACATCACTGCCCAAACTCAGCCTGGACTTGTCATGGTCGAGACACAGTCAAACGCACAACCAATGTCCCGCCAATGTCAAATCCAGAGCTGTACAGTGCTTCTTTTACAGCAAGCGTCTGACTCTTATCAAAGCCGAGTAAGCAGGGAGTCATTTATGACTTTGTTTAGAGCTTCTTTGCTCCAGCTCATAAAGGCTGCGAATTTATGACGTCCCATGCATAAATAGATGATAGCAATGTATTTCAGAAGAACCCCAATAGCCAGCCGCTGTTATTTAAAAACATAAATATCACATCACATCCAAATTACAGGACCACAAACCTTTCTTTTGATTTAGTGTAAACAAACAGCAGCGTCTCCCACCGTTGGGTGAATACAGTGCACAGAGGCGCACACGTATCTTCAGATCGTGGCTTTGATATTCAGCGTTATTAATCACGCTGACAATAATTTAACTTCACATGCAACTAGGACACCGGAATACATAAGAGGCACAACAACTGTGTCAAAGTTGCACTTCGCCAGATTGGCTGCGATTATAGATTTTTCTCCCGTTTGGCCTGTTTGTTTTTGTTTCGGCCCCCCCTCCTCCACCCTCAGGAAAAGCAACTGTTTATTCAATCAGTTTGGCAACAAGAACATGTGATCAATCATTCATAATTTATGTTGCTGCCAATGGCTCAGGGCCCATAAAAGACAGATATTTGCTTTACACAAGGTCTTACAGAGCAATTAATTGTGTTGCTGTGCATACACACAAGGCCCTGATAAGAGGTAAACTTTGTCTCTTGCTGTGTGTTACAGTAGGACACAGGGCAGCACGAGCACAGACGATGTTGTGATCACATGCTACTATAACAATGACCTGGGCCTTCGTCTTTTCATTCCTGTCCCCCCCCCCCCAGCCAGCATCCCGCTGCCTTTCCCAAGCTCTGCTGTTGTTATTATTTAGCACTTCCCAGAGCAAACGCCTTAAATCCCTTTTTTGCAATATGAGTCTAACTGTAGCAAACTGGCCCCTTCATTTATCTGATCCTCTGAAGACGCAGGCTGCTGGTGATTCTACAGGTACACTCACAGAAAGAAAAAAAGAAAAATGCAGGAAAAGTGAAAGCTGCTGCTCTTTGTGACGCTAAGCTTGCACGCTTATCACAGCTCCTAAAAAACATCACAGAGTTTTTTAAGCAGGACATCTGACGGAGATACACAGAGAGTCAGGCTGTATAGAGACGTCTTCATTGTCCTTACCTTGACATGTTGTCTGTGATGCAGTTGGGACCTGGGTATCCTTCACCTCGGCCTGACATGCCTGGCCGAGATTTCCACGACTCCATTAACGCCGTTACGGGCGAAATTAGGCTCAACAAAGGGTTGGACTGGTCCCTCACATCGTGCCGCGTGAAAGACATTGTTCCTTGGGCTCCAATCTGGTAGTGGAATGAGTGTCCACCGGAATTAACTCCAACAATGGCCGATGTGGGCATGCTGTTATTCTCTTGGTAATAGCTGCCATCAGCAGGCTCCTGCTTAACCCCTTTAGACAGGACATTGTTGGAGAACACATCGGGCTCATAGTTCCCATTCATAGCGACAGGGGGTCCTAAGATACCAGAAAGACTGTATTCGTCAATGTTATTCCTCAGGGACAAATAGGTGGTCTCAGACGCGGAGAAGAGTCCAAGAGAAGGTGAGTGCTCGCCATAGGGTTGAGGATTCATACATCCCTCGTTTTTGTTTGGCTCATTCTTAATCTGTGTGATAAAGGGTGTGCTACTCACATTACATTTAGAGCTGCCTAAGCACATGCTCCTGAAGTCAGTCCCGGGCTCGTTCTTAATGTACTTAACCATGCCCATCTGGTCCAGGCCCACGTTGAACACCTCCCCGTCAGCCATCTCCACTTTGGGGAACTCGAAGTTCTTGAAGTCTGGGTCTCTGGTCAGAGATGTGTCTTCTGGGCTGTTGGTGTCGTTCTGTACCAAACCCAGTCCACCCGCAGGACTGGACACGGGAAACCCACCGGAGGAGGGGTTCTGTGGGCTGCCGACAGCCATAGTGCTCCCGGTGGCTGGACTGGAGATGGAAGGCCGTGCTGGGTTGCAGGTGTTGGCAGTGCTGGTGCAGCTGCCACCTGTGGGGCTCGAGACGGACGAGCGGATGTTACACGTGGTGCTGCAGGACGGAGGCGATCTCACGCTGCTCATACTCTGAGGGCTGGACATGGGAGACCTCATGACGTTAAGTGGGCTGGTGAGTGGTGGTGAGCCCACAGTGGTGGACTCCACTGGGCTACATGTGGCTGAATTCCTACGCTTGATGTTGGCCAGCGTGGCAGCACAAGACGTCTGGCTGACAGGACTGCCCACGGATGAACACGCTGCTCCGAAGCACGCTGGAGGACTGGTGGTGGATGACACCATGTTGTTGCTGCCCCCCGGGCTGGAGATGGAGCCGGGGGTCTGGGGGCTGCAGGACAGAGATGAGACCAGCATGGACGCCGAGCTAACAGGAGTCCCAGTGTTGCACTCTCTGGGAGTGGCGTTGGACTGCTGAAAACCAAAGGGCTTTATCTTGGGGCTCTTAGTGGCACCAGTCTGGGTCTCATCCAGAGGCCTGCCACACACTGGGTACATCTTCCCAGGGCTGGTACTGCCCCCATGCTGACTGAAAGCAAAGTCGGCCTCCCTGGCAGCGTTCATGTACAGACCCATGGACTCGGCCACAGTCTTGGAAAGCTCCTTGGAGTCCATTTCCTGCTTATGGCCGTGGAGAGAGTTGTTGAAGTGTGGGAGAACAAATGGCTGGTTCTGGCCGAGCCGCAGCATTGGCTGCTCCTGCTTCTTTGTGTTGTTGTCTTTGCAGTCGGCGGCTGCACCTCCAGCCGGGCAGCTGACGTTGACTATGTCCATCAGGATATCAGTGCTGGACAGACTCAAATCTTCTGTGCTGCAGCAGTACTCCATGGTGCCGGGGACGTGAGACCATCTGTTCTCTGTGTCGCTTCCATCAAAGAAACTTTGGTATCTTTTGGTCTCCATTGCTGGCTCATTGATTCACCTGGTAGAATAAGGAAAGTGAAAGAAAAAGAAAGAAAAGAATGAGAGACAGTTTACAATACTGTTTTTAGGGTTCAGCTGCACACAACAACAGTGGATTAATGACAATAATATAGACAATAAAGTTTAGTGGCAGGTGTATTAAAGGTTGGCTGTTTGCCTTTAGGCAGGTCTCATGTTCACTGGAAAAAGTAAACTGTGTACAAACTTATGAAATAACACAAATGAATCAAGTTCCTGTTTAAATTGAAGTTAAAGTTAAATCAAGTTTTATTACATTATGTTAACACAATTCACAAGTTCAAAAGAAAAGTATTTGCGTGTCACCAACTGAAGTATTTCAAGTTGGTAAACAATTTTTTTCAGAGTAATGAAATTACACGATCGGGGGAGATAATAATCTATTTTTAAAACAACAGCGTGAATTGAGCGTTTCAACTTCACGGTCAAAGCTTCAATGCAAAAAACTTCTGAATGCAATGTCGCAGGAAGAAAAAGCACAGTGAAGAAGTAGAGCATATTTCTTTGAACCATATTATTTAAATGATCTGGATATCAGATGACTTACCTCCTTAGAATACAAGACAAAACAAAAACTGACACCAGAATGTTAAATTAGTTATTCTCTTATTAAAAAGTCCAGTACAGTATCTCCTCTCTCTCTCTCTCTCTCAAGTCAAGCTGCTGCTCCTTGCTCCACAGGGGACGTACAGTGACAACTTGAGGGAAAACGCATCGTAAGAGTTAATGGATCTGCGTGACGTCGACTTTTTCTCTTTTTTTTTTCTTCTCGTTGTGTTGTTGCGTTAACTTCCCACCCTCTGCCGCGCTCCCATTGGCCGGCCGAGCCAGATATCCAGCAGGCTCCACCAGGCCACGCACGGATTGGTCGGACAGCTGTCGCTCAATAGTTATTGCTCTTGCAGCCTCAACGTAGCTGCGACATAAGTTGAAATATTGTTTTAGCGGCTGGAGCAGCTCGCGGCACGTGCACGGGGAAGATCAAACAAATACACACCCGCTAATTATCACCGTTGACAGAAGCCAGTGTGGCGATAAGGCGTCTTCTTCGAGATCCCTGTCCCACTGTTTGTTTGTGTTTCTCTCCTCCTGAGACATCTGCGTTTAAAGTTACGCACTAGTCAAATATCACACAGGGCCTGCGCACGTGCACACGCTTCAATATAACATAATGATGATTACATTTAAAAAAAAAAGCTCGGTTCCTCCTGCAGCTCCGGGTCGGGATTGTCCTGCCTCCGTCTGGACACCATCTCCGCATCTCTCTCCATTTTGCGTTTGCGCAGAATATTAAAAAAAAAACTAAAAACTGCTATTATAAAGCTGCAGTTGGAAGTATTTTGTTCCGGGTGCAAATCACAGCTAGTGCACAGTTTAAGTGGTGTTTAGTTTTAACGAACTGGCCGCACTGGGATCTCTCCGCACATCACAGGTGCGCAGACAAATGGGATCTTTTTTGGGGGGGAAATAAAACTGTCGTGCGTATTCATCGTTCGTGCGTAAACCCCCCGGCGTGCACAAAGTTTTGACCGTGGAGCCGATCCCGGGTCGAAAGTTATCGCGTTTCTCTTCCGCTGCAAATAGACACGGAGGAGGATGCGAAGTGTCGAGCTGCGGGACCGTGCGCCCGAGGAGTTCGCGGATAAAGACGCGCAGTTCGGGCACACACACACATGGCGCTTCCTTACCTTTAACAGCCACATTCAGAGTTGCCGGGTGGTGGGTGTGTGTGTGGCCGGGCAGCGGTATTCCAGACAACGAAGAAGGAGAAGGAGGAAAAAAAAGCCACGCAGAGCCACAAAGATTATACAAAAAAAAGAAAAGTCAGTGGATGTCAGCAGCGAGACGCGTCAGTCTTATTCATAGTTTTCAGTTTGACAGCTCGGGGAGGAGGAAGAGGAGGAAGAGGAGGAGGAGAAGTCTTAGCTGCGTATTACCCCCGGTGTAATCCTCGGCAGCGCGGCCGCTGCTCCTGACAGGACGAGCAGGCAGCGACGGGCTCGGACGACAGCGGCGGATCATCTCACATTATGGCCGCAGGATTCTGCACACAGCGCGCGCGGCTCTCCGGGATTATCACTGTCCGGTGGGGGGGGTGGGGTGAGTGAGGGGGAGGGGGGGGAGCTCAAAAAAACAAAACACACGCGCACACACAAAAAAAAGTGCTGATTTTGGAAAAAGAAAAGAAAGAGACGCAGGAGTCAGGGCGACGTCATCGTGTGCACATGGACCCTTCTTCTTCTTCTTCTTCTTCTTCTTCTTCTTCTTCTCACTGCAACGAGTGCAACACAAACTCCCAGGAAGGGGGCGGGGGGAGGGAGGGAGGTAGAGGCGGAGGGGAGGGGCTATGGGCGCAGGTACAGTCTGGAAATAGGGCATGGAAATAAAATAAATAAATAAAAAAGTCTCAGAGTCTGCCCGGCCTCTGAATAAAACATCCGCTGCAACTTTCTCCTGCGAATATCTCACTTGGTTTTCCTTTTCCGACAAGCTCTGCTGCACGCGGGGCACGTGCACACGCGTCCACCTTACAAGTTGCATAAGGGTGTGTGTGTGTGTGTGTGTGTCTGTGAGAGGGGACCGGTGGGGGGGGGTTGTCTCTTTACAACTAATGACACGCAGGATCATATAGACCCCTGCACACACAGTGAGATCAACCAGGATGGTGCCCAGCCACTGTAACGTCTGCCTCCACCAGGTGGAGCAATATTTCTACTGCTTCTCCCAGAAAGTAAATGTGTTGAAACAGTAGGAGATGTCACTTTAGTTCATGTCAAACTAAGATAAACTACGTCACTTCACACCAGTAACAACACCACAACTCAAATAAACCAATGTCAATGAATAAATTAATATGCAAATAACTAATACGATCAGCCATCCGCATGCACAATATTACTTGAAGTGGATGATGATGATTGTATTTGTAAAGTGAGGCCAAAACACACACAAGTGGGCTGGAGTGGATCTCAGAGCTCCACCAAGGTGCAACAGTCCCATTAAGTTCAACCAATCTGCACACATGTACAGATATCAGTTCCCTTACTATGCCTGGTTTTCTTCAAGCTCTGTGAATTAGTGTAAATGTCCTAAAACACTTAATGTTTCACCGTTAAGGAATCCTGGATCTGACCCCGGATCTGGGTTCTTCCTTGGATCACCCTCCACAAAACTTCATGGAATATGTCGTCATCTTTTTAATCTTGCTTATGATCAAACAAACAAACCAACAGACAAACAAACAGACAAGGGTGAAAACATAACCTCATAGGCGGAAGTAAAAAAAATCTAAAATTTATGTATGTTCCCGTTTTTGCTCAGAGGCTCCGAGTCAAACCGACTTCCTGTGATGTCAGTGTAGCTCTGAGATAATGTTTGGGCACGCGTTTATTCGCGAAATCAACGAATAACGATTGTGACGCCAACATTCTGAATAGGGTGTTGTTTACATTTCACCGTCGATGTGAGTGTGGACTTTGGTTTCACTCCGGCGACGTCCAATAATCAGTTTAATCTGCGGAGTTGTCAGTCAGTCGAGTCACATTCTGCAGCGTCTCACGTTCCTGTGTGAGAGGACGCAGGCAGGACTTGTGGACATCTCGAGAGGATCTCTGGAGCGGATCGCTTCATTGCTTGTTTTTTGCGAGCCAGCCTGTAGCTAAGCGAAGCAGCAGCATTTGGATTAGTCAAAGCCATCCAAGCAACACTGCCCACCTCCCTGATCTGCCTGCTAATCACCCATGAGCGAAGACCTGCTTGATAAAAAGCATCCGAATTGAGATACAGCCCATGTGGCCCACCCTCACTCATGCAGCTCCCGCTCGTCCGTGGCTTCCCGTCAAACACATCATGAGCAAATCTAATTTAGCTCTGCATCACAGACCTTTTCCTCAGCGACAGAGGAATTCGCAGACTGACATCAGAGCGCGGCTGATCTGAAATCAGTCATAATTGGCTGCCTACGTGGTAACTCTTTTTTTGTGAGTTTGCTCCATCGCATGTCGCCGGGGTTTTCCCCATCGCTCCAGCCGAATCGAAGATAACCACGCTGGCCCTGAAAACATTGTACATACATGGGGGCTAAAAATAGCTCTCTTTTGGAGGGGAGGGATCCTCTTGGATGAGTGATCGCTGTGTTCAGGAGCAGACTTCCACTCCCGTTCAGACTCATAGCAGACAACCCCAGTTGCGGATTGGGCCAACAGCGTAACAGAGAGGTGCTGGCTGTGCCTCATGGGGACAAGGGAATTGGAGCATGCTAACTCCGAAACAAAACACTCGTCAACTCAGCAGAAGACCCTGTTCCCATCGTCTGTGATAATTACAGAGCTTGTTTTAATCAGATGCTTATAGTTCCCGTTTAGCAGAGTTTTTCTTAAGGAATAATTTGCATATCTTTAATAATGTTATGACACCGTCGAGGTGATCTACAGTAATTTAATTATTTCCCCTTGTTTCTCAAAACTCAGTGAGCTTTCAAAAAAATCCGTAAAGTTTTAACAGGCCTTCTCTGTGTGCCTGTTCATTCAGGGTGCCACTTGTAGCATGCTAGCACATGCGCTTGGTTTGAGCTAACCATCCAATCAGAACAAAGTTTCAAACACTCAACCTCAAATTGTGCTAACGTTAGCTTGAATAAATCTGCACGTTGTCGAACCTGCATTTGTTGGATAAGAATCTTTCTTCTCCGGTTTAACTTGGAAACAGATGATGTAGAAGAAAAGACATGGACAACCTTTTGACCCCCAAGGGGAGGTTGTCGTTGTCATAGCAGATGAACCATGGGATATCAACGGACCTGAGGCAGTACTATTTCTTCATCCTCACATGAGGGCAGACCATTGGCTGCAAAACAAGATGGACAACACATATCAACGTCCTCCCAAAATCCAGAAATGACACTTGCTAGTTCTTGCCAACCAATTAAACTGGATCATACCTTTCCAACGCTGCATGCTAACCTTAGTAGATACTGTATCTTTGCAACATGATAGAGTCTCGGCTTCGATATAAAGTCTAAACTGTCATTTTTGTCTCACCCTGTGGATAATAATCTTTTTGTATATTTTAATCAAAGACACTTACATTTTTTGCTTCTTCAATTATCGGATTCCTTTCCAACATTTTACCACCCCAGCCATTACTCCTGGTGAAAAAAAAAAACCATGCTGCATACACAACATTAGATGCCTCACCTTATATGTGGCAACTCAGAGCCCATCTGTTCACACATCTTTTTTTCATTAAAATGTGCCCATTCGCTGCAGTAAACACTTTCTCCAGCTTTGATGATGGTCTCGTTCCCTGTGTCTGAGGGAGACTTCAGTATCTGGCACACAGACTGAATAACTTCCCATTTGGACGATGGGACTCAAGCCTATGAAGGTCAGACATGAGAATATACCGTATGCCAGTGAATTTTAAACAGGGTTGCTATGGGAACTAGCATGTTTTTTAAATGTGAACTCTATAGCCACGGCCAGGGTATGTGTGTTGAACAGAATAAAAAAAAATAACCTTGGGCTAAGTGAATAAAATGCGTGATAGTGAATATTTTGTGCCTGAAAACAGAAAAATACATATATTACCCACTCACAGAGATTATAGTAAGGAAACATCTCCTGCTATCATGATATGATTTTCATATAAGATTGATATTCTCTCATTTCCCCCCTTGATTCATCCTGGTAACAAATTAAATCACATTTTCACAAGTTTATCCAAGTTAAGCAATTAAGGTTAAAAAGGATATAATTGAAAAAGTGTAACTGGTGTAAAAGCAGTCAGACACATGGAGACTTGAGGAGCTTTACAACTAACTTGCTAAGATTTTAATGAATGCACCCAGAGGTATAATTACAGAGAACATCATTAAAGTGTGACTGTAACACAGGGTGAAAATCCACACACGCTTTTAGAAGATTTCACAAAAAACAACAAAAAGGCGTGCTTAGCTGATTCCAGATCAGGAAACAAATACAAAGAACTGTATCCTCACAGAGTTTCAGTGCATCATTTAAACGTGTGTGTAATTCAACGTAAGTTAAAAAAATACAAAGTGCACATTATGCAAAATGTGTACGTGTCTCTCGTGAGACTCAGACAACGTAAACAAAGCCACCCCCCCAGTCCCACTTATGACACAGATTGCTGTTCACCTTAAGTTGCCCTACTACACAGACGGCACGGAGCGTTTAAATGCTGAATGATATGCATTCAGCCGGCCTCCCCGGCAAAAAGTCTCTCCTACTATGTGTGCACCACCTGGGGTTTGTTCCTCCCACTTAGGCAATGACGATTGAGATCATGTTGATGATTAAATAACATGTTTACCCTCAGCGTAGTCAGGAATACATATTCAGTGGGAACACGGCGTATAGGCTACAGCCTGACTTCAGATCACATTATTAACACGCGGAGAATTATCACTAAATAATGTGTTGTTCAACAAAACTGTGTCAAGTACATTATGAATTGATATTCCTGGTGTCAGCTTGCAAACATAACTCCCATCATGCAGCACCTAGATGCCAAGGTTTAAAAGCAAATGCTTGGATAGCTATTTGAGTGGGTTCAGGTGTTGTGATGTTTCCTGCAATTGATTTTGATGCGCGGCATTTTGTACAAGTAATGACATTTTTGATAGAATACTCGCAGGGAGAGTATCTTTTGAATTATGTAAAAGTAGTCATAAGGGAAGTTGAGGTAAAGATTAAAACTGAAATCATTGCAGATGTTTTAATTGACACGATTTGTTTTATAATGAACATGTGAAATAGTGTTCGTGTAACACTAGGGTTGCAAAGTGGCGGAAAGTGTCCGGTAAATTTCCGGAATATTTCCATTTCCATTCCATTTATCCATCAATTGTAAGATATTTTTTCAGAAGATTCCAATTGTTTGGTCAACTATTTATATCTCTGGCATTGCATTAGTGTTTTTTTTACAAGCTTTTTTCTCCTCTTATTCTACAGAATAATGGCACGTGCACTATCTTGAGTTATTTCACCCCAGCCAATGTAGAATGAAAGGCTGTGTGCATATGTCAAAACAAAATGTTTATATTTATGTCTTTATATTACAAGGTAAATACGGTTAGTAAAAATTACCCACAACATTTCCAGTTCATTCCCGTTAATTCCCGTTAATTCCCATGGAAAGTTTCCAACTTTGAATATTCCCGGAATTCTGCAGCCCTATGTAACACATGTATGGTTTGACATATACCTGAGGTAACAATTCTTAATCAATGCAGTTCATTAGTTAAGAAAATAAGATGCATTCTTACAGATAAAACAAATCACAATGAATTATCTTAATAAGAAATAATTCAAAAAAATAACCAATGATATACTATCCACATTAGTAAAAGTGGGCCAATGCAAACTTTTAATAATACACTATGACTATCAGTGTCAAGTTATTTTAAAATACTCGTCTACAAGTTCAACTCAAATAATATGACTTGCAGCTTTGAGCAAACACTTCTTCCAGTGCAGAGTCACACGTGTTACAGTAGCAGTCGTTTTTCTCCACCTGTACCTCGACTTGCACAAAAGCAGTGAGGGAGGTAAAGCGTGACACAAACAGAATGTCAGGGCAGCAGCCAGAGAAACAGCCGAGCTCCACGTGTCACTCTGCCTGGGACGTAACACACAGAGATACAGTGGACAAGTCAGACCACACAACAGGAGGGGAGAGGATTAGAAAAAAACACCTTTACTCTGATGCACTGTCTGGCTGTTTGTGTGTCATTTATAAAGGTCACCTCCTGCTCCTCTGTCTGTCGAATACAGAGCAGACATCCGCACATGCAACCTCGCCTAGAGATAAAGTAGATTTAAGGAAAAATATATATAGACATAGTCAGAGGAGCAAAATGAATCCCATCTGAAATCTAGTGCGAAGCGTCTGTGCTTTTCATATGGAAAAGCTGTGGTGCTGTGGTGTGTAACAGTGGGTCTCTGGTGACCCTCGCTGAGGTTTGTGTGCGTGTGTGTGTGTGTGTGTGTGTGTGTGTGATGTGTGTGTGTGTGTGTGTGTGTGTGTGTGTGTGTGTACAGTGTTTGCACATATGGCTCTGTGCTGATAATTTGTGAAAGCATATTCTGGCCTATAAACTCTTTTCTCTTTTTTTCCCCTTCTAATTTTCCCACGTGACCTTTGCTCAGAGCGACTGATAACAGTGTTTACTCGATTATCAGGAGTTTTCTTCGTGTGTCTCTGCTTTTATTTGTTTTTTATATCCTGACAGACAGTTACAGTACAATATATCCACATCAGTTACACTGCAAACTCCTGACCCTCTTTTATAGCCTCCTAAAGCTTTATTTTTAGATGTGTGCTCTTTCCTTGTTCCAATCTCAACTTCTATTTTAACGCTTTTGTCATGTTTAATAATATAATGTTTTTCATTTTTATATTTCTATAGCTGTGCTCTATTGCTTATTGCTTTTTAACTGTTTCCTATTTTTTGCCTTTCATTTTAAATTTTCAACTTGTAGAGTACCTTGTAACTGTAGTGAAAGGTGCTTTATAAATATAGTTTATTATTATTATAGCATAGCTATAACCCGGTTTAAGAACTGAAAATAAATAATCATTATAACCTAAAGAATCTGAACTGGTTATTATCAGTATTTATATTATCCTCATGTTTGGTCTTCTATATGTACCTTTACCAAGACAGTGAAAGAAGTTTAATGAACAATGCAAATGAAGGTTGTAATCGCAATTTAATAAGTTTATGTTTCAGATTTTTTACTTTTCTTTTTTGCTCTTCATCCCCTCATTTCCTGTCCCCTCCCTACTCTCTATCTTTACTGTAAAATGCATGAAAAATTCTTTACATGGACAAAAACACAAACAACCTCTATCTGTTAATCACCATTTTTTTTCTCTTGGCATTCTTTCTCTATTCTCTCTCTCTCTCTCTCTCTCTCTCTCTCTCTCTCTCTCTCTCTCTCTCTCTCTCTCTCTCTCCCATGTGCACTCAGTGACCCACCTCAGCCTGAGAGCAAATAGGAGGCCTGCTTGTTGGAGACTCACCGGGGGCCAGGGTGCAACAGTTTAAAATGACCTGAAAGGCTTGTGTTGTACTGTACATACTCCACAGAGAGAGATCATATGGACCCAAAATAGCTTAACAGCACAACTCACAGGAAAAATTTGACACTTCTCCGCCCGTTTAAAAAAGAAACAGGGGCCCTGCGCACTATTGTGTTTTGTTCTCTCTGATAAAAGATAAAAGATAAAACAGAAATCTCAGATGTGAAACAACTTTCCCTTTTGTGTTTTCCAAATGAACGGATCTGATGTGTTGCACTTTGAAGCCTGCGGAGGATCAAAGTTAATCTCAGCTGGAACAAAAAAAAGGAATACGTCTTTTTATGAGAGGTAAACAGTCTCCGGGCCTGATTTTAACAATGAGCACTGTGGTGAATCAGTCGTCCCACATCTCGGCCCCAAACGGCACGACGTTGTGATCGCTTAAAAAACACACTCTGTGAAATGAGCAACCAGCTCTTGTAGAGGTTTGTGCACTGATGAGCTGCATGTCACATTAATTATGCCGGATACTGGCGAGCTGCGTTCCTGGAGTCTCGGTTCATCTATTTGTAATAATAAAGTAACGGCGAGATTTCCTCTGCTAACAGAAAGCAACTGTTTATGTTCCGCATGACTGGATGTACAGTAAGCGCTCTCCAAGCACAACGCTGTGATTTATAAATAGCACTGGAGCCCTCTGAGCTACCGTGGACCCACAGCTGTTTAGAATGTGTGTGGAGATGTATGCACACGACCTTGTTACACATGAAGCCTTTCATTATTTATGGCAGTTCACAGCAAAGTCAGTACCCTTAACAATCTCATACTAACACTTTGAGATTAATTTGTCCCAGTTTCTCTTTCCTCTTCTTCCTCTTCCTCTTCCTCTGCATCTCCTTTCCTTCTCTCATCTCTGCTGGGTGTGTGTGTGTGTGTGGAACCTGGCGTTGGTTTTCAAGGTGCCTGGTTATTATGAAGACATCAGTGTCAGCGTCTTATCAGCATTTGTGTGCATTTGGTTTATTAATTACATCGGCTGGTACGAACTCAGAGCACTTGGCGAAAAATATCAAAAGCTGACGCCTGTGTCATGATTAATTTCGCAGTGAACAGTCTCCGCGATGTCAGTGGTAATTAGGCATCACCCATTGCATAACACACCATGTGTCAGGGTGGGTGGCGTGTGTGTGTGTGTGTGTGAGTGTGTGTGTGTGTGTGAGGGTGAGAGAGAAGGAGAGAAGAAGAGTGTGGGGGGTAAAGAGACACAGAGAGACATGGCTTCAACAACTTTTTCTGGTAAAACCAAGAGGAAGTTTGAAAGAATTATCGCTGGCTTGCACTTATTACAATCTGATCTCCGCTCTCACGTTACAATATGATCAGTGGAGAGCCTATATTATAAAATCTGCATGCATATGATCTATGTATCTATGTCTATGTATTCAAGTAGCTACTTGTATTTCCTGTATGAGTCAGAGCTTGACTTCTGAGCTCACAGTGTCATCTGAGTTTACTTACAAACCTGTGGAGGAATGTTTGTGCTGGTGACTGTCACTGGGAGTACTGGATGCACGACCGTAAACTCCAATGAAAGCCCATGGCGTTGCAAACGTTCTCGCCAGGTGGTGGAAACCAGTTCAGCGCAATTACTTTTATCTGCACAGCAGGATGACAGGCCTGTGTAGCCTGTGTCTATTTTATTCATAAAAATGTTCCATTTATGCATCAAGTCCCATTTCCCCAGAATCCTCGACATGTGTTGATGTGTCTCGCAGCTACATTCCATTTTAACTTTGCCATGTTCGACGTATGTAATTTTCAGAAGCGATCTGCAGTGTGCAGAAGAAAAAAAAGGAAATTTTGGAAAAACTTTACACAGAATTAACCACGAATGAGTTATACATTTTTTCCTCTTCTCCCTCCTCCTCCCTCTATTCTTCTATTTTCTCCAAAATAAACAATGGCCCATAACACTCAAATTAACACAGATTGGGATTTGATGTGCTGTGCAGCCAGATGGCTCGCTCACTCCCTCTCTGGCGGGCTGGCAGTGCAGCTGAGGACGAAGGCACTTCCAGAGCGGATTTGAAAGAATCTAGGCCAGAGAGAGCGGGGCTGCTCTCGGAGACTAGCCGCCAGTGCTGTCATGTTTTAGTGCACATTTTCTATTTGAGGAAGAAGCTGCTACATAGAGAGATGTGCATATAGTGTGTGTGTGCTTGTGTGCGTGTGCGTGTGTGAGCAGTGAGGGATGCCTTGATAGAAATGAAGGGGAAAGAAGGCTCATCTTGGCTGAGCTGTGTAAACAAGCTTGTGCAAAAAAATAAATTCAGTCCTGCATTTTCCTCCTGTCCACCTACAGCGTATCAGACGTCTCCACTCGGCACATTATGTTTTACACAAGTCCAGAATATTCCTGACGAATTAAAGTGATAGATGGTTTGAAATAAACGTGATGATTGTAACAAACAAATGACGTCGAAGCATCGTTGATATAAATCCATTTTCAGTGGAGTGTTCGAGGCTGTGTGCACACTTTGCATTAACATACAGTGACTGGAGATCAGCACTTTTGAAAACACTGTAGCGCGCACGTTTCGAATGCAACTTTTAGAGCCAGTCATTATTCCAAAGCCGAGCCTCCATCTGGAAAGTGGCAAACTTGGCTGTTTTCCTGGTGTTGCTGTGGAGGGAAACTGGGTCTGTGTGAAATTGCAGGACTCGTGATACTTGGCTAAGGTGTAAATTTGTCTGGCTTTGATGATCACTTTCTTCACAGGCGTCCCTTTGCCAACGGGAGAAGGGTTAGAGTTGTCACAAGACGCCGAAAACTTTTCAGGTTGTGAAGACAAGTTCACGCGAGGGAAGCTTTTGCCGAGTGGAAGAGGGAACGTGAAGAAATAATATCACACTGACCATCCAGCCTGAACCGAGCACAGGTTTCATTATGACGAGTTTGCTGATAGAAGATTAATGCTCTTCACCGAAAGCATCCAAGAGTTTATTACATGCACCAGAGGGGTTTCATCTGCACATGTTGGTTTGTGAACAGGATTATGTATAAACTACTGAATATATTGGTGGAAAGATGAATTATCAGCCATTAAAAAAAAACATAAAATGTTGTTGCTGATCCAAAGCAGGGGGTGGATCCAGGCTTACTTTCTTCACTTCCTTTAAGGTCGAGGGAAAGGCCTTTTCCCACTCTTTTTTTTATTTATTTCTCAGAGAATTATGAGTGAAGCTTCAATGAAAATTCATTCATTATTTAGAGGGCCAGGGATCCTAACAGAAATCTGGATCCAGTAGATTTAAATGTGGTTTCAAAGTGGTTTAGGTATTTTTCAGCCTCTGCATAGTAACAAATAGAGCTAGAAACCTGTGAATGACACCAGTGTAACGTAATGTGATCTTAATTATCAGGCTTGTTGTAATTTGAGTGGACTGTCGAGCCCTGGCAGAGGTAGATGTGCTCCACTGAGAGCCATCCACACGTTCATCTGACAGAATCAGACTGCTGCAGTTTTGTCGAACACGAGCTGATCGTGGACTCTGAAGGGAAAGAGATTGTGTTTGGCTGCAAATAACAATTAGTTTAATTATCAGTTAATGTGTCAATTATATATTTGTTATGAACCTGTTAATTGTTTCCCTAAAATGTCAGAAAAGTGAAAAACTTATTTCCAGAAGCTTCATTTTCAGATGCATTTATTTATCAATGGTCACAAACCACAAATATACAGACACTACAAACCAGCCCAGTGTCTGCAGACTGTGATTCATGTAAGATTAAGTTGAAAGATCTCAATAAATATTTTAAAATGCAGACATCTTGACTGCATGTGAAATTCCTTCAACTCCTTAACTCCCCTTCAGATCACGTTTTCCTCATTTATGTCAAAACGGCTCCATAAACCAGGAAACGGGGCTCATCAAGCTCAACAGCAGATTCCTATTAATTACAAACTGGCAAACTTGTTAATATGACTGTGCGCTGAAAGCCAGGAGTCTGTGTGAACGGCCTGGAGTGCCAGACAACACCTTCTGCTGGTCGATGGCCATCAGCATGCAAGCGAGCCTGCTCCGCTATATATACGCAGCAGCCTGGACTGCCTGGGAGGAATCTCCTCGCACAAACAAACTTTCTTACTTTTCTCTTCTTTAGCTACCTCATTATCTCGGTCTGCAGATGTGCTCCCAGTATCTCGGAGGGAGTTTTTATTTATTTTGAAGATTAGAATTAAGATGACGTAAAGAAAAGCAAAAATAAGTTATCGGGTACAAAGTCGCAGAAGGGAGCTGCTTATGTGTTTGTGTTTGTTTCTGAGGCAAATGAAGTGGAACCGCAGCGAAGAGGAAGAGAGAGAGCGAATATCAAACACGACTGAATTGGGTTATCTGTAATGATTAAATGTTTCCCCCCCCCCCCCCCCCCAACACAGACCAATAATATAATTAGCCGTAGCTTGTTGTTTTGCTCTTTCATGTAAAATGAAAAAGCCACTGTTAGGCGATCACACTGTTCATTGTCGCAGGAGCGTTTCTGTTTGTACCATATTCTTAGAAAAGTATTTGTAGAATTACTATACTGTGTAAATATTATTTCCTGGAGCTTTCAGTCGCACAGTCTTCAACAGAGGATGTAATGTGTCGGGTTGCGATGGAGGTGAATGTTTGACGTGTGAGCTCATCCGGTTTGGTCTCATTAATAACAAAGAATAAAGATAGACGACATGACAGCTCCTCAAGAGTGAGGACAAATCATCCTCATTGCCCCCTGGAGGCTAGCTGCAGTATAGGTCATATAATCTGCCTCCTCCAGGTTAACAAATGGGACATGGACCTCATTTAAACAAATCAAAGTATGCATCAAAAAATGTCTTTTAAAAAATGGATTCTCTCATTTCAGGTAGATCCTAACCCAGTGATGTGTTCGTTATTTAAGGATTTGAAAATAGGGAGGAAACGTGATGATTGACAGCTGAGAGTGACTCGCAATTGGTGCAGCACACGTGTAGGCGGGACGTCGGTTCTGTGGCTCCACCTTCACTACTTTGAAATTACTGTTAGAAATGGAAGATGGCAGCACCCGTATCGAAGCTTCATTTTTGCACAGTGGCAGGAAGTGGAGAAATGTTATCCTTCTTTATTTACAGTCTATGATTCATTAACACAAGTCTTATTTATTTCCCTTGCCAGTCGATGTTTAACTTTAACAGAGATTTCAAACATTAAGTTCTAAAATTAGCCACAACAGAAAATAAACCAGATTTCAGATTCCCCGATACTTCTGTTTTGTTTGCTGACATTGTCTTTACCACCATATGACACCTTATGATGACTCGCTAATCCTTTTTTTACATTCCTTTGTATCCAACCGGTAACTGTGTGAACTGATGGAACAACATGCTCCACAAATATTATGTTGTCTGAGGATTACAAAACTGGCAACCATGGAATCACCGCTTTTATTATTCAGTTGTGTTTTTAAGCCCAGGACAGTCTGCTGGGTTTGTTTGATCAGATATCGGTGGAAATGTGCAAGATGAAGAACAAAGCAGAGAAGAAGAAGAAGGTCCCATTGAAAAACACTTAGCCTTTCATTCTCTCCTCTGTACCAGCTCTGCACTGGCAGCTCCGCAGAGGGAAGACGAGGAAAGTTCTGCTTTCATGTGGATTGTTAAGACGGGTAAAATCTTCAGAGGGCTCAGTGCAGTTGCCGATGTTGATATTGAACATTTATCACTAGCAGTGATTCTTTTGTACATTAAGGAAAACTACGATTATGTAGTACACTTTAAAAAGTAGACGAGACTTCCTCCTTTGGTAGAAACTGCCTTCTACTTCAAAAGAGGTTAGCTCAGTTATCACCCTGGCAGGAGCTGTGGATTAAAGATGGAGTGACCCCTCAGAGGAAGAAGGAAACGTGTACCATTAACCAACAGTATTCACTTTGTCCTCCTTCAGGGGACTCTGTGATTTGTTGAGCTATAGGGAATGTAACAGATTCAAAACCCTGAGATAACCAGAAGGCCCTGTGTTGTGCATGCAGGACATGAATTTAATGGAAACCAATTCAGTTGTTCTATTGTAATCCAGCCAACAAACCAACAAACAGACTATGTGCATGGTTAGATACAACTGAAGGTGAGCACATTTCTTTTCCTTTTTTTGATTTTGGGGAAAGCAGCACTTTAAAATTCACCCTTTGCCTGAAACCAATCCCAGTATTTGGATATCCCAGTCATCTAACACACTCTGTAGCAGTTGTGGATCCAAAACTGGGTCACAATTCTTTCTGTTATGAATTTAAAATTCCCCTCGACTCAAATCCAAATGCATTGAAATGCCGGGATGTTTTTTTTCTTTTGCCTCATGATTTTCAGACTCTCGAGGGATTCAGAATCTCGTTGAATTCTTAAAAGTCGATAAGTTCTTCATTAAAACTTCCTCCTTGTCTGTGATTCCTGCATCTTCGGTCCCATTCTGACCTACAGCAGCTTTAATACTACTTGAATTATCCATTTCATTGGCTGTGTAGGAGGAACATTTACAGTAACGAGGAACCTGGGAACCGGATTTATTGTTCCATATGCCCTCCAATGACATTACCTGCAGTGATGATGATGACAGTCATAAATTGGTCCTGATGGCCCGTAACAGATAAAACCTACATGGGATTTGTTTTGCACTCTGCCGGCCAACCGAGGCCTGCTTAAATACCATGTAGGCACTTTCAATTAGACCATTGCTGTGTGACTCCCGCGATGAAACATTGCAGCGAATTGCGTCAAACGCCTTCGACAGCCGATGCTTCCCCCCCCCTCCCTCGCAGGCTCTTCTCTGAATGTTATCTCACATGTTCGGGAGGAATATTCATGGGAATATCCTCGATGTTGTTTTCAGCCTGTCACTCTCCATCTCCCGCCGAGGCATCATTCCTCATCCTCACTGTTGTCCCGGCACATGTTCGATTCACCGTGCACTCAGCCTCACATCGGTCCCTGTTGCTCTCGCCCCTCGGGAGGCACCGACAGAAAAACATGCTCCGCTCGCCAAAAAAACCTTCAGCGATAAACACCAGGAAAAGCCACAGCCTTTACTGCGGCAGTCGGGGAATTTGGGTACCACCTCTAAAAGTCCTGTGTAGCAGTGTCCCAGCGAGGCCTTTATAAACTTGTCTCAGTGCTCCCGGACTAACCTTTTGATAAGCCCTTGAGACGTGGTAAATTAAAGGCATTAAATCATGATTTGGTGGTGTGTGAGGGTGCTCATGGAGACATCCCCTTCACAGTCCAGTGGTCAGGGTGGAGGTGTTGTGGTGGTCAGGGCAGACAGGTCATCCCGCAGCCATGACGGATGGCTTTCATCAAGGGGCCCCACGGGCTCGCTGGGGAAATGTACACGGAGACCGCTGCCAAAGGAGCTGATATTTATCTACCAGAAGCCCGCCAGCCAGGACACGGGAACAGAGGAGCCAAGATGGAGAGTTTAGCGAGGACAGCCGGGAGAATTGGTAACTTCGGTATTATTGAGCAACTCCTGGGGCACAAATCTGTGGCCAAGGGGCAAAAGCAACGCAGAGAGAAGATCTAGCCCCGGTCGTGATTTCAGCTCTGAAACGTGGACTTGGACAACACGCCTCACAGCCCCCCCCCCCCCCCTCGCTGCTCTAATTTAATAGCAAATGGAGACGTCCTGAGTCTGAAATGAAGCCAATTAGCAGAGGCACAGCTGATTTTTAAAGCACCGATTAAGGGGAGATGTGCTGTGCTGGTTCTCGGATCTATTCCCTCACCGCAGCCCTGCCTCAGCTCGGCCTGCCATTAATATCCCATGAGGCACCGGGGCACGCTCCTGGCCAGTAGCCAGACTCCCAGTTATCTGTTTAAACAAAGATTTTTTTTGCCAGGCTATTTCAGGCAGAGGGACCTCGCTGCCTTCACTGGTCGCTGCTGTTATGGCAACAGCACAGTTCACCTTAAAAAACAACATGGAGGAGGTGACACGGTATCTTGAGTCAACAGTTTGTCAGATAAATGATATTGTGTGTTGTGTGTATTACATTATGTAATTTTATTATTGTATAAGCATCATGGCCTTCATCTAAGGTCGACTGTGAAGATACTATAATAATATGATATCATTTTATTACAAGCAGCCAAGAGCATAAACAAGCTCTGATTCAAGGTCCTTCCTTTTATTCATCTGACATCTGATTCAAGTATTTTGCTCCGACTCTGGTTATAAACAGAAATATGCTGTTATATTATAAGAGAAGTTTGTATGAGTGAGTTTAATTTGAATTAGTTCGATCCTGAAAATAGTTGCTTATCTCAGGAGCTGCTCCTAAATATAGGATCCTTCTTAATCCTTCATAAGTGTGTAATTGTTGCAGGGTTGGAGATGCATGGAGTCCAATATAGAAATGCATATGAATAATGTGATGTTAATGAATGGCACCTAGGTTAATAAGACTTTCCAAGCTGCACCGCCGGCAGTGGTGTAAAACTTTGGAGACTTCCCGTTATCATTGGTTTCCTTCATCTGAGCGACTTCTTTAATTACAGAAACTTTGTTTTGCTCTGTCATAAAATTTAGATTAACAGAGTTTCTAATGGAGACTAATGTTGGAAATGAAAAGTTCAACGTTCGTGCTCGACCTTGTGACCTCGACGAGTTCACCTCACGACCTGCAGCTGCTTTCACTCGTATCCCATGATCTTTATCAACAGAGGAACTTTGCCCAGTTGTCACATAAATTACTGATGAATTATGGATTAATTAAGATCTAAATAGGAGTGAGGATATAAACCTGAGTCAAATTTATTACTTTCATTTGTTTTTATTTAAAAAGAAAAAAACTGAACGAGACCAAGACTACCAGGTTGGTTCCTCACTGCTTTTTACGTTACATACTAACATCTCCATGCTAACTTTCTTAGTTCTTAACATACTGATGTGAAGTAGTAAACATGATTACCATCCTTATGCTAGCGTGCTAAGCTGAGCGGTTGATGGAAACCTCATCGCTTAGCAGGTTTACAGAAATAACGCTGTTGTTAGATGCATCTCAATAACATGCATCTAACAACAGGCTGTTAGATGCATGTTAGAGGAAATAAAAAATGTAGGAAACTGGTTAAATGACTACAGGCAGTCCAGTGCCATGTTGGAGCTTTGAAACCAGAACCCACCTACACCTGCTTCTTGCACCCGTTGGAGAATACAATGAAGGTATCCATGCTCCAATGAACACCAGGCTTTATCGTCTAATACTTGACGAAATCATGCTGTTTTAAATAAGACTTGAACTTATTTAGACCAAAAACCATGAAAATATTAACTGATTTTATAAACCAAGTGGGAATTGGGTCATTTTCTCTTAGACTTCTTTTGAAACCAGTAGCCCTCTGTTGGTCATTGGAGAATACGTCCTTTTTTACATAGAGTTGATGGGATTTCTAAAGCTACTGGGATGAATTCTCTGGAGACCATCCATCAACTCTTCTTACTGTTACTGTTGTATATGTATATTAACTTAAATGTGTGTGTCAATACACATTTAAGTCAATATAGGAGAAAATGACTAAATGAATCCACATTGTGATTTCCATCTCCCCTGGCTGTTGAGCTCTACATGTAATCTCTGTCATTCTTTGCCAGTGCAGTTTGTCGTTTGATAATTGAGACCCTCGCCGCTTCAAATACTTAAACCTCGTGTAATTGATGTGCCGGCGTTCAAGCCACCGACTCTCCGACACTTAAGTACTCCATTAGTTGCTTCATGGGGCTTTGAGAATTCACATAAAAGTGGCAATTGTCCGACCTCTTTTTAAAGGTGACCCACAATACTTCCATCTTAAAATGACACACCGGTGTCTCCGGCACGGTGACCGGGGATTTTTAATAACTTCAAAAGTCCTTTTCACATTGCTGCGCTCAATATTTTGTCCAGTCACTGCATCTAATACCATCTCTCATGAATCCTTTATGACCAGCGCTGCCATTAAGATACACCGTCCTGTAAATAAAAGAGTTACTTGAAAGCTAACATCTCACTTAGTATAAACCATAAGCATGACATGACAAAATTATATTTATTTATGATATCTTGAGTGTTATTTAGTTTTGACAGCTCTTCTCTCACCATTCTGTCATTTTAGCTACATATGTTCTTGGCTTTTTTTTTTCTGCAACCAGTGTGAAGGCTTGCACCTTACCAGTCCTATTAAAACCAACATGTCAGTAATGATCTCGCAGCTCTCCACGGCCCGCGAACAAACCAAGTTGAGAACATCTGTGGAATCAGATAACGACTTTCTGAAGGTGTCGCTTTTTGTCTTTATTTATGCATCTTAAAAATGAAGAGCATTGTGTAATGTAATATAAACGGCCTCATGATTACTGACTCAGGTTTAGTTTTTCTCCCGAAGGTCTTTACTGAGGAATTCTATTTGGTGAAGGCAATTTAACTGCCTGCAAAGTATTAGACATTAAATATATATGAACAGTGGGGAGGTATGTTATACTTAAAGATATATGTGATGTAAAGTACTGTATAAATATTTATTTGCAGCTCCTTATTAGTATGTCACTGTAGTGGAAGGAGGAGTATCATGGTTGGGGAAAGGAAACACACTGCATACTGCTAACATTACATCAGGATCACCCAAATACCTTTTAAATCTTCCTTTTCTATCAAACTCAATACCACTGGGATGCTGCCACATCCTAAAGAGAATTAACATGAATGCAAATATAGTGTGATGAAGAAATGCTTTATCAACCAGAGAGTGAATGTAAAGGAGTTTGAATCCGCAATCACTAAAACTGAGTTTCAGCAGCCCACACATGCAGAGAAAGGCTGCATCGGATCCACACACACACACACACACACACACACACACACACACACACACACAACACAAACACACACACACACACACAGCTATCCTTATAAGGACACTGCATTGACTTCTGTTCTTTGAGGTCAGCTAAAGAGCCTAACCAGAACTTTACATATAACCTATAGGACCTCATAAATGAAGTTTTTTCTCACTGGGATCGGTCTTTGTTCCTCGTGAGATCGACTGGTCCAGACATGGTCATTGTTTATGCTGGAAAAGGTCCCAAAAAGTTAACAAAATAGAATGAATGAATATATACGGAGGGAATTAAAATCAAGATAATTAAAATAAGGTTATTTGTGAGAGAGTACATGATGAATACGTCATTTTAAAACTAGATTCACAGCAAAAATCTGATTTGGAAGAAGTTTGAGAATTTCCTCCTTGAGATGTTCTCAATATTTAACAATTACTTCACACTCACAGCTACAGCACATTATCTCAAGGCGCTTTGCAGAGTAATGTCGACCAGGGTTTAAAACTTTGTTTTCATAGGTTAAAGTTACACCAGGGTCAGAGCAGAGTAAGAATATATATGTACAGTTTCACTTGTTTAAGTGTGTGTGTGTGTGTGTGTGTGTGTACATGCTTTGTGTTCTGGCTGGTGTGTGTGTGTGTGTACCGTATGCATCCATGTTGGTGGGTGGCAAATCCCGCATCTGAGGCCAGAGATCACTTAAGAGCACATGCAGATTTGATCCTCAGAGAGACGTTAAGATTCTCAGAATCTCCATTAAGTCGTGTTGTTCTCCATTAATTATGTCATCGTTGACTGGGGAAAAAAAACAAGTTTTTAAAATGCCGGAGAACTTAAACAAAACTGTAGCCTGGGTGAATTCGAACATGGTCTTTTTGTCAGTTACACTCGATACCGTAGAGAATATAAACACAGCCTGACTCAGTAGGTGCAGACAGAGGAAAGAGTATAAAGGGCTCAACTGCTCTTGGTGGAGCTTTTATTCTTCTGTCTATGCTTCTTTCCTCCGTTCTGTCTTTCTTTTCTTCAACACCAGTGGCAGCTGTGGCCTTGGACACAGTGTTTTCAGTTTGCCGTCAGTGCAAATGAACATCCCTTTTTCATTTACACGATATTTCATGAACACCCTGTGAAAATTTCTTTAAATTTGCCACAAATGTTTATTGTATCTCAAGGACGAACTGTTTGAAATTCTGGATGTCGAGAAGCCAAAGGTAAAGGTCACTGTGACGTCACAAAGAACAGTTTTGGCCATACCTCAAGAATTCTAATGGTAAATTGAGAAAACATACCAAAAAATATGACAAGGCATTGAAGCAAATAATAATGAAATTCTAGAATAGACCTAAATAATAGAAAAAAATCCAAAACGAAAGCCTTCCCCACTTCCACCTACAAATTTCCCATTTGAATATTTGCTACCACAACCAAGATCTGCACCAGCGGCTCCACCAGCGACCTCGGCTTCAGAGCGCTCCTACCTGTCCTACCTCGAGGCTCCAGTAGCCTGTGATGGTTGTGTATGTAAATGTCCGCTTACTGTACATCCTCCTGCTGGAGCCCGGTTCACGTGCACTCACACACATCGCATAAGCTCGCACCTCTGTGCTCTCACCCACGTGACGACATCAGCAGTACTCAGCAATAACTGCAGCTATGCAGCCATGTGACTGGAACTAGCGATGCTACCCGAACCCCGTGTGCACCCTTGGGCGAGAGCTTGTGTTGGGTGTGAAGCTGATTCCAGGTGAATTTGAATGACGGGCTCACGGACACTTGGATGTTGTACATTTGAAGACGTGTTCACCAGTTATTTCAATTGTATTGGATTTGGCTGCAGTGCTGCAAACTCCAAAAGTGTTTTGTTGACTCTAACACTTCACCCAACCTTCCATCGGCTCAGTGGTGAGCAGATATTGAGTCATATAAACATTTTCGGTGAACTATCCCTTTAACTGAAAATCTTGTCTGAGAATAATCGGAGTGTGAATCAGAGTGAGTAATACCACGGCGAGGTTGGATCAAACACTACAGTAGTCTAGAGCCGGATATAGATCCAAGTGTTACACAGGTCTATGATCATCCCTCTTGTTTCATTATTGACTCTTGCATGTCACCCCTCGCCGCCTGTGTGAGACCTTGAACCCACTCAACCACTAACAGGAGGCCATCTCCATAATTACAGCGCCGAGACAGAAGAGCTTCTGCGGCATCAAACTCACAGCCCTCGGATTGTTAAAGCACATATGTCAGCTTTTGAATTTGACTCAGATCCAAGGTTTTGCCAGTAATGAAACTGGGGGGGATGAGGGGTGAGTCAGCCACTGGCCTTTGTTAATTGCATGTCTCACATCGTCCTGGCCAGGACAGTTAATTGGAAAAGATCAAGGGGATTTGCAGTGTTAATGAGCTTCCCGTGACCCCAAGTCATACTTTGGATACCAGAGGAGTCTTTTGCTATCTCCCCACATGCGCCCGACCCTTCTGTTAGAGCAAAACTTTCCAGTTCTGGAGCCTCATCTCCTGTGTTTAGTCGCATCAGCTCAGAGGGGAATAGACGCTCTATTATAAGCACAGCAATGTTTAAGCAAGAATTAATCATCCGTTCATCTCTATCTCTGTGTCCCTGTGCTTTCAACGTTTTGCATTCCAATATGCTACGTGGCTTTTAATGCTGCATTGTGCCGTAGTGTATGTTTGCAAGGAAAAAACGTGGAAGAAGAATTAAGAAAAATAGTAATGGATGCGCTCCTTCTTGGCTCATGTCCATCCTTTTAATAAGTCATTGAATAATCCCAATAAACGGACAGAGTAATAAACATTACCTCCTTGGTAAAAGTAAAAATTTGCTCCATCACATCACACAAGCAAAGAAAATAACAGTTTCTTCATATATTATTTTGTCATGTTGGAAATAACATTTAACACATTTCGCCTCTTGGAAACTCTTCATTCAACTTTCCCACTAATGATGTTGATACCATTAGGAATCCCTGTTCTGGGTGTTTTGATCATGTCACTGTCTGAATCTGTCCGGCCAGATATAGAAATCATTTTATAGATAATGAGCATTTCCACAGACTGACCCAGAAGTAGAGAGAGAAAACGCTTTCCTCTACATTCCCCGGGAAATAATTATCCCTTCCAAAGTTATTTTTATTTATTTATTTATTCATTTTGCAGGTAACCGTGTCACAGCCATTTTTCCTGACGTGGCCTGACACTTTGGCAAATGAGTCTTGTACCAGAAAAGAAAAAATCACAATTATTGCTCAAGGTGAGACACGTTGCAAATTCCGAGTGTTGAATAACAAGAGAGAGAAAGTTGAAACATAACACTGTGTGAGATCTAATTGCATCTATAGTAAAACAGCTTAATTTGTTCGGAACATTAGAGGAAATAACTCAAATGTGACAGATAGCAACAAACTAAACAGCAGCAGTGTTTTCTCACTCTAATGTTTGTCCGAGTGTGGCTGTAAATCTACACTTGGCTAAAAGCCACGGCTCTATGAAGCCCTCGGGGAGCTACAGTGGTGATGTGCAGTCGGATTCTGGACCCGCAATTAATCCACACATCTCCATGTTTTACTCAAACCATCATCTCCAACATGGCAGCGGGAAATTCACATCAGTATTCATGTTAGTGAGCAAAACCATACAGAGAATTTCTCCGATCACGGAAATAAAATAAATACATAGTTTTCCAAAGTAAATTAAAAGGGGCATCCTGATGTTTTAGTGCAGAGACACACACTATTGTTGCATTTCAGCTGGAGGCCTTTCTCAAATATTTTTGAAGCAATAAAGTGCTGACCCTGACCCGGCGTGTGAAAACAATTGTATCCTGTGGATCTGGAGAATATTTGACGAGTCAGGAAATGACTCCTCACCTGGAGTAACCGGTGATATGACTCTGATAGGCAGGAAGTTTTCTTGTCAGGGGGGGTCTAACAAAATAAAGGAGAATAGCTGCCACGGTCCAATAGTCCCCTCATATTCCACCGAGCTCCACCAAATTTCCCACACTCATAGACATCAGTTCAGAAAATATGGTTGATTTATTTTTATTTGGGGAAATCAGTGACATTGTCAAAAAATTTGGCAATTATTAAGAAAGTGGTCTTGGGACTGTCCCCTGGTCCAGCCACATCCTACCACAAAGTTCTGTCGAAAACTGTGCAGTAGTTTTTGCATAATCTTGCTTTCAAACACACAAGCACATGAACAGGGGTGAAAACAAACCTCCCACTGGGATATAGGATGAGTAGGATCCAGTGTTTTTGGTGCACAAGCAAATTTTATATCTGACTAACCGTGTTGTTAGTGCGGCTGCCCCTCATGCAAACATTAATAGACCATGACCGATATCAAGCAGAAGGACCCTAATGGTGGATGTCTACAAATCACGCTTCACTGAGGGAAATCCAGATCTTGTGAGCTCACCTTTCATGATAAGACGCTCCTGCAAATTCGTCCCCTTGGTGTAAACATAAGTGGAAATTTATCTCGTCCTCTCAAAAGTAAGAGCCGTTAAAAACTCTGGCAGCACCTTAACAAAGCTGACCATGTGTCTGTCCAACGTCTACAGCTTCACTCAGCGACCTCACATTTCCAGATTAAAGCGGCAACATCAAATTTGCTTTGCATCTCAGAAACAATGCTGACAACAGAGGATCTGCGTTTTAACCATCCACACAAGTGTTTTCAAGTGTATGTTGCAAATGCATTCAGTGAATGATTGGAAATAAAGGTAATTGAGGCCGACACATGGATCAGAATGGTTGTGTTTAGTCTCCCTATTGGTCCTGAGCATGTTTTGAGTGTGTGATAAACCAACGGATGTCCCATTTGTCATTAGCTTTAAAAGCCAGGTGCACTCACACCTTGGCCAGTCGCTACAATAATGGCAGATTTTCCAGGAGGTAAGAAAAGAGAAAGGGAACAGATCTGTGCGCGCTCGTGCACAAGCCGAAGCACATGAGCAGGCCACCTGTGTGTGTAACAAGCAGAGTGTGCATGCATTGTGCACACACTTATATCACTATCTTGATAATGCACCCTTTAAATAGCAATGAAATGCTGCCCCATTGTCTAAAGACAAGTTTTGTTTTGGTCAAAAGCAGAACCAAGAGAGCAATGGGTCAGAAATGCACCTGAACACACTGCATGTTAGGATCAACACAATCGGAACACTGTCCTATATATAAAAGGCAAAATGTCCCAAAATACATTAAAATAATAATAATAATCACACTGTATAGTCCTTGTAGAAGTTAAAAGAAGATGCCAACTTCTCCTTGAGAAACACAGCACTGTACAACCATTAGTTTAACAACTCCATATGCAAATCCAGGCATTAAAGAAAGACAGTATGTCTCTGTTTGCCTGCGACGGAGCATAGACGGGACACGAACATCTGAGAATGACACAGAGGGCTTTGAAAAATGTGATTCAACTCTGCCCACAGTAACATGACCTTTGGAGAAAGTCTGCTGGCAGGGAGGAAACTGCCTGCCACTGCAAAGAAAGTACTGTACCCAGTTTGGTGCCGCTGCTGCCTTGGGAATGGCCGTGGAGGAGAACACAGCACTAATGGATCGCAGCGCTCGGGCCTGGACTCTCTCACACTGTACGGCCCTCTCTGATTTTGAAATATTCAAGCCAGTGCTCTTGCCTGTCAATTAATATTTACTTCAACAAGCGCTGCACACAGTCTGCTCATGGCGCTCTGGGGATGCATAGGACTTTTACTGTTTTTGGCTCATTTGGGCTCAAGATGGCCACAAATACAAAAAGGTACAGTATAAATCATTTATTTATGAAGTCGCACTGCGTTATGTCCTTTTATGTAAATGACGGTGGGAGCTTAGAGGCAGACCGGGACATTTTAAAGGGATATTCCACCTAAACATGCTGTTGATGAATTGCACATTATTGCATTAAGCACACACACGTCTTGGATGACAGATGCGCGATGGATTAACGCTTTGATTCTTTGAATTCTCATAAATATTGGCCCCCGACTCACTTAAAAGTGGCACGAATCCCGATTGAACCTGTTTCAAGTCAGCGGCGGTGAAGAATGGAGGCTGCGGGTTACCTGGCAGCATACTGGGACTGCCTCTCCCATTCCCATTACGCTGACACGGGGGAGAGATGCCAGCTCCTCTGCCAGAGGCCGCATCACTCCTCTCACTCACCTGCCTCCCCCCCAGCCCATTATACCACTGCCCAAAATGCAGCATACATGAATCATGCCACAGCTGCCGCAGCGCCCCGGCCCCCGGCCTAATTGAGCAATTAGGGCCTTTGGTTAACAATTATCAGTAATCGTCAGAGGACAAATGAGGGGCTAAGGAAAGTCGGTCACATGGGGGGGCACAGAGTGAAGGCTCAGATCATATGAGACAATATGAAGGTGATGTTTCTACATGGACCAACAGAGGTTTAAAACTATGTTTTAAGGTATATTTAGATTTTTTTTTAATAATAAATGTTATATATTTTGTTGACTGGTGTTTACATTATCCAAAATCTACTTAAAATACTTCATATCTGCTTTAGCTGTGACATTACTCGTCTCTGCTAGTTTTCTTCCACTGTTTGTATTCATCACTTGTAATTGATCGTGATTATTCTTTACCGTTTGAAGCATTACGGAGGCAGCAGAGCCAATTCTAGCTGACACAGGGGGCGGAAGGGGCCTCGACATTCACACTCACATTCACAGCTTCTGACAGTGTAGAGTCTCCAATTAAGCCAACCCCGATCTTGCAAGTCTTTGGAGGGAGGAAGCCAGAGTACTATCCAGATAAAAACCCCCACAGACACCAGGAGAACAGACAAATTCCACACCCCGACCAGGAAACAAGTGTTTGGCAAATTATGGACCAATTTAATTAGTTGTAGGATTTTCTTAAAGGCAAATGAAACAGGTGAAAGATAAACCCTCTAATACAAACACTCTGCAGTCATTTGGTTGGGACTTGAGGTAAAGGTATGAGGGGTTTTATCTCAGGCATCTGCACTGACTCCCCAGACTGGAACTCGGTGACCCGCGTCTTCCTGTGTGTAGGTCACTCGAGGTAAAAAGACTGGGAGGGAATGAAAATGACGAGGGAGGCAGAGAGAGGCAAACAGTGAGGGTGTGGGAGGGGAGAGAGAGAGAGAGAGAGAGAGAGAGAGAGAGAGAGAGAGAGAGAGAGAGAGAGAGAGAGACTTTACTGCAAACAGGCCTGGGGGATTTAATCACAGTAAAACACTGAACTCTTATTGGGGGTATCAAAACATTTTACGAGAGCAGCTGTGCCAAAACTGTAGCACCACAACCGTGTCCCAGTCCAAGATAAATCAGCGGTAGTCCTCCAGATCACCTTATGTGCCTCATTTAAACCCCAAACTACTGTGCAACGGGAAAGAGATAGATTTGTTAGACATGACATAAAGTTTCAGTTACATCATAGGACAACGTGGGTAAATACTCAAAGAGTCATTCCCCTGGAAATTATAATACAACACGTGTCCTTGCCTCCTTTCTCATCAATCTGCCTGTCTCTGATGCCACCGCATTCCTACTGTGCCTTGTTGGATTTAGGTCTGGTGACTGGGTATGTAGGTCCATCCATCCATCCCTCCATCCATCCATCCATCCATCCATCATCTAGAGTGTGTATCCTTTGAGGGTTGGAGGGAGAGCTGGTGCCAATCCCCAAGAGGCAGCCTACACCCTGGACAGGTCGCCTATGGTGTTGCAGGGCTTGGGGGGAGGTTGGAGCCAATAGGTAGGTCACTGAAGTAAATTTCACATATTGGCTTGGTTAGGAAACCAGTTTGAGATAACGTTTGTTTTGTGACATGCTGCATCATCATGCTGGAAGTGGCCGTCAGAATACGGATAAGTAGCGTCATCAATGCTCAGATCATTCAAACGTCGATTGATTGGAATTAAGGAGCCCAAACTGTTCTCCACGCTACTAGACCACCACCAGTTGACATAATAGGGTCCATGGATTCTGTTGACGCCAACAACTGACGCTACTATCTTCATGCTGTAGAAGAAAAACAAGGGTCATCAGACTCGACTATGCTTTTCGTGCCTTCAGCCTGTCCAGTTCGATGACTTTGTGTCGGCTGCAGCCTCAGATCTCTGTTCTTTATGGCGGGAGTGGAACCCTACGAAGTCTTCTGCTGTCGTCCACCTCAAGATTCAATGTATTTTTTATTACCAGAAGCTTTTCTGCTCGGTACAGTTTTAAAGAGAGCGTATCTGAGTTAACGTAAAGACCTTTCTGTAAACTCCAACCAGTCTTGAATATCTTCTCAGACTTTTCTTATCAACAAGACATTTCCATCCACAGAACTGCTCCCCACTGCATGCGTTCTGTTTTTCCACACCATTCTGAGTTGACTCCAGAGATTGTTGGGCATCAAAATCCCAGGAGATCGGCTGTTTCAGGATCAGTCCAACCAGCCTGTCTGGCACCAGCAGTCATACCACAGTCAAAGTCGGTGAGATCATGTTTTCCCCTCGTCCCGATGTTGGTTGTGTATAAACTGAAGATGTTGACCTGAATCTGCCTGATTTTACACATTGAATCTATGCCCCATGAGCTGATTGGATAATTGATAGATAATGACTGAAAGTGTTCCAAATAAAGTGCCTACAAATATATATGAATGATGTGGATCCAGGAGCATGTCGAGCAGCGAACATTTGCTGATAAACATAGATTTTTTTCCCACCGTGACCTAAATATACAAACACACAAGAGACTAAGATTAATGATTTTTAAGAAAAATAAAGTAGATCTAGTAAATTCTTCTGTCCAAGTGAAATGGAGAAACGTAACAAACTGGTTGAGTTACATGGACGCATGTGCTTGGAAAAGGTCAATGTCAGAGTCTGGGTTCCCAACAAGCGACATTCACAAGACCACATTCTGACAGCTACATTATTATGCAGGCACGTTTTGTGCTGATTAATTAAGCTGATAGCAAAAAACAGAAAACCTAAGTCAGAAAGAGAATTTGTGAAGGAGCCATGTTGGAGCTTCTAGAACCGGACAAAGTAAAACAGTTCAAAAGTGTCAATTTTGTCTCAAAGATATTAAACAACGAAAAACTGCAAACACGTCACAAACTGAGGTTTAAGTCGTCTTGCAGCAGCCTTACCTTTAGTTCTGGTCTTTACTGTGCGTCGTCCCCCGGTTCTCACTGGAGATTTTCTGTCCATAAAAACACAATACCCAAAAATATATTTGAAAAAAGATCATCTGACTGAAACTGACAATATACCTTGAGCACCCAGTAATTTTTGTGCATGGATTACTACAAAGTACAAGGGAGGAAACGCTGTATTTGAAACCTAGGCATTCAACGACCAAGGGTGAGGATTTGCTTGAGTAAGGTTCTTCGGTAACATCCACCTGTGCTCAACACAACCATCTGACATCAGAAAAACAATTAAAGCAGTTCTTGTGATATAACATTTGTGAAAGATGCCATAAAAAATTATAAAATCTAAAGTGGTAGTGAAAATCATGACAAGAAATTAATGAGTATAAAAACAAGTACAAAATGTATGTTAAGTAATTTAGTAAGTCCCTTGAATAATTTTATAAAAATTGTAATGGGCCTTGATACGGAAAAGGTGCAGCACCACGGCTTATTAATTATTCTGTTAGGAATACATGTGCCATTTGTGTAACATTTATTCCTGTGGCATCACTTCACAAGGTGGTTGCGTTGCTTTAGAATTCTGGGATTCTGGCAAAGCCACATTTTAAATGGATAAATGAATATTTCGAACGCTAAAGCAATACTTTAAAGTATGCAGGCTCCCAGGGCCAAACTGGGATGGACAGATTTGAAATGAGCAACAGATGGCTGGAATTGATGAGGAGAGGAAAACAACACTATTGAGCAGAGCCGGAGAGGCGTTCGGGCAGATCTCAGTCCTGTCGTTTCCACCATGATAAACCATTTATTTGACTATAGTCAAAGGAGAGAACTCCTCAAAAACGAAGGCCAATATCTGCTCATCAGAGAGAGATTTACAGCAGATTGTACATCCCTCCACACACACACACACACAGACACACACATCACAGGCGTTAACGATTCATTTCCTGTATCTTTCATTCAATCCAATTTTTGAAGCCGCACCAATCAATCAAACCAATTTTAATATGAATATGGGTCAAACGCCTCCGTGTAATCTGAAAGGTGTCAACCACACGGATGAATGAGATGGTGTCACCTGATTCCCCCGTCAGTTCTTTGAGGCTTTTCAGCGTCTTTCAGCTTCTTGTTTCTGTGAAGTCTCTTATTAATTAGCAACTATCTGGTGAACACAGTGGAGAGTCAGATATTTTAAATTACGATTAACGTATGTAATTTTAATTTCTCCAGGCAACCTGGAATAAGATTTCAAATATTGCTCTCGTAGATTTTAAATAAAGATGGACGACGCGTCTCCATTGTCCTCCCACTATCCAGAAATGAAGCCAAACTATCCCGGTCATGAAAGCCGCCATCTTGCTCATTTAGATTCAGAGTCTGCACGGTAGAGCCGCTGATGCACAGGGTCAACCAATCGGGAGGCAGTCTCAGCCCCTGTTTTTATCGTATATAACTATATTTAAGTCATCAACTTGTTTGAAGGAGCACAGCATGAACTTGAAATATTCGCACCCATCAAAAGAAGTGGTGGTCAGCAAATATTCTCCGTCCCTCCACTCCCACACAGATGTGAACTGCTGCTGATATAAACTATGAGTTATCACCATCCATATCCACCATCAACTTTAACAACCACCGTGATCGCACAATCATGAATTATGTCAGAAAACTCTATTACTAAACCTTATACTGCGATGATAATATAAATCTTCAGTAAAATACGAGCATGGCTGCTTCTTACATTTCAGTTGTTGTTGTTTTCACCCTGAAATATCAAAATATCCTCTGTGAAAAAGGCATCGTTACTGTATCCACAGTTGAA
The DNA here is from genome assembly GCF_947347685.1 of Pleuronectes platessa. Lineage (NCBI taxonomy): Eukaryota > Metazoa > Chordata > Actinopteri > Pleuronectiformes > Pleuronectidae > Pleuronectes > Pleuronectes platessa. The sequence continues at coordinate 8,746,989 of NC_070628.1, read as the reverse complement.
GCACACACACACACACACACACACACACACACACACACACACACACGCACACACACTGGATTTCTAGCGTACAGAATATGGTTCACTCGTTGTCATCCTCACGGGCTCAGGCAATGATTCACAGAGCAGAGCCCGGTTCCTCTGGAAGCTCGCGGCAGAGACCGTGAGGAGACCCGTTACCTAGCAACGCTGTGGTTGTCTCATGCTCCAGGTGTAACTTCCGTGAAGAAGCTGGAGCCCCATGTGAACCAAGTGGGTGCTGCGGTATTTCAAACCCTGTGTGTGTTCTTGTATTTTTAAGGAAAAACGTTGAGGAACAAAAGGAAGACTAAACAACACAGTGGGTTTTCAACTGGTGGGCCTCAGGGTTCCGGGAGAGAGAGAATCTGGTGTTTTTCCCTGGAATCACATTGACTCATCATTCGAGATCCACCAGCTCTCTCCCTCCACACGTTCACCTTCTGTGATCAGTGTTGTAATTAACAGTGCAGCAGTTCTCTTTGACTAAGCTCTTACTCAGACTTGAGCATCTTTGCCACAGAGCAGCAGTCAGTCATCTGCAGGCGGGTCGACAGCAGGGAAAGGAGCTCAATGCACAGCTCGGAATGTTTCAAACTAAAAGCAGATGTTTTAATTAGCAAACATCCAAAGTTAGCATTGTCACTCAGACTGGTGAAAAAAGAAGTGATCAGGTTTTCTGGCAGATTAGGTGTTTTGGGGTTAATCATATAGATTTTCTATTCTCAACATGAAAAATGAATGATCTGGTCAGATAGAGAAAACTGAAATTTGGCAAGATAACAATTTTTATATGGGTTTATAAAGAATAAGGTTTAAGCATTCATAAATGCATTGCATGGCTTGTCTCCCTCTGACTACTAAAACGTCTTACTCAGGGGAAGTGACACATATCAGACCTAAACATTGGATTTAGGATCTATTGCCAGAAATTGAAAACAGTAAATCTAATACTTATAATCATGTTTTCATTTGTGCATAATCTCCTGACCCCAAAAAAAGCAACAGCTCCTGTTATAAGTTGCTGTACGAGGCCGGACACACATAGTGACACTGCAGATAATAGGCTCCCTAGTATAAAGTATGTAAATTAGTCTATGTAGTATGCAGAACATGCAGAAACCTGTCTGGACTGATATTCAATGTTTTTGTTTTCACCATTATATAAAAACAAACCACATATTTTTTAATATAAATCTGCCGCTAACACTGTATGGTTACTTTTCCCCCCTACATTGTGACCAGCCATCTCAAACAGTTATCCCATCCCCGGCTATATTTTGCTACAATAAGTGCAATGATGTTTGACTCCCCGGAGGATTCTGCTTGAAATGGCTCCAGCGAGAGTCTATTCAACATTTTTAGTGAAGTGGGTTCCAGACAGAAAGAACGACTGTACGAGAGAGGGAGAGAGGGAGAGAGGGAGAGAGGGAGAAGAGAGAGAGAGAGAGAGAGAGAGAGAGAGAGAGAGAGAGAGAGAGAGAGGTACTGAGAGGTTGAGGGCCTGGGAAACAGTGCCATCTATTGATTATACTTCACGTCGAGTTACGTTGTGGCAGCAGTGAACTGTTGTGGATTCACAGTGAACATCTTTCCTCACCTCACTCATCATGTGTGTTTTTCTATTTGAATGTTTTTAGCTCAGTGCAGAGTTACAACCTGGTAGTTTATTTTCCTTAAAGTTGATCTTACTATATGTATTCAATAATCATATTGAGTGGTCATCAAGACTAGAAAGCGCCATGGTGATGTTGTTCTGCAGGATCTATCTTTTATTATATTTATTTTATAGGGCTATATATGTATTGTATATTATGTATTTATGGTATGCTTCACTTACTTGACTCCATTTATCATTAGGCCATTTAAGTGCAATATAAATATTAAATTAAGTTGTGTGACACACTGTGATGTAGTTGTATTCACAGTTTCATGATTTAATGAAAGAATAGCATTTACTAACCGTAATATCTCCCATTGAAATATCCTTAAATGTGTTTTCTGATGTACAGAAGCCTGATCCTATGATCATCTCAGGCTTATGATAAGTACATTTTTTAGCACTAAAACTACCTTTCCATACTATTAATATTCATTCTAATCAAAGTTGTATGTTTTGTGTCCATTTTGTGATCCAGTTGTGATGTAAAGGACTTCTCCTCCCTAATGGACAGTAACGTTGTATTACATTAAGTCTCCAATCTGTTGTGACCTTATGAACACGATACAGCCAGATATTCAACAACGTTCAAATTACTTTCAACTTAGTTATTTTTAAAACTGATTGACGAGCAGGATTTAAGAAAAACTGAGCGACTGCTAATGTGTCATCGCGCCACATAGTGAGTGGACCTTTAACACGGTGACAAATCATCAATCAATACATTTTAACGAGGGTCTGTCTCAGCCCGACAGTTCACATGAGAACCTGCAGTGTGGCTCTGACGTCACACAGCGCTCTGTAGGAGTCTGTGACAAGATGAGAAAAGACTTGTTCACCAGCACCGTGGTTGATATTCACAGTGAAAGACAACCGTCAGGGCCCAACTGCTCACAATGCTAATTTCTGACGCATCTCCGGGAGTTTTCGTGTCAGATCGGCGGTGACATGCAGTGTCCAGTGTTGCTGTGCATCATAGTTCACATTTGGCCGATTGTTAGTATAGAAGGTGGTAACAGCAGTGTTGATGCTGTCAGTAGAGTCATCAGCATGCGATGGCACAGTCCTCTAAACATAGAGGATTATAAATGTATTAATTATACTTGATTTAACTCCCCTAACTCCTGAAATGCCAACTTTTAATTAGCTGTGAAATCTCTCCTGTTATCAGTTTCATGACAATACATTATGTTTAATATAATCCAATTGGTTTTCAAATAGAAAGAGATACTCATGAGTATTGATTAATGGATTACTGACACTTCTAACTGCATTATAATTATATCGAAAATGACCAGACTCAACCTTTACTTTTTTCAACAGGGTATTAGTAAGCTGGTTATCCATCCATGACTTATATTTAAAACATTGTGAAATTATTTATTAACCTTTGATACAATATATTAATAACAATAGTAACAATAATGATGAAAACGATGATGATAACAGACAAACAAAATAAGAAAGAACAATACATTAAAGAAAACATCGAAAACAAGCCAGTTAAAGGTTCAGTGTGTAGAATTTAGTGACATCTAGTGGTGAAGTTGCGTGTTGCAGCTGAATATCCCCTCACCTCAAACTCTCCTTCCAAAAATGAGAGAGAGAACCTGTGGTTGTCCTCAGTTGTCAAAAAATGGCGGCGTCCGTAAAGAGGAGCCACGCCTGATGTAAATGTAAAGGAGTTAAATATAAAGGGTTAATTCTAGGGTAAAGAAAACAAACATTTCTGCCAATAGATCCCTTTCACCTAAATCGTACACACTGAACCTGGATTTTTAAAAGTCTTTCTGATAAAAAAAATGTTTGGATCTCAGGTCCTGATGGCAAAAGCCCAGTCACCCTTGGTTACCAGCCTACAAATGCTGGATCTTAGATAACAGCTCTGAGACCAGTGAGTTATAGCTCCGTAATATAACTGAGGGCCGGACTGAGCTGAGCCTTTAAAGTCACATCTCAAAGTCCCCTGTTATTATTTCTGAATGCTGCACCAACTGTGCCTTAATGCCAATGGATTTTCATTAAAAAAACTAAATATCAAATTGTTTGCCATTTGATATTTTTAACTCCCATCGCAGTTTCAGCGTAATCCTGAAACACAGGAATTACTATCTGACAATCCGATACCTTATGACAGCACCAGATCACTGCCAGTGTGGAGAGAGCTGGTGATGGATCTGTACATGCAGCTCTTCACGACGGAGAGAGAGAGAGGCCACAGGGCCGGTGATTTCTCTGGAGGGGCAAGACGACTCGGGCGAGATCAGGCCCGGCCAGTGCCTCACTCCGACATGTGTCAGACTCCATTAGTTCTGACGTCAATGCGCTGACTTCTCCAAACAGAAATCTTTAAGTATATAGGCTCTGACAGATTAACAGTGCTATTAATGCCTACATGCGTTTGGGCCCTTGCAGAGAACTCACAGATTGTATTGATCCGGGATTTGTCTTTGTGCCGTAAGAGCTTCTCAGCGAGAGAGGTGTGTTTTAATGTCGGGGTCAAGGTCACAAAGGTGTAGAGACACATCACTGTCAGAGCTGTGTGACTTGATGGAGTTCTGTGTGGGCAGCTCAGCACACATCTGCAGCACAGGTTATATTACACGTATTTCAAACTCAAAGAACTAATTAAATGAAAGTTTTGTGTATATGTTTCAGTATTCCTCCTGCAGTGTGCTCATCGCCCCGTGCAGACTCCTCCACGCTGGTCTTTTCCCTGATGGGAGGAAAGGTTTTATTTTTCCTCTCCAGTTAAATCCTCACTTTCTTTTGGAGTCTGAAAAACTCACATCTTTGTAAAATGGCCTACCTCATATTGTCCTTGGCTCACTGAATTAAATCCTCTTTCTACCATTCTAATTAGCTCTTCTTTTTTTCAAATCCCTTTCTATGTCTCCCTTGCTGTTGTTTTTTATTTCTACTCCCATTGCTGCTCCCCTCCACATGGTCTGAGGTCACTGGTGGGGAAGTGAGGCTCTGACTCAGGCATCACTCGCTTATGGTGATGAAGGTACAGAGAGTGACTGGTGCTTTCCTTAAATGTCACTGTTCATGGGTTCAGCTATAGAAACACAGGATGAGTAAATGTTTGTCAAATTAAAAAAATGAAGAATATTTGTAAAAATAATAGAAGTCACCTTATTTGAAGAGAGCAGCACAACTACAGTACAAAGAAGGTGTTAGAGCCCCATCTGGTGGTCAGACCTGAAAAGTGATTTTCTTTAAGAGAAAATTCAAATTCCTTCTTTTAAACTTTCACTTGTTACACACTTTCTGATGTACATGTTGTGATGCATTATTTTTATATTTATGCGTTCTGTTCCCTGCACCAGTGAAAAGCTGGATGCTTTTTTGTAAACGACAAAAGAACTTGACATTTCTGGTCTTGCTGCGCTGTTCTTGTCACTCTTTGGAGCACATGTGTCGTCAAAGTGATGAAGATATTTTCTGAGTCTGCACGTGTTTTTTTTCTATTTGCATTTTTTTTTTTAATTGAGCTCTCTCAGCCACCGTAGTTTGGATACAGACTTTGTAGAACTGCTGCTGGACCCGATGCGCTGTGTGACACACTCCTCTCCAGAGGGAGGCGCCATCGTGACTTTTACTCTACACCTTTAAAGGTAGAGAGGCGAGCTCAGCCCGGAGCAGGACACAATCTCATTGGCTGAACAGAGTTGGCGTGTATGGTCATGGGTGTGGCTTGGTGGGCTTGCAAATGGAACGTTTATTTTGAAAGTCATTGCAGATCTCCACAGATGAGTGTGGGCATGGGTGTACTATAATGTTAACGTTTATATAATACAACATATCAATCAAACTTTATTTATACAGCAACTTTCATGCATGTGAGTGCAGTTCAAAGTGAAACACATGCAATTGACAATTTGATAATAAGAAAGACATAAACAAAAACAACAAGAGAAAAGAAAAATGCTCAATTTACAAGGTCTCATAGAATACAAGTGGCTCGAGAGAGTTAAAGCTTAGTTTAGTCAACTTCATAAATGTTTGTGTAATCCAAAACAATTTAACATAAAAAAACAATACACTGTTGTTGTTACTATATCACCTGCCTGCTACATGTAAACACATTACATAAAAATGTATTTAAACAACATTGAGTTATAGGCTTTTTTTTTTTACATATGCTCGAGTATGTTCATGTTTTCATGGCCATGCATCCAGATCTGTCTCTTACTGAATGGGCGATTCATACTTCCCACTCTAGTATTCCTAATGTATCCGCTGCAGAGTCGTGCTACTTGACCTGGCAGCGATGCCAGCGACTCCACCTTTAACACAGTGTGAGAGAATTGGGTCATTGTGGGAGAAACGCGGCCCCTCAAGTGTCACTGATGCCAAACTGTGTCAAACCTGAAGTGACCCAGTATAATTCACGCCGTCTTGGTGGTGGAAGCGAGTGCTTGGTTCATATCAGAATGGCCCACATTGTCTGGCTCCCACAATGCCCTTGTTTGTGATCATGCCCAGACTTATGAATCCCTGCTGTGTTGCATATATTTATATATTTAAATTTGGACCCACTGCCTGGTAAATAATAGATATAGACAGTGTTTCTTCTCCTGGAGAACACTTTATTCTCCTACAGCAAGAGATTTACTCTGTGCAATTACCACGGCTGTGTGTGTGACTCACTTTTATTATCCTCATAATAGTTGCCATGGGTCATGGCTGAGGATGATTGTTTTTTTGTCCACTTTATGGTTGTGGCACATTTTGTGCACTTTCATGTGAAGTTTCTAAGTGAACCGTTGATTTCCTTTGCATTCCCCCACTTCACAGGTCAGGACTATGTATGTTCAAAAGAACACATGTGTTTTTATGACATTAGTTATTGATTTGATTCATCTTCATTGTTCTTCCAGCATAACCTCTGATCAATATTCCAATAAAATAAGGTCCTAACAGAGGTGTTGGTCTCTGTTTACGAATGACGAGCATGAGACAGAAATGTAGAATATTACCGTATTTACAAAGTGGATGGGTTTGCATGCCTCTGTGGTTCTGGGAGCTGTGTTGCTACAGGCATTAGGTCCTTGTAGGAAAAGGAAAGATTTCCCAGTCTTAGCAATGGCATAGGGGCCCCTCCCAGAGCCAAACCATGGCAGGGGGAGTCCATGTAGTCACTTCAGTGCTCATATAGGTTAGACGTTGTCAGAGGAAATGTCCCAGTGGTCCAGATACAAGGGATACAAGGAATCCTGACTGGTCAGAAACAAAGCTGCAGAGCAGAGAGTTTAGCTATAATCCAACCTCACTGTGTGATTAGTGCCATAAATATGAAAAAAAATCCTAAACAGCTCCCACATCATCTCTAATTCAGCATGAAACAATCTGGGTTTGTTCTAGAATTCCTCGACTCCAGTTTCTCCAGTGAACACTAGAGGGAGGTGGAGTATATTTTATTCTTTCAATGTCACCACATCAGACAGAAATGACTGAGCCTGACTTCCTGAAAAGAAAACAATTATTTATTTTTTTGGCTTGTGTATAAAACATCCACTGTGTCCAAGACAGCAATAACTACAGTATGTGTCATTGCCCACAATAAGCTATGCACCACTGACCTCTCTCTAACTGTCTCATAACCTTTGACCCCTGAAGCTACATCCACATCTTTATTGACACATTAATCTGTGTTGCTGCACCTGGTTTCCGCCATAAAAACAATACACACAGTGCACATGCTGTTTTCACTGTGTTTACAGACACAGTTTAGATATCTTGATGCCTTTAATACGCCCACAAGTAATTTTTTATAATATATATACATACTGTAGTAACTGTAAGTGTGTTTTATAAAATGTTACATGTTACAAAACTGAGATTTCACTTCTCCCCTCCAGTATAGTAAATAGCCTATATACATGAGGCATGTGATTTTCAGCCTGAAACCGGCAGAGCTTTGCCGCTGAGCACAAGCTCGGCATTGTTTTCTTTAGAGTGGATTTCCTCTGCTAAATGATTTTCATACAAATGCCTGAGGAGAATTTATTCCCACAATCCCCGATAAACTGCATTATATTAGCAGCTTAGCAAAAGTACCCGAAGAAGAAGTCAGAGGAGGCTTAAGCTCCACCGCCGGCCTGATTGTTATTTTTATTTTAGAGAGAGGGATTCTTGTCAGCGAGGGATTTTCTGCTTGTCATTCTGTACAGGATTTCCCTCCGCCGGGGGAAGAGCACTTCCATTTGGTTTCTGCTAAGTGGCTTCCTCCTTTCTCAAAGGCTGCTGAGAACAATGCATTCAAAACAGCCGGCTGTTGAGTTGAGGAATTCCTAAGATGTGGCTGGAAACACATTGGTTTATTTATACAGATTTGAATGAAATGGTTAAATCAAAGGGGGAAAAAATGAATGAAACGTTTGACAATAGAGAGATAAGGTCACAAATGTTGTTTTGTTTCTATTCACTCATAATCTCATTTCCTTTCTCACATACACACAATCTGTGATCATGTAAAAACAAGGGCCACCCAGCTACAAAATAAAAGACCTGCCATCTCTCACAAATTGATTTACGACCCAATTTCACATATTTTCTGGTTTTCATGCTGGGTTTGTTATGTCTTTAATTGTTAATGTGACACTATTCAATTATTTAAAAACAGATTGTTTCATAGGGCACACACAAGACTTGCAGCTTTTGAAATTAAAGGAAAATTAAAGAATAAATGTAGATTTTTTTCAGCTATTAGCTAAACTACCATATGTGTGACTATACCTGCAACTGTTTTACTGTCAGAAAATTACCGGTCTGTCTTTCAAAACTAGCTTGTCTCTGTAATTGCTCATTAAATGTGACAGATTAGTGTTTTATGTTGCACTGGCTTCGTGAATTAGGCCAATGTATTTGAAAAGTGGGTTAACTCAGCCTCATTCTATCCTTTACACTGTGTTTGTCCTGTTTGTGTTTTGTTTTTCTGTCAAGCTGCAGTGAAAGTGAGGCTCAGGACTGTGCTGTGTGGTGCCAGGTGGTGACAGGAAGGTACGAGCCTGGTGGGGAACAGCCATGAACCCAACAGGCAGAGTGTCAAACTGGCTTTGACCCATGAAGCTCACTGTTTGACAGACTTCGGATAGAGCGTCCAGCAGAGAATAATTCATGGATCTTGATGATTCTGTTTAGGGGACTGATATTGAAGAGGGTAAGGTTTGGTGCAGATCCTATAAAAAAATCCAGATCAAGTGAATTTAAATGTTGTTTCACGTGGCGACTGTTGGGCCTTGAACACAACTGAGTTCCATTCTACATTGTTTGTTTATTAGCAGGATTACACAACATCTACGGAAGAGATTTCCATGAAACTTGGTGGTATAGGATTGTACATGGGATAAGAAAAACTTTTGTTTTAAGGGTGCACGGTAAAGAAATATTTGCAATTTAAAAAAAAATATCGACAGTCGATGGATAAATAGACATAAGGCCAGATAGATGAATAGATAGATGTTATTTATTACTTCAGTGACAGTTAAAGGTTCAATGTGTAGAGTATAGCATTTAGTGACATCTAGTGGTGAAGTTGCATGTTGCAGCTTAATCTCCCTCAACTCATCCTCCCCTTCCAAACATGAAAGAAAACCTGTGGTAACCTTCAGTTGTCATAAAAACTCAAAAGGTGTCAAGTATGTCCAGTGAAAAACATGGCCGACTCCGTAGAGAGGACCCACTCCCTATGTAAATATAAAGGGTTAATTCTAGGGTAAAGAAAACAAAAATTCGTACAACTTAGATGATCACACATAAGGGAAATCATCACTAAGAGTATTTTATTTTCAATTTCTGCCCATAGATCCCTTTCCCTGACAGGCTGCACCTTTAAGACTTCCTGGTCCTCAGGTCCTGGACACACGAGCTGGAGCAACGCTCGGGGCATTAGGACCCTGAGGCTGTGGAGGTTCCCTGCTCCCTCATTATCCAGTGATGTGACAGTTTGACTCAGACTCCAGTGAGAGGGAGGATGTGAGGGAAGAAGGAGCTGGTCTGCGGTCAGTCTGCTGCGGTGCACTACAACTTCGGTTTGGAAAATTCCACAGCGATGCCTGTCACACTCCGCTGCTGCTGCGCGTTGTAGCACTTGGATTACTCCTGCTCCTGCGGCGGGGGGTTGTAGGAAGATCAATTCATTCACCTGGATTCAGTGTCCGTGGAGGTGAAGAGTGGTTTTGTTTTTGGGAAGCTGGTTTTTGCAACGAGCAGAAGTTGCAGAAGCGAGTGCGCACTCTGGTCTGGGAGTGACTGGAGACGCACACTGGTCTGGGAGTGACTGGAGACGCACACGTGCACGGACTCCTTCTGGATTTCAAGTGTGAAGTGTTTGTTTTTCTCCCAGGACGATATAAACATGTCTCTGAGCAGGAGCATCGAGTTCGAGCACTTCGAGGAGAAGATGCAGCGGACGCCCAGGAACATCTCGGGCCCCGGGTCCGCGCATCCTGGCTCCAGGGGAAACGGAGCGGTCCCCAGCCCGGCGCACAGCGCGCACTGCAGCTTCTACCGCACGCGCACCCTGCAGTCACTCACCTCCGAGAAGAAAGCCAAGAAAGTGCGATTCTACCGCAACGGGGACAAGTATTTCAAAGGGCTGGTGTACGCCGTGTCCAACGACCGGTTCCGGTCCCTGGACGCGCTGCTCATGGAGCTCACCCGGTCCCTGTCGGACAACGTCAACCTGCCCCAGGGGGTCCGGAGCCTGTACGTGCTGGACGGGGGCAGGAGGATCAGCAGCCTGGAGGAGTTAGTGGAGGGTAAGGGTTGATTATGATGATTGATGCATTGCCTTCCTCTTGCCTCTATGAAAGAGGCCTGGTTGCACGACAGACTAATGTGCATCGATCCAGACATGCAATCGATTATTATTTGTGTTAAAAGCTACATTTTGACTTGAATATTGGTCGACCGGCTCATACAGATGTGCACTACAGCCTCATGAGAGTGAGGCCAGGGGTTTTAAAGGTCAGGCAGGTCATGTGAAGTCTGGCCCCACAAAGTCCCCCCTCCCCTCCACCACCACCACAGAGAGAGAGTAGAACTCTGTCAATTTATCTCCAGGGGGCATTGCATTATAATGGATGCAATTGCAAATCTTCCCTCTTCATTCACCTAGTTTTCCATCCTTGACATAACTCTTGTGACATGTTTGACCCAGTGCCATGCATGCACACAAGGAACCCCCCACACACACACTCCTCAGTGCAGATCCAGGCTTCTACTCTTTCATCTCAGCTGGTCTTTCCCTTCCCTCCACTTTGAGTTTGTGTATTTTATATCTCACTGCCTGGGAGTAAATGTTTGATGACTGTGTGTTTTTTGTTTTAAGGTCAATTTGCTGTTAAAGTCTTAATCTCCCCCTTGGGGCTTGAAAGATCCACCCCCCCCTTTTCCAATATCCACACTATCTGTTTATTGCTTGCAGTGTAGAGCGAGAGGGGGGGGGATTAATGGGCTTTAATGGACTGGAAACGGACTGATTGCAATGATTTTATAGTGAGACGTGACAGAAGAATCCAAGTTCCCAAACAAATGTGTTTTTTTAAAACCACTTTGTCAGATGGGGCCGTTGCACTGCAGACTCACGATTTGTGCCCAGTCAGCAGTCCTCTCACTGTCCTGCTGTGATGTTCTCCCTGCAGGGGACAGTGACCTCTCTCCGTGATCAGTTAAGCTTCATGTCTGTCTGCTCCAACCTGCCCTGAAATCCTCTTTCCACGTGATGGGGTCACCGCTCGGCCACGCACACGCACACTCACAGGATCCGCCGACCTCTCGCTTGCAGCCGTTATTCTTATGTACTGGTTTAGTTTTGGTGTCACATCCTCCACGCCGCTCACTTCCTGCACCGGGTCCCCCTGAGAGACCCGAGGAAGATTTAGGCCAGCGAGTGTCTGATCTCAATTTCTGTGGCATCACTACTTTGGCAAACTGCAGCAGAAGCGAGGTTGTTTTTTGGTGCATTGGCTTGATCTAGAGTTTTACCCTTGACCGACAACTCAACAACTAACTTCGGCCTCGTCTACACTACTGCAGATAGGTTTTTGAATGTGGAACAACACTTGTAGCTCATCATTTCTTTAGCCTATATCTTTGCTTATGAAATGGTTCAGGCAGAATAAGCCTGTGAATGTGATTTGGTTGCAAACTTGTGATTAGACAAAACGTAGAGCGGCCATTGTTGTTGTTTCTGTGGACATGCAACAAGTTAGTTGTGACATTATAGTTCCCCAAATACTCCCCAAAAGCACAAACGCAGAGGGAAAAGTTTGTTCTACAAAATATCTGCTAAAGGGTCAGTTCACCCAAATCACATAAAAATCCTCTTTAATCCTTCGTCTTACTGGCATTGACAGCCGGTGTCAAAACATCTCAAACGTGAGACAGGTGGGCCGGCTCCAGTGTCTTGTCCTCGTTTCCTCACCCATCCAAATGGACAGACGGCGGGCACATTACTGCACAGCTCAGCAGTCCGTCCTCCATTGACCGAGGCCTGCTTGGGCTCTTTTGTGTGCAAAGCCAATCAAGCAGCGTTCACATGTGTGCCCCTTACGGCCCGGACGGGAGCCAGCCAGCCAAATTGAACTGCTGCGCTCGTGGAAATCAACACAGGGAGGTAGCAGGAGCGGAAGCTTTGTAGTTTACTGTGCGGACAACGTGCTGACAGTGGAACTCCAGATGGGACAATAACTTTGCAGGCTGAAGGGTTTATTTCCAGCAAATGGTGAGATGAAGTCCCCTAATGGGGATGTTCCACTCGGCTAAAGATAATGAGGAATTCCGGAGTTTGAAATATTTAACATTTTATAGCTGTTTATAGCATTAGCCCTGATAGAGGGATGTCACATCATGAGTCACGGTACTGCACCAGATGAGGAAGAATCTGGTGCAGGAACGAGAACTTCCTCATGGGCCCTGAATCACAGAAAGTAGAGCTGCCTTCTGTTTTCTGTGATTCAGAGCTCGTTCAGTTCATCAGGATGAGAATGCTTCAGAATAACAATGATTTATGCTTAACTTGTCTGCAGCTCATCCAGAGAGTTTCTCCAGTGGCCATTTAGGACAAACACAAGTCCTGTAAAAATCAATGCTGCAGCATAATGTTCTCAGTGCCGCCAGTAACGGTCAGAAGCTAGAATATATTGTAATCATTGTTCCTACACCAAAAACAGTTTGATGTTTACCTAAAATCAAAGCAAATATTTTTATGAAGTCATTTGATTCCTGAGAATTTCCAAGATTCATCATCATGGCCTGAATTTTGTGTTTGATTTCAATTATTCTTTAAAATTCTAACAGTTGTAGGAGACCCTCAGTCATGAATCATCTTAAATGTCTAATTTGTAGAGATTTATAGATTGTATGCTCCAGGCTAAAAACTGCGCTGCATCCTGAATGTAAGGATGATGGATCCATGAGGGTGAACGTTGAAAATGCTCGACCTTTATATCTAAAAGGAGAATAAACCTGCAAAAACAAACAATTGAGACCATCAGTGCATGATGGGGTCTCTTCATTGATTTGGACATGATACATCTTATTCTGCCTCAACACTGTTTTATGATTCCCACTCACTCACATCTATCTACCGAGGTCTTATACTGGTGCCAGCTGTGTGACCACTGCAGTAGTTGCTGGTTAGGCAGCTCTGGTGAGGCCTCAGCTGTGGTGCAGATGAGAACAGCAGCCGGTGGCGGGCGGAGGAGGCGGCCTCACGCACAACTGGGAGACGTTGCACCTGAGATCCCCAGGTCTCCAGGGAACACGCTTGTCACCAGCTCTGACAGTTTCCCTCAGATGATTGACAGCCCCAGTTTTATTTTGCCCCCCCCCCCCCAGCTGCGTCCTAGCTCTCTAATTAGCCTCTGGTTAATTGCAGGCTTAATAAAACCAGGTATCATGGGACACACTGTCTCAAACGGCCTTTTAAACACTCCAGCTCCGTTCATCTGTCTTGATACATATCCAGCAACCAGTAAAAATCCCTATTTACCCAAAGACAGTGGAAATGGTTTCACAACATTTTTTTTTAAAGTTATTAACTGACATATTTGTGTGGTTTGTGGGATTTAAGGATTATGCTGCTTTGAAACGAACATGTCTGTTTGCTCCACGGCCAACCTCATTATAATCTCTAGAAACAGATTGAAAAAGGTCAGTGTGGCCAGATGTACGATAATTATTGTATTTTTATGATAAATGTGGCCCTCTGTATGATAATTTGATCATTTAATGACACTTTTATGGATTATCAGTTGTAATCTGGTCGGTAAAAATTAATTTGGGAGCAGTGTTTCAAAACAACTCGGACAGTGACCGGTGAACAGAAGCCAGTCTTGGCCCAGATATCCACCCTCTGCACCGGGGGGCCCCAAAATGTTTGCCGTTGCCCCCACAGGCTAATTCTTTGTCAGACGACAGCCAATGGGCTCAGAGATTGACCTGATTACTATGCAGTTTTCCTAACACACCACACCCAAGCCACTGGGAAGATATTATATTGCTGCAGTGGATGATATGGCAAAAACAATGCTCCACTATTGGATCCAATAAATGTGATCATGCTCTTCATTATGCAGAAAGAGGAATTATGTCTTCGCCTGTTGAGCAGTAGCTTTCCTCTTCAAGGACACTGACATACTTTAGAAATAGAATGGAGCCACGAGAGGAGATATGTGTCACATTCTTACTCATGCTGAAGAAACGCGTCGGAATTCAGGAGCAACAGTTTGTCATCTAACAATCACTCCAAAACAATCCCCCCCCCACACACACATTCTTGTTGTGGTTTCCATTCGACCAGCCGGCCCCCTGCTGTCACACGACTTTGTTCTTGAGGGGAAAACATTTGCGTGTTCACGGTTCCGATGGAATGCTGGCAGATGAAACAAAATGCTTTTGCTTTGGAGGGAGGCCAGTGCAGCAGCTCGGCAGCTGAACGGTACGAGGGGCAGTGTGAGGCTGGACCGGCCTCTCAATGTGCCTCTCTGTTCCAGCTGAGGAATGTTAACTCTTTGTTGTTCGTCTGACCTGGAAGTGGAAGTGGTATTTATGGTGCATTCCCTACGTGTGATGCATGCGTGTGGGTTTTGTTTCTTGGCGTATTCAAGATTCAAGAGATTCAAGAGTTTTATTATCAAATGCACAGAGATAACAATTAAGCAGTCAATGACAATGAAATGCTTGAGTCACAGGCTCTCTTCTAACAATGCTCAAGAATTTAAAAAACAAAAACAAAATTTGACTATATCTACCCTCAACTCCCTGTCCTCCTCCAGGTGAGAGTTACGTGTGCGCCTCCAACGAGCCCTTCCGACGTGTGGACTACGCCAAGAACGTCAACCCCAACTGGTCGGTGGGCTGCAAGACCGGCACCTCGCGCTCCCTCTCCTCCCTCATGCAGCTGGTGCAGCGCGAGTCCAAGGACTTCATCAAGCCCAAGCTCGTCACCGTGATCCGCAGCGGAGTCAAACCGCGCAAGGCCGTTCGGATCCTGCTCAACAAGAAGACGGCGCACTCCTTCGATCAGGTGCTCACCGACATCACCGAGGCCATCAAGTTGGACTCTGGAGCCGTGAGGAGGCTGTACACGCTGGAGGGCAAGCAGGTGAGTCAGTCGAGGAGAATACTTGCTTATGAGACTCAGTAGAGCGCAAACCTCCGCCAAGGCCCAACAGTTAAATCAGCCTTTACCCTTTTACACACATGCATAGATATCAGTCAACTAAATAGGCCTGATTTCCTTTTTCATTCAGTTGAGTTTATTTCAATCAACATTTATACTAATTGCATTCATTTAAATGTTAAACTATACACGTAGGGTGTGGTAGAAACCAGTAATGTCTCATGAAATCAATCCACACCCAATTAAAACAAAAAATGAAATAAAAACATACAAGAGCTTTAATACAGGCTGTATATTATTATAATTGAGACAATTGGACATATATAAGTATAACAGAACATAAATACAGAGAGTGAAAGACAAGTCCACAACCCATTTCTCAATCTTAAACCAAGGGATAGAAACATTCTTGGATCCACACCTTCGTCCACATCCACACCCGAATTGAATGGGTTCTTTCCTGGACCATATTACATCCTTGCACTGAGTTTCATTGTAATCCATCAAGTAGTGTTTGCGCAATCCTGTTTACAAACAAACAAACAAAAACAACCAACAAACAAATGAACAAGGGTGAAAACATAAACCTCCTTGGTCTGAAAGCATCATCGGAGTACAACTGTATCCTCCTGGGTAGATGACAATAGCAAAACCATCCATAGAAACAATGTTCCTTCTGGTTCCTGCCAATCCATGAGCTCACAGACCATCATTACATAACCTGGCCATTACAGAGGGAGTTCCCTGCATTGTGTTCAGTGAGACGAGGTCGGACGACGTGCACATGAAAACCAGATGGGCCTGCGGGGCTGAGCGTTTTAGCCCGAAAGGTTTTATCTCCACAAACCGCTGTGATTTACAGGCTTCAGCTGTGTCAGCAGCGGAGGTAATCACATCCTCCTTAATCATCCATACGTAATTACACAGCCACAGTTATTTCAACAAGGCGCTGATGAATACACTTTGGAGTTCAGGCCTTTTGCTGTAACCATCAGTGCAGTGTCCTCCTCACCTCGTGAAGCCGTCGGAGACATTTCGCTATAATCTGATCCGTCTGGGAATCGTTCAGCGCTCTAATGCATCTGAGATTCTCATTGAGGGTCCCCGGTGGTGGGAGATGAGGTGAGCTCCAACACCCGGTGATTTATATCGATGTTTCCTCATCTGGGAGACTCCTGACATTATGATTATTGATTATATTGTTTTAACTCATCCTCGCAGAAGTGATTTAACAACGGCAGCTCTGGACAAATGTCGAGGATGAATTATACTTAAATAAATGATACATCACAAAGGAGGAAATGTATAAAAGTTAAGTTTTGAAAAATAATCTTTTGAACCTTCACAGGAACTTGATTGGAAAAGTTAGGTCAACAGATGTGGGGTTGTGTAAGGGCTGGAATCCATTTATGAGATTCACATCGTATTTATGTATATAGAATCCTATTGTCAAAACTTTAAAGGACTAAACTTTTGAATGCAAAGATACAAATACAATTATTTTCACCAGTTTAACAGGTTTTATAGCAAAGGACATAAAACCGACCCCTGGGTAATGACAGAATAAAGTTTAAAAGGCAGGGAATATAACTTAGACTTTTAAATGCAAAAAGAACTGCAACATTTTAAAGCTTAAGTAAGAATAATCGCTCCCACATTTCTGCTTTGCATTGCTTGAGGGTGCCTGCAATGGCTTTTTTTGAAATGACTGAAACACATGAAGAGAAACAAGAATGATTATTTTCCCTGTGACGCAGCAAATGGTCACATGGAGCTTTTAAACCCGTTGAGACGTTTCTTGAATCTGCTCGTGCTGTTCGTGCGTCCTTGGATTTCAGGTTAGATTCGCCTGTTTACTGTCGGTGTCGCAGTGAAACTGTGTTTATGAACAAAGGTCAAAATGTTCACAAGGACTTTTCTCATAAAATCTAAAACGGCTGTTTAATTGCTAGTGAAATTCAACTGTATAATAAATGAACAACTCCACTGAGCTGCTGATTATTGCTGAAATGACTTTGACGTTAAGTTTACGTGAAACTGAACAATGTCCTCATTTTAAAAAAAGTAAAGTCTGAAAAGCAAAAGAGCTGCTGTTTGTTTCCTGTGAGCCGACAGCAGGGGCTCTGACAGTCCAGATAAGTGACTCATGAGAATAATGATTCTTATCTCCTCTGACAGAGCCCGGGCCAGAGTCCTCTCTGTCAGGCCAGCACACAACAGGAACACAGATTATAAGGGCTGGTCAGGATTATTTAATAGTATCCAGAATATCACTGTATATTTAACTCAATCATAGCTTAAAGTTTCCTGTGCTGGATGCTCTTAAACTTGTTGTTTGTTTCTGTGACTGTGGAGCAATGGTCTGTCTGAACCCTGAGAGAAGATTAGCCGAGCCCAACCCAAACATGACGGCTGTTGTGTTGTTTGTGTCTGAATGAATCAAACCCGACCCAAACCCAGATATCATTTGAAACCTTTGTGCGAACCTGGCTGGCCTTAGATCAGCTGTCTACACTCTAAGATCAGGCAGATCTGATGAATAAGTTCCTGTTTCCTTTTCCTTCTGGCTGCGTATTTATCTTTCAAATCATGAATCAATCATTGTAGTTGTGATTGTGGAGATACACTCTACTATTTCCAGGTTGTACATTTCAATTGACACATCACACAACTCACGCCGACCACATCATGTATCTTCTTCAGATTCTCACCACAGGATTTTAAATGATAAACACGTCAGCCATTAGTCACAGCCGTCTCTTATTTCAGCATCATTTGATGAATGATGTCTTCTTTTCCTGGAACATGAATTCTTCAGTCTGTCACCAAGTGCTCAAGTCCTCCACACGGTTTACTCCTTTGGATACAAGCAACAGATTCCAGATTTAATAATTCATTTTAGAGGTGAATATTTATATGTACGAGTCAGGTAGTGTTTCTGAAGATGATTCAGTGGATTTAAAGCCTGTTTGGGTTTTTTCAACAGACGCCTTTTATTATTCTGTCTGAAAACCTTCATGTGAACAAGTTACACGCACTTCACAAATGCTTCTTCTCTTCTGGAGCAATTTTCTTCAGGATATTCTTTTCAGCATCAGACAGAATTTGTGTTTCACATCTGTCTGTTCAACGACCCCAAAGCTGAAGCGTGAATGTTCCTTGCCATGATGTCTTTTGCTTTTGACCCGTGTTCGTCAATCGGCTGCAACAGGATCGTCTCAGGATCGAATTAAAAGTCTAATTGGAGGTTTTAACCCATTAAGCCTGTAACTTGAACCGAAGCACAGAGCTGGACACCTGACAACATCCTGTCCATTACAGCAGCAGTCAGATCACTTTAACACACAGCATGCTCTCTGTAATCTAGGCTGAGGGGATTCTTGATATGTCAACACAGTCTTTATTTGTCCTGTATACATGTTGACTACTTGGAAGAGCGGACTCATTTGTGTGTAACCTCTCAACACTGATGAGGCTCTTCACAGTCCAAGTGTCGTCATACTGGTGGACACACAAACAAAAGGCTGTTCTCCACTTCCATCGTTGTTCTTCTATGTTCCTCCAAAACATCAACTCTATGAATAGGAAATACAAATGTTCTCTTGTCGGCCAAATTATCGAATGTTTAAAGATTAATCTAGGTTTTGGGAGTTTTGTGTCAATCTATCAAGCAACAATGAATTCCTAAGTTTATCGACGACATGCACCAAACTCATAAATGTGTCAATATATAGTGATTTGAGCAGAGGACGTTTCCTAATGTTAGTTCCAATACCGTCAACACAAACATTTTGGGAGGCATGTTTTCCTTCAAACCACCGAGCCGGACCAGAAAATCTATATCTGTTTATCAATCTCAACCAGCCCAGAGTGTATTCAGTGTATTGTAGAGTTCACTGGAGGCCAGGGAAACGTTTTCCATCCGAAGTGAAAAGAATATTCAGTTTTGTGTATTTGAAAATGACACAGAGGGCAAACAAACACACACCAAACCAATGACACTCCTGTGGATGTGCGCTCCACACACACACACAGATGCCCCTTGTTACAGTGACATCATCCTGGCTTTTGTATCTGTCATTTCGATTTTTTATAATGCACTCAGTATTATTAGGTTCCCAATAAAACAACCCTGCAGTTATCTATATTAAAAGTTATAATGTTGAGTGTTTACTGGAGCTGTAGTTTGTGGTGCTGTTAAACACAAAGATGGCTCAGAAGGCTAAACTGACATTGTTTGTACAGTTACTCGGGTCATATATTAATTATATTATTTTTGTTTTATAAAAAATGGAAAGTTAAAGAATAAGAAAAGAAATAATCTAAGGTTGTATAAATTCATAAATACAAACAAATCTTTTGGTTTCGGTGTCAGAACTTTATTTAAGGTGTGTGTCACCAAATATTATCAGGTCTTTAAATGAGAATCACAACATACCAGTAACACATGGTAACCAACTAATCCCATAGATTCTAAAGAAAGCTTTACTTTGCTCTCCTAGAAAGTAAAGACCCCCCCCCCCCCCCCCCCCCCCCCCTTCACACCCCCGCACACAAACCACACACCCCAAATGCCTTCCAGCAGCAGCCTGCCATCTGCTCCTCCAAAAATCAAATCACAGGTCCCAGCCATCCGGCACCCCCCCTCCCACTGGTACACACACACACACATACACACTTGCACGCACACACACTTGCCAGCACCGGATAATTAGACTTGTAACCTGGACGGGGCGTTAAAGTGCAGCTGTCAGGTGTGTTTGTGTGTGTGTGTGTGTGTGTGTCTGTGTGTGTCTGAGCATCTTCACACAACACATCTCTGTCCACTCTCCTTCCTCAGACTGAATGTTAAGTGTTGTCGTCCGTTATCGGGGCCAAAAGAATCAGCTGCTGCTTTTCAGAGAAAATCCTGTTTTACATCTCAAAGCTGCGCGGGAAGGCAGAAAATAAGATTTCTCTGTCTCTGCATTGTTTGATCAATGAATTCATTAATTTGGGGAACAGTTAGCAGTTCAGGACTCGCTCGACTCTCTCTCTCTATTTTATGTAGATATCTTTCAGGAATAATTAAACAGTGGAAATGGTGATAAAGAGGAGACGCCCTGTGCCATAAAACAGAAGGAGTGAGTGTTAATATTTGAACCACTTTTGTACAGTGCACAGAGAATAGATAGAAATCCTGAAACTCATTTGCCTTTCACAAACCTTTTCACCCGGTGATGTTATCGGGTTGACAGCCAGTCTGCCCATTAACCAGAGGCCACAAGCAGAACCAGACCATTTAGACTGCTGAGCTGTGAGGGCTGAACTACTCGACTCTCTCTGTAATCTTTAAAGACCTTTTTCAGTTTATGCAACCAGCTGAAGAACGGAGATGAAATGGGACAGTTGTATTGTATCTTCTATAATAACATGACACAGGTAAGGAAAACCCTACAGGAGCAATCTTGGTCTATGAAAAACAAAATCCACACTCTTCTTTTTCTTCCTCCCAATCTTTATCGCTCAGTCTGGTCCTTTCATTTGAGTGAAATCCTTCCGGGCAGGTGCATCAGAGCTGAAGGTCACTCAAAGGTCTCGGCACTGCAGCAGTTTCAAATCGTCCCAAACAATTTGACGCCACGCTGTGAGTGAGAGCTGCAGAAAGGCAGAGTGAGACAACTCAATACACAAAGGCTCCATGAGCGATTCTTAACATTGTTTTCATCAGGCTAAGCAGATGTGTGGATGTGGGGAGAGGGTGGAGGAAGGAAGGAAGGAAGGAAGTCTTTACGTAGTTACCAACAATTAAAATCCCTTTAAAAACACATGTTTAGACCACAACCTAAACTGTCCTCAATGTATCTACCAAATCCAAAAAGGTAGCTTCATTTTCATCATTCATATACTCTGTTCACTTCAAATTTATTTATACCTTCATGAGCAATTACAGAAAAACTCTGGAATAAAAAAACTGACACGTCAGACGATAGAAATTTTGAACTGGAAGGATCCCACTCACACAGCAAGTTGCAAAGTGTTAAACGCACAGTGATCCTCCTTTTCGAGAAACTTAAAGTTTTCTATCATCAGTGTTGGACATGAGTCACTCTCTTATTAGACCACCACTGTGCACATGGTGAGAAGTTCTTTAGTGAAAGTTGCCCCTTGAGCATCTTAATAAAAATCCTATAAGAACCATATACAGTTATTATTCCTGACACATTAAAAACAGCAGGAGTTTGATGGTCCTGGATTGCTGAGTTTTGTGGGCATAGTCTTGTAAGGGGGGGGGGGGGGGGTGTGTAAGTGAGTGGACGTTGGTTAGCGTGACATTGATGCATCGTGGCGTCACCTCGAATAACACGCTTCCAATCATGACGGCCCCTTGGCCCCAATACTCCCAACCGGCCCATGGTTAGTTAGGAATGTGGTTTTTCTTTACACTCAGTTAAACACTAACACGGTTTATATTTCTGTGCCTTAATTCTTCCCACCTTCTTTTCTTATTGACGGAGAGATTCTTGTCGTTTACTCGTCGCTCTGGCAGGTTGGTGGAACACGCTGGCAGATCCAGACAGATTAGCAGCACTGTCTCACTCTCTGACCAGAGGCAAGGCCACACAAGGGCTGCGTCTGAATGTCGGGCTTGAGCTGCTTTCAGGGCCGAGTCTGGATTAGAACGCCGGCATTTAGGTCAACAGCCATGAAATGTGCATGGCCACCTATTGTTCTGTGCTGTCATTAGCATACACAGGCCCCATGTGACACCGGTGACCTGACACCAGCCAACCGGGAGTGTTCACTGAAAGTCTATTATGTCGTTAAATATCATATGGAGCTCTACAGAAACGCATTTTGCTTGATAATTGGAATAGTACTACACTTAATACTGTTTATATTGTGATTGGCTTTTCATTTCATCCCATGTTGAATTGCTTCTCCTCATATTTAAGCTCCACTACTTTATTTTGCTCTATGTTTCTTATCTGTGCATCTACACAGGAAGAGTGATCCTTCCTCTGAAGGGACTTGAACAGGATGTAGAGTATGGTGGCCCTGAGAGCTCAACATCATACCGTACTTTCATAAAATTGGTTGGTTGTGTTGTCTGGGGTTTTGAACGTTTAGGTTGAAGATGTTGGTGTTCTCTTGTTTGTGTGTGTTGTTCTCTCAGGGTTTGGATTAGTAGTAAATTCCTCCAAGATAAACTTGCATATAATAAGGTCCATGCACTGAGGTGTTGATATTGTACATTTGAGAAAAAGAAAAGGTCCTTGCCCATGTGGGTTTTATCAGCTTGAGGCGTGAAATCTGTATCTGTAGAGAGAAAGTAAAAAATCTGCATTCAAAACCCTATGAATAAGTCTGATTTGACTTTCAAAATAAAAGCTTGTCAGTGACAAAGTTTGCACAGCTATCATTGATTGGAAACTGCATTGACTTCCATTCATTGTGGTTTTCCTTTACCTCAACCCGGACCCCAGAATGTACGTTTTCAGGATCAGGATCAGGAATTGATCCCTAGAAGACACAAACGCACAATATGCCTCAGTCTTGTTCCTTAGTCTTTGTGGGCAACTCACACATACCAAGAGCAAAAGTGTGTGTGTGTGCTATCCGTTCACAAGTTCTGGCAGGATGCCCTGCACCGACTGACGGGGAAACAAAGAGCCGGCAGACGACAGAGAGCCGGGTGTCAGGGGGACACGGGGCTGTCGGCTGTGCACAGAGTGTAAAGGCTACAGAGAGGGGAGGGGGGGGGGGAGGCATTGTCTGCTGTGGTTGCTCTCAACCACTTGTTTTGTTTTTTCCAAACCTGGCTCACATCCATTCTTTGCCTGGTGGGCTCCTACAAGAGAGTCGCCATCATGATCTGGTCGGGCTGCATTCAAACCCCAGCCCCGGCACCATTGTTCCTCTACTGGAGTTTAATCACGCAGGCCAGCTCTGATGGCCTCGGCAAGATCCGGCACATTGATGGGAGGAATGGTTTTGCACTGGGGCAGATCATCGTGGGATTAATCCAAGTGATTCTGACAACTGAAGCGTGTATGTTTTACTGATGGTGAAGTTTCACTCGCACGTCAGAAAGTGAGCTGGAACTCGAGGCTGATCAGTATGGAGGCCACAACCTCAGAAAGACGAGATCCACGCAGAGCTATTAAAGCTGCTTGGTTTTATGGCTGTGCAGCCCGTGTTATTGCAGTTATTTAGTTGGGTTTAGTTGGCAGTGTGAGGATTGTGTTAATTGTCAACAAAACGGCGTGTTATGCATCTCTTGTGGATTTCATAGAACCTCCAAGATTCTACTCTGGTGATCTACTGAGGCTCATTTGGATAAAACAGTTGTTTATTCTTGTTTAGACGTATACTCCCGCTCCCTTCATTCCTTCGCTCACAACTCCCTTTGAGAGTAAAGCACATTCAGACACCCAGAGGTTATGGACTGTGATGTCTCTCTATCGGAGTGCGAGAGTCTCTGAGAGCCAGACAGCTGTGTAATGTGTGCTGCATTCGACCGGCCCACAGGCAAGTGTGTGGGAGAGTTCACTGCACTGGATTGTAGTTTCCCCTAAATCAAATGTGAGGAAAGTGCAAGTTTGTGTTTATGCTTCTTTTGTTCTGAAGTGTCTCGTGGATGGAGGGATGGATGGAAAACGAACGTAAAGTGCAAGTCGGGTCATTCCAGGTCAAAACATCATTAAATGAAATTTGTCATCTTGATTTGGATCCTAATTAAAGGAGATTTGAGCTACGAAGTTTGAAATCTTTGGGGAAATGGTCACATCTCCTTTAATATAGTTCACAGAGAAATGGCTCTCATTGAGTTTTAAAGCTCTTTCAAAGGTCCACATTTATTTAAACATTTGCAATGTTCGACTTTGTTGATATCTGCTCCCAGACATCTGGACCTTGTGCTTAAAGAAATTTGTGTGGAATCACAATTTTTAAAGCCGAATATTAATTAAATTAATTGGATATGTTCTGTTTAATTGTTGAAGTGGTAGAGATTTGAGACAGAATGACCCACTATATTAATACAAATCTTTAAGACAAACACTGGACGTTACAATAAGCGCTGAATGACTGCACTGGGAGTATGTGACTGTGATATAAAATATAGATTTTTCTACATGTCATTTAAAGGTTAAAAGTCCTTGATGAATGAATGAAAGCCTAAATTCCTGTTAATGAAAAACCAGAGAAGACAATTCTCATACGTCTCTATGAGCGAGTCTTACTCTTCTCACTCGGTACCTTCGGGGAGTTATGGTTTCTTCCTCATCTCATATCTCTCTGGTTTGTGTGTCAATGTTTTCAAGCTTAATAGAAACTTTAATTCATCAAAAATAGTGAATTATTCAGTAGCTAATGATCAATGTTACTAATGTAGTGACTCCACACGAGGGGAGTTGATGATGAGCTCAGATTTTCTCATTGCTCATTTTCCTCGCTGCCCCGTCTTGGCCGCCACACGTGTCCGAGATGTACGACTCTAATCCAGGGGAATTAAACGTCTCTGGATGCGGCTTCTGCCTGCGAGTGAGAGTCGAACACAGTTAATGACCCGTTGGGCTTTAGCTTAAACATCACCCCGACAAACTTAATAAGCACCCGGCCATCTGCATGTTCTCGTGGTGGTGCTTTAAATCATTCACGGTTCCCTGCTGGTGTTGCAGCAGGAGCAGTGTGTAGGCTGACCTTCCCCAAGGTAAGAGGCGGAGACCTTGATCTCCCTGCAGGTTATTTTGGTCTCTCCCTCAGGATCCCTCCCACTGTATTTGCCTCGTTGGGTGATGAGCAGCGATGCTGGTTCTGGAGGTAGAAGGGGACGATGATACTGAAAGATTACAGTGATCATCCTGTCGGCCGTCACATGGGCAGCCTCCATTTTCATGTGTGTGTGTCTTCACTAGGGATTTTTGCGTTCTGTGTTAGTTAAGCACAAGTAAAGATTACCCCCCTCCTTAAGAACTAGATGCAGTGTATTGATACTGTATGTGTGATAATTGTCTTTTAATAATAGATGTTTTGGATTATTTCCACCGGTGCAGTGTTGTTAATCTGTTTTGGCCTGGTTGTGTTGCCTGTGGTGACACTGGTTGCGCAGGACTCGGTCCATAGAACCGTGAAGTTGCATCCCTCCCCCCCCCCCCACTGATGCACAAAGAGCTGTTCACCAAGTTTATTCAAAGTTCAGTGGAGCTGGACTCAGGACACAGAAAGTCCAGAACTGTGGTCATTGCTGTGAGCAACTACGTGACTTAGGTTTGTGAGTCCCAGTTGCTGCTGCTACAGTGCACTGGTCACATGTTCACTCAAAGTTCATTGATATTGAATGTATCGTTGCACATTCGCCTCCAAATATGACTCTGCACTTTTTTGGACCTGTAATAATGCACATGGCAATTGTGAAGTTAGTTAGATAGATAGATAGATGTTCTATAGTTTTGTTCTTTATGTGATCATCTTTAAAAATGTTATTGGTCTAATGAACGGCTCCATTTTGATTCCTCTTCTTTCTGCTGACACACTTTGAGCCTCTTTCCCCTCTGTTGCTGAGCGGGTCAGAAAGTACAGCAGGCGAGACGAAGGACACAGACGGATGGTGAGTGCAAGAGGAGGTCGGACATTCGAGAATGGGGCGAGCGGGTGGGGGGGTGTCACATCGTGGAGGGCAAACTTCAGTTTACGCACCCAAGACATGTCGGCCAGCCCATACAGGACCCTGCAAACAGTTGACTTCACTTGATTGGCTGAGACAAGCTCTGGCAGGACGGCGCCGGCACTGGGGAGAGCCATCGGCTGTTTACCCTGGTGCTGGTTGGCAGGAGCAAAGAGAAACATGGACAATGAGGTCTGACAGTCACACACTTCTTTACTCTGCGCTGCATCATCCTCTGCAGAGATATTGAACTTCTATATTTATGGACAACACAGCATATATTTTCACTTATTTACTGAATGTATAAAACCTGTTCACTTATAACCGCAGGGTCAATATCTGATACCGGGATTCCCCATCATCCTTGATTTTAATGTGGTCAAAGAAATTATGTAGTGATATATCTCTTCTTAATGACCAATTAAAGTGATTAATACTCAGAGTCCCATTCACCCTTTCAAACAAGCCTTTATGCAGCACTAAGCACTTCTCTATCAGTCATCAGGGACCATTCTTAGTTCCTTGTCAAGGATTCTTTGACATGCAATCTGGAGAAGCTCGGGATCGAACCACCCACCTTCCCAATTAGTGGACAACCCACTCTCCTCTACCTCCTGTCGCCCATAAACATAGAATCACTTTCCACAAAATGCTCAAAGGTTTAGCTCTGAGACAGCATCAAAGTTAAAATGCCATCATTTCACAGACTCTGTCATTGAACATAATTTCTCGACCACTTGACCTCCGTTGGTTGTAGCCCGTTATAAACCCCCTGTCCACTCGGGGCACTATTTGTCTTCATTTCCCTGCATTCCCCTGGGCGTCACTGGCCGGCTGAAGAGTACTCCATCACAGGCACCGCACTGCTCGCCTTGCAGAGAGAGAGGCGTTCGCTGGGGTGAGTGTAAATCAAAATACAGTCAGGGGCCTCTGCACCAAGATATATACACAACACAAGCCCCGAGTTTCTTTATTCACAACGCGCCTGTTGCCTCAGGGGACGAGGGGACAACCTGGCTAAGGCCTAAATCTCATATTAAAGAAAAAGGATATTTTTAAATGAGAAATAACATGTTATCTATATGTATGGCTTGTTATGGCTCACACCACAGCAGAGTCCATTAGTGCAGCACACATCCGTCTGACCCAGAGGGCTGCTGCCGTGTTGATTCCGACACCTGTGCCCTGACAGTGTGTTGTTAGCGATCAGCTGCCAAGTTCCAGACTGAGAGCCGGACTAAAGAATGACATCCACTCCAGCTATGTTAAACCTCCGATAATGTGCCACTCCTCGCACACACACACACACACACACACATTACATACATCACCATTTCTTTTCCATTCATCCCCAGGGAGTCATTTACTTCTAGTTTGTCCACTGTGGCCAAAAGGGACATATTAAGGCCATGAAATATATTTTTATGTGAATGTAGGACACACAGAAGTGTCATGTTAAGTGTCTTATCTATTATTAATGGGTGTGTAATTGAGTTCACTGAATGATGCATACTTCCGGTGTTATAGAACACGAGCCTTTAGCTTTTATTGGTTCTTTTGTTCAACGTGCTTACTTCACCTCCACTTCTGTTTCCTTCCCTTAAGACCTTTAGCTTTTTCATCAGTTCTTCTAACGCCCACTCTCCCTCTCCCTCTCCACACACACACACACACACACACACACACACACACACACACACACACACACACACACACACACACACACACACACACTTTCCCCCACTGTGTCAGCCCCCAATCTCCCCTTGAGGATCCATCTGCCCATAATCTCTAGCCATGCTGTGTGTGTGTGTGTGTGTGTGTGTGTGTGTGTGTGTGTGTGTGTGTGTGTGTGTGTGTGTGTGTGTGTGTGTGTGTGTGTGTGTGTGTGTGTGTGTGTGTGTGTGTGTGTGTGTGTGTGTGTGTGTGTGTGTGTGTGTGTGTGTGTGTGTGTGTGTGTGTGTCCATGCATGGACGATTTCCTGTCCGTGTGTGGGTGCACTTGCATGTGGAGGGATGATGAACAGATCTTCTCCTCCTGTGTCCTCCTACTTGTCCACCTACAGTCACTAAAGGATAATCCTAGTGTGTCTTTGTGTGTGTGTGTGTGTGTGTTTGTGTGGGCACTCCTCGCAGTATTTTATAAGTAACTTGTGTTTCTATCTCCTGGGGTGGGAGGTGGGTGTGAGAGGGAAAAGCTCTGGGAGCTGCAGAGAACATGAGGATCACAGTGTGAGACGGAACAGAAAAAGCTAAAAGACGAACGACCCAGCAGCACAAACACTAACTGTCCTGCTCTCCCTGCTATGACTCGGCACTGACTCTGCAGTATTGTGGATGTCAGGGTGTGTTGACCTCAGTGTGTACTGTTCCCTCATAGCATTACGCAGCAGGAACAACCTCTTTGTACGCTTTGTTTCAGTGAAGTGTCACTTGTACAGCTGAGGCAGTGAAATGACTGAACGCTGGTGGAATCATGTAAAATAATGTAAAATCATGTGAACCCTTGGAACAGTAAAAACACAGAGAAACTCCTTAAACCTTATAAAAGAAACTGGTAAACAAATGACCATTAAAAAACGAGGAGCAACTGAGTTACATCCCTGAACAGCAGTAAAAAGTAATTGTCTTTCTCTTGTGCTGTAGTTCAGACTAATTGCAAGGAACCTGCTCGGTAGAATAAACTGAACATGTGCAAGGTGCTGATATGGTTCTTTTATGAAGAGTAAGACTTTACATCCAAAACAATAAGTTTAAAAAATATATTTATTTTGAAACAACAATATAAAGCAGATCCAGCTCAGTTCAAACCTGTGTCTCCACCTGCGTCTCCAATAACCACCTGTGTACTTTGATCTGTCAACTGATCTGATCACCTGAGACGGATGTTAATGACGAGTCGGAACGGGGCCGAGGTGCACGTGAGCTGCACCTGGACCAGTTTCAAAGAAGCTGCGTTTATATGAAATATGTTCATCCTCATGGCCTAAACAGTGCATTGCATGTTTTTCTTTACTCATGCAACAAATGTAAAGTGGATTATTTTTCTAGCTTAGTTTTCCTCTTTACTTTTGCTCTGAACAGTCGATCAGTAGGAAAGTGTAAAACCTTTGTGTTGCATTATAATGTAATGTTAAAGCTTCTGACCTAGTTATAGTATTTATAAATGTTCTATGTTTTGGGTCTGAGCAGGTGACTAAACAAGTAATAAATAAACTTTGAACAGGAGTATATATGCAGTTTTTCATGCAGGGCTCCCAGTCCCAGTCTCCTGGTTTGCTTCTTGTGTGAAGGATCCAATCAATTCTTTCAAACCACCACTGAAGACAAAAGACGAAGGTCCCTCTGGAAATGTGTTTGACCGTCTCTTCCCCCCCCCCCCCCCCCTCCAGCTCACCTGCCTGCAGGACTTCTTCGGGGACGATGACGTGTTCATCGCGTGCGGCCCGGAGAAGCACCGCTACGCCCAGGACGACTTTGTGTTGGATCACAGTGGTAAGGCTTCCACAGCCTTTATGACTGGTAGGCCTGACTAAGACTAACTCAACCTCCGTCTCCTTTTGTCTCTGTGTGTGTGTGTACACGTGTTAGCATCCGTTTCCTTCTCTCCTTCTCTCTCACATGTGCTTGCAGCTCTTTTCCTTTTGGAAGTTGACAGCAAGATATGAGATCTTTGTGTATAAATTAAGAATCATTTGTTTAATTGTTCATTTAACAGTTTAATCCACATTATTATAGTAAATTTTGGTTTTTGATTAAAGTTAATTGAACTCTTTGTTCATCGTTGACAAAAAGTTAACGCTGATCCACATCTTCTTGTTGTCAGGTGCACTGCAAGTGAAGTTCCATATCTGTGCTTCCCCTGTGAAAGCTGTTGTGTTCACGTTCTGTACTGTATTCATTGTACATATATTTTTAGAATGATGTACAAACCTCTGTTGGGTATCTGCCATGTATCTGAACACACAGGCAGGACATGATCTATGTTAACCAACACGCTGCACTTCAGTAAAGAGGACAACCTCACAGCAAGGAAACAGGAGTTTGTTTTAGTAACACTCCTAAATATTGTCGTCCTCTTCATATGTTGTGTTGTTTTGTCAGGTTAGCTCAGCACAGGGAGACATATCCTAACACACGCTGTGCTAACTGCTGCTGAGGAAGTGGGATGGTGACTGGGTCGAACCCAGAGGTAGTTGGGAGCCCTCGTCCCACTTCCACTCTCCTGCTCCACTTTTTAAGAATGAGGTCTTTGAAAGAACAGAAATGTCACAGTGTGTTCTCTGCTGAAGGAGCAGAGGATGATCTTCATTTAGCAAAATAGGGCCAGTGCACAGTCCACTGTTGAAACGTGGAAAGAAAAAAGTTTATAAAACAAAAGGAAAAATCTTTGCAATAGATCATGGAACCTGTTTAGTGTGAACCAACGTGTGACTGTAGAAAACCGCCCAATGCTGAAAGTTTGCACAGAATATTTAGTCAAATGTGTTTCATATTAAGTTCTCTAATCAAATATGTATAGATTAAAATCAGTGTTTGGTTTTCATAGCTTTTAAAGAAACCCTGTGAAGTTTTTTGCAGTCAAATGTGTTTTGCTCCACAGCGCCACTAGTGGTCAAAAACTTAACAGAGAACCTTTAACCATGGAGAGATTTGGCCTTCTTACATTTACAAAAAAAAAAATGGGTGTAAAAAAGTCTGGAAAAGAATAAAGTAGCTCATTAGAACACGATAACAGCTAATCCATCCATGTCTCTGTGCTCTTTGTGTAGTGATGTTTGCTGACTGTGTTTCCATAATCAAGTCTGACCGGCTTTCATGAAACCCTCCCACATTAACAACATTGCCACATTAATAACCACGGCCACGTGCCCGGTACAGCTGCTTGTGCCACATCAACTCTGTCCTGAGAGGAGGAGAGAGCAGGTTTCTGATGGTGGAAGGTTAATGTATTCCACGGTGACCCTGAGCCTGTTGTCTCTCCAGAATGCAGAGTGCTGAAGTCATCGTACGGCCGCTCTGCGACTCCCAGCCGATCGGCTAAGAGCCCCGGACCTTCACGACGCAGCAAATCCCCCGGAGCAGGTGACTGTGCACGCACTGGTCTGCATGAGCACTTATGAAATTAAGAGAGATACCTGAATGCTGTAGGTAAAAGGACAAATCTGGTCATGACTCGACAATCAGAAAGGTCGAGGCTGGCAAATGAATACACAACACTATGTGTGAAAGTGTCTCTCACCACTGACGCCAAGGTGACACTTCAGTATTCAGCGACAGGCTGAGAAAAATCATTTTCATTTGGCAGCCTCATCCTGACTGAGAGATGGTGACATAATGCTGAGTAATAGGTTTAAAGAGGAGCTTGTTCATTTTGACGTAGCGCTGCCAGAAGTCTTGAGTTTTAGCTTTGGAAGTTCAACTTATATTTAAGTTAATGGTAATATAATCATATCTGTTATGTCTTTATTTTTTATCTTTATTTTGACACTGCAGTGAGACGAGCCGTCCACTACTCCACCAGTCAGTCTCCCATCAAGTCCCCAGGTGAGGCTGTGCTGGTGCCACACAGTTTTCCTTATTTAACATATCAACTTCCTCTGGTAATCAGGGTAAAGTTAGTGAGTGCGATGAGCTTCTCACAGTGAGTGTTTCTCCTCTTGGGAATAAATGCTGTGTTTTCTTAAGAAGGCAACAAAGATAAATAACTGGAAGACATTCCGGTGAGAATCTGACTTCAGGCTGAAAACTAAAACGTACGACTCTGACGCAGCAGCAGTAGAAAGCTCCAGCCGGTAGTCGGTCAGAGATAATGTTCCTCAGCTCAGCTGGGTTGATAAAGATAAGGAGACTTTGAGGTAAAGTTTGACGCATTATGTCTCTGTGCTTGTGCCAGAAACTGAAAGAGAGCGAGAGAGAGAGAGAAGGAGGCAGAGAGAGAGAGAGAGAAGGAGGCAGAGATCGTCTGTTCTTTAGAGAATGAATCACTGGAACAAATGGAGCTCCGGTCCCGGCTGTGCTCCTCGTTTCAAACACTCACTTTGTCTCTTACATTATGAGAAGTGCACTGATCGTTCAGAGGGATATTTAGAAAAACATCGGAATGTTTTTTTATCTTTCAGTCATTTATTAACATGTGATCAACAAATGAGAAGAAAAGTAACGGCAGTGGCAGTTTAGACCCTTTAAGATGTTGCATGTAGATAGATAGATGGATAGATAGAAAGAAAGATGGATAGATAGATAGATAGATAGATAGATAGAAAGATGGATAGATAGATGGGTAGGTGGATAGAAAGATGGATAGGTGGAAAGATAGATAGATAGATAGATGGGTAGATATAGAAAGATGGATAGATAGATAGAAAGATGGATAGATAGATAGATGGATGGGTCGATAGAAAGATGGATAGATAGATGGATAGAACGATGGATAGATAGATGGGTAGGTAAATAGATAGACAGATAGATGGAAAGATAGATAGATAGATAGATATATGGATAGATGGATGGGTAGGCAGAGATTGAATCCAAATATAAATACAGAATTAAAGATGTGTTCAAACTGTACCTGTTACATTCTCTGCATCTCTTCATCAGCCCGGCATCTTTTAAATATGATGTGTGAGTTTCAATGAGTCACGTAATACATAAATGCAAAAATGTTCCCGACCGTGTGACTTCATCCTTCAGCTCGTCCTGGACCCAGAGTCTGTAACGACCCATTTAAAGAAGTTGTGTCACTATAGAGCAGTTTCATCCACTCACACCATTTCAAACCATTGTTCCCAACGTCCCCCCCCCCCCTTCTCTTGCTAATCTCTCGTCTTCTTGTTTTTCTCTCGGTGCAGTAAACGGCGTCTCGAGCAGCCAGATCTCCACCAAGTCCACCAAGTCCTCCACCCCGTCTCCCACCAGCCCCCGACCCGTCCCCAGCTTCACGGTACCAGACAGGATATCCCAGGGATGTCACGCACAGTAGATGTTGAACACACAACACACAACACACCAGCTGTGCTCCAACATCCACAGTGTACAGCTTGTTTTTCATTAGGATGCATTCACATTCATCTGAGCAGCTTCCTGGCAAACAGCAGATACTTAAAGAAGATACTAGCTGCAGCCAGGACATTATAATCTTTACACCACAGACATAATTTGATGTTAACCGTCCTTTTACCTCTTTAATACATCTTGATGAAATAAATCTATTCTCCGGTCGAGTCTGAGATAGAATCTGATTTGCTGGTGGATTCTTCTGTCTGAGGCGTGTGAGCAGAGAACTACAGAGTTTCTAACTGCCCCTGCCAGCTGGAAAACTTCCCAGCAGCCACTGCTCCTCTCTTAAGCCCAAAGACTTATCCATCCACATTCATTTGGCAGGATATGAGATTTTGGATGATTTACTGTCAGCTCTGAAATTGACTATAGGAGGGGGGGGGGGGGGGGGGGGGGGGGCAGAGCAGAATATTTTATAAACTCTTTCTGATATCCTCTCTGAAACGGACACATGGACGTGTGCAGGTAAACAAACAGAAGTTACTTATCAGAAGAAAAAAGCCTTTTTATGTAAACCACTTGTAGAGGAGCCATCGAACCTGTGGCACTTTCTACTTTGGTCCAGAGCACTGCTCTTTTAGACTGACTAATAGATCGTTACTGTCATGGCACAGTGAGGCTGTGCATAATTGAAAAGTGTTATTTTAACACTTGTGGCTGACATTTTAAAAATATAGAAGCAATCTGTCAAAACAGCCTCAGATATGCTCTGCTGATTGAGAACAGTTTCAATCTGCAGAGGGATGTTCAGTGGATTTGAGTTTTTCTTTATTTTCACATGTTACATTTCTGTCTAAGTGGTTTGAAGTTTGTTATTGAAGCTGTTATGAAATAATACAAATCTTGTTTTTGTTGTCCGTGACCCTCACAACACAAACATGGAGGTTTAATGTGTGTCAATCATGTTCGGGGGGGCGGTTTTTAAAGTGTTGCGGTTGCCATGGTGACTTGTTGTGTGTGCTTGTGTCTATTTCTGTTTTTCCTTTTTGTTCCAGCAGATCCCTCCATCACTTCACAGCTCCTCGACTAATGTCAACGGCTCAATGCACAACCACCAAGAGCAAAGCAGCCAACTGAGTCCAGAGGGTACATCTCCTTTTCTCTTTCTCTTTCTCTTTCTCTTTCTCTTTTCTCTTTCTCTCTCTTTTCTCTTTTTCCTTTCCTCTGCTCTCATCACCTTATTTCCTTTCCTCTTTTCTTTTTGTTTCGTTTCCTCTCCTCTCCTCACCTTTAATTTATTTTCCTTCCTTCCCTTTCTTTTCTCCTCTCCTCTCCTCTCCTATCCTGTCCTCATTTTCCTTCCTATTTCTTATTTCCTATTTCCTTTCCTATTTCCTTTCCTATCCTCTCCTCTCCTCTCCTCCTCTGTCCTCTGTCCCCTGTCCCCTCCTCTCCTTGTCAACTTGCAGCAGATAACAGAATTTCCTAAGTGAGAATTATTCCACTGCTCTCTCAGCAAATACTGAACTATATGTATTTATATATATGTAATGATATTGTTGTTGAGTTCTTTGAGGACACTGCAGGAGGACTCTAGCGATCTCTCTGCATGTTGTTGCCAGTGAGTGTGTTATTCTGCTGCACAGCATGTGGTCCTTTAATTCTCCGTCTGAGAGGCGGTTGACTTTCTGCCAAAGCTTCCTAAGCTCCCTGTCTCTCAGTGCACGGCCGAGTTTGTTCCGTCTCCTCTTCTCACCTTCATCTCTCCTCAACAGTTAACGGCAACCGCTGCCCCCCCGCCGCCCCCATTTTGGAAAAATACGAAGTTGGGAAGGTCATCGGAGACGGCAACTTCGCCGTGGTGAAGGAGTGTGTGGAGAGGTGGGTGAAACACAGCCAATCAGGACGGAGGTGTTTAAATGCACAGGCTCCTGGCAGCTGTGTGCAGCGGCGGCACAGCGGGGGGGGGGGGGGGCCTGCTGCTCAATGAGACGGGCCTCGTCTCATTGAGGGAACTGCTCCATCAGGGTGTTTAAGTCCTTATGACAGGCATTGTGGAGACAGAGAGATCCTGGGGATTAAACCCAGCGGTGAATTCACTTCATTAGCCTTTTAATCTCTGAGTCAACACACTGTGCAGACAGGAGGGATAACGGGGGGGGGGGGCTCTCAGAACCTGACGCATATTCCCAATGAGGTACTTTAAATTCCCCGTGAGGCCCAGTGAACCTGTTGAATGCATTTCCTTCCTCGTTAAATATTTAAAAAGCCAAAACCTCACCACCATTAATTAGGTCTTCTGAAAATTACTGCGACTGAGGGTCAGCGTGAACAAGAGTGAGGTGAAATATCTGTGTCACCTCTGAAGGATGTGTTCTAAATAATATTTAATATGAGGAAGTCATTACTGCCGTAATACAAAAGTAGCTAACTTTGCCTTTAATTTTCATAGAAACATATATATATATATAATATTACATTTTATTATATCTGTCATTGTCTCCTGTGGAAATCAAATCAAACATCCAACATCCATAATATCATGTCATTAAACATGTGGCTTGTCTGAGGTGGAACAAAGTTGAACCTTTGAACCAGAGACGATGATTTTCTACCTGGTGTTTATTTATGGTAAACTTTAATATTACAGAATATAGAGAGCAGAAAAGATCTGCTGCATTCATGTTCACATTTTACTTAACAATTTCTTAATTCAAGTTCAAAATATTTGGTTGTATTTATGTTTTCTTTTTATTGGTAGTTTTGGTATAAAATAAAAGAAGTTTATGGTAAAACAGAAAGATATCCTGTCTGTTATTTTTCTTTTGTCACGAGGGTTTGATAAATGACACATTTGGAATCATTGCCTGTTTTTAATCAGACAACATCAGAGCTATTATCTCTAAATCCTCTGTTTCTGTTCAGGTCCACAGGAAAAGAGTTTGCACTGAAGATCATCGACAAGGCCAAGTGCAGCGGAAAGGTTTCCCCCCCCCGTCTTTACTTCCTCCTGTTCCCTCTCTTCCCTGTGTTTCCCCTTCAGGCCTGTGCACATTCACATTGAGTTAATGTTCCACTGTGCATCATTAACACCCACGTTCACTGTGTGTCTGATCATCTGTATCCCTCACAGTTAGACTGTGTCGGCCATGTTTGATTTATCACTTCCCACTCCCTCTGACTCCCTCACCCAGCTCCTCTTTGTGAGCGTGACGGCTCAGTGTAAATCCTGGGGTTCACGCAGGTGGATAACTTGTGTGTGTGTTTGCAGGAGCACCTCATCGAGAACGAGGTGGCCGTGCTGCGGAGGGTGAAGCACCCCAACATCATCATGCTGGTGGAGGAGGTGGACACCGCCTCGGAGCTCTACCTGGTCATGGAGCTGGTCAAGGTTCGGGGGGGAACTCTTGTGTGTCGGTGAACGCTCCTCGTTTTTTTTTCCCCGCTTGCGCTTTTAATCTTGAATCTCATTGGTGCAGGGAGGAGATTTGTTTGACGCCATCACCTCCTCGACCAAATACACGGAGAGAGACGGCAGCATCATGATCTACAACCTGGCTGGAGCTCTGAAGTATCTGCACAGCATGAACATCGTCCACAGGGACATCAAACCAGAGAACCTGCTGGTACACATCTACACACACAACTACACATCCTACAAACCCAACTCTTCACTGGTCTCAGACTGATCATGTGCTTCCTTTCAGGTGTTTGAATACCCAGATGGCACCAAGTCCCTGAAGCTGGGGGACTTCGGCCTGGCCACGGTGGTGGAGGGGCCCCTGAACACCGTGTGTGGCACTCCCACCTATGTGGCCCCAGAGATCATCTCAGAGTCCGGGTAAGATGGAGGAGTTGACAGGAAGTGACGATTTCAATCCGTAGATCTTCCAGTTCCACTCGAGAAGATGTTTGTTTATAGAGAAACTTTAATGTTTTACATTAGTTATACATCTGTTCTATGTATACAACAAAGTCGGGCTGTGTTGTGATCAGTCGTACGGGGATAATATGCTGTGTAAACAAAACAAAGAAACCATGTGACAGTGTTAATGGTTTCACTTCTACATCATTGAAAGATTGAACATTTTACTTTGTCTGCTGTGTTTGGAACTGGGACGATGGACGATGTGCCTTCAGATATTTAGGAACATTTCATCCGTCCCTGATGTTTTCTCTCATCTGTCCCAGTTACGGTCTGAAGGTGGATATCTGGGCTGCAGGCGTCATCACCTACATCCTCCTCTGTGGGTTTCCTCCGTTCAGAAGGTGCTCACTTCATCCACCTCCAGCATATTGTTATGCAGCCATTAAAATGTACATGTCTGATATATGTGTTAAATATGATATGTTTTTTCACTGAGTGTCTATGTGCTCCGTGTAGTGAGAGTAACTTACAAGAGGAGCTGTTTGACCAGATCCTCCAGGGACGACTGGACTTTCCCAGTCCTTACTGGGACAACATCACCGACTCAGCTAAGGTTGGAAACACACACTTACAGACGCGCACACACACACACACACACACAAACTCGCAGCATTCATGACCGTCTGACAGAACCTCCCCCGACCCTCTGAATTAATGTCATGTATTAAGGTGACAGCCCACACTCAGTGAACCACACTGCTAATTAAAGCCACTGCTCTTACAGCCGCCTGTCACTGAAGACACATGCACGGCTATAAACTCCACAGCATGAAACCAGTGTGTGTGTGTGTGTGTGTGTGTGTGTGTGGGACATGAGTCATAGAGACAAACCCACAGAGATTTGTCTCTTGACTCCCGTGTCTCTTCTGCTCTACACGTCTCAGCTCATTGTTCTGGTGTCGTTCACTGTTTTAGTGGAATCAGCGATGTTCTCAGCAGCTGCTGAATTCAGCTGAACTACCGACACAGCTTCACACAGCAGAGAAACTTTACTACTGGTTCCTTAAACCAGTGCAGAGGAGTTTTTGAAAAACTTTGTCCGAGTAAAAAAAAAAGTGAATATTGAAGAGACTTTTCTCTGTCTGCTGGATATTTAAATGTAAAAGTAAAGTTCTGTTAATAGTCAATTGTTTGTCTTTATTAACTTCATAAATACTTAATTTTTTTAGTTTAATGACCGATTCATTCAGCTTTTAAAAATTTTAATTAAAGTTTGCTTGAAATGATTAGTTTGCGTAATAAAGTTTTGTGAAGTGATTTTTCCCGATACGATCGATTCCTCACAATAAAAGAGCCACACAAGATTAATGAGACGCATTTAGCTTTGATACTATCCTCAACGTGTGTGTGTGTGTGTGTCTGTGTTTCAGGAGCTGATTGGGAAAATGCTGCAGGTCAACGTCGAGGCTCGATACACAGCACAAGACGTCCTCTCCCACCCATGGGTCACGGTAATGTGTAACCCTGTTTGTGTGTATCTGCTTGTGCGGTTTTGTGTAAACGTTTTAGGCACTTCAGATGTTTGCATCCTTCACAGAATACAAGGAGGAGCCTCAGACACACACACTTGTGATATGTGTGTGTGCGTAGATAACACACTCTTCATGATTTTGTGTGTGTGTGTGTGTGTGTGTGTGTAGGACGATGCCGTCATGGAGAACAACATGAAGATGGAGGTGACAGGTAAACTGAAGACGCACTTTAACACGGCGCCGAAGCACAACAACACAACAGCTGGTGTGTCCATCATCATGGTGAGAACACACACACACACATTCTGAATGAGTTTCTCAGTGTTTCCTTGTTTACAGCGAGCGACAGAAAGTGTTTGACCCAAATAGAAAAGATTGAGCTTCTTCTCTTTCACTGGTGAAGAAGCCGATCTGACCTCAATCCTCATTAAACACAAGTTAGAATCAACTTCACTCCACCGTGAACATGAGTCGGAGATCTTAGCCCCGATGGAAACACGGAGCAGTGGAGAAGTCGTTCCTCTGCTGGTCACATCCTTCAATTCTGTCTGTTCCAAATTCCTGTTTGCATCACTTCCTGTTTGCATCACTTCCCCCCCCCCCCCCCCCCCCCCCACACGCCTCATCTCCACGGGCCACGCCCCCTCCTCCAGTTTCTCTGATAACAGATTGACTTTGATCCGTCTCCTCCTGCCTGTTGTCGCAAATCTCATTTGACAGTTTGAGGTGTAAACTCGGGCACTGGCCTCGGCCCCTCCTCCTCCTCCTCCTCCTCCTCCTCCACCTCCTCTTCATCCACTTCCTCCGCCCACCCTCCTCATCCCTCCCTCACACCCGACCCAGGACCACAGGGGACGCCTGGAGCTGAAAGCCGGGTACACACTTCACTCCCCCCACTCCCCCCCCCTGCATCCTTGCTGCCTCCCTTCCTCCTCTCCAGCCATTGCCCTTCCCATCACCCCCCCCCCCACTGCATCCATAACAGCCCTCAACCCTCTCTCCCTTCCTTCCTTCCTGTTTCCCTCTCAGCCCCTCAGCTGCAGTAGCCTCTCTCTCAATAACCAGCGGATGTGTGACCTCGCTAACCCGCCCTCTCCTCGTGGATTCACCCCCCGACTCTTTTCATCCTCCTCTTCTCCTCCTTCAGTCTCATCTCATCCCGTCTGCGTCACTCAACAAACTTCTATGGGATGTAATCATCGGTCATTTTGTTTAATCACACATTGTCATCCAGGTTCTTTAGCATTTTTGCATCACCTCTGCAAACTAGAGCAAGAGCTGCTCCTCCCTCTCTGCTGTTATTTATATTATATTTAATGAATTCATTCAAACTAGCTGCTTAAAATCAACTTCCTGTGGATCCATAAATCCATGATTGGTTCCTCAGCACCTGATACATGTTTACAATACTCTAGTGCCACCTTGTGGAGTAAACTAAGGGCTGCACTGGCACTGTGCCAGCTCTACTGCCTTGAATGAGAAATTTCACTGCACGATTGGATGTGTTGTATATTTTATTATTGTCAACAAATCCCATGAAAAAATACTAATTTCCAGCTAGTGGTTCCTACTGAAGAGAAATATTTTAGAAACTTTTAAATAAGACTCACGCTCTACTCAGTGTTTATGGCAGCAGATGTGAAATAAATTAAGTTCCCATGTTCTTAGAAATTAAATAACACGTCACCCACAGTCTTTAGAATTATTACTAAACTTTATAAAAAAATCCATCAAATAAATAATGAAAATCAAAATTAGAAAAACCTAAAGTCTTAAATATGTTTAGGTCTTAATTATGTCATTGTTCATTTAGCATTACTTCCATTACAAAGTTTTTAATGTTTTTTTGTTTGTTCATAGTTGTGAGTTTTTGTTTTGTTGATGTTTTGGTTGTGTATATATATAATGAAATTTAAACAAAATATAATTTAAAGAAACTACAATAAAGACCAATGTGGAACTGATCAGAAAGTTCTTTCAGTGGGATTTGTCTTTAATAAGAAAGATGTAGAATAACACCGGCCTCATCTTTAAGAACTAATCCAATAAAACAACACATTTAACCTTAACTCTGCTTTTTATTAATAATTAAAAACGCTGATTCATGTTTCTGCCTTTTAAAACATCAGACAGTTTGTTCCTGCTCAGTTTTCTCTAAACGTAAAACTTCAGGGATAAAGTCTGAATAGAGTTCTGATAATCTGAAACCTGGGACTGAGCCGGAACATGAACTGTCCACCTGCCGTCATGCTTGTTGTGTGTTTGATTTGGTGAAGCTGTGAGTTAAGACTAGTCTCTGTCCCTCTGTGCTTCTCCCCTGCTCTGCGTTCCCTCTGAATTAGCTCCAGGACGATGGTATGTACTAACACCTCGACTCTGCTGCCGCTGGCTCTCAGCTCAAGGGCAAATGAGGAACGTCACGTTTAGTCCGTTTCCTGTCCCGTGCAGGAACAGGTCATTGGCTTCAATCAGGGCAAATGGGCTAATTGATTTCCCGTATAGAAGGTTCCTGGTTCGAATCCCAGTCAGGGCCTTTCTGTGTGGAGTTTGCATGTTCTCCCCTCGGCTGTTCTCTTGCAGATCAGGGTGTTAGATTAATTGGAGACTCTAAATTAACCATAATGTGTGAATGTGAGTGTGATTGGTTATTCTTGCCTGAGTTTACCGGCGACCAGGAAGTAGCTTCCTCTCA